>NC_090647.1:357802082-358449582 GCF_040937935.1 Hyperolius riggenbachi | reverse complement strand
CGTGTGGATTACTCTGGTATTTTATACATGTTCTACTTTTGTGTAAGCAGTGACCCCCACTTTGAGTTTTAACACTGAAGTAAAAGTTACATTTTTATATATGATATTTAGCTTGGAGAACACCATAGTGGTGAACCAGAAGTGCTGTTGCTTATATGCCTGGCTCACTCTCTGTATATGTGTATTCTGTGTAGGGATGCTAAGTGAGAAGAGGGACACCAGCGTAGTGGTGCATTGTATTATTGTAGTATTGCACAGAATACTAAGTCTTTGCAACCATATTTTTCACTGTAATTAAATTGCTACACTCCCTTCTAAGGAAATGTTATGAGAGGAATAACGTTCATTGCCATTCTGAATTATCTTTTTGATTCATTAATTCTGAGACACAGCTGTAACAATCATGCAATCAGAAAATCTCAATTGCATACACTGCCCTCCAGCTTTTTTTCCTGTCCTCTGTTGCCCTTCACAGAGTATTGCTTTCTTTTTTTCACACTTCTGTGGCCATACATGTAGTGATTGTGGTGGCCATTCATCCAGGAGACAGATCTCAAGTCCCCTCTACGCCATTCAATTTCAGGCGCGATCGATTAAATCCGACATATCCGACCAGTATTTGATCGGTCGTGTGATCGATTTACATTGAACACTAGCCATAATCAATCTAATCGAATTTGATCGATCGTGCCTGCAATTGAATGGTGTAGAGGGGACTTTAATCTGATTGTCTCACTCTGATTGTAGAGAGATCTATTGGCCACCATAAACCGCACCATGAAATTTTTCGGCCTTGTGACGCCCCCACATATGGCAGCTGTCCCCTAATGGTTTTCACCATCTCCTTGTAGTATGAAGGCCAACAGACTAAATACTATGAATAGATTTTGTAGGTAAGCTCTCATACCACATGGAAGTGGTAAAATTGGCCAATCAAAATCTATCTGTACTAGACAGCAGAAAAAACTTAAGAGGGATGATTCTAAATCTGCTTGCGTTAAATGCTTCTATGAATGTAATGATTTATGGATTTTAATAGTATGTTGGGTAAACATAAGTTTATGCCTGTATATATTGCATACTTTGTTTGTAGGACTTTCTGTCTCTGACCTGTATAGGTTTTCTGTTGATGGTCTAAAATAATCTTACAGTAAACTGGTCTAAAATAATCTTACAATAAACTGGTACACAAACTATTACCAAACTTTAGTAATGACAAAAAAACCTTGCTTTTAATTTATAGGGAAAGACCTGCTGCAATACCCATTGAAATAAAGAGCATCGATGACACGTCAAATTTTGATGAATTTCCAGATTCTGACATTCTTAAACCAATGGGTGAGTTCTAGACCTCAGCAGTAGTGTTATTGTATTCTGCATGATGACATTTGTTAGTCATGTGCTTTACTCATGTTATTTTAGTGTTATATTTGGTTTGTCTCAAATTGCTTCCAGTTTACTTGTCTCTTAGGTTCATAAGAGGGACAATGCCGGGAGTTTCACCACATTTGTCGACCATCGTGAAATTTCACATCGTTCTCACCGCGCATCCGATGGAGCAAGTAGAGCCAACATCTTGCAGTGACCGACAATGCAACCAATTTGCTTCCTGAAATTGGTAGCATTGTCGGGCGGGCATGCACTTGGCGGCACTGATTTTCATCCAAACTGATTATAATAATCAAATCAAATGGATGATCGGCCGCCAAGTCGCCTGATGTATGGCCACCTTTACACTTACCCTCTTGTTCAGCACAGCTGGTGGAATACAGATTGGGTGAGCTGTCGCCAAGCAGGCTAATCTCTGTTAATCTTTCATCAGTCAAACAAGAAGGAAGCCGGGCACCATCCAAATGACTTTATTTCCACATGGGTTGCATCAGTGAGCGGCACAAACGGCCCTCTAGTTCTGCCTCAGTGAACACAGCACAAGATGGGGCCCACAATGCTCTTTGCATAGCCGGAGGAGGGGGGTGGGGGCAGGGGCAGCCCTCACAGCTCAGCTGTATTGCTTATTTTTCGCTGTCAGACAAGGAAGAAGGGCACCATCCAAATGGCTATTTCCATGAAGGTTGCATCAAATTGGCATTCAAATGTTTGTGCATAGCAGTGTGTGCTAAGACATGAACATTTGTGTCACACTTTGATGAAACCCACATGGAAATAGCCATTTGGGTGGTGCCCTGCTTCCTTCTTCTTTCACAGATTAATACTTAACTGGAATTGGCCGGTCTGCACATTCTGTTCCAGAGTTGTGGGGAAGGGGGGGGGGGGGGTTGAAAGCTGGGGGGGTGGCGGCACACACTGCAATCTAGTTATGTCTCAGTGAGCACAGCACAAGACAACTCTAACAGCGCTCTGCGCATTTTGGGGGTGGGGGCACAGAGCCATCACAACTCAGCTGTATTTCCTATATTGCAGTTGCTGGTGCTCTGGTGGAGGAGGGGGGGGAGGAGTCTCTGGTATAAGCTCCAACTTTAGGCCACTTTTTTAGTCTCAAAAACTCAGCTTATACTCTAGTATATATGCTAGCACTAGAGGAGATTTTTTTTGTTTTCCTGACTCTAATTCTCATTGTTTATCCTCAGCTCCTACTACTCATCCTGATGCAGACTTTAAGAACAAGGATTGGGTCTTCATCAACTACACATACAAGCGCTTTGAAGGCCTAACAGCAAGAGGAGCACTTCCAACCTTTATCAAACCTCGGAAATGAAGCCTTAAAATTCAGATGTGCTCACTTACTGATATTTTGACTCTGTGCCTTAAGCCTCAGGCCTTTTTGGGTGCTTTTAAACATGACTATATGCACCAGTGGAAACTTTCAGACTTCCATGCATTCTAGCTTGTAACCTTTGGAAAAAAGCTCTTAACTTTCTTTCATCATCAAAGGGATTGTAAAGCTATTTGTGTTTCATCCACAACACTCACAATACAAAATGTGATCATGCAACTTTAAGGCATTCCTGGTCACATCTTCAAGTTCAAGATTTTTGTACAGATTATTTTACTGCTCTGCTTATTCAGTTCAGTAGTAATTGATCATCCAGTGAAAAGATCTCATCGGTACTGTATGTAGACCGTCACAATTCCCTTGCGATCCACACTAAAGTCTCTTCAGCGATGATGTCATGGTGACACCAGTAGCATCCTCTGCACTTTGCCCACAACCGACTGTCTGCACCAGTTGTCACCAATGTACTTGTCATTCCAGACAATCTCAAGACTTAGTTTCATGAAAGTCCAATCTATTTATTTACATATTTTCGTGTGCTGATTTCTAAGACGAATGTTCATGAAATAAGCATGAAGAATTTTGGGATTTTTCTTACCCTGTATTTCTTTTTCTATTTGTAATTTGCTTTGTGGAATTTCAGGTGCTTTTAAACCTAGCACAAAAGGTGAACTGTGCTTTATATTCTGTATTTTTACAGCATTAAACTAAATAATTGTATGAACGTTTGCCTTATTCATGAAAGCTGTGATAGAATATTGGATCTGCAGGTATTATATTGGCGGTTACTGTATTTATTATATGTATTCAGAGAATATGCTTGTTAAAGGACAATTCAGAAAAATCAGAAGTGTTTTTTGTTATGCAACCCTTTGACCTGATTTACCAAAGTTTACTAAAGTGGAGATCATTACAAGACACGAGTTTAAAGTTCTGGCCTGATTCCTGTCAGACCACAGAAATGGTTTTTGTAAGCTTAGGGAATGTGCAATAATACTTGTAGCTCCATGAATTTGGCCACACTGAGGTGTGTGATTTATTTTTATTTTTTTGTTTGTTTTTGTTTTGTTACTATATCCACACTGTCCTTGATTTGTTTAAAGCATACTTGAACTGACAGGTGACATGGTGAGATTAACCTGGGTAGATCTAGTAGTAGTCCTAATAAGAAATTGTCCAAAGTCTCTTTCTGTTTTCTCAAGCTTGTTGAACAGCTTATCAATTCAGCCCGCTGTCCTGAAAAGTAAATAGAAGCCAAAAACCTATACCTGGAACATTACTGATGAGGTTTAGTGCTGGAAAGTTTAGAGGGTTATTTTTTCTGTTTTGCAGCTCAAGCAAGAATTTTTGAATCCGAATGATACCATTTATTGGCTAATTTCTAAGTAACGGAGTTAGCTTGAGAAGGTTTACTCCTTTATAAGTTAGCCCATAAATGGTCTCATCCTGATTTTAAATTCCTTTTTCTGATGGCTGTCACGGTACAACACTCTACTGCTTCTACTTTTTCTGCTTAACAAAGCAAATTTTACATCAGACTTATCATGGCTGCTGCTTAGAATTTGTTTTTCAATATGAGGTCTTAAAACTGAAAATAAAAATCTCAGTTCTATTTTCCATTAATACTGCACATACAATAAATTATCTCGTAAGTTTATTTTCAGTTCAGGTTCGCTTTAAAGAGTAACTGTTAGCCCCCAAAATGAAATTTAAATCTCTATGGCAATGTTTTATTTACTATTTAAGTGAGCCAAAAAGGCAATGCAGAAGTTAAAAATCAATCTATTTTTTTTACTATGTAGCCTTTTCCCCAAGCTCCGGACGCAAAGCCGCATATCAGATACTGATGAGCATGCAGAGCATGCCTATGTCTGCCCGACCCCCCCTCTCCCCCCCAGGACCAGGTGCCGATATATTCGCACCACAAACAGCTGACTGCTCTGACACGGAGAAAGAGCGGGAGCACTTCCAGCGCTGCCGCCGAGTCACATGTGAGAGAGATGCACGGCGGCGGCTGCTCTGCGGTGGCGGCGCTGGAAGTGCTCCCGCTCTCTCTCCGTGTCAGAGCGGTCAGCTGTTTGTGGTGCGAATATATCGGCTCCTGGGGGGGAGAGGGGGTCGGGCAGACATAGGCATGCTCATCAGTATCTGATATGCGGCTTTGCGTCCGGAGCTTGGGGAAAAGGCTACATAGTAAAAAAAATAGATTGATTTTTAACTTCTGCATTGCCTTTTTGGCTCACTTAAATAGTAAATAAAACATTGCCATAGAGATTTAAATTTCATTTTGGGGGCTAACAGTTACTCTTTAAAATTAAAGTTCTTTATGCAGGTACAACTTTTAACCCACTAATCTTTCAGCATCTCACTGTGGTCTGATATGATGTAGGTGAACATTGCCAAGTCTTAGTACCTAATGTATATATTTTATGATGTAAATCAAGCTTCACGGGATAATTTGATTGCTGAACTCAAGGCATCTAAGTAAATCATGTGCATTAGGTTAAAGTTGAATAAAGGAAGCCGCCTTTTATATAGTCACACTGGCAATGTTTAAAAAGACTCTGAAGCGAGAATAGTTATTTTTTTTTCCTTCTAGTTCGCTTAAGAAGTGTAAGAGGTGAAACGTCACATTCCCGTGGCAAAACGAAGGGTTTAGGCCCCCCAAATCCCTCGGCCAACATCCACGACTTTCAAAGTCGTGGATTTTGCTGCCTGGGGAGGCAGAGCTTTGAGCTGTAGCTCTGCCTCACTGAAGTCAATCTGCCCGTAGATCTGTTTCTCCCCGCACCTCTCTGTGAAGGAAGATTGAGAGGGGCGGGGAAAGACGGTGATTGACTTCGTTAGAGGCAGAGCTGCAGCACTAAGCTCTACCTCTTTCAGGAAGCGCTGCCCAGATTTCCCCCTGGGGTTTTAGGGGGTCTAAACCCTTCGTTTTGCGGCTGGAATGCAGCTTTTCACCTCTTCTTATACTTCTTAACCAAACTAGCAAGTAAAAATAACTATTCTCACTTCAGACTCTCTTTAAATTCCCACCTTTTAACATTACATTGTTTTAAAAAAACACTGTCGATACTATTTTTATCAGCACATCACTGTTACAGATTGATACATGTTGCTGAAAAGTGGACATAAGTGCACTTGTTACAATTTTTTTGTAAATGTCATTATTATATCTTTTCATGGGGCAACACTGAAGATATGCCATTATGATACAATGTTAAGTATTTAGTTTATAGATTATATAATATTGTAATTTTGTTGGGCAATCAAAATAACTCAACACACAGCCTTTAATGTCTAAACTGCTGGCAACAAAGGGGAGTACACCCCTAAGTGAACAATGTCAAAATTCTTCCCAATTAGACATTTCCCCCACTCTGGGGTCATGTTAGTTGTTAGTGTTGCAAGGTTTCGGTTGTGGATGGGTAGCATATGTGTTAAATTTGGTGTCATTGCTCTCATACTTTCTTATACTGGTTACTGGAAGTTCAACATTGTACCTCATGGCAGAGAGCTCTCTAAGGATCTTAAAAAAAAATAAAAAATTGCTGTACATAAAGCTGGCCTAAGCTATAAGTAGATTGGCAACACCCTGAGCTGCAGCACGGTGACCAAGACCATACAGTAGTTTGAAAAAGTTTTAACCAGAACAGGCCTCACCATGCTCAACTAAAAAAGTTGAGCACACATTTCAACATGATATTCAGAGGTCAACTTTTACAAACCGATGTATGAGTGCTGGCAGCATTGCTGCAGAGGTTAAAGGGGTGGGGGTCAGCATGTCAGTGCTCAGACCATATGCCACACACTGCAACAAATTAGTTTGCATGTTTTTTTGTTTGTTTGTTTGTTTTTTTGTGTGCATTGTCTTTAGAAGAGACATCCTTCTGAGACTGCAAACAGTTAACTGAAGACAAGTGGTGCCCATACATCTAGTGATAGCAGATCAACAAAGAGACAGATCTTTCTAATCGGAGAGCCAGATCCAGGGGCGCTTCTAGCCTTTTCGTCACTCCAGGCAAGACATCCTTCAGTGCCTCCCCCGCCACACACACACACACACACACACAATAATAAATACACCGATGGTCTCCTGGCTTATTTAGGTAGGTTTGGTGGGACCTTGCATCCACCAGGCCCCTAGACTCGCACCAGGCCCTAGGCAGCTGCCTTGTGGATGATCCAGCTCTGTATGCCATACAGCACATGCTGCCACTATGTGCCTCAAAAAAAAAAAAAAAAAAACCCGCACGCGCACTACAAGTCCCAACATCGTGTCCCCACAGAACAATGTAAGGTATCATATCATTCACATTGCAGAATCAAATCATCAAGCAAGACGGTCTTCATTTCAGAACACTTTTTCACAAGCATTATGGGATATGTAAATAGGTTACCACCAGTTAGGCTAGGACTGGAGTGGGTGTATCAGGACACTGAAATGCTACAATATTAATATTTACTTTCCATGTACTTCTTATTTGAACTGGGTCCATCAAATGCGCTTCCTGCTATTTTTAAATGGCCCAGTACCAAACAGTATAGAATATGCAATTACGTTTATTGCAGTTTATCAACTACAACACATCCCATTTGATATAATGCCATGAAAATGTCATTAAATAAAAACAGCCAAATTAGCAGATAACATGGCCACTTCAAAACATGTTTGGATATATCATGTCCCCACAAATCCAATGCAGTTACCATGTCCCCACTGATCAGATGCAGACACCATTTCCCCACAGATCAAATGCAGATACCATGTCCCCATAGATCAAATGTAGATACCATTTCCCCACAGATAAAATGCAGATACCATTTCCCCACAGATGAGATGCAGGTATCATTCATGTCCCCCACAGATCAAATGCAGATACCATGTCCCCACAGATCAAATGCAGATACCATTTCCCCACAGATCAAACGCAGATACCATTTCCCCACAGATCAAACGCAGATACCATGTCCCCACAGATCAAATGCAGATACCATTTCCCCACAGATCAAACGCAGATACCATTTCCCCACAGATCAAACGCAGATACCATGTCCCCACAGATCAAATGCAGATACCATTTCCCCACAGATCAAATGCAGATACCATTTCCCCACAGATGAGATGCAGGTATCATTCATGTCCCCCACAGATCAAATGCAGATACCATGTCCCCACAGATCAAATGCAGATACCATTTCCCCACAGATCAAACGCAGATACCATTTCCCCACAGATCAAACGCAGATACCATGTCCCCACAGATCAAATGCAGATACCATTTCCCCACAGATCAAACGCAGATACCATGTCCCCACAGATCAAACGCAGATACCATGTCCCCACAGATCAAATGCAGATACCATTTCCCCACAGATCAAATGCAGATACCATTTCCCCACAGATGAGATGCAGGTATCATTCATGTCCCCCACAGATCAAATGCAGATACCATGTCCCCACAGATCAAATGCAGATACCATGTCCCCACAGATCAAATGCAGATACCATGTCCCCACAGATCAAATGCAGATACCATGTCCCCACAGATCAAATGCAGATACCATGTCCCCACAGATCAAATGCAGATACCATGTCCCCACAGATCAAATGCAGATAGCATTTCCCCACAGATCAAATGCAGATACCATTTCCCCACAGATCAAATGCAGATACCATTTCCCCACAGATCAAATGCAGATACCATTTCCCCACAGATCAAATGCAGATACCATTTCCCCACAGATCAAATGCAGATACCATTTCCCCACAGATCAAATGCAGATACCATTTCCCCACAGATCAAATGCAGATACCATTTCCCCACAGATCAAATGCAGATACCATGTCCCCACAGATCAAATGCAGATACCATGTCCCCACAGATGAGATGCAGGTATCATTCATGTCCCCCACAGATCAAATGCAGATATTCTGTTCCCACAGCTCAATTGCATGCACCATGTCCCCTACAAATCAAATGCAGATACCATGTCAGAACAGATCAAATGCAGATACCATGTCAGAACAGATCAAATGCAGATATCCTGTCACCTGTGGGAGGCGTCAAGGTGAGAAAGTTCACCAGTGGGTGCTGCTGGGAGGTGTGAGAGGTCATTGTGGCTGCTGCTGGGGGAAGAGAGTGGTTGAGGTGGCTGATGGGGGTGGGTGGGAAGAGGTCACTGTGGTCTCTGTAAGAGTGGGAAAGGGTCACTTTGTGCTTCCAGGGTGTAGGGAAATGTCACTGGGTGTTGCGGGGGGGGGGGGGGGGGGGAGGGATGGAGAGGTCACAGGATACTGCTGGGCATAGAAAGAGGTCACTGGGTGCTCCTAGAGGGAGGGGTCACTAGGTTATGCCAAGGAGTGGGTGGTCACTGGGAGCTGGGGGGAGATGGTTGGGGGGGGGTCACTAGTTGCTGCTGTGGGGAAGGAAGAGGTCACTGGGTGCTGCCAAGGGATGGGGGAGGACACTGGGTGCTGCTGGGGGGAGAGGTCACTAGGTGCTGCTGGGGGGTAAGAAGGAGAGGTCACTGGGTGCTGCCAAGGGGTGGGGGAGGACACTGGGTGCTGCTGGGGGGGGGAGAGGTCACTAGGTGCTGCTGGGGAGTAAGAAGGAAAGGTCACTGGGTGCTGTCAGGGGTGGGGGGAGAAGGTCACGGGGTGCTGCTGGGGAAGGGGGAGAGGTCACAGGGTGCTGTCAGGGGTGGGGGGGAGAAGGCCACGGGGTGCTGCCGGGAAGAGGGAGAGGTCACAGGGTGCAGTCAGGGGTGGGGGGAGAAGGTCACGGGGTGCTGCCGGGGAAGGTAGAGAGGTCACGGTGCTGTCAGGGGTGGGGGGAGAAGGTCACGGGGTGCTGCCGGGGAATGGGGAGAGGTCACAGGCTGCAGTCAGGGGTGGGGGGGAGAAGGTCACGGGGTGCTGCCGGGGAAGAGGTCACAGGGTGCTGTCAGGGGTGGGGGAGAAGGTCACGGGGTGCTGCCGGGGAAGGGGGAGAGGTCACAGGGTGCTGTCAGAGGTGGGGGGAGAAGGTCATGGGGTGCTGCCGGGGAAAGGTCACAGGGTGCTGTCAGGGGTGGGGGGAGAAGGTCACGGGGTGCTGCCGGGGAATGGGGAGAGGTCACAGGCTGCAGTCAGGGGTGGGGGGAGAAGGTCACGGGGTGCTGCCGGGGAAGAGGTCACAGGGTGCTGTCAGGGGTGGGGGAGAAGGTCACGGGGTGCTGCTGGGGAAGGGGGAGAGGTCACAGGGTGCTGTCAGGGGTGGGGGGAGAAGGTCACAGGGTGCTGCTGGGGAAGGGGGAGAGGTCACAGGGTGCTGTCAGGGGTGGGGGGAGAAGGTCACGGGGTGCTGCCGGGGAAGGGGGAAAGGTCACAGGGTGCTGTCAGGGGTGGGGGGAGAAGGTCACGGGGTGCTGCCGGGGAATGGGGAGAGGTCACAGGGTGCTGTCAGGGGTGGGGGGAGAAGGTCACGGGGTGCTGCCGGGGAAGGGGGAGAGGTCACAGGCTGCAGTCAGGGGTGGGGGGAGAAGGTCACGGGGTGCTGCCGGGGAAGAGGTCACAGGGTGCTGTCAGGGGTGGGGGGAGAAGGTCACGGGGTGCTGTCAGGGGTGGGGGGAGAAGGTCACGGGGTGCTGCCGGGGAAGGGGGAGAGGTCACAGGGTGCTGTCACTGGTGGGGGGAGAAGGTCACTGGGTGCTGCCGGGGAAGGGAGAGAGGTCACAGGGTGCTGTCAGGGGTGGGGGGAGAAGGTCACGGAGTGCTGCCGGGGAAGGGGTCACAGGGTGCTGTCAGGGGTGGGGGGAGAAGTTCACTGGGTGCTGCCGGGGAAGGGGGAGAGGTCACAGGGTGCTGTCAGGGTTGGGGGGGGAGAAGGTCACGGGGTGCTGCTGGGGAAGCGGGAGAGGTCACAGGGTGCTGTCAGGGGTGGGGGAGAAGGTCACAGGGAGGCACCATCTTACCTGCCTGGGCTTCCCCACTTATATAGCTCCAATGTTCCTGTGGCAAGCTTTTACGAGGTGTGGGCAGAGCATTCACCAGGTGGGGAGGCGGGGCCTAATATGGATGGAGGCGGAGCTTTCGCGGCAGGGGGCGTGGCTTCGTCCATGACGGTCGATTTTGATTTAATGTTCAGGCATGATCTGCAGTTAAAATGGCCCTCCTGCAAGTCCACCGGGTAGAAGGACTCACTGTATGCTCATTGGAGCCAGGGTGAGCCATGCCTGCAGAGTGCCTCTCTTCTCTCTCTTCCTTTACTGCCTCACAAGCATCCTTCCCGATCTCCTCCGACAACACGTGCAGAGGGCGGAGCCTAACACCCTCTTCACTGATTGGCCAGCGGCAAAGGTAACATCCGTCGGCTTGAGAGGGGAAGTGTATGCACGCAGCCAGCGCGTGACCCGCCGAAGGAGCTCTCCTGGCTTAAAGGGGCCATGTCATGAGAGGATTAAAAGGTCAAAATACATCGCCCTTTGACCTTTGTGGCGCTCTAGGCACAGAGCTGTCCTGCCTATGCTCAGGAGCGCCCCTGGCGAGATCTATTGGCTGCTCATACACCGCTGGCAGATTCCCAGTCGATTTCAGCACTAAATCTCTTAGAAATCAGCCTTGCGATGTCCCAGATTCTGCCCACCAGGCCGCCCCCAAATGTTAATGTGTCTCTAAAGATGATGTACAAGAAAGCCCACAAACAGTTTGCTGAACACAAGAATGTCTAGTTATGTATGGGCAGATTGATCAAGAAACAGATTTTTCTCTAATCGGGCCTATGCATTGTGAATCTCACCTTTCTAGCTGCACTGATTCCCTGTCTCCTCCACAGTCTCCCCCGAGCACCACCATGTGGTGTCACACATGCTCCTGGTTGCACTTAGTTTACGGAGAATGAGATCTGGAGTATGGCAGCAACCAGGTGAGTAGTACCACGGGCCATATGCAATTCACTTTTCCTCCAAAGTTTTCTCCTAGGAGATAATTTTTCATCTTCTGTTTAAAATGACTTTTTAGCACTCTGCATTTGAAATATTACTGAAAAGTACAGTGGGATGCGAAAGTTTGGGCAACCTTGTTAATCATGAGTTTCCTATATAAATCGTTGGTTGTTACAATAAAAAATGTCAGTTAAATATATCATATAGGAGACGCACACAGTGATATTTGAGAAGTGAAATGGTTTATTGGATTTACAGAAAGTGTACAATAATTGTTTAAACAATATTAGGCAGGTGCATAAATTTGGGCACTACAAAAAAGAAATTAAATCAATGTTTAGTAGATCCTTCTTTGCAGAAATTACAGCCTCTAAACTCTTCCTGTAGGTTCCAATGAGAGTCTGGATTCTGGTTGAAGGTATTTTGGACCATTCCTCTTTATAAAACCTCCTCTGGTTCATTCAGGTTTGATGGCTTCCGAGCATGGACAGCTGTCTTTAACTCACACCACAGATTTTCAATTATATTCAGGTCTGGGGACTGAAATGGCCATTCCAGTACACGTTGTACTTGTTCCTCTGCATGAATGCCTTAGTGGATTTTGAGCAGTGTTTAGATTGTTGTCTTGTTGAAAGATCCAGCCCTGGTGCAGCTTCAGTTTTATCACTGATTCCTGGACATTGGTCTCCAGAATCTGCTGATACTGAGTGGAATCCATGTGTCCCTCAACTTTGGCAAGATTCCTAGTCCCTGCACTGGCCACATAGCCCCACAGCATGATGGAACTACCACCATATTTTACTGTAGGTTGCAGGTGTTTTTCTTGGAATGCTGTGTTTTTCCTCCATGCATTACACTCCTTGTTATGCCCAAATAACTCTTAGTTGCATCAGTCCACAGCACCTTTTTCCAAAATGAAGCTGGCTTGTCCAACTGTGCTTTAGCATACCTCAAGTGGCTCTGTTTGTGCTGTGGGTGGAGAAAAGGCTTCCTCTGCATCACTCTTGCATACAGCATCTCCTTGTGTAAAGTGTGCTGAATGGTTGAACGATGCAGTTACTCCATCTGCAGCACGATGATTTTGTAGGTCTTTGATGCTGGTCTGTGGGTTGACTCTGACTTCTCACCATTCGTTGCTTCTGTTTATCCCAGATTTATTTGGTCTGCCACTTTGAGCCTTAACTTGAACTGAGCCTGTGGCCTTCCATTTCCACAATATGTTTATAGTTTCAGCTTAAATCTCTGAGACCGCTTTCTTTATCCTTCCCCCTAAACCATGATGGTGAACAATCTTTGTCTTCAGGTCATTTGAGAGTTGTTTTGAGACCCCTATGTTGCTACTCTTCGGAGAAAGTTAAGAGGGACACTTACAATTGAGCCCCTTAAATACTCTTTCTCATAATTTGATTCACCTGTCTATGTAGGTCAGGGTTCACTGAGCTTACCAAGCCAATTTGAGTTCCAATAATTAGTTCTAAAGGTTTTGGAATCAATAAAATGTATGCACCTTCCTAATTTTATTTAAACAATTATTGCGCACTTTCTGTAAATCCAATAAACTTAATTTCACTTCTCAATTATCACTGTGTGTGTCTCCTATATGATCTAGTTAACTGACATTTTTTTTACCGTAACAACCAATGATTTATACAGGAAAATCATGACGATTAACAAGGTTACCCAAACGTTCGCATCCCACTGTAGGTTAAATATATCTGTCAAAGTTATTCTAAGTGTTTTGTTGTTTGTTGTTGGCTTAAGAGGCATTTTATTGCTAAGGTGTGAAAATATCACCATATTTCAGGAGAAAAAGTGAAATGCATATGGCCCAATGTGTCTTGCAGTCAAGCTTGCTGGTGTGAGTTGAATGATTTGGGGCTGGATGAGTGTTGCTGGCAGTGGAGAGGTAAAATACATTGCAGGAACAATGAATGCCAACATGTAATGGTACATACTGAAACCGAGCATGAGACCCTCCGTTTGGAAACCAGGCCGCACAGCGAGATTTCAAAACAATGAACCAAAACACACTTTCACTTCCTTGCTAAACAAACGGTAAAAGTTATGGACTGGCTAAGCATGTCTCCAGACCCAAACCCTATTGAGAATTTCTGCGACGTGCTCACAACGGAAGGTGGAAGAGTGTAAGGTCTCTAACATCCAAAAGCTTTGTGATGTCATCATGGAGGGTTTGAAGAGCATTCCAATGTGTACAGGTAAAGCTCTAGTGAACTCCATGCCCAAGAGAGTTAAAGGGGAACTTCAGCCTAAACAAACATACTGTCACTTAGTTACATTAGTTATGTTAATTTAAATAGATAAGTAATATAAGCTCTTAACCACCATGTTTTTAAAAGAACAGGCAAATGTTTGTGATTTCGTGGGGCAGCCATCTTTTTGGTTGAAAGGAGGTGACAGGGAGCATGAGACAGTTCCAACTGTCCTGTGTCCTGATCACCCCTACCAGCTGCACACACTAGGCTTCAAATCTCAGATTTAAAAAAATAATAATAATTTGCGCCAAAACAGCAGAAGGAGAACAACAACTTCAGAAACCCTATCATGCTTTGCATAGCATCGGGGAAAAATGCACAGGCAGAAAAACAAAGTTCTGATGCTGTGAAACTTTTAAAGGATTTGTCAGGCCAAATTGAATAAAATAAACGCTACTTACCGGGGGCTTCCTCCAGCCCCAAGCTCCCAGGACCTCCCTCGCCGCAGCTCTGCCCGCAGCAGTTTGCATGAGCTCTGACCCGGTCCCCGGCGATGATGTCAGATCGACCTGGAGGTCGCTCTGTACTGCGCCTGCGCGATCGGTGCTGTCAATCATCGCCACGTGGGTCGGAGCGGACTGCACAGTCCGCTCCGGCCCACGTGGCGGTGATTGACAGTACAGAGCGACCTCCAGGAGCTGTGGCAAACTGCTGCGGGCAGAGCTGCGGTGAGGAAGGTCCTGGGAGCTTGGGGCTGGAGGAAGCCCCCGGTAAGTAGCGTTTATTTTATTCAATTTGGCCTGACAACTCCTTTAAAGAAACACCAAGCCTTTTCAGTGCTGCTGAGCAGATTTTTTAGTCTGGAGGTTCACTTTAAGGCAATGCAAAAAGTAATGGTGGGCACACAAAATATTGACACTTTGAGCTCAGTTTTGACATTCATTACTTAGGGGTGTACTCAAGTTTGTTGCCAGCAGTTTAGACATTAACCACTTGCCGACTGCACACTCATACCGTGCGGCGGCAAAGTGGTAGCTGGAGGACCAGCGACGCAGATCTGCGTTGCCAGGTGCCTCCCTAATTAATCAGGAAAGGCCGCTCGCATGAGCGGCCGTTTCCTGTTAGATCACGGAGCGGGTCTCCGTGAATAGCCTGCGAGCCGCTGATTGCGGCTCGCAGACTAAATGTAAACATAGGAGACATTTGTCTCCTTTGTTTACATTGTACGGCGCTGCTGCGCAGCAGCGCCGTAAGGCAGATCGGCGATCCCCGGCCAATCAGCGGCCGGGGATCGCCGCCATGTGACGGGACAGCCTGTCACTGGCTGCACAGGACGGATAGCGTCCTGTGCATCCCGGATCACCAGGGGTGAGAGGGAGGGGGGGGGGGCTTTGAGGTGCCCCCCCCGCAACATGCCAGCCAGGAGCAGCGATCCGACCCCCCCTGCACATCATCCCCATAGGGGGGGGGAAAGGGGGGCAATTTGATCGCTCTGCGTGCCAGCTGATCTGTGCTGGGGGCTGCAGAGCCCACCCAGCACAGATCACAAAAAATAGCGCTGGTCCTTAAGGGGGGGTAAAGGCTGGGTCATCAAGTGGTTAATGGTGTTTGTTTAGTAATTTTGATGGGACAGCAACTTTACACCATTTTACAGGCTGTACACTGACTGCTTTACTTACAGGATGATTCTAATGTTATATGCAAATTTATGCAGTTTGAACATGATCCAATCACATTCTGTATCATCTTGGAATAATTTTCATCTCATTGACTATACCTAATTAGCAATATTTAGCAAATAATGCCCCTAATATCTACATTTGTTAACATTCAATATTAGTTAATAGTTGCTAATTCATTGCCTGCCAGTTGAATGTAGCCTAGCCTGCACCATCATATCCCAGTTGATTCAGAAGAAGGAAAAATCCTTACAAGACTTGGACCAATTAGCCTTAAAAGTAAAAAGAAATCCTTCCTGACTCCAGATGGCAGGCAGATAAAATCCCTGGATCATCACCGATGGGAATTATTTAATTATTGCTGGATGTCCTTCTTCAATGCAAGGAGGAAAGCATCCAAACGCCCTTTGTGGAGATATAGAATTAAAGTTACTTCCTCTGGCAAGAGTAAACACTCTTACTATAAAGAACCCCTTTTTAAAAAGATGGTAAAAATGCTCATAAGCTACATGGTTTTCTGCATCAGGGTAACACCACAGTGTGTGAAATGCTGCTTTTTAGCTGCATTTAAATTGACGCTCCTGGTTGGCAGACAGGATGCTGAACTGCACAAGCAGTGCAGGTCAGCCGTCCTCCTGGAAGAGGTCTAACTAAAGGCTCATACACACATCAGACTATAGTCTTTGGAAAATGAAAGATCACAGACCATTCTTACCACCCTTCATGTAGTATGAGAGCCATACTCTACACAGTCTTTTCTATGGAGCTGAACTCCACATCAGAAAAAAATCTTTGCAAGATGCTGCACACACAGATGCTGTACAGACACAAAAGATCAGTATCTGCAAAAGATCTGTTCCTGCCAAAAATCCATTCCTGCAAATTGCAATGATAGTCTGAGATATGCAGATCATCATACACACATGATTTAACTGACATTCATCTGCAGATCAAGCAATCATCTGCAGATCTGAAAATCCATCCTGGTGGATCTGATCTGCAGATGAATGTCAGTTAAATCATGTGTGTATGATGATCTGCAGATCTCATAGACTATCATTGCAATTTGCAGGAATGGATTTTTGGCAGGAACAGATCTTTTGCAGATACTGATCTTTTGTGTCTGTACAGCATCTGTGTGTGCAGCATCTTGCAAAGATTTTTATCTGATGGGGAGTTCAGCTCCATAGAAAAGACTGTGTAGAGTATGGCTCTCATACTACATGAAGGGTGGTAAGATTGGTCTGTGAACTTTCATTTTCAAAAGACTATAGTCTGATGTGTGTATGGGGCCTAAGCCTAGCTTATCTAACCTTTACTGGTAAGTTAATTTGTCTTTATAACATATTAGGGTCTGTTCAGACGGGTGCTCGGGGACGTAATGCTTAGCCGAAGCTAAACAGTGTTTATGCAAACAGGAAAAGTGGGGTACCATCATTTAAAAAGCACTGTCCATTCATTTGAATGCACAGTGCTTGAACAACACATGCTGCAAGTGCTACCATGAACGCCTGTGTGAACCAGCCCTTAGGTAAATTCTCCTCATAACGCTGCAAGCTAATTCCTCCTTAAATGTTGCAGCCTTTAGTACTTTCCCTAAATCTTTTTCAGTGCAACTATCATTTTCAGCTGAAAATTACATAGCAGGATCATGTTTTTTTTGCTACAAGATAAGTGAGTTGTTTTAAGGGTTAACCATCTGAGAGCCAACTGATTTGTTATGGGTTTTTTTCTTTTCATTATTCTTTGTAAGGCAAAAGGTACGCTTACCTACAGCTCAGACTACTCACCTATGTGCTTTTCTTCTGCAATCTTATGTGATCTGCTAGGATACAGATCAGGTAAATTGGGTAAATCCGGGCAAAAATGGTGCTGGAAATTTGAATGATACAGGCGCCCCCAAAGGCCATCAAGAGACTGAGCTCAAATTACGACAAAACAGCGTAATTCGGCTGCCAGCAATAGCAGGCAGCAGAATTGTGTCTTACCCCACAGTCCACGGCAGCCTGGAAGGGGAATATTAATTAACCCTGCCAGGATTTCTGCAGGAGCAGGGTGAGCCATGTTACAGCTTCCCCTGTGCCCCAAATTTTCTGGCGCCTTAATGTTTGTTTATTTTCTGGCGCCTTAGTACATGAATTGGGCGCAATACTACTGAGCTATATTGGGAACCCGCTACAGGATAAAATGCTAATTTTGGGTCTAGAGCTATGCAATATTCGTACCTGCTACCATCATTACGCAGCTTCACACTGTCTTGTGGAAAGTAGATAAACTTGAACATTTAGGACAGTATGGAGGGAGATTTTTACCACTGCACTACAAAACATTAGCAATGCTTATTGAAATAAAATGGAAAAATTGGTAAGGTGGCATGTTTAGCTTTTGTCATGATGCTACCTGGATTTGATCTTAGGAATGCTACATGCAGAGGTGACCTAGTCAAGTAAACACCAATAAGTTTGTGCAACACCACTTAATACAAAAAATAATGTAGACAGCTAATTTGATAAGCATTGTGATTTTTTTTTTAGTTTTTCACCATTGGGAAAGTGGGGTCAAGCTTTAATGCACATTTAATGCACATTTAACACACCATTGGGCCTGATATAGCCAAAAATGTCAGGTGTATTATGTCACGTTGTCGTGTGCTTGCATTTACTTGTATGGCCTAATCATACTCGTGTAGATGGCTTGAACCATAGCAATGTAGGGACCTTTAGGTTTCACCTAATAATACCTAATAATAAAATAGAATTTAGGTAAGCAAATAAACATTTATAAATAAAAAACCCAACCCTTCTGTAATATTAATCAATTCCACACCAGTGCATATACATTGTACCAGATTTCATTTTTCAACTTCAATAGACATCCATCAATGAAAAATATAGGTGCAATAGGCGTCTTTATTTTCTCAGCTATTTAAAATCTACTTATTCTCCATTGTAGCAAGGATCCAAAGCTCAAAAAGTAAAAAAAAAAAAAAAAAAAAAGCAATGCAGAAGACAAAACCTATTCACTCCATAAGATTCGCACCATCTAAAAGTATCCTTTATTAAGACATCTTTTAAAATCTCATGACAGGTAAAAAGCTTGTGGGTCTGTGCTAGATGACACACAGGCGTTTCTGGCCATCATAGGTCCTTTCTCAAATCATGACCAGCCCACAATAGTTTTACAATCCAAAACAACACACACTTATAGTCACATAGACTCATAGAGGACCACATAGGGAACTTAATGATTAGCATATTTACGTATTCATGAATTTCATGAATATGTAAATATGCTAATCATTAAGTTCCCTATGTGGTCCTCTATGTGACTATAAATGTGTGTTGTTTTGTATTGTAAAACTATTGTGGGCTGGTCATGATTTGAGAAAGGACCTATGATTGCCCGAAACGCCTGTGCGTCATCTAGCACAGACCCACAAGCTTTTCACCGGTCATGAGATTTTAAAAAGTCTTAATAAAGGATACTTTTAGATGGTGCGAATCTTATGAAGTGGTCTACATTGCACTTGTGACTCCAAAGTTGGTTCCAGCACATCTATCGGTGCAGTGGCAATTACAACTTATCACAGAAGAAAAAAACCTATTGGCATGACCTACAAACCACACCAACCAAAGCAAGAAAAGCTGTTAATGTTGCTACATAATCACTAGAATTCCCAGAGTAGGAAAAGCTGTTCTTTATAACATATGCCAAATAGAGGTGGCACTGTTACCCCAATACCCATGTGCAAAGAGCTGTTCATGGTCGACAACCCCAACCAATTATGTAAAGAATGCCCACTAAACTATATTCACTCTGGCACTTTGTGGCGATAGCAGTTCAAAGTACTGTATTCATTTTCAAAGAAAAATATTCTGCACTCTACCACTGTGTCCATACATTTTTTTTAATGTATAGCTAGGCATGCATGTTTTTGGCCTATCTGATCACTTTGACAGTATCTGATGTGAATGTATTTATTGTCCAAGCAACTTTCATGTTAGATTGATAGATCAAACATTTGTTGGAAAATCTTTCTGCTAGTGGAGGAGAATGAGGAATTGATAGCCTTGTAGCTTTGAACAGAATCAAGCAGTACAACTATGGCGGCTCAAATAATGCAGAGTAGATTTCTGCTGAAATCTTATAAAGATCAAGTGTGCTGCATGGTTTAACAAAAAATCAATCTTTATGTGATCAGTTGGCTTGACATTAGCGGTTATCAAGAGAGATATGCAGGCTGCCATATTTATTTCCTTTTAAACAATATCAGTTGCCTTTCATGCATCAGTAGTGCCTGAATCCCACACCTGCAAACAAGCATGCGGCTAATCTAGTCAGAGCACCTGATCTGCATGCTTGTTCAGGGCCTTTTGCTAAATGTTTGAGAGGCAGAGGATTAGCGGGACAGCCAGGCACTCTGCATTGTTTAAAAGGTAATAAATATGTCAGCCTCCATATCCCTCTGGCCCTGTTCACAGTGATCAGTTGTGTTGCAGAGTAATTTGTCTTGTTAACTCAGTACTGCGTTGTAACTGATTGTGTTATTCTAACTCGCTGCATGCAGGCTTTGTATTAAAGTCAGCAGTATGTCCAGTCTCCATTGCTGTTCAGTCATTATAACGCGTGCCTAATACAACTGAGCACTGTGAACCTAGCCTCTTACTTCAGGTGTACCTTAACTGTTCAAATAGCAGTCAATATAAATCTGTTTCACACAGTCTAAGTGCTTTTTCAAAGCAAAGGGACCCAACCCTTTTAAAACATCCAGGTTAATGTACCGCCCTCATTCCTCTTGTATGTCAGAATTAGATTTATTTATTTTTTATAAAAGAAGCCTAAAGCAAAATACCAAACAAACCATATAATAGAAAAGGGAATGTTGCAACACAAGTTATAAGGCACTGGCTGCTTCTACTTTATCTTCTGCTTGGGATTAAAGCCTTGTGTTCCGATCGAAGGAGTAAAAGCTCCTACACATGGTTGGATGAGTACAAGTCGCCCCATGACCAGTAGTGTGATGGGCAGAGCCTGGAGGATTTTTTGGACTGAACACTTTCAGTAAATCCGGGCTCTATAAAACCTGAAATTCTCCCTGTACTTACAGTAAATATTTATTTGCAAGAAATGCGAGAAATTACTCAGGTGGATCAATATAATTCTGCTGCTAAGTTTGATTGTTCTTCTCTTTTTCTTTCTCAGCTCAGTGGTTGTTTTATTAGCTTTAAACTTTAAACTACTACTTCCAACTAACCAATTTCCTTAAAGTGAACCTAAAGCCGATAAAAAAAAAATGAGATTAACTCAGGAGGCCGCAATAGCAGCATAGGGGGCGATATACAGGCTGGGAACGCGAACAATCACTCGCGTTCCCATGCCTGTCGGCCGTGACGGCGAAACCGGAAGTGCTCGCCGGCGGGTCCTGGGACATCAGAGCGGAGGTGCGAGGGCACCGATCGGCTGCAGGGGGCTGAGGGAGGCCCCAGGTGAGTTAATCTCATTTTTTTTTATCGGCTTTAGGTTCACTTTAAGTGCCTGAAATATGGAAGGAAATTTGGTGTATCTCTCTATTATACAGCACTCCACATGTTATGTGAATTATGTTTGATACCACTGTTTATACCCTCATACTGTTTATACACTCATGGGGCCATATGCAATTCACTTTTTCACCTGAGTTTTCTCCTAGGTGATGTTTTTAAATGTGTCAATAAAATGCCTGTTAAGCCACCAGCAAGCAAGATAATACTCAAAATAATTTTGATAGTACTTTTGTACTTACTTCTCAGTACTTTTTCAGTTGAAAAGTGCTGGAAAGTTATTTTAAATAGAAGATGAAAAATTATCTCCTGGGAGAAAACACAGGAGAAAAGTGGAATTGCATATGGGCCATGGTGTTTTGCCTTTGTTGAACTATCTGTATGCTTGAAAAATTCAATAAAAACTATTGTTTAAAAAAAAAAAAAGTTACTCAGGTGAATATTAGCTATCCGTCTGTGCGATGCTCCAATGTGGGGAGCGAGGTTTGGTGTCGTGGAGCTATCCTTCGGCACCACAGCACTGCTATCTTGCTCCATCGTGAGATGTGCCGCTTTCATTACTGTCACATGGTAGCTACTGCTAAGGCCAGAAAGGTCCCCAGCACTTACCCTAGGTCTGATGCTGCATTCCAGGCCCTCCTGGGACCGCCACTTCCTATTGCTCTGCACCGACCTGAATATCAGAGACCCGGCAAAAGCATCTTCATAGCTCCCATCAGGACTCCCCATCGGTCCACTAGGTAGACCAAGGAAAATCATCCTCCGGAGAGTCTGGCATGTAGCGGCAGACATGGGGTGATTGCCAGAAAGCCTGGCATGTAGTGGCAGTGGGTCAAGCGGTAGTCGTGACAGGGAGGGGCAGCCAGGAGATTCTTCTATCAAGACAAAAGGAGGAGACAGAAAAAAAAAAGCAAGAAATGAAAGATGAAAAACATCAATACAGAAGGCTTTTTTTTCCTATTAAAGTTTAACTTCACTTTTTACACTAAATAGGTATAGAGTCAAATGCCACCTAATACCTAATCACCTAGAAGTGGATGGACATTCGGGGGCTCTCAGATTCCAACATATGGACCCCAGCATCTATCCCCACATGCATGGGGGTAGTTACCCCAACTACTCCTGGGCACTGGAGGGGTGAGGCCTTTGTCTTTGATATGTACAAGGGATTTGTAAGAGACAGGTAGACCTTATCGCACCTCTCTTACAGAGACCCCTATATCATGTACTATGTGGGCTGGTATGGTGGAGCCCCACGCAATTTCATTCCATTCTGGCTGTACCAGCTTGCATGGGTGAAAAGGGGTTACTTAAAGTTGGGGGGGGGGATGTTTTGTTTTTATTTTATTTTTAATTTAAAAAAATCCATGCCTTCCCACCTTGAGGCCTTGTTCAAATTATAAATCGCCTGCACCAAGCGATTTATGTGGAAACTTTGAAGGCGCATTCAGAGCGATTTGCACTTAGAAAAGCGCTTTCCTAAGCGCTTTTGTGCAGCGTTTTTTTTTCACTTCCTGACGTTAGTCAGGAAGTGATCTCTTTGCCCAGGAAATCAATAAATACAATGTGTTTATTATTTAAAGTGCTCAGGAAATCGCTTTTCAAAGCACTTAGCGATTTCCCTATCCTTTCTATTGAATCGCAAACACTCTGAAAGTGGTGCAGGAGCCGCGTTTTGCGAATGGATACAAAGCTCATCGCTTGTGTGAGAACACTCACATAAGCTAACATTGCACTAGTCCTTTTAAGGCGATTTTTAAAATCGCCAGCACTAAAAAAAAGAAAAAAAACAAAATCGCCCCTAATGTGAACCCTTAAAGCGGACCCAAACCAAACAATTTTTGGAATTCAAAATATTTAGTTGCAGCACTCTGACACATACAAAGATAAATAAACACTCCTTCAAGCCTATGAGCATTTCAGTGCATGCTTTTCACCCTTCTCTGTTCATAACTAGGGTTATACAGGGGGCAGCCATTAGCAATTTCTCTTTTGCCGTACACCTCCTACTACACCAGTTTGCCGGATTCTGTCCCGGCAATATGAAAAGGAGGGAGGGGTTCCTCCAATAAATGTAAAATATTTTATATTTGTCATCATGCAGCTGAAAAAAGGCTGCTATTTATTATTATAATTTAGAAAATAGATTTTATTTCTGAAATCTTGTATTTTTAATTTGGGTCCACTTTAAACTTTCTTTAATCCTTTTTCACCCATACAGGCAGGTATAACCAGGAAGGCTGAGTCAACCATATCAGCCCACATGATGGTACATGATATGGAGGGCTCTGCAAGAGAAAGACAGCCCTTTTCCACCCTTATCCTCTCTTCAGGAGGAGGTAGGGGTAACTACCCACACGCATGTGGGGATAGGTCTTGGGAGGCTTATGTTGGAATCTGGGAGACCCCTTTAAAAGGCTGGAGATAAAATACTTAACTTCTCACTTGTCTTAACACTTATGTGAATAGCAGTAGGATTTAAGGGGAACCTAAACTGAGAGGGATATACAGGTCCTTCTAAAAAAAATTAGCATATTGTGAGAAAGTTCATTATTTTCTGTAATGTACTGATAAACATTAGACTTTCATATATTTTACATTACACACAACTGAAGTAGTTTAACCACTTGCCGACCGCCCACAGCCGATGGGCGGTGGCAAAGTGGCCCGCAGAACGACCGCAATACGCCGATTGGCGGGTCGTTCTGCTCTGTAGTGCCGCTCGTTGCGCGCGCATCCTCCTGCAATTGGCTCCGCCCACCCGCGATGTCAACCCGCCGGCCGTACGGAAGCGCCGGCGGGTTGTTAACCCCCAATCTGCCACAATACAAGGTATAATACACTTTGTATTGTATACAAAGCGTATTATACAGGCTGCCTCCTGCCCTGGTGGTCCCAGTGATCGAGGGACCACCAGGGCAGGCTGCAGCCCTCCCTATGTGCACATAAACACACTGATCTCCCCCCCTTCCCTCTGATCGCCCAAAGCACTCCTCAGACCCCTCCCTGCCCACCCCCCAGACCCCTGTTTGCACCCAATCACCCCCCTAATCACCCATCAATCACTCCCTGTCACTATCTGTCAACGCTATTTTTTTTATTAGGTCCTAATCTGCCCTCTGGGGGCTCATGATCACCCCCCCCCCCAACACCCTCAGATCCTCCCCAGACCCCCTCCCCCCCTTGTGTATTGTATTCATCTATTCTTCCCTGTAATCACTCACTGATCTCCTGTCAATCATCCATCAATCACCAACTGTCACTAACACCCATCAGATTAAACAATAACCTGCCCCTTGCGGGCACCTGATCACCCCCCCCCCCCACACACACACACACTCCCTCAAATCGCCCGCACAACCGTCCTCAGACCGCCTCCGAAGTGCATTGTTTACATCTGTTCTCCCCTCTAATTATCCATCAGTCACTCCCTGTCACTATCTGTCAATGCTATTTGTTAGGTTAGGTCCTAAACTGCCCCCTGGGGGCTCCTGATCACCCCCCCCACACACCCTCCGATCCTCCCCAGACCCCTCCCCCCCATGTACTGTATGCATTTATTCTTCCCTGTAATCACGCACTGATCACCTGTCAATCACCCATCAATCACCCCCTGTCACCACCTGTCACTAACGCCCATCAGATAAGACCCTAACCTGCCCCTTGCGGGCACCTGATCACCCGCCCGCACCCTCAGATCGCCCGCAGACCGCCCTCAGATCGCCTCCGAAGTGCATTGTTTACATCTGTTCTTCCCTCTAATCACCCACTGAACACCCATCAATCACCTATCAATCACCCCATCACTACCTGTCACTGCTATCCATCAGATCAGGCCCTAATCTGCCCCTTGCGGGCACCCAATCACCCGCCCACACCCTCAGAACGCCCTCAGATCCCAGCCCTGAACACCTCGCCAGTGCATTTCTTGCATCTATTCTCGCCTCTATTCACACCCTGATCACCTATCAATCACCCCGTCACCACCTGTCACTGCTACCCATCAGATCAGACCCTAAACTGCCCCTGCGGGCACCCAATCACCCGCCCACACCCTCAGATCACCCTCAGACCCCGCCTGAACAGGGCCGGCCTTAGGTTTGACAGCGCCCTGAGCAAAACCTGATTTTTGTGCCCCCCCCCCTTCATCCTCTTCACGCGCACGCACACACACACAGGCCCATATGCAATTCACCTTTTCTGTGGAGATATCTCTAGGATAGAGGTTGTTTTTGATGTCGTGACACATCACGCCAAATTCTCAGATCTCCATGACATGTCACATATGTATAATAGAAAGAATTCTATTAATAACCAAGAATGTATGGAAAGAGTGCATTATCCTGAATATACTTAAATATGAAGGCTAGACCCTTTCAGGAATATAAATAAAAACAATCAGTGGGACAGTTAGCCGCCCCCCCCTTTCCATTTAGAATGATAGCACAGCACCGACAATTTGCACCACATGTTATAGCCGCAGTGCGCTCCCCCCCAAACAAAACACCCTCAGACTCAGCATAGATAGGTAGCCAGGTATAGGTGACCTCAGTATAGGGTCTCATGTGTAGGTGCCCTCAATATAGGTTGCCAAGCATGGGTGCCCCCAGTAAAGGAAGTCAGTTGAAGGTCTCCATTGCCCCCATAGGTAGCCAGGCATAGTTGCCTCCAGTACAGGAAGCCAGGTGTAGGTGCACTCAGTATAGGTAACCAGCTATAGGCGCCCCCTTGGAAGCCGGCGCCCTGAGCGATTGATCAGGTCGCTCAGGTCAAAGGCCAGCTATGCGCCTGAACACTTCTCCAGTGCATTATTTACATCTGTTCTCCCCTCTAATCACCCATCAATCACCCATCAATAACCCCCTGTCACTGCTACCCATCATACCCATCACATCAGACCCTCATCTGCCCCTTTGAGGGCACCCAATCACCCGCCCACACCCTCGGATCACCCTCAGACCCCCCCTTCCCCCCGATCACCTCCCCAGTGCATTGCTTGCATCTATTCCCCCCTGTAATCACACCTTGAGACACCCATCAATCACCTCCTGTCACCACCTGTCACCCCCTAGCACACCTACCCATCAGATCAGGCCCTAATTTGCCCTGTGTGGGCTCCTGGTCACTCGGCCAAACCCTCAGATCCCTCTCAGACCCCCTTCCGATCACCTCCCCAGTGCATTGATTGCATCTATTCTCCCCTCTAATCAACCCCTTAGACACCCATCAATCACCTCCTGTCACCCCCTAGCACTTTTATCCATCAGATCAGGCCGTAATCTGACCCCTGCGGGCTTCTGATCACCTGGTCGAACCCTCACCCGCCCCACCGCAGTGACAGAATTTTTTTTTCTGATCACTGCTGGTCTCTACGACTTATTTGTCGCTGAGACCAACCGTTATGCCACACAATACGCAACTGCCAATCCAAGAAGCTACCATGCCCAGCCTTTTCGGTGGAAATCACTCCAAGTTTCCGAACATAACATTTTTTGGGGCCTTCTCCTTAACATGGGTCTAGTCAAAAATAATGTATTGCGGTCTTATTGGTCTACACACCCAATACATCACATGCCCATGTTCTCTGCTGCCATGTCCAGGTCACGATTTGAGAACTTCTGCGCTTCCTGCACTTCAGTGCCAATACAACCTGTCATCTAAGAGGACACCCTGCTTATTACCGGTTCCACAAAATTCGCCCCCTCATAGACCACCTGTCATCAAAATTTGCAGATGCTTATAGACCTGAACAGGCATTTTGAGGCATTTGGTTTCCAGACTACTCCTCACGGTTTTGGGCCCCTAAAATGCCAGGGCCATATAGGAACCCCACCAAGTGACCCCATTTTAGAAAGAAGACACCCCAAGGTATTCCGTTAGGTGTATGATGAGTTCATAGAAGAATTGATTTAGGCTTTACAGGGGTGCTTACAATTTAGCACCCCCCAAAATGCCAGGACAGTAAACACACCCCACAAATGACCCCATTTTGGAAAGTAGACACCCCAAGGTATTCAGAGAGGGGCATGGTGAGTCTGTGGCAGATTTATTTATTTTTTTGTCACAAGTTAGCAGAAATGGAAACTTTTTTTTTTGTTTTATTTTTGTTTCATAGTGTCATTTTCCGCTAACCTGTGACAAAAAATAAAATCTTCTATGAACTCACCATGCCTCTTAGTGAATACTTTGGGATGTCTTCTTTCCAAAATGGGGTCATTTGTGGAGTATTTATACTATCCTGGAATTTTAGCACCTCATGAAACCTGACAGGTGTAGTTTGTAAACGCTATAACTTTTACCCAAACCAATTAATATACACTTATTGGATTTTTTTTTATCAAAGACATGTAGCAGAATAAATTTGGACAAAAATGTATATAGAAATTTTACTTTATTTGAAAAATGTCAGCACAGAAAGTAAAAAAAATCATTTTTTTGACAAAATTCATGTCTTTTTTGATGAATATAATAAAAACTAAAAATCACAGCAGCAATTAAATAGCACCAAAAGAAAGCTGTATTAGTGACAAGAAAAGGAGGGAAAATTCATTTAGATGATAGGTTGTATGACCGAGCAATAAACCGTGAAAACTGCAGTGGTCTGAATGGAAAAAAAGGCTCTGTTCCTTAAGGGGTAGAAAGACTGTGGTCGTCAAGTGGTTAAGCCTTTATTTGTTTTAATATTGATGATTTTGGCATACAGCTCATGAAAACCCAAAATTCCTATCTCAAAAAATTAGCATATCATGAAAAGGTTCTCTAAAGGAGCTATTAACCTAATCATCTGAATCAACTAATTAACTCTAAAAACCTGAAAAAGATTCCTGAGGCTTTTAAAAACTCCCAGCCTGGTCCATTACTCAAAACCACAATCATGGGTAAGACTGCCGACCTGACTGCTGTCCAGAAGGCCATCATTGACACCCCAAGCAAGAAGGTAGGACACAGAAAGAAATTTCTGAACGAATAGGCTGTTCCCAGAGTGCTGTATCAAGGCACCTCAGTGGAAAGTCTGTGGGAAGGAAAAAGTGTGGCAGAAAACGCTGCACAACGAGAAGAGGTGACCGACCCTGAGGAACATTGTGGAGAAGGACTGATTCCAGACCTTGGGGGACCTGCAGAAGCAGTGGACTGAGTCTGGAGTAGAAACATCCAGAGCCACCGTGTACAGGCGTGTGCAGGAAATGGGCTACAGGTGCCGCATTCCCCAGGTCAAGCCACTTTTGAACCAGAAACAGCGGCAGAAGCGCCTGACCTGGTCTACAGAAAAGCAGCACTGGACTGTTGCTCAGTGGTCCAAAGTACTTTTTTCGGATGAAAGCAACTGTTGCATGTCATTCTGAAATCAAGGTGCCAGAGTCTGGAGGAAGACTGGTGAGAGGGAAATACCAAAATGCCTGAAGTCCAGTGTCAAGTACCCACAGTTAGTGATGGTCTGGGGTGCCATGTCAGCTGCTGGTGTTGGTCCATTGTGTTTTATCAAGGGCAGGGTCAATGCAGCTAGCTATCAGGAGACTTTGGAGTACTACATGCTTCCATCTGCTGAAAAGCTTTATGGAGATGAAGATTTCATTTTTCAGCACGACCTGGCACCTGCTCACAGTGCCAAAACACTGGTAAATGGTTTACTGACCAATGTATTACTGTGCTCAATTGGCCTGCCAACTCTCCTGACCTGAACCCCATAGAGAATCTGTGGGATATTGTGAAGAGAAAGTTGAGAGACGCAAGACCCAACACTCTGGATGAGCTTAAGGCCGCTATCGAAGCATCCTGGGCCTCCATAACACCTGAGTAGTGCCACAGGCTGATTGCCTCCATGCCACGCCGCATTGAAGCAGTCATTTCTGCAAAAGGATTCCCGACCAAGTATTGAGTGCATAACTGAACATAATTATTTGAAGGTTGACTCTTTTTATTTTAAAAACACTTTTCTTTTATTGGTCGGATTAAATATGCTAATTTTTTGAGATAGGAATTTTGGGTTTTCATGAGCTGTATGCCAAAATCATCAATATTAAAACAATAAAAGGCTTGAACTACTTCAGTTGTGTGTAATGAATCTAAAATATACGAAAGTCTAATGTTTATCAGTACATTACAGAAAATAATGAACTTTATCACAATATGCACATTTTTTGAGAAGGACCTGTAGATGTTTCCTTTTAACCACTTGAGGACCCACCCTTTAGGACCAGCGCTGTTTTAGCTGATCTGTGCTGGGTGGGCTGTGCAGCCCCCAGCACAGATCAGGGTGCAGGCAGAGCGACCAGATCGCCCCCCTTTTTTCCCCACTAGGGGGATGATGTGCTGGGGGGGTCTGATCGCTCCTGGTTGCCGGGTGTTGCGGGGGGGGGGGCACCTCAAAGCCCCCCTCCGCGGCGAAATCCCCCCCCCCTCCCTCTCCTACCTGGCCCCCCTGGTGATCCGGGCTGCACAGGACGCTATCCGTCCTGTGCAGCCAGTGACAGGCTGTCCCCTGTCACATGGCGGCGATCCCCGGCCGCTGATTGGCCGGGGATCGCCGATCTGCCTTACGGCGCTGCTGCGCAGCAGCGCCGTACAATGTAAACAAAGCGGATTATTTCCGCTTGTGTTTACATTTAGCCTGCGAGCCGCGATCGGCGGCCCGCAGGCTATTCACGGAGCCCCCCGCCGTGAATTGACAGGAAGCAGCCGCTCGCGCGAGCGGCTGCTTCCTGATTAATTAGCCTGCGCTGGTCCTGCAGCTGCCACTTTGCCGACGCACGGTATAAGCGTGCGGTCGGCAAGTGGTTAAAACAATACCAGTTGCTGGTCAGTCCTGATGATCTATTTGGCTGAATCACACACCTGAAACAAGCATGCAGCTAATCCAGTCTGACTTCAGTCAGAGCACATGATCTGCATGCTTGTTCAGGGGCTGTGGCTGAAAGTATTAGAGACACAGGATTAGCAGGAGAGTCAGGCAACTTGTATTATTTTAAAAGGAAAACTCCAAATCCTTCTCAGTTTAGGTTACCTTTAAAACTTCTTGCACATATGTGAATGTGTGAATTGACATTTGTAAGGTACTTACCTCACAAGTTGGTAATTTTAGTTTTCCATGCAGTAACAGCCTTAGTGAATTGACATTTGACAAAATGTTAGGTAAAACCATTTATCAGATTGGGGCAGATTGGGGCAATCTGATGGTGTGGGAGGTGATGGTGTGTTAGGTAAAACCATTTATCAGATTGCCCCAGCCCTACCCTCAGATCACCTCCAAAGTGCATTGTTTACATCTGTTCTGCCATCTTATCACCCACTGATCACCCATCAATCACCCATCAATCAACCCCTGTCACCACCTGTCACTGCTACCCATCAGATTAGACCCCTATCTGCCCCTAGGGCACCCAATCACCCGCCCACACCCTCAGAACGCCCTCAGACCCCAGCCCTGATCACCTCACCAGTGCATTGGTTGCATCTATTCCCCCCTCTAATCACACCTTGAGACACCCATCAATCACCTCCTGTCACCACCTGTCACCCCCTAGCACACCTACCCATCAGATCAGGCCCTAATTTGCCCATGTGGGCTCCTGATCACTCGGCCAAACTTTCAAATCCCCCTGAGACCCCCTTCCAATCACCTCCCCAGTGCATTGATTGCATCTATTTTCCCCTCTAACCACCCCCTGAGACACCCATCAATCACCTCCTGTCACCCCTCTAGCACTCCTATCCATCCGATCAGGCCCAATACAACCTGTCATCTAAGAGGACACCCTGCTTATGACCGGTTCCACAAAATTCGCCCCCTCATAGACCACCTGTCATCAAAATTTGCAGATGCTTATACCCCTGAATAGTCATTTTGAGACATTTGGCTTCCAGACTACTCACGGTTTTGGGCCCGTAAAAATGCCATGGCAGTATAGGAACCCTACAAGTGACCCCATTTTAGAAAAAAGACACCCCAAGGTATTCTGTTAGGTGTATGACGAGTTCATAAAAGATTTTATTTTTTGTCAAAAGTTAGCGGAAATTGATTTTTATTATTTTTTTCACAACGTGTCATTTTCCGCTAACTTATGACAAAAAATAAAATCTTCTATGAACTCACCATACTCCTAACGGAATACCTTGGTGTGTCTTCTTTTTAAAATGGGGTCACTTGTGGGGTTCCTATACTGCCCTGGCATTTTAGGGGCCCTAAACAGTGAGGAGTAGTCTAGAATCCAAATGCCTCAAAATGACCTGTGAATAGGACGTTAGGCCCCTTAGCGCACCTAGGTTGCAAAAAAGTGTCACACATGTGGTATCGCCGTACTCAGGAGACGTAGTATAATGTGTTTTGGGTTGTATTTTTACACATACCCATGCTGGGTGGGAGAAATATCTCTGTAAATGGACAATTGTGTGTAAAAAAATCAAAACATTGTCATTTGCAGAGATATTTCTCCCACCCAGCATGGATATGTGTAAAAATACACCCCAAAACACATTATACTACTTCTCCTGAGTACGGCAATACCACATGTGTGGCACTTTTTTGCAGCCTAACTGCGCTAAGGGGCCCAAAGTCCAATGAGCACCTTTAGGCTTTACGGGGGTGCCGCCGGGAGGCACCGCTCAGGCCTCGCTGGGCCGATTTGCATTTTTTTTTGCTACACGCAGCTAGCACTTTGCTAGCTGCGTGTAGCATCCGATCGCCACCGCTACCCACCGATCCACCGCTATTCGTCGCGCCGCGGCCGCCCCCAGCCCCCAGACCCCGTGCGCTGCCTGGCCAATCAGTGCCAGGCAGCGCTGTGGGGTGGATGGGAGTCCCCTTTGACGTCACGACGTCGGTGACGTCATCCGGCGACGGGGGAAGCCCTCCAGGAGATCCCGTTCTTTGAACGGGATCTCCTGATCTCTGATCGCCGGCGGTGATCGGAGGGGCTGGGGGGATGCCGCTGAGCAGTGGCTATCATGTAGCGAGACTTTGTCTCGCTACATGAAGAAAAAACAACATTTTTTTAAAGACACTACTTTGCTGCCCCCTGGCAGACTTTTTTAAACCGCCAGGAGGGTTAAGGACCAGAGCCTTTTTCTCCATTCAGACCACTGCAGCTTTCACGGTTTATTGCTCGGTCATACAACCTACCACCTAAATGAATTTCACTTCATTTTCTTGTCACTAATACAGCTTTCTTTTGGTGCTATTTGATTGCTGCTGCAAGTTTTAGTTTTTATTATATTCATCAAAAAAGACATGATTTTTGTCAATTTTTTTTTTTTTTTTTACTTTCTGTGCTGACATTTTTCAAATAAAGTAAAAATTCTGTATACATTTTTGTCCAAATTTATTGTGCTACATGTCTTTGATAAAAAAAAAATCTATTCAGTGTATATTTATTGGTTTGGGTAAAAGTTATAGCGTTTACAAACTATGGTGCCAAAAGTGAATTTTCCCATTTTGAAGCATCTCTGACTTTTCTGACCACCTGTCATGTTTCATTAGGTGCTAAAATTCCAGGATAGTATAAATACCCCCCCAAATGACCCCATTTTGGAAAGAAGACATCCCAAAGTATTCACTGAGAGGCATGGTGAGTTCATAGAAGATTTTATTTTTTGTCACAAGTTAGCGGAAAATGACACTTTGAGACAAAAAAAAAGTTTCCATTTCTTCTAACTTGCGACAAAAAAAATGAAATCTGCCACGGACTCACTATGCTCCTCTCTGAATACCTTGAAGTGTCTACTTTCCAAAATGGGGTCATTTGTGGGGTGTGTTTACTGTCCTGGCATTTTGGGGGGTGTTAAATTGTAACCACCCCTGTAAAGCCTAAAGGTGCTCATTGGACTTTAGGCCCCTTAGCGCGGTTAGGCTGCAAAAAAGTGCCACACATGTGGTATTGCCGTACTCAGGAGAAGTAGTATAATGTGTTTTAGGATGTATTTTTACACATACCCATGCTGGGTGGGAGAAATATCTCTGTAAATGACAATGTTTTGATTTTTTTTACACACAATTGTCCATTTACAGAGATATTTCTCCCACTCAGTATGGGTATGTGTAGAAATACACCCCAAAACACATTATACTACTTCTCCTGAGTATGGCGATACCACATGTGTGGCACTTTTTTGCCCCCTAAGTGCGCTAAGGGGCCCAAAGTCCAATGAGTACCTTTAGGATTTCACAGGTCATTTTGCGACATTTGGTTTCAAGACTACTCCTTACGGTTTAGGGCCCCTAAAATGCCACGGCAGTATAGGAACCCCACAAATAACCCCATTTTACAAAGAAGACACCCCAAGGTATTCCGTTAGGAGTATGGTGAGTTCATAGAAGATTTTATTTTTTGTCACAAGTAAGCGGAAATTGATTTTAATTGGTTTTTTTTTTACAAAGTGTCATTTTCCGCTAACTTGTGACAAAAAATAAAATCTTCTATGAACTCACCATACTCCTAACGGAATACCTTGGGGTGTCTTCTTTCTAAAATGGGGTCATTTGTGGGGTTACTATACTGCCCTGGCATTTTAGGGGCCCTAAACCGTGAGGAGTAGTCTTGAAACCAAATGTCGCAAAATGACCTTTGAAATCCTAAAGGTACTCATTGGACTTTGGGCCCCTTAGCGCACTTAGGCTGCAAAAAAGTGCCACACATGTGGTAACGCTATACTCAGGAGAAGTAGTATAATGTGTTTTGTGGTGTATTTTTACACATACCCATGCTGGGTGGGAGAAATATTTCTGTAAATGACAATTTTTTGATTTTTTTTTATACACAATTGTCCATTTACAGAGAGATTTCTACCACCCAGCATGGGTATGTGTAAAAATACACCCCAAAACACATTATACTACTTCTTCTGAATACGGCGATACCACATGTGTGGCACTTTTTTGCAACCTAGGTGCGCTAAGGGGCCTAACGTCCTATTCACAGGTAATTTTGAGGCATTTGGATTCTAGACTACTCCTCATGGTTTAGGGCCCCTAAAATGCCAGGGCAGTATAGGAACCCCACAAGTGACTCCATTGTAGAAAGAAGACACCCCAAGGTATTCTGTTAGGAGTATGGTGAGTTCATAGAAGATTTTATTTTTGTCACAAGTTAATGGAAATTGACACTATGTGAAATGTTTGATTTTTGATTTTTTTTTACACACAATTGTCCATTTACAGAGAGATTTCTCCCACCTAGCATGGGTATGTGTAGAAATACACCCCAGAACACATTATACTACTTCTCCTGAGTAAGGCGATATGACATGTGTGACACTTTTTTGCAGCCTAGGTGTGCTAAGGGTTCCAACGTCCTATTCACAGGTCATTTTGAGGCATTTGTGTAACGATTGGTGTCAGCACACAAAGAGAATCTGATTGTTGATGATCTGCAGAATCATTAACAATACAGATGTATACTTGATTATGGATGATCTGCAGAATCACCAATAATACAAGTATGACTAAACTCTGGACACCTAATGAGTAAAGTGCTAGATGAACTGAAGGCTATCTCCCGAGGAGCGGGAGATGTAAATGGCTCGGCCAAGAGCCACCTGAGGGGCAGGTGGCCCTGGGCAGTGCAGAAACTATCTTCTAGATAGTGAGGACCTGGTAACCAGGGATAAGGATATCAGATGGTAAACTGTACTGCAGCCAGGGTAAGAGACCACTGGCTGCCAACAGGCCGGACCATCTGAGGGGCGGGAGTCCTGGTTGCAGCTGACACCTGGTGGAATGGTGTTCCTGCTAGTACAGTTAGACTGAGCACTCAGGGAGAGTGACAGCTTGCGTGGTCGGGCAGGCCAGGTTGGCAACACATGAGCAGATCAGGTACAGAGAGAGAGAGACTGATTCGGTAACCGGTACAAGCAGGGTCTGGCAACAGATGGGCAGATATGCAGGGGTACCGAATCAGAAAGCAAGAGAAAGGTCGACAGAGCAAATGGTCATAACATATAAGTACAACAAAATCCTAGACTGGGGTGTGAGTTCCTTGGTCTCGACACCCTGGAACTAGTCTAGAGTATAACGCAGTAATGACACAGTGTCCCTAAGCTTGGGTGTGAGGTCCTTGGTCATAACACCCTGGAACTGGTCTAAATGATAACACAGCAATGACACAGTATCCCTAAGCTTGGGTGTGAGGTCTGGGGTCACAACACCCTGGAACTGGTCTAAATGATAACACAGCAATGACACAGTATCCCTAAGCTTGGGTGTGAGGTCCGTGGTCACAACACCCTGGAACTGGTCTAAAGCATAACACAGCAATGACACAGTATCCCTAAGCTTGGGTGTGAGGTCCGTGGTCACAACACCCTGGAACAGGTCTAAAGTATAACACAGCAATGACACAGTATCCCTAAGCTTGGGTGTGAGGTCCGTGGTCACAACACCCTGGAACTGGTCTAACATATAACACAAATGTAATCTAGCTAAGTGTGAATTCCCAGGTCCTCCTGGTTCTAACACACTGTGAGATCTGACTGGTCTGAGTGCTCACACCTTAGTATTCGCAACGGCAGACAACCAGAAACTGACAGTCAATAAGTATATATAGTGCATCGCTCCTCAGCGCCGCCCAGTCCCACTCAGCCAATCACCCACTGCGCTGGGATCAGCTGATCCCTCTCCTATTGGCATAAAGGTCCTGCCTCCTAGCGCGCGCGCAGCTCTCCATCTGTGTGCACTACTAGGCTCAGACAAACCAGACACATGCTGCTTCGCGGAAACCGCCGGTCTGAACGCGGTAACAGCCGCCCCGCTGTCAGACCGCGCGGCGGAGTTTCCGCAATCCATTACAATTTGTTTTCTAGACTACTCTTCACGGTTTAGGGCCCCTAAAATGCCAGGGCAGTATAGGAACCCCACAAGTGACCCCATTTTAGAAAGAAGACGCCCCAAGGTATTCCATTAGGTGTATGGTAAGTTCATAGAAGATTTTATTTTTTTGTCACAAGTTAGTGAAAAATTACACTTTGTGAAAAAAACAATAAAAATCAATTTCCGCTAACTTTTGACTAAAAATAAAATCTTCTATGAACTCGTTATACGCCTAACAGAATACCTTGGGGTGTCTTTTTTTCTAAAAAGGGGTCACTTGTGGGGTTCCTATACTGCCCTGGCATTTTACAGGCCCAAAACCGTGAGTAGTCTGGAAACGAAATGTCTCAAAATGACTGTTCAGGGGTATAAGCATCTGCAAATTTTGATGACAGGTGGTCTATGAGGGGGCGAATTTTGTGGAACCGGTCATAAGCAGGGTGGCCTTTTAGATGACAGGTTGTATTGGGCCTGATCTGATGGATAGGAGTGCTAGGGGGTGACAGGAGGTGATTGATGGGTGTCTCAGGGGGTTGTTAGAGGGGAAAATAGATGCAATCAATGCACTGGGGAGGTGATCGGAAGGGGGTCTGAGGGAGATCTGAGGGTTTGGCCGAGTGATCAGGAGCCCACATGGGGCAAATTAGGGTCTGATCTGATGGGTAGGTGTGCTAGGGGGTAACAGGTGGTGACAGGAGGTGATTGATGGGTGTCTCAAGGTGTGATTAGAGGGGGGAATAGATGCAAGCAATGCACTGGCGAGGTGATCAGGGCTGGGGTCTGAGGGCGTTCTGAGGGTGTGGGCGGGTGATTGAGTGCCCTAGGGGCAGATAGGGGTCTAACCTGATGGGTAGCAGTGACAGGTGGTGACAGGGGGTGATTGATGGGTAATTAGTGGGTGTTTAGAGGAGAGAACAGATGTAAACAATGCACTTGGGAGGTGATCAGACGGCGGGTCTGCAGGCGATCTGATGGTGTGGGCGTGTGATCAGATTGCCCGCAAGGGGCAGGTTAGGGGCTGATTGATGGGTGGCAGTGACAGAGGGTGATTGATGGGTGGCCGTGACAGGGGGTGATTGATGGGTGATTGATAGATGATTGACAGGTGATCAGTGGGTTATTACAGAGAAGAACAGATGTAAATAATGCACTGGCGAATTGATAAGGGGGTTCTGAGTGCAATCTGAGCGTGTGGGCGGGTGATTGGGTGCCCGCAAGGGGCAGATTAGGGTCTAATCTGATGGGTAACAGTGACAGGTGGTGACAGTGGGTGATTGATGGGTAATTAGTGGGTGTTTAGAGGAGAGAACAGATGTAAACAATGCACTTGGGAGCTGATCTGACGTTGGATCTGCAGACGATCTGATAGTGTGGGTGGGTGATCAGATCAGATTAGGGGCTGATTGATTGGTGGCAGTCACAGGGGGTGATTGATGGGTGATTGACAGGTGATTGACAGGTGATCAGGGGAGATAGATGCATACAGTACACGGGGGGTGTCTGGGGGGGGGGTGTCTGGGGAGAATCTGAGGGGTGGGGGGTGATCAGGAGTCCCCAGGGGGCAGTTTAGGGAATAAAAAAAAATAGCGTTGACAGATAGTGACAGGGAGTGATTGATGGGTGATTAGGGGGGTGAGTGGGTGCAAACAGTGGTCTGGGGAGTGGGCAGGGGGGGTCTGAGGGGTGCTGTGGGGGATCAGGGGGCAGGGGGGGGGGCAGATCAGTGTGTTTTGGTGCAGACTAGGGTGGCTGCAGCCTGCCCTGGTGGTCCCTCGGACACTGGGACCACCAGGGCAGGAGGCAGCCTGTATAATACACTTTGTATACATTACAAAGCATATTATACGCTTCCTATGCGGCGATCGTCGGGTTAACAACCCTCCGGCACTTCCGATTGGCCGGCAGGTTGACGACGTGGGTGGGCAGAGCCTATTGCCGGAGGATGCGCACGCATAACAGCGCGTGATCCCCGGCCAGCAGCCACTTGAGGACTCGCCACCGATGGGCATATTGCGGTCGTTTAGGCCCAGCCTTTGCCGCCACCCATCGGCTGTATGCGGCCCTCAAGTGGTTAAATTCTAAATTCTGCATCAATCTGCTTTTATGGTATGCAACTGATTGATTTTCCTGGCTGTATGCTTAAATTCTAAATTCTGCATCAATCTGCTTAATTATAAGTGTTAATAATTGGGGCTTCTTCCTGTGTTACCATTTGCCTATTTCATTTCATTAGTCACAATTTGCATATCTTTAGACTGGCCCTGCTCTGTGGGGCTAGAGTCTAGTGTCTAGTATATTCACAGCTGTAATCAGTCTGCTTGTTAGCATCTATCTAGTCAGGGATATATTAGCAGATCATATAGTCAGCATGACCTTGGTCAGCAGTGTATACATTTAAATGGTATTAATTTAACCACTTTACCCCCGCGCGTACGTATTTCTCCGCCCCTTTTTCCATCCTTTAACAACCAGGGACGGAGAAACACGTACTTTCCGCGTTCCCGACGCTGCCCGCGCTCCCGCTCGTAAACACGCCGCCCGCCGCTAGTAAACACGCCGCCGCCCGCTCGCCCAGAGATCAATGAACGGGAAAATCCATTCCCGTTCGTTGATCTAAGCCCCGCAATGATCAGCTGCTCTCCTATGGGCAGCGCGATCATTGTGAGAAAAAACTCACGTGTCCAGCCTCCTTATACTTCCTCCAAGCTTCCGGTAGGAAGCTTGGAGGTCGCATTAAAACAAAAAGTTACTGTGGCCATCTTGTGGCCAAATAGTAAACTACACCCTACACATTTTTCACATACAAATAAATGACTTTTACACATAAAATTAACTCATTAACTCCCACACTCCCCATTTTTTTTTTTTGTAATTAAAAAAAAATTAAAAAAATTTACAATTAAAAAAAATACATAAATAGTTACCTTAGGGACTGAACTTTTTAAATATTTATGTCAAGAGGGTATAACACTGTTACTTTATAAACTATGGGCTTGTAATTAGGGATGGACGCAAAAATGAAAAAAATGCACCTTTATTTCCAAATAAAATATTGGCGCCAAACATTGTGATAGGGACATAATTTAAATGGTTTTATAACCGGGACAAAAGGGCAAATACGTTTCATGGGTTTTAATTACAGTAGCATGCATTATTTAAAAACTATAATGGCCGAAAACTGAAAAATAATTATTTTTTTCCCCACATTTTTCCTATTTTCCCATTAAAACACATTTAGAAAAAAATAATTCTTGGCATAATGTCCCACCTAAAGAAAGCCTAATTGGTGGCGGAAAAAACAAGATATAGTTCATTTCATTGCGATAAGTAATGATAAAGTTATAGACGAATGAATGGAAGGAACGCTGAAAGGTGAAAATTGCTCTGGTGCTCAGGGGGTAAAACCCCTCAGTGGTGAAGTGGTTAAGGGTACTTTAGACAAAGAATTATACCAGAATTGAGCCAGAAGTGAACAGAAGTGAACTAGCACAAAACTCTGTTCTGTTGTTCATCTGCTGATTTTCTACACCCTGCATAGAAGTACCTTCAATACCATATTGAACATACACCAGCTAAACATATAGCCAGCTAAATTTAAGCACTGCACACCCGCTTACCAAACTACTGATGGTTTCACCGTGCCTCACCAACCACACCACTGCTGATCTTCGCTGGCTGCTCCACTGCTGAACTCCCCACCAACTGATCCATCGCCGACCTCCAGACAAGTTACGTCATTACCAACCAGACACCCCATCTACCAATCACACACAGCTGGATTTTTTTGCCATCATTAATGTTCTGCCAACTTCACTGCTGATCTTCTGTGGACTGCTCTTTACCAGATTGATTATTGATGCAACTTTGCTGAACCCCTTCAGCCACATTATTGGTGACATTTATCTCATCTTGGTCTAACTGCTGTCCCCCTGTCTATGCTTCCCTTCCCTCCCCCCCACACTCTACCCACACACCCCCTCGGCAAAACCTTATTCCTATCCATCCTACCCCTAGGCATTCGCTCCCTGTTTCCTGTGGCCTCTGGAATGCCAGGTCCACCCGCAATAAGCTGCTCTCTGGAACTCGCTCCCTCCAGCCACCAGACTCGCCCCAACCTTTAATACCTTCACACAAGCTCTCAAGACTCACCCTTTCATGCTCGCATACCCCCCTACACCAGCACCATAATATGTTCTGTTAGACACCCTCTCAACAGATGCACCTATAGTCTCCACCCCCACCCTTTAGATTGTAAGCCTCTGGCAGGGCCATCTCCCTTAGTGTTTCCAGCTTGATTATGCAAACTTACTGACAATTTATTATTATTATTATTATTTTAGTATTTATATAAAATAATAATAATAATAATCACCCCTTTTGTGGACTAGAACAATCTCTATTTTTACCTACGACACTGTATTATCAAATCATTTGCATGATCTTGTTTTGTTGTGAGTTTCCTGTATGTTCTACCTTGTATGTTAACCCTTTTATCTATTGTGCAGCGCTGCGTAATATGTTGGCGCTTTATAAATACAATAAATAATAATAATAATAATAATGGATTTGTGAGGTAACACTGAGACAGTTGATGTATAACATGGACTGAAACCGGCTTAGATGTGTAGGAGGTTGCAACTGGTGTTTGTGACTCCTGTTATGGTCTATTAGATACCATCGGTCCAATGCAAAAGACGATATGTCACCTATGCCTGTGAATTAAGCCTGAGATGGATTACAGTGATTCCATAGCGGTGTTAGCCAGGCGGCTGCATAGAAGCATATAGCTTGTACTGAGCACGGACTACCCATCCTGCTAATACAAACCACTAACCCCTGATCGGTTGTGGCTAGACTGTGGACCCTCATTGCTGTATATGGGAAGGATATTCTTTTCACTGACAAATTCCATTGAGATATAATGAAATCATTGGGCTTGAATCACTAAGACAAATAGGGCTTGATTCACAAAAGAGTGCTAACTGTTAGCACGGGCGTTTTCGCACGAATTTTCACATTGCGCACAATCGCGAATTTTCACGCGAATCGATAACGTTTTCGCCTGCAAACGCAAATTTTCATGCGAAAACGATATCTATTTTGCGGGAAAATTTGCGTTTGCATGCGAAAACGTTATCGATTAGCACGAAAATTTGCGATTGCGCGCAATGCGAAAATTCGCGCCAAAACGCCCGTGCTAACAGTTAGCACTCTTTTGTGAATCAAGCCCATAGTGTGCCTTATCAAAGTTAAGGGGCCTTATCAGAGTAGCATAGCGAGCGCTACAAACATATGCCTGCTAATTGGCAATGACAAGAGCTTCACTCGTCCTACCTTGAGCCCCTGCTGGTCCAATCACTTTAAAGGACATTATCCCCGCACTATGATTGGCCCAATAGGCTGCCTGCCCAATAGGCTGCACAAACAACCTCAAGAATCAGAATTCCCACTCTGAAGTCATAATTGACGAAATCAAAATTAACCACTTCCCAACCACAGATTTTTTTCCCTTTAAGACGAGAGCAATTTTCACATCATGCTCTTCCCATTCATTCACCAATAACTTTATCACTACTTATCACACTGAAACGATGCATATATTATTTTTTTGCGGGACAAACTAGGCTTTCTTTGGGCAGTACTTTTTGCTAAGAATTATTTTATTTTATATGAATTTTACAGGGAAGAATAAGAAAAAAATTGCAAAAATCCATAATTTCTCTGCTTTCAGCCATTGTAGTTTAAAAATAAAATGTGCTGTTGTAGATAAAACAGACATTTTATTTGCCCATTTGTCTCTGTTATTACAACATTTAAATTGCGCCCCTAGTACAATGTATGGCAATAATATTTTATTTTAAAATAAAAGTGTATTTTTTCAGTTTAGTGTTTTTTTATATTATAATAAAAAAAAGCCTTTATTTACAAAAGCAACAGTAATATTCCCTCATGATATACATATTTAAAAAGTCCTTAACCTCCCTGGCGGTAAGCCCGTGCTGAGCACGGGCTATGCCGCCGGGAGGCACCGCTCAGGCCCCGCTGGGCCGATTTGCATAAATTTTTTTTTGCTGCACGCAGCTAGCACTTTGCTAGCTGCGTGCAGTGCCCGATCGCCGCCGCTACCCGTCGATCCGCCGCTATACGCATCGCCGCAGCCGCCCCCCCCTAGACCCCGTGCGCTGCCTGGCCAATCAGTGCCAGGCAGTGCCGTGGGGTGGATCGGAGTCCCCTTTGACGTCACGACGTCGATGACGTCGGTGACGTCATCCCACCCCGTCGCCATGGCGACGGGGGAAGCCCTCCAGGAGATCCCGTTCTTTGGGGGCTGGGGGGATGCCGCTCAGCAGCGGCTATCATGTAGCGAGACCTCGTCTCGCTACATGAAAAAAAAAAAAATTAAAACAAACGTATTTGCTGCCCCCTGGCGGATTTTGACAAACCGCCAGGAGGGTTAAGGTAACTATTTATGTAGGGTTTTTTGAAATGTAATTTTTTTTTGTAACTCTGGGGTGGGGTGGAAGGGGTTGAAAAATAATAAATATTTAATAAATGTTTGAATTTAACAGTGTCTTATGGTGCATTTGTGTATATTAAACGTTTTGGCCACAAGATGGCACTACACTTAGTTCATCGTCTGCTATTTACAGTAGATAGGAACTAAAGTGTGTGTAACAGTTTCCTTGCAGTTTTGAAAAAATGCTGAAAAAAATATGCATAGATCTGTGCAATATTGTTAATATTCATAGATATCACATGGTGCTGGTGTAAGGGAGATAACACTATAGAAAAATGACAAAAAAAGTGAAAGAGTATTTAGAGTGAAGCATACCAATGAAAGTGCTAGTGCAAAAAGATAGCCAATATAGACCAAAAGTGCCAGTGCAAACGTTTACAGCGTATCCCCCAAGAATATAATGCAACAGAAAGTATCAATAAGTAGTATTATAGTACCACATCTGCAGTGAATAGGAGCAGGAACCAAAGTGAAGTGATGAGAGACGCAGAGTTGTGAGAGTTTTACCCAGTAGCAGGTTGGATGGCCGGAGCACGCTGGCACTGGGCGCACTAGCTTAATTAATTTAGCCCGAAAGCTCAGTCAGAGAAGCTGCCTCTGACGGAACTACTGCTACTGAGTAAGACTCTCACCTGCTACTGGGTAAGACTCTCACTACTTTGTGTCTCTCATCACTTCAGTTCCTGCCAGGAAGGCACCACTAAGGCCCCTTAACTCTGATAAGCCCCATAAACTCTGATAAGGCACGCTATTTGTCTTAGTGAATCAAGCCCATTGCCACATCTTTATGTAAGGTTGTGTGTGGTTAATTGAATGTGGGGTAAAATATCGGGTTACATCATCTGATGTAAGGCCATGCTGTCACACATTTCTAGGGGGGGATAAGGGGAGTTTTTGCGGTTATACAAATATGGTTCCTTAATATATTTTTGATAATTGTTTAGTAGATACCCTGGGTTTCTGTGTGTAATTTTACCTCATTTAGGACCAGCAGGCTCTGGCCCCTTAAAATATACCGGAGGCGACATGTGATATGATGAGAGTGTAGGTACACTTCAAAACATATTAATAACCAGGATATTTTAGTTTTTTTATTTTGCTGCCAGAAAATGTTAATTTTCAGGAATGCAAGTGACAGCTTCTGTCTTGTCAGTACCTTGTCAGGAATATAGTAAACATCACTGATAAGCAAACTTTTCCTGGCAGAATACAACTTCTGAGGGCAGGGGGGAGATAGAAAAATGTCAATAGTTCATGTATTTTAACTCTGGGACACTTAATAGACTGCCATTAAGCAGAGGCAATAAAACATTCAATCTACTTTGTAAATGTCTAAATATGAAATAAAACTCTGTGTTTTCTAAAAAATAAAAAGGCTCACAGTGATTACCTGGTAAGGAGCCAGGCTGGGAGAAAGGAAGCTCAGCTGTCAAATAACAGCCAAATCAGGTGCTGCACAACCTCGGGACTGTGGGAAAGTGACATCCTAGATTCTATGCTGGATCAGAGTTGGAAAGCTGCAGCATATAATCTGCCATACGCGGTCCCAAGATGGTTAATATGCATGTCAACAGTACCTGGCAAATCACTGTTATACTACTCAGGCCTACTTTGGTAGGTTAATTAGCAGTGCAAATTAATGCCTTAAAAATACAAACCATCCTTTCTTTATGGTACCATGCAGGGGCAGGGACCACTTTCTAGCTTTTCTTATTTTGCTGTAATTTATCTATCATATGGATATGTGCCAGTATTGGTGATGTCTCAAACCACACATCAACTATGTATGCATTTGTACGTGTATTGCCGACGATTGTACAGAGTTGTTAACACAAATGTATCTATGTTCCCCACTATTTGTTTTCTATTGTGTACAGGGTTTTGGAAGATTTTGGCACTATAAATACAAAATGACAATAATAATACTGGCAGCTGCAAATAGGAATTCAATAAAGCACAGTGTGCTAAGAATAACTCTGTGGGGCCCCTTCCTGCAGCTGTTGTCCCAGGCATCTTCCAGGTATGCCGTAAAATGGCCCTGGATGTATGTTTGAGGATACTGGCAGATAGAACTTTATTGGTGAAGCTATTTCACATTCCATCTCTTATACTGCCCAATGAGACCTGTTATTTTTACTATATGGACAACATTCACTATTTACAACTTTACAGTGTATATCTTATACTTGCTAATATATAGTTAATAGTGATCCTTACTCAGGAAACTACAGTGATGATTACTGTATGTAGCTATTACTGTATGTAGCTATTTTACTATGTATAAAGTAGATACTGCACTGTATCCTGTCAGTTAAAATGTACTAAAAATGGATATAAAAAGGTATATCAACTTTATTCTAATTTTGGGACAGCCTACTTAAATTACTTAGCTGCTGGTTGGGTGCTGAAAAGTTATTTTACTGATAATGAGTGAAAATATGAGAAAACCCAGGAGTAAAGGAGGCTGAATCAGGGCCTCACTGTGAGAGACAAAGAGATGTATGATCAGTGGTTGTAACACAACCAATGATGGAAACAGCTCTCACAGTCGCCTACATTCATGAAAACTTGCTCTTCAGTTTCCTTTACACATTTTCATGTATGGTGTGCAACAGTGTTTAGAAAAGTCCCTAATGGAAATTTCAAACTTCTTATTGACACTTCCTGATTTCCAAATGGCTACGCAGGTTATTTACCCATTATTTGGAGGACTTCAGCATGTATCAGTTCCCAGGGTTACATTGCAATTGTGCAATGAATAAGTCGTGCAGGGGCGTAACTAAAAATCACTGCCCCCCCCCCCCTGCAAAACTTTGAATGGGGCCCCCCTCCCTTGTTAATGCATATGGGCAGACGGTGGACCCCAGAGTTCCGGGGCCCCTCTGGGCTTCTCCCCACTCTGGACTCCCCTGCACCTGCATCCCCTGCAGGGGTGATTGCTACGCCACTGTGTGCAGCACAAAGCAAGCACTCTAAAATCACTGCTGTGTAAGTAAAGGAACTCCAACAGCAGCATATATACAGAGTATATTGTTACTACTATTCCTCAGAGGGAAGGAAGTAGAATTCACAGCACTTTCAAGCCTATTTGTGAGGCAGGAAGTCAACTCACTTTATTTGATGTCAGTCTTTTAAAAGCCAACCTGACAGTAGACTGCTGTGAGAACAACTTGCAGGCTGCTATATCTGTGAGAAGAGTCCTATGACCAGCAGAGCAGATATTTTAAACATTGAGCGGGAAGGAGCAGAAATGAAATTACACTGAAAAACGACTTATCTACATATAGTTAGGCACTTTCTGGAGATAGCAAGGGCATGCAGGAAGCACACAGTTGGACTTTATTTACCTCGGAGAATTGCAAATTAATTGTGACCACTTCTAACTTTGAGGCGGGGTTTAGCTTACAAATGGGGTAAAAAAAAAAACCTTCCCCCCAGACGTAGTGCCCTTAGTTTTAATGTTAATCAGTGAGAGGCTTCCTTCCCCCCCCCCCCCCCCCAAAAAAAAAGTTATGGATCTCAGGGTGCCAATGTGCAATTTTGACTCCACTTTCCTTCTCCAGCTATTCTCCCCATCTCCTCACAACATAGCTCAACAAAAAAAAAGCTCAATAATTCATAGTGATGCAAACATATTATAGTAATATCACAAACCTGTACAGTGTCTTTTACCATTTTATGGATCTATCTAGCCTTTGTGCAAGCAGGAATAGGCTGTTTTCTAACAGCTAACAGCAAGATTGTGGTTGTGCTATGTTCCCCTCAGGTACTAAGTAGCCATACATCCCTAAATGATCATGTCCCAGATAGGAATATTAGGCATCTATTGTACCTCTAGACATCAGCAATAAGTAGCCATGTGTGTGCCTCAGATATAAATATTAAGTAGCCATTGTGGCCACAGATATCTGTGGTGACCATACACGGTACAATAAAAACGTTCGATTTTCCCGTTTATTCGATCTAAATGATCGGATTGAATGAAAGTTGAAAATATTTTTTTTTCGATCAAGAAATTCAAACGATTATCCCGTTTTTTCGGGAAAAATGATCGGACATGCTGGAAAAATCTTTATATTCGATCTAATGGAATAATCGAACTAAATTATCTAATTGAAAAATTGTACCATGTATGGCCATTAGATAGCAATGTGTGCCCTCCAGATCACAGTATAAGTGCCACCCCTCCTCAGATAGCATGGGGTAGCTATATGTGTCCCCCAGTTAGTATTATTAAGTAATGTGTCCCCCAGTTAGAAGTACAAGGTAGCCATGTGGCCTCCCCACAAAATAGTTATGCAATATGTGCCCCAGGTTTTCAGTATTAGGCAGCCATGCGGGCTCCCCAGTTAGTACTTTTATAGAGCCATGTGTCCCCCCAGTTAATAGAATTAGGAAGTGGTCTGTGTCTAAGTTAGTGATATTTAATAGCCATGTCTTCAGACAGTAGTGTTAGGTTGTCCTCCTCCCTTCACCAATGTATGCAGCGAAGCATGGCTAAGTTAGTCACAGACCCCCTCACAATTGTGACTCCTGCGCATATGCCACTGGCTCTAGTAGGACTATTAAGCTGAATGGTCATTGTATTTTTAAGACTGTGATCAGAGGGCATGGCCTATATAGCCTTAGCTTAAATTTGCATTATGTGGGAGATGAGTGGATGGGGAGTCTTACATGCTTACAGCCAACACAAGTGATAGCATTATTAGAGGTAATATTGATCACCAATAAAAGGCAGGACTATACCGGGGCTACACTGACCAGTGACCACAAATATAAGTGTAAGGTTCTTAACACTGACCACACAATGAAGGGGGTAGAGGCCATTTTTGAGACATGAAGGTGGAATAGCTGATCGCTATGTAATTTTAAGTTTTTTTTTCCTAAAGTGGGGGTCATGGGGTATACCGGCAGTAATAAGTAGAGGTTGCTTTGAAGTGGTATGCAGATAAGAGACCACCAAGGTAAATAAGGATTTTTATTTTTTTTATAGAGACACACTGACTACCAATACTAGTGACAGTGCGGACTTTGCCAATGTAAATGGTGTATGGAATTGTTTAGAGTGAAAGAATGCACATATACAGTACGTTCAGTCTTTGTTCTTGTGGCCGAGTGGACATCAAAATTCCACCCTGAGATTTTTATTTTTTTTTAAAGATTCTTTATTTATGAACAAAATTTAACAGAGATAAAGTTACATCCCACAGTAACATCAGAGGCACTTCACAATCAAGAATTAGATATTTAACACATAAAGAAGCAGCTAACCAGTGCTGCCAGCGTATGGTATTCAGGAGGTGTGGAGTACTTCCATTAATATATAGTGCAAATTCTCAGGAAGCAACACATGCCTAAGTATTAAAAATATGCTCTAGATTTGTTAATGCATATAATAGATAGCAAATTAAGTTCAGATGGCAGCCCCCATGTGGGCATCAAAAAGCCCTATACATAAATCCTCTAAATAGGAGGGTTCATATAAGTGTGGGTACCTCGAGGCCCAGAGGGGTCATACACTCGAGGGACTCCGCTAACTAAAGTAAGTTGACATGGACTTTTTATCTCAACATACATTAAAAGGGGAAACAGAGAGGCAAATGAAGCCTAGTATCTGGTGGGAAAGCAGAGCACTTGAGTTTAGAAGAAATAAAAGAAGAAAGAGGAAGGAAAAGAGAAAGGAAAGGAGGGAAGTTAAATGTAGAAAATAGAACCAGAGAGAAAAATAGAAGAGGCGACATAAAATAATGTCGAGAGGCGGCGCATCAGGGCGCGGGGACCCACAACAGGCCCCGAAACGGGGGCGACCTAGTTCAAGTCTCAAGTAAGGACGCTAAAATATGTCTACACGGGGGAACATAAGGTTGAGGTCTCAGGGACTAGATGTCAAGTAGTCTAGTGTATTCCTCCGATTCCTGATATTCTGCCCAAGGAGCCCAGGTATGACTAAACTGCTCATTACGATTGTATATTGACTGAGTAAGATTTTGATGTGCTTTACTTCTCTTAGCCACTCCGCTATGGAGGGAGATTGTGTCGATTTCCAATGACGGGCTATAACCAGTCTGGCAGCGTTATTCAAGTGTTTGGAGAGGGATTTTTTTGTACCTACCTAGGCTCCTAGGCATGTTATGAAGCAAATAATATGAGGGATCAGAGGAAGTATCCACCCCCGTCTCGTTTTCCGTTATAGATTTCACAGATTCCCAAAATGGTGATAAATTCGGGCAGATCCAGAAGATGTGCAGTAATGACCCTGTGTGTGCCTGACAGCGCCAGCACAGGGAGCTAACATTGGGATACATCTGATGGAGCCGTTCTGGGGTTCGGTACCAGTGTGTAAGAAGCTTATACCCAGATTCTTGAATATGGGCTGAGATTGAGGCTTTATGAGCTAATATAACGATCTTTCGCCACTGTGCGTCCGTGAAAGTAGATCCCAAGGAAGATTCCCATTTGGAGCGTAAAATAGAGCTAGGATCCCTGGAGGTGATCAGCATATTATATATTAACCACTTGCCGACCGCACGCTTATACCGTGCGTCGGCAAAGTGGCAGCTGCAGGACCAGCGACGCAGTATTGCGTCGCCAGCTGCAGGCTGATTAATCAGGAAGCAGCCGCTCGCGCGAGCGGCTGCTTCCTGTCAATTCACGGCGGGGGGCTCCGTGAATAGCCTGCGGGCCGCCGATGGCGGCTCGCAGGCTAAATGTAAACACAAGCGGAAATATTCCGCTTTGTTTACATTGTACGGCGCTGCTGCACAGCAGCGCCGTAAGGCAGATCGGCGATCCCCGGCCAATCAGCGGCTGGGGATCGCCGCCATGTGACAGGGGACGTCCTGTCACTGGCTGCACAGGACGGATAGCGTCCTGTGCAGCCCCGATCACCAGGGGGACAGGTAGGAGAGGGAGGGGGGTGAATGTCGCCGCGGAGGGGGGCTTTGAGGTGCCCCCCCCCCCCCCGCAACTAGCCTGCCCACCAGAGCGATCAGACCCCCCCTGCACACCATCCCCATAGGGGGAAAAAAAGGGGGGCAATCTGATTGCTCTGCATGAAACCTGATCTGTGCTGGGGGCTGCAGAGCCCACCCAGCACAGATCACAAACAAATACGATGGTCCTTAAGGGGGGGTAAAGGGTGGGTCCTCAAGTGGTTAAAGAGCTACCTTTTGTCATAAAACCGGTTCCAGAGCATAGGGATTCAAATTGTGTTAGTGGGCGAGACATTTCGGATTTGGATCCCATGCTAAGCAGAAAGTGTTTAAATTCGGAGAAAGCCCATAGGTCCAAGTTAGAAGAACCCAGTTGGGATTGCATATGGCTCAGGGAGTTCCAGTTGTTATCTGTTAACAGGTGACATGCTCGTAATTAGCCGAGACTCCTCCAATTTCTATATGCCAACCCACAGGTACCCCGGTGGAAAGCGAGGATTATCCAAAAGAGGAAGGAGGGGGAGGGCCATGGTGCTAGTGAGGATGATTGGCTATGTTGCGCGAATAGTTGAAGGGTGTTCACAGTGACAGGGTGTGAAATGCCTCTAATCCATGGACATTTACTAGCCCAGCATAAGTTTTTAAGAGCAAAATGGGAGATATCATGTTCCATCGATACCCATTGTGTATGGGTGCTATGTCAATGCCAATCAATTATTCTAAGCAACGAAGGGTAATAAATCACATTTAGATCCGGCACCAGCATCTCATCAGAGCTGCAACTCACAGCGACAGCATACAGGAGATAGGGCTTGATTCACAAAGCGGTGCAAAGTGTTTGCACGCCTGTGAAAAGCCCTTTATCACGCCTAAACTCAGTTTAGGCGTGATAAGAAGAAACTCGCGCGATCTCCCACGCGCAAAACTTTGCGCGCGTAGCGCACCGCGCTGCGCGCGCAGTGTACCATGCTTCGCGCGCAGCGTCCATTGAGCCCTATGGGACTTTGCGCGCGCAGCGCGCGCAATACTTTGCGCGCGGGAGCTTCGCGCGAAGAGCAGCACAAATCGGTGATAACTCAGCTTTGCACGGCTTATCACGCCTAAAGTCTTTTAGGCGTGATAACTGAGTTATCACCGCTTTGTGAATCAGGGCCATAGAGCGGAGACAGCCTTCTTCACCTTTCAAATGGGTTTATTAAGCATCTTGTGTTACAGTTTGATTTATTCAAAGTATAAATAGTCTTTCCTATGTCCTATGCACAGCACATATATTTACAGCACACATACAGGAAGCTAGTATTCTAACTAGGAAGCATAGAGAGCCGGATAGCTGGAAAGTAGAGTACAGTCCCCTTTTCCCTCTGTGCTCCTTCTTTATATGAACATCAAAGAGTTAAATTCTGACATCATCTAAGCCCTACCTCCACACGGACAATTGGCTCAGACCCCTTATGGTGTCATGATACACACCTACTTGATTAATATTCTATGAGTTCCTTTCACCTAGTCGCAAAGAATCCCATGTTGATAAATATGGCTTATATTTAAAGAGAGTCTGAAGCGAGAATAAATCTCGCTTCAGACCTCATAGTTAGCAGAGGCATGTGTGCCCCTGCTAAAACGCCGCTATCCCGCGGCTTAACGGGGGTCCCTGATCCCCCAAATCCCCTCGGTGCAGCGGGGTAGCGCTTCCTGGTTGGGGCAGGGCTAACCACCGCAGCCCTGCCCCACGCGCATCTGTCAGACGCGTATCTCCGCCTCTCCCCCGCCCCTCTCAGTCTTCCTTCACTGAGAGGGGCGGGGGAGAGGCGGCGATGCGCGTCTGATAGATGCGACTGGAGGCAGGGCTGCAGCCGTTAGCCCTGCCTCCAGGAAGAAGAAATTTCACGACCAACTTGCGACCAACTATTGTGGGGGTGGGTTTGGGGGTGAAGGGACCCCCGTTAAGCCGCGGGATAGCGGCGTTTTAGTAGGGGCACACATGCCCCTGCTAAGTATGAGCTCTGAAGCGAGATTTATTCCCTTTAATGTTCCCATGGTCTGCCTGTCTGGGACAATTAGACCTGTGGCCTTCTACAAAGGAACATATTCCCAGTACATGACTGTATCATTTCTCTCCGAGAAACTCTGCATAAAGAGACCCTGTATCTCAAGTCTTTAGACTTCAGTACCTGAGGCCTAGAATTCAAGTATATTTACATTCTAACATGAAGCCGCTGTGTAATATAGTTGCAAATTTGGAATGGCCATTCCCCCATACTCCTTTGGTAGGGTTGTAATATGGTACCTTAGCCTCGGGGGTTTACTTTGCCAAATAAAGCGCTGTAGGGATTGTATAATTTCTTTAAAAAAGGAGGTTGGAATAGCTATAGGGAGAGTCTGGAAGAGATAGAGACACCCTGAGATTTTTTAACTAAGCCCATGTAAAATGGATTTTTCTCTGTGCAGCATCTCTACATGTGTTGCATAATTAGAATGTAGTTTCAGTGGCTAAGTAGTATCTAAAACAAAAAGAGAACTGAATGTTATATTTTCAGAAACAAAATGCTCCCTCTGTCAGAGCATCACATTTAGTACCGGATTTTTACACATGACCATTAACCACTTGAGGACCACAGTCTTTTCGCCCCTTAAGGACCAGAGCCTTTTTCTCCATTCAGACCACTGCAGATTTCATGGTTTATTGCTCGGTCATACAACCTACCACCTAAATGAATTTTACCTCCTTTTCTCGTCACTAATACAGCTTTCTTTTGGTGCTATTTGATTGCTGCTGCGAGTTTTAGTTTTTATTATATTCATCAAAAAAGACATGAATTTTGTCAAAAAAATGATTTTTTTTACTTTCTGTGCTGACATTTTTCAAATAAAGTAACATTTCTTTATACATTTTTGTCCAAATTTATTGTGCTACATGTCTTTGATGAAAAAAAAATCCATTCAGTGTATATTTATTGGTTTGGGTAAAAGTTATAGCGTTTACAAACTATGGTGCCAAAAGTGAATTTTCCCATTTTGAAGCATCTCTGACTTTTCTGACCACCTGTCATGTTTCATTAGGTGCTAAAATTCCAGGATAGTATAAATACCCCCCAAATGACCACATTTTGGAAAGAAGACATCCCAAAGTATTCACTGAGAGGCATGGTGAGTTCATAGAAGATTTTATTTTTTGTCACAAGTTAGCGGAAAATGACACTTTGTTACATAGTTACATAGTTATTTTGGTTGAAAAAAGACATACGTCCATCGAGTTCAACCAGTACAAAGTACAACTCCAGCCTGCTCCCTCACATATCCCTGTTGATCCAGAGGAAGGCGAAAAAACCCTTACAAGGCATGGTCCAATTAGCCCCAAAAGGGAAAAATTCCTTCCCGACTCCAGATGGCAATCAGATAAAATCCCTGGATATCAGATAAAATCCCTGTGACAAAAAAAAAAAGTTTCCATTTCTTCTAACTTGCGACAAAAAAAATGAAATCTGCCACAGACTCACTATGCTCCTCTCTGAATACCTTGAAGTATCTACTTTCCAAAATGGGGTCATTTGTGGGGTGTGTTCACTGTCCTGGCATTTTGGGGGGTGCCTAATTGTAAGCACCCCTGTAAAGCCTAAAGGTGCTCATTGGACTTTGGGCCCCTTAGCGCAGTTAGGCTGCAAAAAAGTGCCACACATGTGGTATTGCCGTACTCAGGAGAAGTAGTATAATGTGTTTTGGGGTGTATTTTTACACATACTCATGCTGGGTGGGAGAAATATCTCTGTAAATGACAATTTTTTGATTTTTTTTACACACAATTGTCAATTTACAGATATATTTCTCCCACTCAGCATGGGTATGTGTAAAAATCACCCCAAAACACATTATACTACTTTTCCTGAGTACGGTGATACCACATGTGTGGCACTTTTTTGCACCCTAACTGCGCTAAGGGGCCCAAAGTCCAATGAGTACCTTAAGGATTTCACAGGTCATTTTGCGACATTTAGTTTCAAGACTACTCCTCACAGTTTAGGGCCCCTAAAATGCCAGGGCAGTATAGGAACCCCACAAATGACCCCTTTTTAGAAAGAAGACACCCCAAGGTAATCCGTTAGGAGTATGGTGAGTTCATAGAAGATTTTATTTTTTCACAAGTTAGCGGAAATTGATTTTAATTGTTTTTTTTCACAAAGTGTCATTTTCCACTAACTTGTGATAAAACATAAAATCTTCTATAAACTCACCATACTCCTAACTGAATACCTTTGGGTGTCTTCTTTCTAAAATGGGGTCATTTGTGGGGTTCCTATACTGCCCTGGCATTTTAGGGGCCCTAAACCGTGAGGAGTAGTCTTGAAACCAAATGTCGCAAAATGACCTGTGAAATCCTAAAGGTACTCATTGGACTTTGGGCCCCTTAGCGCACTTAGGGTGCAAAAAAGTGCGAAGTGAGAAGTAGTATAATGTGTTTTGTGGTGTATTTTTACACATACCCATGCTGGGTGGGAGAAATATCTCTGTAAATGACAATTTTTTGATTTTTTTTACACACAATTGTCCATTTACAGAGAGATTTCTCCCACCCAGCATGGGTATGTATAAAAATACACCCCAAAACACATTATACTACTTCTCCCGAGTACGGCGATACCACATGTGTGACACTTTTTTGCAGCCTAGGTGCGCTAAGGGGCCCAACGTCCTATTCACAGGTCATTTTGAGGCATTTGTTTTCTAGACTACTCCTCACGGTTTAGGGCCCCTAAAATGCCAGGGCAGTGTAGGAACCCCACAAGTGACCCCATTTTAGAAAGAAGACCCCCCAAGGTATTCCGTTAGGTGTATGGTGAGTTTATAGAAGATTTTATTTTTTGTCACAAATTAGTGAAAAATGACACTTTGTGAAAAAAACAATAAAAATCAATTTCCGCTAACTTTTGACAAAAAATGAAATCTTCTATGAACTTGTAATACACCTAACAGAATACCTTGGGGTGTCTTTTTTCTAAAATGAGGTCACTTGTGGGGTTTCCTATACTGCCCTGGCATTTTTACAGGCCCAAAACCGTGAGTAGTCTGGAAACCAAATGTCTCAAAATGACTGTTCAGTGGTATAAGCATCTGCAAATTTTGATGACAGGTGGTCTATGAGGGGGCGAATTTTGTGGAACCAGTCATAAGCAGGGTGGCCTCTTAGATGACAGGTTGTATTGGGCCTGATCTGATGGATAGGAGTGCTAGGGGGGTGACAGGAGGTGATGGATGGGTGCCTCAGGGGGTGGTTAGAGGGGAAAATAGATGCAATCAATGCACTAGGGAGTTGATCGGAAGGGGGTCTGAGGAAGATCTGAGGGTTTGGCCGAGTGATCAGGAGCCCACACGGGGCAAATTAGGGCCTGATCTGATGGGTAGGTGTGCTAGGGGGTGACAGGTGGTGACAGGAGGTGATTGATGGGTGTCTCAAGGTGTGATTAGAGGGGGGGAAATAGATGCAAGCAATGCACTGGCAAGGTGATCAGGGCTGGGGTCTGAGGGCGTTCTGTGGGTGTGGGCGGGTGATTGGGTGCCCTAGGGGCAGATAGGGGTCTAATCTGATGAGTAGCAGTGACAGGGGCTGATTGATGGGTGATTGATGGGTGATCAGTGGGTGATTAGATGGCAGAACAGATGTAAACAATGTACTTGTGAGGTGATCTGAGGGAGGTCTGAGGCAATCTGATGGTGTGGGAGGGTGATCAGATGCCCGTAAGAGGCAGGTTAGGGTCTGATCTGATAAGTGGCAGTGACAGGTGGTGATTGATGGGTGAATGACGGGTGAATGACGGGTGAATGACGGGTGAATGACGGGTGAATGACAGGTGATTGACAGGTGATTACAGGGGAGAATAGATGTCTACAATACATAGGGGGGAGGTCTGGGGGGGGGGGGGGGTCTGAGGTCGTTCTGAGGGTATGGGTGGGTGATTGGGTGCCCTAGGGGCAGATAGGGGTCTAATCTGATGGATAGCAGTGACAGGTGGTGACAGGGGGTGATTGATGGGTAATTAGTGGGTGTTTAGAGGAGAGAACAGATGTAAACAATGCACTGTGGGTCTGTGGGCGATCTGATGGTGTGGGTGGGTGATCAGATTGCCCGCAAGGGGCAGGTTAGGGGCTGATTTATGGGTGGCAGTGGCAGGGGGTGATTGACAGGTGACTGACAGGTGATCAGTGGGTTATTACAGGGAAGAACAGATGTAAATAATGCACTGGCGAATTGATAAGGGGGGGTCTGAGGGCAATCTGAGCGTGTGGGTGGGTGATTGGGTGCCCGCAAGGGGCAGATTAGGGTCTGATCTGATGGGTAACAGTGACAAGTGGTGATAGGGTGTGATTTATGGGTGATTGATGGGTAATTAGTGGGTGTTTAGAGGAGAGAACAGATGTAAACAATGCACTAGGGAGGTGATCTGACGGCGGGTCTGCAGGCGATCTGATGGTGTGGGTGGGTGATCAGATTGCCCGCAAGGGGCAGGTTAGGGGCTGATTGATGGGTGGCAGTGACAGGGGGTGATTGATGGGTGATTGACAGGTGATCAGTGGGTTATTACAGGGGGGATAGAGGCATACAGTACACGGGGGGGGGGGGGGGGGTTTGGGGAGAATCTGAGGAATGGGGGAGTGATCAGGAGGGAGCAGGGGGAAGTTTAGGGGAAAAAAAATAGCGTTGACAGATAGTGACAGGGATTGATTGATGGGTGATTAGGGGGGTGATTGGGTGCAAACAGTGGTCTGGGGGGTGGGCAGGGGGGGTCTGAGGGGTGCTGTGGGCGATCAGGGGGTGGGGGGGGGGAGATCAGTGTGCTTGGGTGTAGACTAGGGTGGCTGCAGCCTGCCCTGGTGGTCCCTCGGACACTGGGACCACCAGGGCAGGAGGCAGCCTGTATAATAGACTTTGTATACATTTCAAAGCCTATTATACATATTACATGCGGCGATCCAGGTGCTAGTAACCCGCCGGCGCTTCCGAACGGCCGGCGGGTTACAGCGCGAGGGGGGCGGAGCCTGTCGCCGACGGCTGATCGCGTCACGAATGATGTGATCGCCGCATAACCACGCCCGCCACCGCTGATGGGCGTATTGCGGTCGTTTGGGCCCAGCCCTTGCTGCCGCCCATCGGCTTAAGGCGGTCGGCAAGTGGTTAAAAGTGGGATTATACTCTCAAAACTAAAATTTCAGTTACTACTCTTAGTTACATAAAAGTACATTTGAAAGCAATCCCACACATTCTCTGTAAAATAGCAGTACAAGATAGCTTATCTCTGACTAATGGCAAATGTAATCATTGCTTGAACTCTCTGTGGCATAAGCTGTCACACAACCCAACCCGGTTTTCTGCTTAATTTACTCAGTTGTTGCCAGGGCGATGTGTCTGTTCAGCAGAGGGAGAGCAAGGAGGAGGGAGCAGAATCAAAACAGAGGCAGGGAGTGTATTCTACCTTTGCCGATTAGACAGAGACAAGCTACATTATACTACTCTCTGCAGTGTAAGATTACATTTTTATACACAGAGAATGCATGGTATTGCTTTCAAGTGTTCTTTTATGTAACTAATGCTGGGAATACTCCATACTTTTTTACCCCCAATAGATGGGTTCGATAGATAATTTCCGACATGTTCAATATTCCGTTTGATCGTTTATTGGCTCGATTTCTCATAGAACTGAATGGAAAAAGATAAGAAAAACGAGCGGTAGATAAGAGAATTGAGCAGAAAAAAAAAACGATCGGGTGGAAAAATGTATTGTGTGTACCCAGCATTAGAGTAGTTACTGATAGTTTTGGTAGTATAATACCACTTAAAATACACAGTATCCAGGTAGTTCTACCACTGTGAGAATGCAGTGCAAGTTTATGGCTACATTCACACTGACACATAATTACATAGTTTGGTTGAATTAGGTTCAACCAGAAAAAAATAAAAACTGTGTTGCATTTTGGTGGACAATGAAATTGCACGGCAAACGCAATGCCATTATATTGTAATGGTATGTTCATATTGGTGTGTTAGCAGTGCAACTGAATCTATTGGAACAACACAAGGCATGCTGTGTGGTACTTTACAGTGGCTATAATTCACAAAGGACTGTTCGATAAAAAAACAAAAACAAAAAAAAAAAACAGGTCAGTAAGATACCACATTTTTTTTTGTGTGCAAATTCACGAAGATTTTCACAGGTACGGTAGAAGTTCAGTAATTTACAGAAAAATGTTGCTTCAATTCACCAAGCCTTGTTCTGTATGTAAGAAGTCTCATCAGTAGAGTAGGTTTCTGCAGAAAGCTGTGTGGTCTGCTCTGCATCAGCCATTTCTGTGACAGTGTGTCAGAGTGGAAAAGGCTTCCTGCATCACGTTAGATGTGCTTATATGCCACTAGAGGTCTCTCTTCTGTGAATCACTATACATGATGTACCCTCCTTCCACAGCACATCTAAAGTGATGCAGAAAAGCCTCTTTGAGGCCTGGAACCCACTGCAAATCGCAATCGCTGATCGCAATCGCTAGCATTTTGTATGAGCAGTTTGTAAGCGATTTCATTAGCGTTTTAGGGAGCGATTTTAAAAAGTGTATCATTTTGCCAGCGGTTGTGTAGCGATTAGCGTTTTAAAGTCTGATTGGTCCTTTCAATTAATTTTAATTTTGTTACAGTGTGCAGTAACTTCAAAACGCTAGCAAAATCGCTCCCTGCAGGTTTTGATGAGCGATTACGCCAGCGATTATATACTTTAAATTGAAGCGCAAACGCTAACAAAATGCTGCATGTCCTGCTAGTCGCAATCGCTTCTGTGGATATTGCACCATCCACTTACATTTGCAGAGCGTTTAGGGAAATCGCTAGTGAACGCTCAAAAAAATCGCTCTAGTGGGTTCCAGCCCTGAATGTCTCCTTCTCTGCCACTGTTATCTCCCACTCACCAGTGCATTGGATCAAATGGGATGAAAAGCAGGAGGGGGAAGCTTGTTCCATTGTTTCTCTGCTTTCTGCTGTCTGTCAATGCTATTGTATGCTATTTGCTAGTTTCCTACATATCAGAGCTGAAGATAACATCTCTCTTGGCTTTATCGCATGCTCTTATCTTTGTGAATTGACATTTACTGACATTGGTTGAAGTATTTACCACACAAGTCGATAATTTATCACACTGGTTGGTAATTTCAGCTTGCCATGTGGTAACAGCCTTAGTGAATTGACATTTGCTGCAATGCTTGGTGGATTTAAGCCAATGCGCGTGTTTACAGTTGTGGAGAAGCATACTTGTTATGTACCATATGATTCACTGTATACTTCGCACCGCATATGTACTGTGCAATGCAATTTATCCTCTCTGTTGCGATCCTGTCTTTACAGGGAATGCAGTGCAACACCCCATTGTAAAACTAACCTAAACAATCATAAATAGGAGTTTAGGAGTTTGGTCTTGTGTGACTAGATGTACCTGCCTCAAATTTGCCAAACAGTCATTTGTTACAGTTAGTCTTGGTGTCCGAATTTAGAACATTGTTGTGAATACACTTCAGCACTGAACCTACGGGTCAGGGGAGCTCATTTACTTGCGCTTTACAGCACGTTTTATGTTTTTTCATACTTCCTCCTTCCACGGCCAAAAGGTAAAAGTATCGGAGTCAAGTGAAACCCGCCACGAAGCGCAAGTAAGTAAATGCCCCCGACCCTCTCCGCAGGTTCAGTGCTGAAGTGTGGATGTTGGCTGAATTCAGAATTAAAACACCAATACTTCAATAGCTACAGTCCTCTGCTGATTCTGACTATCTGAAAAATGTAGTTCGATCGATTGATCGATCGGTCGATCGATATATAGATAGGCTGCTTTGAAGTGGTATGCAGATAAGAGACCACCAAGGTAAATAAGGATTTTTTGTTTTTTTTCTGGAGACACCCTGACTACCAATACTAGTGACTGTGAGGACTTTGCCAGTGTAAATGGTGTATGGAATTGTTTAGAGTGAAAGAGTGCACATATACGTTCAGTCTTTGTTCTTGTGGCTGAGTAGACATCAAAATTCCACCCTGAGATTTTTAACTAAGCCCATGTAAAATGGATTTCTATCTAGATTGATAGATAGATAGACAGACAGACAGACAAGATAGATAGATAGATAGATAGATAGATAGATAGATAGATAGATAGATAGATAGATAGATAGATAGATTAGCAAAAAAAAAAAAAAAATAGAAAAGTTACTGCTTAAAGATTATGCACGTTTTCCTCTTTCAGAAGAATAGCCCTGCAGACTATTGGAACCAGAGCTACCTTCTTCCTCATTTGTTCCATTTTCAGGTCTGATGAATGAATATATGTAACATATGTAAATCTATTTTGTACTTAACTTGTGCTATTGTAACCTTTACATTGTTGCAAAGTTCATTTGCAATTGCAGGGGACCCATTAAAAAAGATAAAGCAAAAGAATTATTTTCCTCATAAAATCTTTGTGGTAGGCGTTGCTGTATGTGTGGAGCGCTCTTTGTCTTTTGGATAAATAATTTTGCTCTACAAGATGTTCTTTCCATAATATTGTAGATAGCGTCAGCGATGCATCCGTTCATAATCTTTGCTGACAGCAATAATTAGCACCAAACAGCGGTTTTTACCACACATTTAACAAATATGATATGCTAGCTAGGCAACAGCTTTCCTATTTCCTTCTCTGCAGCACTCCTTCATACTAGGGTGTAAGTTACTTTCGTTTTTGATCAATTCTTCCTCAGTCACTGCAGCAGAAGGAAACATTAACTTTCGGTTTACAAAGCAGAGGACAGGAATCATACCACGTCGTCTGTTCAGAGGTTGAGACTTTTCCTGGCATGGACTACTCACCCTAGTAACTAGAACTAAACACCGACCACACAGTTAAGCCATCTTCCCTGTTTTCTTTTACCTTCCATTCACGCATACAGGTGGATTTGATACACTAGGCAGCAGCTAACTGACAGGACTTTGGTTTCAGTTCCTCTGTGATCAGCTATGGATCTGTCACGGGAAAGCAACCACAAGACCTCATTTGGCCATAAGGTAAGCTAGGGATTTATGAAATGCCTTGGACTTTACATTGACCACAGCAGCATGACAGTGCAAACGTCTATTGGAGTATTGAATTTCAGGGCAGCAAGCGTGTCTGGCAGACTGAAACGTTAGTAGACAATTCAGCTATCACATGGCATAGATTCTAAGCTAGTTTGGACTGGAAGGTACATAATAGTTTGGACTGCATATTTACTAATGTAAGTATGATTTTGAAAATGTTGCTATTTCTTTAAGTAAATTATAGTGGGACTAGTAATCCCAAAACGGTATGCCATCTAACTGTATGGAAGAAAAGGCAGTGATTGGACAAATGTGAAAGACTGACTGAAATCTGGTCCTTCTGAGGCAGGAGAGCAAACTTTAGGCTGGGACCACGCTTTTTTTCTGCATGCAAAATCGCATTACAATGGAAAACCAGTCTTTTACACTACAGGCGATTCCGATCCGATTCCAATGTGAGTCCGATTTTGATGTGATTTCGATGCAATGTTCAATAGTTCTGCATGTTACGTTTTTTCTCCTTGTGTTTTCAGCATTCAATCACATCGTAATTGGATTGGAATTAATCAAAACTGCGATTTGCAGTTAAATGCGATTTTTGCATGCAGAAAAAAATATGTACTTTTTGTAGCAAAATATCAGATACCATGGGTGGCTTCCCATTATAAATCATCAACTGCTGTGGAATAATGCATGCATTTAAACAAACAAAAAATTGTGTGCAAAGGAGTGCATGTGTTTTTCATATGATTTCAGCAATCCAGTATCCCCATGTACAGAACCCTCCTATCGGTTTAAGTACAGGGAATCTGTTTGTGTGTACATTTGTATCATCTTTGTGTTCCCTGTTTTCACATTCCTTTTTTTTTTACTTGTGGCCTAAAGGAGGGTACAGAAAAGTGTTGCTTATTATGTGAGACTGAAGGGAATCTTAACTTGGAATTTCAGTCTATTCGTTAGAGTGAAGATACTGTATAAAGTGTGAGGTTAATATTGCTGTCTGTGCTCCATTTGGAAAATGCCCCTCACTTCCTGTTCATTGTGATGCTGAGGTATCTGCTATGAGTTGAACTTCCTTGTTCCACTGGCTGGAAAAGATTCCTAACATTGTGAACCTAAATCAGTAGGCGTGGCATAAACTGTGGTGGGGCTGGAGAGGAGTGGCCTAGATGGCAGGTGTAATCATGTAAACATATAGTGAAGCTCTTACAAGATATAAGTATACAGCTGAAATGTGTACAGTATGAAAATAAGGCAGCTATTTTAATAAAGAAGTTGATATTGTGTAAGACTTTTCTAGTGAATATAGAGAGAAGAGGAAAACTTAGCTAAGAGGTTTGTCATGATGAAAGTGAAAATAAGAGGACATTCTTTTCCTATAAAAGAACAACTCAATGGGCGCAAAGCTGCGTGATCCAATTCACTTTTTCTCAGTTTTCTCCTAAGTGATGTTTTCACATTATAAATAAAATGCATTTTAAGCCACCAGCCAGCAAGAAAATACTTTTCAGTTGCAAGTACACAAGTTATTTTAAACAGAAGATGAAAAATTATCTCCTAGGAGAAAACTTAGGAGAAAAAGTGAATTGGATCAGGCCCAATGTGTTTAAGGATCGTTTCACACTGGGACATTGCATTGCACTTTAGATAGAAATGCAACAAACCAGGAAGTACAACTGTGATTTGACACAAACAGTGACGGAGCAGATAAAAATGGCGCAGGACAAGTGCCAATAAAAATGACGGCGGCATGAAAGCAGGGAGAAGTTTAGGGAGCTAAGATTAGGTGGGGTGAGGTGGGTTAATGTTCGGCAGGCGGCAGATACATTTAGTTAAGGGGTGGTAAAGGTTAGGTACTGGGTTGAAGTGGTTAAAGTGAACCTCCAGACTAAAAATCTACTCAGCAGCACTGAAAAGGCTTGGTGTTTCTTTAACAGTTTCACAGGATCAGAACTTTGTTTTTCTTACCCACATCTCATTTTTAGCTGCACAGAAGAAAACTGCCCGGGCACTTTCCCCCTGATGCTGGGCAAAGCATGATGGGATTTCTGATGTTGTTCTCATTCTGCTGTTTTAAATTTTAATTTTTTTTTATTTTGAATGTGAGATTTGAAACCTAGCGCGGGCAGCTGGGAGAGGTGATTAGGACACAGGAAAGTTGGAACTGTCTCATGCTCCCTGTCACCTCTTTTCAACCAAAAAGATGGCTGCCCCCATGAAAAAGATGGCTGCCCCTATGAAATCACAAACATTTGCATGTTCTTTTTAAACAGGGTGGGTAAGAGATTATATTCCCTATCTATTTTAATTAACATAACTAATGTAACTTAATGACAGTATGTTTGTTTCGGCTGAAGTTCCCCTTTACGGTTAGGCAGCGGGGGTGGAGTGGTTAAGGTTAGGCAGTGGGGGTGGGGTGGTTAAGGTTTGGCATGGGGATGAAGTGTTTACGTGTTAGACAATAGAGGGAATATTAGGTTTAGGTAGAGGGAGGGTTCAGTCACAGTGTGAGAGTAGGCAGGGGTGTAGTTATACATTACCTGGTCCCAGTGATCGCATCTCCTCCACTTCCTTGTTAGTTTGCAGGTTTCCTGCAGCCAGCAAATCACCATGTGGCTTCAGTTCACCATGCTGATTGGCTGACTGCAGGACCCCTGCAAACTAACCAGGAAATGGAGGAGATATAATCCCCAGGACCAGATCATGTAAAATATTTAATATTACAGACATGACCTAAAACGTTAAATAAATTTAGTAACAAGATGTCATTACCAGCATCATCCTGCTCCATAATTTCATGGCGCTTTAGTTGCTTCACTGCAACTGTAAACGCGCACGTTGACCATTCCAGTGTTCCAGATTCCAGTGTGCAGAATGAACCCATTATTTTCCATTGTGCCGTTCTGATGTCCTCTGCTGTAGCACTCAACACAATGCTGCACACAGGTGCGGTACAGCAAGCGCTTTCCCCTTCATTGTGTTGGTTTACATTATGCTGGCATGGCAGCTCATCCATATAGCATGGATACAGGGCCGCCATCAGACATTTTGGGGCCCTTCACACATCATCAGGCCTGGCCCCCCCCTCCATGGGCCCACCCACTGGTTGCTGTTCCCGCCCACTAGCCACCCCACCCCCGTGTTTATGCACGAAGTGCGCTGTGGAGCAAAATGTGCATGGTTTCGACACTGAAGAAAGCGGCATGCACAGCGTGATGCAGCAAAAAGTGGGCGTGACCATGGCATGTTGTGAGTACTAGCAAAATACAGGTAGCTCCCAGTTAACAAATGAGATAGGGACTTGTAGGTCCGCTCTCATCCATTATCCATTCTCTTTGGTCCTCCTCTCTTCTTCCTGTGCCTCTTTTGTCCCCCTCTGTCTCACCTCAGTTTGTGCCTCTTTTGTGTCCCGCTGTGTGACTTCGTGATCCAGTCTCATCTCTTTTCTCCCTGTGCCTCTTTTGTCTGCCTCTGTTCCCCCTGTGCCTCTTTTATCCCCCTGTGTTACCTCTTGTCCCCTTCTGTCTCAGCTCGTCCCTCTGCCCTAGCCCTAGGTATAGTTGCCCCCGTATATGTATCCAGGCATAGGTGCCCCCAGTATAGGTAGCCAAGTATAAGTTCCCTTAGTATAAGAAGCCAGCTATAGGTGGTGCCCCAGTATAGGTAGCCTGGTGTAGATGCCCCAAGTCTAGGTAGCCTGCTTTAGATGGTGCTTCAGTATAGGCCAGCAAGATGCAGGTGCCCCAGTATAGGTATTCAACTATAGGGGGTGCCTCAGTATAGGTAGCCTGGTATGGGTGGTGCACCAGTATAGGTTAGATAGGTACAGGTGCCCCCAGTATAGGTAGCAAGCTATCGGCACCCCAGTATAAGTAGCCAAGTATAGGTGGTGCCCCACTATAGGTAGCCAGGTACAGGTGGTGCCCTTAGTAAAGGTAGCCAAGTATAGGTGGTGCCCCAGTATAGGTAGCCAAGTATAGGTGGTGCCCCAGTATAGGTAGCTAGGTATAGGTGGTTCCAGCCTCAGTATAGGTAGCCAGATATAGGTGGTGCCCCAGTATAGAAAATCCCCTGTAGCAGGCTCATTCATCTTCTCTTCACGTTCAAGCGCTGATGCCACTCTTCTCTCAGTGCTGGAATGCAGTTTGCTGGTTATAGAGCCATAGGCCCGCAGCCAGCACATGCTGCCCTTCCAGAGCTTTTTTTTTGGGGGGGGGGGGGGGGGGCAGGGCCCTCAGAAGCCCTGGGCCCCTCACTGCAGTGTCAGTTGCCCCCCCTCCTGATGGCTGCCCTGCATGGATATGACGTGCACCCCTTCTTGTTTCTGTGACAGAAAAGAAAGGGAGGTAGTCTCTGCTATTAAACCACATACAGAAATAATAACCCAACAGAAAATATACTCTTTCCTGACTCCACAAGTGAAAATGTCTGTATTGTTATCGGTATCCTCATAGGAAACATTCCGTCATTTCCTGTCCAAAACTGAAAATAAAGCAGTTACCCAAACCTGCACTTTAATGTGATGTGATGTGATGTAATGTCTTTATCATTACTACAGTTCAGTAACATTGAACATTGAACAGGCAATGAACTTTACACTGCAGGAACTGACTGAGCTCCATTTCCTTTAGTGGCATGCACTGCTAGACAATGCGTGTCAGTGTGATCTTTGATTGTATTTTTGTTTACTGAAGTACACAACTCAAACCTGTGCACGGCATTATTGTCAGTAACCGCAATGCTTTAGTTTCAATTCTCAAGTGAAAAGTTACGAAAATATCAATGCAAATTTCCATTGCTGTGAAGAGGCACATAAAACATATTTGTATTTTGTCTGTTCTAAGATCGTGCGGCTACATGACACCAAAGCTGGGTAACTCACGCATCACAGCAGTTAATTCTGTGACCAATAGTCACACCAAAATAATTCTGAGGGCAACGCTTCCAAGGTAAATCTATTAATAGGAAAACAACATTGTACAACTCTTCAGGGAAGCTCCTCAGTCATTAAATTGCAATGGATTCACTGTCTGTCAGTCTCTATAAGCATAAAGCTGTCCTCTATGCACTCCAGGCATGTAGCAGCACGCCTGCATTCCACTGATGTAAAAATTGTGAATAGACAATTCAGTTTATAGACTACTATTGAAAACAAAAATTATTGCGCTTTCAAAGATCCTGGTCATATGACTGATGTTGTGACAGATGCATCCTGGGAGATGACATGTTTGTTGGAAGATTACTCCAGCAGTGCATGTATCCTCGTCCATTCAGAGCAGTGACATCCACACACAAGCATTGCACTTGGTGAGTCACTGGCAATGAAATCAGAACACTGCCTTACCCGTTCTGGTCAGGTGCACCTAGTACAGGGCTGCTCCTGCCATGTTTTGATGAAGAGAAGCTGGACTAAATACCCAGTGAAGGTCGAGAAGACATTTGGGCACTGGTTTGCCATCAGTGTTTACATACCAAAGGTTCAAATGGTGCCCTGGTGGTAGAATAAAAACATGGCGAACTTACAAAGAATCACAGTCTTCCAGACAGCAATCTGTCTGGAAACCCAATCCTCCCCCGCCCTTGGCCACAAGCTGGCAAACAAAATTGGGCTTTAAGCCCCATACACACGCTCAACAGCGGTCTTTTATGCAGCACAATTGTTGAACAACTTTTGATGTGAAGCAAGTTGAAACAGCTAAAAAAAGTATTTTGCTACTGTTCAAAAAGCTGATAAGACTGATAAGGATCCAACTGTTGGATTGATTTCTTATCAGCCTTATCAGCTTTTTGAACAATAGTAAAATACTTTTTATAGCTGTTTCAACTTTTTTCACATCAAAAGTTGTTCAATAATTGTGCTGCATAAAAGACCGCTGTTGAGCGTGTGTATGGGGCTTTAGAAAAGAAGGATAATGGAAAGACAGGTGCTCCTTAAACCGCAACTGCAACTTTCACATACAATATTTTAAGACAAATGGATTTAGCTAGGATTCCAAACAAAACTACAACATATATGAATTATTTGTTTTGAAGACAGCATTTTAAAGCAGTATAAAATCACTTTCACTTTCCAATAGGAAGTTAATTAGCAGTGGTATGTCGATAGCTTGACTGTTTTTACTTGCATGTTACAGAGCTCTGAATCTAACAGAAAGTTGTATTCAGTTAGACGTTCCCAATGCTTCTCTGTGTCTGGAAGCCACAGCCAAATCTGAATTGCAACACCAAAAGTGAACCACTGAGCCAATAAAACATGCCATCTAACGCTTTAGGTTCACATTGCCGGCTACCAGCGGTTCGTTTTGGCGATGGCAATCACCTTTCAGCTGTCAAGTAGAAAAGCGTTTTGTCACTGTTTCTCATAGGTTCATTGTCGCATTGTTTTTTTAGCCCCTAGGGGATATGGAACTGTAAAGTCAGTCGACATGCAGTGTCTTGGAAAATTTGATTGACCACAGCGTTTACACAACCAATGGCAATCAACAGTAAAAGCATTGAGACGAACACTACCAATAATCTCATTGCAGACACAATGGATCCCGGGTGTCAAATTAAAGGAACCGGCACCGGCAGACATCTGTTTAAACCAAACCAGTTTCTACCAGTGGCTTACACAGTATGACACTGTACTACTGATCCAATATCTCTTTCTGCATCACAAGCTTTGGAGTGCACAATGCAGTAGAGTGGTATGGAACCAAGCTCTTGTACTGCTTCTGAACATTATTTCCCCATCACTACCCTTTCCTCCTGCCCCTTGCCCTGTGCTCTGTTCATTTTTTTAAAATTGCTTTTCATTATAATTGTTTTTTATAGGACCTAATGTATAATTTATTTTATAAAATGTATAATACATTCCTAGCACCGTGAGTAAAAAAAACCCAGTAATTCGATGTAATCGAATTGGTCAGGTCCCACATGGAGGTTGGTGCTGCTCTTTGGCTCACCTCGATGACTATGGAGCGATCTGTAGGACACAAATGGAGAGCGCACTCAGGGACTCTGATGTGTAAAGGGAGGCTGGTGCAGCAATAATCTCACCTGATCTGAGGGCTGGCAGTCCAGTATAGGAGAGGCCAGCAAAGGAGGCATGCAACTAGCTGGGGACCAGGCTTCTTGTGGCGAGTTGTCCGTCTCCTCAGAGTGGTAATAGACACTAGGGTAGCTGCCCGTTCTGCATATAGCAACCCGTTGCTACGTGCTATTGCTGCGATAGGCAGGCACACTAGCAAGTGAGTGAGAAGGGTACTCAGAATGGTAAGCTGTAAAGAGCAGCTATGCTGCACCAAACAGTCTTCCTGCTCTGCGTGACTGCACTATGCAGCTCGCAGGTAGTTAGGCTGGGGGAGAACAGAAGATAAATACAATAGTAATGCAAATAAAAATGCGTGCAGTAAGTTTAAATAAACAGTGTCCCCTGTATATGGATAACAATATACTTTATTGAGCTATAACATGCTTAAAGGAATACTATCGATTAAAGCATTTTTTAAAAAAAATGCTGTATGTTAGAGCACACATTACCACAAGTACTAGCAGCAATTTCCTTCCTCACACAGCTTTGCCTCTCTGCAGTAAAATCCTTTGTCAGTTTTAAATATTAAAGTGTCGGGCTCTTAAAGAGCTAGACCGTGTTTCTGCACAGGGGGTTGCTATGAACTCCTCAGTGTATAGTTTAATAATCACCTTGCTGAAAGAATCTTATTCAGATGGTAGTAAGGGATTACAACAATGTGTGTTCATTGTCTTCTGTTCTCTGACTGATAATGCCTTTGTAAACTTTGTCTCTCCCTCTCACAGAAACCTATGAAGTAGATGCAGCCTGGAATTTATATCACAAGCTAGCCAGTCAGTCAGTCAGTCAGTCAGTCAGTCAGGAATAGGGTATACAAATCTCCCTGCTAGTTATATTTCAGCAGTATTACAGCTCATCTAGTTACCTGTTACCACCTCAGATCAGCCTCCTCCTCCTCATGTCTCCTGCATGCTGTGACTCAGTGAAGTATATTTGTGAGCTGTGTGAGGAAAGAAGTATGATTTTTAAGCAGGGAGAGAGGGAAAGAGAACTCACGCTCCTTTCCTTTGAAGCCACTGGCGAACTCAGGGGGCTATTCCGGGTGTCTGGAACCTCCCCCCTGCACTGAGCTGTGTATTCAGCCAGGGAAGCCCGCATAATATAAACAGCCTCATTCTCCCTCCCTTCTTACTTCTGGTGCCTCCCTCCAGCTAATAGAATGAGAGAGGCACCCGAGCTTCCCTCACAACCCTCACAAGAAGATGCAGCCTGCAGTGATGATTATGGAGTCCTGGACTCTCCACAGCACAGAAGTGTCAGACATGATGCAATTAGAGTGCAGGCAAGCTGGTAAATATGCACAGCATGATGCAGAGCTTGCCTGGACTCAGGGTCTGTGGGCAAACATCTGTCTGGTCTCTCCCCATTGTTATAATGACTGCATGTGTGGATAAGGTGTGGATAACAAGCTGAAAAGTTTTTGACAGTCCCTAGACTCCAGGAGGGCTTCTTTCTGACTTGTGTGAGAGACTGACAGGGACAGGAGTCCGATTACAGGCAAGTAGCCTGTGTGATGTGGGACTTCAATACAGATTAGTTCTCTGCTCCATCTCAGGGAATTCTCAATTTCTCCACTCCTCTCTCTGGGCTAGTGCAACGCCAAAATGACAATAGCAATCGCTAGCGATTTGTGAGTGTGATTTTGTGAAGTGATTTTCAGAGCGATTTTTGAATGAATTGCTCAAAAACATGCTACATGCAGTATACCTGCGATTTTGAAAAAATCACAACGCTGCTGTGAGGACACCCTCATAGGGTAACATTAGCCAAGCGCTTTTCAAATCAATGTTGATTTGAAAAACGCTCAGAAGCACTCTTGGTGTGCACCAGCCCTCCCTGATCCACCTTTGTTTCCCTCTTCCCCTAGAGCTGACTGTGTGTTCTTGTCTTACAGGAAAGCTAAATAAAAGTGCAATCCTGGTGAGACAAAATATTATTATTTAGTATTTATGTAGCGCCGACATCTTCCGCAGATGCATATATCCCTGCATCATATGGCTATCGCTTGCGCTATGTGAAACTATGTAGCATATTCCACTGAATTGTCCAAACTAAGTCTATCTCCTGTTCCTCTCTTGGGGAGTTGTTCCAGCGCTGTACCCCGTTCACATTTGCTTCTACCAGAAGCACTCAGAAACACTTGTGTCCTTGAGTACTTTCCAAGATAGGCAGCTCCGTAATACGCCAGCGCACTTTTGTGCATGGGCAGTATGGAGCCACCTGTATTCGGAAGCACTCGGGGACATACGTGCTTCTGGACCTTTCAGGAACCCCCCCCCTTAAAAATCCTGCGTTTGCCCCTGGAAGCCACATTAGGTTTTACTCTACCACCAATGTAAATTATTTATTTGGCAGGCTCACAAGGGTATCTGCAATAAACTCACAGCTACTTATAAAAAGCAAAGGAGGCTCAAGATGGATAATCTGTCAACTCATATTGATAGCTTGGAAAAAAAATCAGCTAACCTAACATGATACCACTACGTTTTCTATAACTGGGGAAAATAATTGTTTAAAAAAAAGTACCGGTACTGCTCTCATCTCATTATATCTGCATTGCCACTGACCTATCACCAGAGGAAGCCCTTCAGTCATTAATTCAAGGTCTTCTGAAGCACTTTCATTTATTGTGGTACTATGAATACCACAATAAATGCTCTGAGAATTGTTTTATCACAGAGGATAACCGCAGTACATTACCACTATAATTCTTGTATCTTTATAAATCGGCCCTTTAATCTTTAGCTCTCTGTGTCTGACATATGTACACACAGGTGCAAGGCTATTTTCCCGAGCTGTTGAGTAGTTATAAAAGGGTGTGTAGTACAACAACAAAGCAGCCTAGCCTTTTGAAACAGAAAATTCCCACTCGAAGATCCATTTGGAAGTTCTTAGTTCCTATTCCTTAAAATGAAACTCCAACTTTAAAAAACTTTATGATTTTTACAATAATAAAAACATAGAAATGAAGATCACTGATGTACTGTTGCCATGGTTGCAAAGAAGCATAATCTGAATCTTTCAAATAATTCATTTGTCTGATCCCTGACCTGCAGAGTTTGCTCTCCTATGCTGGCCTATGGGCTTACTCAGAGCATGCTTGGTCTCTCCAATGTACTTTGTACTCTACAGTACATTGGACTGCACAGACCAACTGGCTTTGTTCGTGCTGGCAATGCAGTCATTGCACAACAGGACTCTCCCCCGCTCACTGGGCTTCTGGCTGATAACTCTAGTTGCAAAGTTAGTGCTGCTGGTGTGTATTATGGTGTTAATATAAAGGCTGCATGACTTTGCACATGCTCAGTAAGTATTTGTATGCTATTTTGACGGGTATGCTGAAATGCTGGAACACTGGCACATGTTATTAGGCAATAACATGCCATGGGTCACAGAAAAGATGCAACCAGCAGAGGATTAAGACAGGCATGCACAGAGCCACAGACTTAAGGTGGCCACACACAATACAATAAAATGATCTGATTTTACCGCAATTTGATAAATAAGATTATATTTCCCCGAAAATATGAACCCTTTTTTTTTCATTCAACTGAAAAATCTGATCGGATTTCCCATTTTTTTTTTCGATTTTTATCAATCCGAAATGCTGGAAATTTTTCTTCAATCTTTCTAAAGATTGTATGGTGTGTGTTAAATTATCAATTTATTAATATACATACCCTAGCAATTTTCTCAGAGTTTCCAATCAATTGGGGGAAAAAATTGAAGACGTGTGTGTGGTACATTGGTCAAATTTTTGAAATGTTACAATCAGTCAGAAAAATTGATTGCAATTCTTGAATTGAACAGCTATTTAAAAAATTGTATGGTGTGTGGTCACCTTAACAGAGAAGTGCACCTTCTGGAACAGTAGAGGCACTACTTAAAGACCCTGCAGGGGCACTGCATAGCAACAGTTAGGCCTATTGCACACTACATATGATCCGATTTTTGATGATTCATTAACCACTTCAGGAACACAGGCTTTAACCCCCCCCCCCCCCAAAGACAAGACCATTTTTTGTTAAAATAGGCCACTCCAGCTTTAAGGCCAAGCTACAGGGCCGCACAACACAGCACACAAGTGATCCCCCCCCCCCCTAACATTTTAATTTTATTTTATCCCATCCCTGTCCTCCCTCCTCCCGCCAGCCAATCACTGTGATCGGCTTCAGCCTATGACAGTGGATCACCGCCAAAACTCAAACGGTGTCACACGGCTGTCCCCAGTACAGCGCTGCTGTAGATCGCAGTGCTGTACATGGTAAATAGATGGAGTCTCCGAGCGGCGATCGCCGCTGGGGGACTGAAGGCGGAGCTGAGCTCCGCCTAGCAAAACTAAGCCCCAGGACTTTACGCCGATCGGCTTTAGGCGATCCTGGGGCTGCCGCCACGGCCATCGGCTTGATGTGGTCGGCAAGCAATTCAAAAATGTAGCAGCATGCAGTTTTTAAAAAAAAATCAGAATCAAAAAACATATCGTATAAAAAATCTGAATCGCATGTAGTGTGCAAGAGGCATAAGTTGGGTGAGACCTGGAGGGGCGTGGCAGCCAGCTTGGGGCCTTTGGGGGTTATTTGACACCAACGAAGGGGCCCCTTATTCCACCTTAGGAGAAGGGGAGGTCAGTTCTGTTGGATGGGGTGTGTCAGGGGGCCCCAGGTTAATTTTGCCTGGGGGCCCTATTGTGGCTTGAACCAACCTGCATACTATGGACCATGTAGTGTGTTATAATGGTAGTTACAATCACTCAAGAGGGAAGATTTGCTGTTTTGTACATGTAATTGTATTGTTTATTAATGAAAATTCAATAAAACGTATCTGTTAAAAAAAAAGTTATAATCACTCACAGAGAAGTGCTGCGGTGGTCCGACAATGGTCCCATTCACACCGGTGTGCTTGCTCAGCGGAGCAACAGGTTTCATCATAATAAGGTGATCCAAGCTGCGCTCTACAGGACAATGTTTTCATGACAACCACTTTAAATATGACTGATGAGGTACCATAATTTGCAATGCGCACATGCCTGGAGGACATTGGTTATGTGCTCCATATGTGCCACATATGCTTCGTAATGGATTCCGTGTAAACGACTTCCACCATGTTATATCTGAGCTAGAAGTTGGGATTGCAGCAGTATTACACGCCGAGTGACACAGGCATATGGGCAGCACCCCAAGATCTAGTGCATTCCTGTAGTCCTTCTAACAGAGGGGTCTCAGAGGAGAGCATAATCTTAGGGTCTTTTCACACTATACTTATTTGTATGCATAATACATGCACAGAAATTGAATAAGAAGTAATATGTTAAGTCTGATAACCATCTTTAATTATATGTTATTGCAACAGGTGAGACCATTGAAAAACAGTTTAGTGAAGTCCTGGGGGCTTTCACAGTTTCAGCTACGGCTACTAGACCACCGGCGAACACACTGTTCTTTCATTGAAGAAGTGATATGCAAAGTGCCTGGAAGTCTCAGTAAGTGTAGAAGCATGGGGATGTAACACCTATCATGGTATTTACCTATCTACCAAAAATGCTTTTGGAATTCTGCTGAGAGCTTTGACATAGGAGAATAATGTGCTGTAATGTTTGCTGTGAACTGTTGCCATACACTCGTTAGATTAGCACCAGATAGATCATCAGATTTCTGATCTATCTAATGTGTTTAGGAACATTTTTTACTTTGAACAGATTTCCAATAGATTTCAGTATGAAATCTATTGAAAATCGATCTGATGGCATTTTTTGCCATCAGATTTCCATTAGGTCCAATGCAAAATGATAAGCAATCTTAACAGATTGACCTAGATTTTCCAGCATGTCAGATCGATTGAAATCAATCGAAACAGGCTGCAAATCAATCGATCGGTCAATCGATTTGCGATCGGCCGCTAATCGGCTCAGTGTATGGGCCCCTTTAGTTTAAAATATGGAATCTGGTTTCTATTTGGCTATTAAGATTACAAACATCATCTGTGTCTGGTTATAAAACCAAGGCAGGTCTAGAGTTGTATACTGCCAATGGTTGATGAAGTATCACCAAATGTACCAAGCATAGGGGTGGTACTGAGTAAAGAGATAGTCTGTAAGTATGTCTGTTGCCCTATGTTATAGCTATCAGTGCCTTATGATTAGGGGTGCCTTGGGTAGAAGGCCAGCACCCTCTCCAAAAATACACATCCAGTGAGCACAGGAGCTCTCCATGCAAACCCCTTGTAAGTCTGTCTGGTAATGAAGTGGTGGTGGTCTACAGAGTAATTTGAATGCTTTTAGTGATCAGATAAGCACACCTGCACCAATTAATGGCTGTGGTACCTGACCTAAGAGATTCAGGCACAGGCTAGGAGAAAACTCAGGAAAAAAACGTTAACTGAATAGGAACCCTTATGTGTTTATCTCATGAATTATCTCTCGTTGGGCCTGATCCAATTCACTTTTTTTTACCTAAGTTTTATCCTAGGAGATAATTTTTCATCTTCTATTTAAAATAACTTTTCATCACTCTCAAATTGAAAAGGTATCAAGAAGTAGGTGAAAAAGTAACGTCACAATTGTTTTGAGTAATTTCCTGCTTGCTGGTGGCTTAAAGGGCATTTTATTAATAAGGTGTGAAAATATCACCTAGGAGGAAAGTTAGGAGAAAAAGTGAATTGAATTGAGCCTTATATACAGTAGTTTAGGTCAAAATAAGGAATGCAAGATAATACTAGAGAAAAGCTCAGTGATTAACACCAAGAAGAGGTGCAGAGGCTTCACACTGGTTTGCTTATGAGATACAAACCTCACATTAGAATTATGAATTAGGCTTTCACTAAGATGCAGTAACCAAATGTTTGCACTGGTTACAGCATTCATATTGCGCTTAGAGGCACAAACATAAATAACATTTTATTACAGAAAGGAAGAGTCCTGTGATGTTTTAGTGCTGTTGGTATTGGGAGAGTCTCTTTCTTCCAGGCATCACTGAGAAATTGAATAGAAAACAATGAGCTATCTCTAAGGAGAACTTGTATACCTGACTGACGTTTAACCATTCCCTAATCAGCCCAACTTGAAATAGAAATAGAAAGCCTTGGCTGTATGAGAATAAAGGCCAGAAATGTTTCATAGTCTACAAATGACTCCAATATTTGAGACATTTTATTACCAAGTATGTTCTCCTAAAAGCTCACTTGCAAACCATGGCAAAAGAAAACATTTGTGATCCCTTCAGGATAAAGGTAGTGATTACTGTATATACTTGCATACAAGCCTAATTTTTCAGCAAAAAAAAAGTGCTGAAAACGTACCCCCTCGGCTTATATGAGAGTCAGTGGGGCAGGTTTTGTTCCTGCCAAGTTTCGTTACTGGCTCCCTGCTATGTCCGTGTTTCCCATCCCCTGCAACACCATGTTGCAGAGTGCAGAGTGCGCTGCTCAGGACTACCTGTATCTTCTGGCTTGTGGAGTAGAGCGTGCAAGCAATGAGTCAGCAGTGCAATGATCAGGGATTCTTCCTGTGCGTCTCATATCTATGATGCCATCTAGTGGGGCCTTGAGACACACCTGTATTATCCTTGGGACACATCTGGCTATGGGGAGAAGGAATGACTTGTACTGGGGGGACATCTGACAACTGTGGAGGGGGCTTATATGTGAATCAATCACTTTTTCCTAGTTTCTGAGGGAAAAGTGAGTACCTCGGCTTATACGTGGGTTGGCTTATATGCGAGTATACTGTATACGGTATGTATATTCTGCATGGTGTGTTGGTGCTGATGATCTTTAAACCAGTTTATACTATGGTGTCAGGAATCCATCCATCTTTGTGGAGTAAGGAAGATGTTATCCAGTGGCTGAGATGGGCGGAAGAAGAATACTCACTAAGTAAAACAGATGACAGCAAGTTTGTCCTGAATGGAAGAGCCCTGTGTATTCTCACAAAGGAAGACTTTAAAACTAGATCACCAAATTCAGGTAACAGTCTCTGCTTTGTAGAAATGTTATAGCTGTAGAAATCCAAAGCAGGAAAAAAGGGTGCAGGAGCCCTTTTGAAAAAAACGACACCGCCATAGGCACCTATTATAAAAGCCACATTCAGAAGCAAGCAACAGAAATGTGGGTGCAGTGCCACGGCTGCCTCCTGGCGCTGAAATGTACACAAATCACAGGTTTAGGCATCACCAGGGGGGCTTAGGCACCACCAGGAAGGGTCTTAAGGTTAGGCACCACCATGGGGGGGGGGGGTCTTAGGTCTTAGGGTTGGTCTAATGCTGGGCATACACGGGTCGATCCGGCGGCCGATTAGCTGCCGGATCGACTCCCGCCGCGTCCCCGCTCGTCCGCGGGTGCACCCGAATCGATTCCCGCTCGTCCCTGCCGGCGCTTCTTATCTTCCGCTCGATTCGCCGATATTGTCCGCCTGCGGGAATCGAGCGCGGAATCGAACCCTGCGGCGATCGGACACGTCAGATATTATCAATCGAGCCATCAGCGGCTCGATTGATAAGGGGGCATCGAGCCGTGTATGCCCAGCAATAGGCTTAGGGATGGGTAAAGGGAGGGTTCTGTGTGTGAGTAATGTTAGGTTTAGCCATAGTAAAATATCTGTAAATATTACCAATTTTTTACTATTATAAAACAGTAGTAGAAAATCGCTACTTTTAGCAAATATTCTACTAGTGGCAATCCTCTGTGCCCTTTTTTCCAGGTGCCTTTTTTTCCTGTATGCGTAAAAATCACCTTGTTATCAAGTGATAAGTGCAGATCTGAACTGTGATACAGGCTTATACTTGGGCTGGACACCCTCGACATCCCATTTCCTGCCATGCCAGTTAATAAAGTTTTCTGTGTGGTACATTAATGAATATCACATTTCAATATATTTTTCTTGCAAATTCACAAATGAAAACTAAAATGAATGCAAAACATGCAGTATTCAGTCACACTTGAATCTCATCTTCTTGAGATTATTGGGCCTATACCTTTCCCAACATAAAGACTTGAATGTAATGAAATTCTAAAGAAAGAAAAAGTTACTCAGTCCTTATTGTGAGTACCTTTATCAGTCTGTGCATAGCCAGGGCTATATTAATGGGTCGAGCTGGCCAAACATCCACCACAAAAACAATACTTGAATAAAAATAAAACTCACGTTGCATTCAGAGTTCAACAGGGAAACTGTGCTAATCCTGGCTGTAGCCTGACCATGCATATTTTCTCAAGGCCCTCTATGCAACCCACAATTTCTTGTGGAGTAAGTAAGGAGTAAGGAGTAAATAAGGCCCTGTACGCGACCAGCATAATTCTCTGTTTATGTTGGCTGAAAACTATTTCCCTGTATCTGGTTTATATAATATCTACTAGCTGGTGACTGTCGTTGCCCGGGTATGTATTTGGTTGTTTTTGGCTCCGCCCACTTTTTCTAACCTTAACACACAGACACTCAATGACCAAGTTTGTGAACGTTCGGGTTCCTCTGCATCAATAATTGTTTGTGGCTTCGGCCTCTTTTCCGAATTTGAACCCCAGTCGCCCAATGACCGACTGTACCAGGTTTCTGCTATTAACAGTGTAAGAATGGAAACAATTGAAATATTCCACTTGAAATTTAATAGGGGAATTTTGATTGACTGTTGTAGGCACCACCCATTTTCCTGAATATAAATATCTGTCATCCGATGACCATCTGTCCGAAGTATAAGAACCCTGCCATTAAAAGTGTATGAATGGCTTCAGTTTACATTTTCCCTGTGAAATCTTTTTTGAGTCTACCCACTTTTTGTAACCTTGACACACAGTCACTCAATGACCAAGTTTGTGAGCTTTCAAATTCCTGGCATCAAAAATGTGTAAATGGAAGCAGTTTATCTAGCAAAGAAATCTGAATTGCTGTTAGTGGCACTGCCCTCTGTAATGAGTTTGAATCCCAGTCACCCAATGACCAATTGTACCAGGCTGGAGGCCTTTGCCATTAACAGTGTAAAAATGGCAGCAGTTTAAATATTCCCCTTAGAAATCAGTAGGTGAATTTTGATTGACTGTTGTAGGCTCCACCCACTTCTCTGAAAATTAATCCAAGTCACCCAGTGTACAAGTGTGCCAAGTTTGAGAACCCTGCCATTAACTGTTAAAGTGGACCCAAATTAAAAATACAATTTTTCAGAAATAAAATCTATTTTCTAAAAATTATAATAATAAATAGCAGCCTTTTTACAGCTGCATGATGACAAATATAAAATATTTTACGTTTATTGGAGGAACCCCTCCCTTCCTTTCATATTGCCGGGACAGAATCCGGCAGACTGGTGGAGGAGATAAAAAACAAAAACAAAACACAGGCTGCTACTGATGATGTCACAAGGGAGGTGATCTCAGCTTGTGTGAGATTTCACATAGATGACGCCCCTGTGAGGGAGGGTAGCTGATGACAAACACACCCATAATCTAAAACCTCCTACTAAGCTCAGAAGTAATGGCTGCCACCTGTATAACCCTAGTTATGAAAAGAGAAGGGTGAAAAGCATGCACTGAAATGCTCATAAGATTGAAGGAGTGTTTATTTATCTTTGTATATGTCAGAGTGGTGCAACTAAATATTTTGAATTAAAAAAAATGTTTGGTTTGGGTCACTTTAAGGAATGGCTGCTGCTTACATTTTCCCATTGAAAATTAATTGCTCAAATTTGATTGGATGTTTTATGCTCCACCCGTCACCAAGTGACCAACTGTGCCAAGTTTGGGGACTCTGGCTTTATTGTTGTGAGAATAGCAGCCTTTGAAAAAAATTTTATTGATGTGAATGGCTGAAATCTAATTGGCTGTTTGTGGTTCCACCCAGGTGTGCAGGGGGGATGCGAGACCCCCAGAACATATCATCCCAGGTAGTAAGGGATCTGTATACCAAGTTTTGTTGAAATCGGTCAAGGTGTCTTCCAATGATGGTGGCACACACACACACACACACACACACACAAACATCCGATTTTATATATATATATATATATATATATATATATATATATATATATATATATATACTAGTAAAAAAGCCCGCCCATTAAAAATTGGTGCTAGGCCCCCCACCACAACACGAGCACAGATGCGTCACACTCGCCCGTCCTCCACCACTGTCTGCAGTATGGCCTGGTGCTCACCAAAACCTGCTAGCAGATCTGCAAAATGCTAGCAGATTTTGAAACGCTTTTTCTTATTTTTCTGTAGCGTTTCAGCTAGCATTTTGCGGTTTTGTGAAGCGTTTTTGGTGTAGTAGATTTCAGATATTGTTACAGTAAAGCTGTTACTGAACAGCTTCTGTAACACAAACGCCTGCAAAACCGCTCTGAACTGCCGTTTTTCAGAGCGGTTTGCGCTTTTCCTATACTTAACATTGAGGCAGAAACGCATCCACAATCCAAAAAATGCCTCACCCCGGGAGTATGCGTTTCTGCAAAACGCCTCCCGCTCTGGTGTGACCCACCCCATTGAGATACATTGACCAAGCGTATCCGCAGCCGCAAGCGGCTGCAGAAACGCTGAAAAAGCCACTCGGTGTGCACCAGCCCTCAATGCACACAGGGAGATGTTGCTTGCTTGGCAGTTGGAAAAAGAAATTTCCCAAAATGAAATGAGGTTCTCAGACAGCAAACCTTTAAAGGGGTTCTTTCGCGAAAAAAGTAGGCAGTTAAAAAATGTGACAGATGACAGGTTTTGGGCCAGTCCATCTTGCGTCTCTGCGTCCTCTGTGTGTGTGTGTGAGTGTGTGTTTGTGTGTGTGTGCGTGCGTGTGTGTGTGTGTGTGTGTGTGTCTGCTTCCAGACTTAAAGGGGTTCTTTCGCGAAAAAAGTAGGCAGTTAAAAAATGTGACAGATGACAGGTTTTGGGCCAGTCCATCTTTTTAAGGGGGACTCTCAGGGCTTTCTTTGTTTTCAACAGCATTTCCTGAACAACAGTTGCAAAATCTAACTGACATAATAGTGTGCAAGTGATTAGGGAGGCCGGCTGGCATCTTACTATGTTGGCAGTTAAACTGCTGTTCAGGAAATGCTGTTGAAAACAAAGAAAGCCCTGAGAATCCCCCTTAAAAAGATGGACTGGCCCAAAACCTGTCATCTGTCACATTTTTTAACTGCCTACTTTTTTCGCGAAAGAACCCCTTTAAGTCTGGAAGCAGACACACACACACACACACACACGCACGCACACACACACACAAACACACACTCACACACACACACAGAGGACGCAGAGACGCAGGGGTTTTAATATATAGGATAGATTATATAATTATATTATATATGCCATAGATGAATGGTAGACCAATGGAATTATGGGGAGCAACAACTCCAGTGCCTACAGCAGCATTTTGATTCTGTAGATCTGTAACTGCGTGTGTGTTATGTATATGAACTCTTTAATGTACCTTTCGTTATGTTTCAGGTGATGTTTTGTATGAATTGCTACGGTGCATTATGAATCACAGGCAAGGCTTACTTAGCCATCCTGAATTATTTCAAAAGGTGATAAGGACATATGACCACCCTCATACTCAGTCTTGTATAAGTAAGTTGTGTATGTTATGTTGTGTATTTAAGGTACTCTGTGTACAGGATGTACCGCTGTACAGTATATACAAAGGCAGACTGTTCAAGTTTTATGTTTGCTGGTTGGAGCTGTATTAAATACCCTAAGGCAAGTTCCCATGTTAGAATTTCAGTTAACACATTTCACCACTACCAACAATCTTTTGTCCTTAAAATGACTGAATGCATTTGGTATTCAACTGATAGCAGTAGAATTCAGGAAAAACAACCTCATGTGTAGCACAACCACATTACAATAGGTTGCAGCTAGCTTAACCACTTGAGGACCTAGGGCTTTCTACCCCTTAACCTCCTTGCCGGTTATCCCGAGCTCAGCTCGGGGTAACCTGCGCAGGAGGATATCTCAGGCCCCGCTGGGCCGATTTGCATAATTTTTTTCCCCTATACGCAGCTAGCACTTTGCTAGCTGCGTGTAGGTCGCGATCGCCGCCGCTCGCCGCCGATTCGCCGCTACCTGCCGCGCCGAGCCGCCCCCCCCGCCCCAGACCCCTGCGCAGCCTGGCCAATCAGTGCCAGGCAGCGCTAAGGGGCGGATCGGAGTTCCCTCTGACGTCACGACGTCTATGACGTCGGTGACGTCATCCCGCCCGGTCGCCATGGCGACCGGGGAAGCCCTGCAGGAAATCCCGTTCTCAACGGGATTCCCTGCATACTCTGATCGCCGAAGGCGATCGGAGTGGGTGGGGGGATGCCGCCGCTTAGCGGCTATCATGTAGCGAGCCCTGGGCTCGCTACATGATTTAAAAAAAAAAAAAAAAAAGTGCGGCGCTGCCTCCTTGCCGGATTTTTTAGACCAGCAAGGAGGTTAAGGACCGGCCACTTTTTTTCCATTCAGACCACTGCAGCTTTCACGGTTTATTGCTCGCTCATACAACCTACCACCTAAATGAATTTTGGCTCCTTTTCTTGTCACTAATAAAGCTTTCTTTTGGTGCTATTTGATTGCTCCTGCGATTTTTACTTTTTATTATATTCATCAAAAAAGACATGAATTTTGGCAAAAAAATGATTTTTTTAACTTTCTGTGCTGACAGTTTTCAAATAAAGTTAAATTTCTGTATACATGCAGCGCGAAAAATGTGGACAAACATGTTTTTGATTAAAAAAAAACCATTCAGTGTATATTTATTGGTTTGGGTAAAAGTTATAGCGTTTACAAACTATGGTGCAAAAAGTGAATTTTCCCATTTTCAAGCATCTATGACTTTTCTGACCCCCTGTCATGTTTCATGAGGGGCTAGAATTCCAGGATAGTATAAATACCCCCCAAATGACCCCATTTTGGAAAGAAGACATCCCAAATTATTCACTCAGAGGCATAGTGAGTTCATAGAAGATATTATTTTTTGTCACAAGTAAGCGGAAAATGACACTTTGTCACAAAAAAAAAAAAAGTTTCCATTTCTTCTAACTTGCGACAAAAAAAAAAATGAAATCTGCCACGGACTCACCATGCCCCTGTCTGAATACCTTGAAGGGTCTACTTTCCAAAATGGGGTCATTTGTGGGGTGTGTTTACTGTCCTGACATTTTGGGGGGTGCTAAATTGTAAGCACCCCTGTAAAGCCTAAAGGTGCTCATTGGACTTTGGACCCCTTAGCGCAGTTAGGCTGCAAAAAAGTGCCACACATGTGGTATTGCCGTACTCAGGAGAAGTAGTATAATGTGTTTTGGGGTGTATTTTTACACATACCCATGCTGGGTGGGAGAAATATCTCTGTAAATGACAATTTGTTAATTTTTTTTACACACAATTGTCCATTTACTGAGATCTTTCTCCCACTCAGCATGGGTATGTGTAAAAATACACCCAAAAACACATTATACTACTTCTCCTGAGTACGGCGATACCACATGTGTGGCACTTTTTTGCACCCTAACTGCGCTAAAGGGCACAAAGTCCAATGAGTACCTTTAGGATTTCACAGGTCATTTTGAGAAATTTCGTTTCAAGACTACTCCTCACGGTTTAGGGCCCCTAAAATGCCAGGGCAGTATAGGAACCCCACAAATGAGCCCATTTTAGAAAGAAGACACCCCAAGGTATTCCGTTAGGAGTATGGTGAGTTCATAGAAGATTTTATTTTTTGTCAAAAGTTAGCGGAAAATTGATTTTTATTGTTTTTTTCACAAAGTGTCATTTTCCACTAACTTGTGACAAAAAATAAAATCTTCTATGAACTCACCATACTCCTAACGGAATACCTTGGGGTGTCTTCTTTCTAAAATGGGGTCATTTGTGGGGTTCCTATACTGCCCTGGCATTTTAGGGGCCCTAAACCGTGAGGAGTAGTCTGGAAATCAAATTCCGCAAATGAACTGTGAAATCCTAAAGGTACTCATTGGACTTTGGGCCCTTTAGCGCAGTTAGGGTGCAAAAAAGTGCCACACATGTGGTATTGCCGTACTCGGGAGAAGTAGTACAATGTGTTTTGGGGTGTATTTTTACACATACCCATGCTGGGTGGGAGAAATACCTCTGTAAATGACAATCTTTTGATTTTTTTACACACAATTGTCCATATACAGAGTTATTTCTCCCACCCAGCATGGGTATGTGTAAAAATTAGAGATGGGACGAAGAATCCGGCGAATCCACGAATCCCTCGAATATTGGGAAATATTCGAGATTCGTGGATTCGAATCCCGACGCCATTTTCCACTTTACGAATCCGCCGAATCCCGACGCTGCATCGCCGCGCATCCGCCACTCGCACTCGTCCTCCTCCGACCCGCGCCTCCTCCGACCGCCCCGCGCCTCCTCCGCCCGGCCGCCCGCATACTTTGTATCAACTCACCCGTCCAGTGGAGCGCAGACAGAGCGGCAGACCTCTCGCTGACTTCCTGGTTCCCTCTAGTGACGGCTTTTACAATGACGTCATCAGTAAAAGCCGGTCCGGCCACTAGAGGGAACCGAGAAGTAAGGATGAGGTCTGCCGCTCTGTCTGCGCTCCACTGGACATGTGAGTTGATACTTATGCAGGGGTGAGCGAGGAGGCACGGGGGACGGAGGAGGCCATGGGGGTGAGCGGAGGAGGCACGGGGGGGAGCGACACCTACCTACCTACCACTTTACCTACCTACCTGCCACTATACCTACCTAAAGGCCCCCTATACGTACCTACCTACCTACCTACCGGGCACTATACCTACCTACCTACAGGCCCCTATACCTACCTAAAGGCCCCCTATACTACCTACCTACCACTATACCTACCTACCTACAGGCCCCTATACCTACCTAAAGGCCCCCTATATGTACCTACCTACCTAAAGGCCCCTATACCTACCTAAAGGCCTCTATACCTACCTACCTAAAGGCCCCCTATACGTGCCTACCTACCTAAAGGCCCCTATACCTACCTACCTACCTAAAGGCCCCTATACCTACCTACCTACATACCTACCTATACTTAAGGCCTTATACCCTGCTACCTATACTGAAGGTCCCTTTAACTACCTACCTACCTACAGGACACTATACCTACCTACCTAACGGCCACTATACCTACCTACCTACCTACAGGCCACTATACCTACCTAAAGGCCCCCTATACGTACCTACCTACCTACCTACCTAAAGGCCCCTATACCTACCTACCTACCTAAAGGCCCCTATACTTACCTACCTACCTAAAGGCCCCTATACCTACCTACAGGCCTCTATACCTACCTACCTACTTAAAGGCCCCCTATACGTGCCTACGTACCTAAAGGCCCCTATACCTACCTACCTAAAGGCCCCTATACCTACCTACCTACATACCTACCTATACTTAAGGCCCTATACCCTGCTACCTATACTGAAGGTCCCTTTACCTACCTAAAGGCCCCTATACCTACCTACATACCTACCTATACTTAAGGCCTCTATATACCCTGCTACCTATACTGAAGGCCCATATACCCTGCTACCTATACTGAAGGCCCCTATACCCTGCTACCTATACTGAAGGCCTATATACCCTGCTACCTATACTGAAGGCCCATATACCCTGCTACCTATACTGAAGGCCCATATACCCTGCTACCTATACTGAAGGCCCATATACCCTGCTACCTATACTGAAGGCCCATATACCCTGCTACCTATACTGAAGGCACATATACCTTGCTACCTATACTGAAGGCCTATATACCCTGCTACCTATACTGAAGGCACATATACCCTGCTATCTATACTGAAGGCCCCTATACCCTGCTACCTATACTGAAGGCCCATATACCCTGCTACCTATACTGAAGGCCCATATACCCTGCTACCTATACTGAAGGCACATATACCCTGCTACCTATACTGAAGGCACATATACCCTGCTACCTATACTGAAGGCCTATATACCCTGCTACCTATACTGAAGGCCCATATACCTTTCTACCTATACTGAAGGCCCATATACCTTGCTACCTATACTGAAAGCTACCAATATTGAAGGCACCCATACCTAGCTAGCTATACTGAAGGCACCTTTACCTCGCTACCTATACTGCGGGCAACTATACCACGGATCGCACAATTCGTATGTGCAGGATTCATTAGATTCGGGATTCGAAAGGTTCGAGATATTCGAGAACCTTTTTAGATTCGGATCCGGATTCGGATTCGAAGAAATTGTGGATTCGTCCCATCCCTAGTAAAAATACACCCCAAAACACATTGTACTACTTCTCCTGAGTACGGCGATACCACATGTGTGGCACTTTTTTGCACCCTAACTGCGCTAAGGGGCCCAGAGTCCAATGAGTACCTTTAGGCTTTACAGGGGTGCTCAAAATTTAGCACCCCGCCCACTTGCCAGGACAGTTAACAAACCCCACAAATGACCCCATTTTGGAAAGAATACACAACAAGGTATTCCATGAGGGTAATGGTGAGGTCATTGAAAATTTTATTTTTTGTCACAAGTAAACGGAAAATGACACTTTGTTAAAAAAAAAATAAAAAAAAAATTCTGCTAACTTGTGACAAAAACTAAAATCTTTTATGAACTCACCGTGCACCTCACATAATACTTTAGGGTGTCCTCTTTCCAAAATGGGGTCATTTGTGAAGTCTGTCCTGGCATTTTAGGGTCTCTGCAATCATTACATGTATGGCCAGTATTAGGAGTTTCTGCTATACTCCTTATATTGGGTATACGGGTAATGCACTCTGGGCTGAAAGGAAAAATGAACGGCAAACATAGCTTGCTCCACATCAATGGCAGATCTTCCTCCACATCAATGGCAGTGATAACCTCAGGAGAGAGACACCCCGTGCCACCCTGCACTCAGGGTGAGCCACCAACTTATGTGACTGGGCCTCAGAACTTTAGTATACAGCATTATGCCTGTAGGATACAGCAATATGCCTGCCAATAGAGATGACTCTGTGTGGCATTAAAGCATCATCATAGGCCCAAATCACATATAAACCGGGGGTGTCCACACTCAAGGGAAATTCAAACATGCCGTCTTATATCGCCAACCCAGGACAGATCAGCAATATCAAGCATGGAAACCGATCCTTCTTCCGACTTTTATGCTTACCCGTTTGGTTTTCAAGCTTACCTCTCCTCTCCCTGCGACAATGTGCGAAAGACCACTGAGTGTGTGCCCACTCCTGTGTCTGGAGTTCCCTAGGTTCTAATAGTGTACCTGCTCGTGGTACCTCTCAAAACACGGCCCTACGCATAGACCAGGCTGGTCAGGACAGCGGGGACAATAATAAACGGTGTCAGTCCTTGTTCCAGCCCTGCTGCAGACACGGCAACGTTTTCTTCGGATGCGTTGACCTGGGGCACACGGAAGCTGATAGGCATAATGCCTTCCATGCAGTCGGCTAGTTGCATCTGGGGGGGGGGGGGGGGGGGGGGGCTGGCACCTCCTGGATACAGGATGTCCAGAATGATCTGTTCCTGAAATTGGATGAAAGATCCAGTTCTCCCAGCCTTACTGTAGAGAACAAAGCTGTTGTAAACTGCCAATTGAATCAGATAAAAAGACACTTTCTTATACCAGCGTCTTGTTTTCCGGGAAATTAAATAGGGCGCTAACCTCTGGTCATTGAAGTCCACCCCTCCCATGTTGACATTATATTCGTGGACGACAAGGGGCCTTTCAATGACCTTAGTTGCCCGTTGAATTTGGACTGTCGTGTCTGTGTGAATGGTGGACAGAAAGTAAACGTCCCTCTTGTCCCTCCATTTCACCGCGAGCAGGTCTTCAGTACGCAAGGCGGCCCTCTGCCCCCGTTCAAGTCTGGTGGTAACGGGCCGTTGGGGGAAGCCCTGGCGACTAGGCCGCGCAGTGCCACAGCATCGGATTCCTTCTAACTTTAAGTGCTGAAAGAGGGCCACACTTGTGTAATAATTGTCCACAAAAAGATGGTACCCCTTCTGGAACAAGGGTGACACCAAGTCCCACACAACCTTTCCACTGCTCCCCAGGTAGTCAGGGCATCCGACCGGCTCCAATTTTGAGTCTTTTCCCTCATAGACCCTAAAACGACATGTATAGCCTGTGGCCCTTTCACAGAGCTTATACAGTTTCACCCCATACCGGGCGCGCTTGCTTGGGATGTACTGTTTGATGCCAAGGCGCCCGGTAAAGCGTAAGAGGGACTCGTCTACGCAGATGTTCTGTTCAGGGATATAAGCATCTGCAAATGTTGATGACAGGTGGTCTATGAGGGGCCGAATTTTGTGGAGCCGGTCATAAGCAGGGTGGCCCTTTTCATGACAGGTTTCGTCATCGTTAAAGTGCAGGAAGCACAGGATGGACTCAAATCGTGTCCTGGACATGGCAGCAGGGTACAAGGGAACATGATGTACTGGGTTCGTAGACCAATACGACCGCAATACATTCTGTTTCATTAGTCCCAAGTGAAGGATAAGGGCCAAAAAGATTTTAATGTTGGAAACTTGGACTGGTTTCCACCCGAAAGGCTGGGCATACATGCTCTCCGGGTGCTCGGTGATGAATTGTGTGGCTTTACGGTTGGTCTCAACCACAATTAAGTCCAAGAGAACCTGGGTGATGAACAGCTGCAAAAAGTCTAGGGCCGTTCCTAGATGAGCTGTTGCCACCTGGACTCCAGACTGGGCGGTGAAAGGGGGCACTACGGGTGCGGCGGAATCAGGGGATTGCCAATCTGGTTGTGCCAGCACCTCTGGGAGTCTATGGGTACTACGGGCCCGTCTTCTTCTTGGTGGCTGCGACGGGGGTACTACTGCACTTGCCACTGTACCAGTTTCAACTTCCATGCTGACGCTCACCACTTCGCCAGGGTCTACAGAAGTACTGGTACCAAGTCCAGGAGATGCTGCGCTGCTGGTGCCTGCCTCACCAAGAAAACTATCATCAGCGCTAGCACCACCCTGCTGCCCTTGAGGCGGATCCTGCGCCACCTGCGGTCTAACGACTTGGGGTCTGGTACGCCTGGCTCTAGCCGGGACCATAGCCTCGTCATCACTTTCGGTCAAGGAACCACTGCTTTCTACAGGTTCAAATTCGGACCCGGAAGATTCGACGGATGATTCTTCCCAAAAGAACTCATCCGACTGGTCCATGTACCTGTATACCTCGTCATCGGAAAGCCCCCTTCTTGCCATTGTGGATTACTAAATTTATGGGGTTTTCCTCCGAGACTACCCAGAAAAAAAGAGCACCTACCTAGCAAAAAGGGAGTATTTGAGAGGTATTGGGGTTGGTGGGAAGTGGGGTCTCAGAGGCAATCAAACAATCACGGGACAATCAAATACAATTACAGCACAATCGACTCCAATCACAGCACAAGCAAATCTGATGCACTCGGAAGGTGGTGGTTGGGTGTGGTGGGGGGGGAGGGTGGGGTTGGGGTTTGGGGCTGGGTGTGGTGGGGGGGGGGAGGGTGGGGTTGGGTGTGGCGGGAAGTGGGGTCTCAGGCAATCAAACAATCACAGGGCAATCGAAGCCGATCACAGGACAATCAATTAGAATTACAGCACAATCGAATCCAATCACAGCACAATCAAATCTGATGCACTCGGAAGCTGATGGGGGGAGGGTGGGATTGGGTGTGGCGGGAAGTGGGGTCTCAGGCAATCAAACAATCACGGGGCAATCGAAGCCGATCACGGGACAATCAAATACAATTACAGCACAATCGAATCCAATCACAGCACAATCAAATCTGATGCACTCGGAAGGTGATGGGGGGAGGGTGGGATTGGGTGTGGCGGGAAGTGGGGTCTCAGGCAATCAAACAATCACGGGGCAATCGAAGCCGATCACGGGACAATCAAATACAATTACAGCACAATCGAATCCAATCACAGCACAATCAAATCTGATGCACTCGGAAGGTGATGGGGGGAGGGTGGGAATGGGTGTGGCGGGAAGTGGGGTCTCAGGCAATCAAACAATCACGGGGCAATCGAAGTCGATCACGGGACAATCAAATACAATTACAGCACAATCGACTCCAATCACAGCACAAGCAAATCTGATGCACTCGGAAGGTGTTGGGGGAGGGGGGAGGGGGGGTTGGGTGTGGTGGGGGGGAGGGTGGGTTTGGGTGTGGTGGGAAGTGGGGTCTCAGGCAATCAAACAATCACGGGGCAATCGAAGCCGATCACGGGACAATCAAATACAATTACAGCACAATTGAATACAAGCGCAGCACAATCGAATACAAGTGCAGCACAGTCAAATACAATGCACTTGGACGGTGATTAGGGGGGGGGGGGCTGAGGGCGATTTGAGGGGGTGGGGGGTTGATCAGGAGCCTGCACGGGGCAGACTGAGTCCTGATCTGATGAGAGGCAGACACAGGGGGTTACTGATCAAAGATCAGTTAGTGATTGCTGGGGAGGACAGATGTAAACAAAGAGCAGGGGATGTAATCAGAAGGGGGGTATGAGGGCAATCGAGGGCCTGGGCAGGTGATCGGTTGCCCCCGCGGGGCAGTTAGGGTCTGCTCTGATGGGTGGGGGTGCTGAGGGGTGATGGACAGGTGATAGACAGGTGATCAGAGGGGGATCAGAGGGGGATCAGGGGGTAAGGTAGCTGTATACAGATGTATACAGTATACAGGGGGGTAGTCTGGGATGGGGTGTGGGGGTGATCTAAAGGTAGGGGGGGGATCAGGGGTGACTAGGAGGCAGTTAGGGACCTAAACTAAGGGGCAGCGTCGCTAGTTAGTGGCAGGTGGGGGGGTTGGGGTTTTACAGGGGTGCAAGGGTGCTGGGCAGGGGTCTGCTGGGGTGATCAGGGGGGGTAGGAAGGCTGGGGTGGGTGATCAGGAAGGCTGAGGGCAAAAAATACAGTGTAGCTGTGTCACTTACAAGTGCTTCCTCCTCGCTGGTGGTCTCTGCAACAATGAGACCACGAGGCGAGGAGGAAGCACGTATAAGGCACTTTGTTTACCTAACAAAGTGCCTTATACTCCCTGATTGGCCTATTGTGCGGATTCCTCCGCTCGCCGGCTCTGCTAAGTGGCCGGCGAGCGGAGACAAAATGCCTATGTAACGATCCCGGGCGGAGGATCGCGTCACGGATGACGCGATCGCTCCGCCCATGCCCTTAGAAGGACCGCCGCCTCTGTGGGTGAGCCGGTCCTTCAGGGCTCCACTTCCCGGCCGCCGCTGTGCGTTAGGCGGTCGGGAAGTGGTTAACGTGGACCTGAACTCTGAACGTCCTCTCTGCTCAAAGATACTCAACAGCATAATAGCCTTTAAACAAAAAACATTTCTTTGTTACAGCTGATACAAATCCTAAAATAAATCTGCACAGTTTCTACTTCCTGATTCATGGAAGCAGACATATTGTTTATAGCCTGTACTTTCAAATGGGCTTATCTGCTTATCTGTCATAGGCAGTCATGTGACACAGGGAGGATCAAATTACAACTAATGATTATACACAAATGAGGGGGAATTACACAGGCTAAACTCTTTAAATACATACAGGGTGCATTTCTGTTATGTTTTCCTTGTGTCCTGTACAAGAGTTCAGGTCCACTTTAAAGCTACCCTTGGTCTACGGATATTTACATTAATAGGAAAATATAGCAGTTGAAGAAAATGTGAATTTAAAGTATTTTTTTTCTTTGCGAGCCCCATACATAATAATATTAAGTATGACAAAATTGGCACTAAATAAGTATTAGGCCTAATGGAAGCATTACTTTGTCACTGTAGCTTTAAAAAGAGTTATTTTATATTATATAAAATAACACTCTTTAAAGCTACAGTAACAAAGTAATGCTTCCATTAGGCCTAGAACTTATTTGTCTGTGTTCAGTAAGAAGCAGAATAATATTCAATGTATTCAACAGAAGAAACTTCAAAATCCTCCTCAAAGGTAACAGACACAGCCACCTCAGAAGGTATCCACCAAGATGTGCCTCTTAATCTCTGTCAGCGACTTCACAGAACCCCAGAGGAGCAGCAGCCTCAAAAATATGGCAATGCAGTGGATGGAAGAATAAAAGGTAGGTGTGATGTTCTTGTCAAAGTACAGCACAGTGCAAAACAATGGTGAACTGGGTGTTACATAGTGACATAGTTACATACTTATTTGGGTTTAAAAAATACATACGTCCATCGAGTTTAACCAGAAAATAAAATACAACACCAGCCTGCTCCCTCACATATCCCTGTTGATCCAGAGGAAGGCGAAAAAAACATTTACAAGGCATGGTCCAATTAGCCCCAAAAGGGAAAAATTCCTTCCCAACTCCAGATGGCAATAAGATAAAATCCCTGAATCAACACCACTGGGCATTACCTAGTAATTATAGCCATGGATGTCTTTCAACACAAGGAAAGCATCTTAAATGCAGATATAGAATGTGCCATAACTACTTCCTGTAGCAATGCATTCCACATCTTAATCACTCTTACTGTAAAGAACCCTTTCCTAAATAAATGTCTAAAACGTTTTTCCTCCATGTGCAGATCATGTCCTCTAGTCCTTTGTGAAAGCCTAGGGACAAAAAGCTCATCCGCCAAGCTTTTATATTGCCCTCTGATGTATTTATACAAGTTAATTAGATCACTTATAAAGATGTGTACACACGCACTACCAGCGCGAGCGGATCGTTCAGAAACAGCCTTATCAGACCACCGACAGCGCGTACACACGCACTACTGTCGGCTAAATGACCGCCCAGCGGGAGGGTCTGGCGGACCCGTCGTTGCCACTGGTAGTGCGTGTGTATGCACCTTATGGCGTCTTTTCTCCAGACTAAATAAACCCAGTTTATCTAACCTTTCTTGGTAAGTGAGATCTTCCATTCCTCATAACTTGAAGGAGACAAAAGGAAACCAAGAGCCCAATATAGTGTAGTATCTCAGTGACAATTAGTCAGGTATACAACAAAGTAATGGTTATACTCACAAACATGGGTCGCCACAAAGGCAACCACTGTAAAGGCAGCCGGGGAGAATTATAACCTGACCCCACTCAGGTTTAAGAAGTTGCTCTCTGTAGATAGGAAGGAATGGGGATATACCCCTCCACCAAGGGTGGACTAGACAATTTGTGAAAGAGTAACACAGAGGCGGCAAGTAGAGTAACAACGATTAAAAGCAGTTTAAAAGGGGGAAGTTGGTGGACTCACCTCCCTCATAGAAAGAAAAATCGGACAATGGGACGTTACTCACAGTATAAAGTAACTTTTTATTATTATTAAAAGCTTTTAATAAAAAGTTACTTTATACTGTGAGTAACGTCCCATTGTCCAGTTTTTCTTTCTACGAGGGAGGTGAGTGCACCAACTTCCCCCTTTTAAACAGCTTTTAATAGTTTTTACTCTACTTGGTAGGGATGATCGGAAAGTGCAATTTCCGTTCCGCTGGAATTGTGGAATTCCGCTAGCACAAAATTCTGTAACTATTACATACCGTCGGAATTTTTCCAAATGCCACGAAATTCAGTTCCGGTGAAACAATTCTCTCTCTCTCCCTCTCTCTCTCTCCTCCTCCTCCTCCATGGATCTTGTCTTCCAGAGATTTGTAGGGTCTCAAAAGCAAGCTCACATACATTGGCCAGGAAAAAAAACCAAGTCAACTGCTTGGAAGGCAGCTATGCTCACTACTTTACCACCAACACTACATGCTGAAGCCAGCCTAGCATGTACCATTGCGATATACACAAGAGAAAAATGAGCTTGCTTATTTGCCTAATTTGCTAGATGAAAGCAGTGGGACACCTGGTGCTACTGCTTACAGGCTTCAATTCAAGACTTCAGAAAGATCATGTGTCCCCCGGATGATGCTGGTGTAACACACACAGCAAAGGACAGCAATTTGAAGTCTGGAAGATTCCAGGGCAAGGGTGGGAAGGATGAAAAGCTAGGTGGCCATGCAACCATTCCTGCTAACCTAAAGCTTACTTGTGGCTTACAACACATTGGCTTAAGACTTTACCAAATCCAATGCTCCAATATGGTGAAGCTTCTCTGTTTGCTGTTTTTTTTTTTTTTAAGTGTGGTGTCACAGTTCACTCATCTCTTCAACTACAAGAAAGGCCCAGGAGTAGTCTTAGCTACCGTAATATCTATGTTACGGCAGGGCCCTTATTACACTTTCTCTTTCAGGGCTATGGAAACTGTTTTGCCCATGCGATAAAGCAAGGTGCAAAAATGAAATCATGCCTAGCAGAGGATGGTTTCGATCCATCGACCTCTGGGTTATGGGCCCAGCACACTTCCGCTGCACCACTCTGCTTACATTTGTATGTAACCTTCAAGTTTAAGAAGGGTACATTAGTTGAAATAGTTACACTACTATCTATGTTACAGCAAGGCCCTAATGACACTTTCTCTTATGGGGCTATGGCCACTGATTGGCCCATGTGGTAAAGCAAGGTGTAAAAACCAAAGTACACCTAGCAGAGGATGGTTTTGATCCATCGACCTCTGGGTTATGGGCTCAGCACGCTTCCGCTGCGCCACTCTGCTGCCATACAGCAGACACTTCGTTGTAGGAAAAAGTGAGTGAGACCGATAGCCGTACGGAAAAATAGGCACTCCTTTGCTTACTTCTTTCTGGCCTTTGTCATCATGAAAGGATCATAGAAATATACAGTATGTAGACATTTGATATATACAGGTTTTGTTTAAAGTGGCATTAAACTTCTTGGAGCAGACTTTTTTCCTCCCTCCACAAGACACACATGCATCCACATAAAATCGTTTAGGAACAGCTGTGTGCACAGTCTCTGTGGTGCAATCAGTTAGCGTGTTCGGCTGTTAACCGAAAGGTTGGTGGTTCAAGCCCACCCAGGGACGGCCTTGCCTATTGTGTTCAACAGTTGTCTGAAGAGAACCCCAGATAGCCATGTAGATTCATCTCGCGCTCTCTCTCTCTCTCTCCAGTAGGGATGGTCACCGCTTTCCACGATTCCGGGCAGAAATTGGTCATTCCGTTCTGTTTGGTCGGAAGGTAATTGCTTTTTCAATCCGGCGGAATTCCGAAATTGCCTGTAAAATTCCACCGGTATCCGTTGATGGTTTTAAGCTAAAAATTCAGTTCAATGGCATCGAGTCCTAGAGAGAGAGAGAGGGAGAGAGAGAGAGATGATTCTACATGGTTATCTGGGGTTCTCTTCGGACAACTGTTGAACACAAAAGGCAAGGCCGTTCCTGGGTGGGCTTGAACCACCAACCTTTCGGTTAACAGCCGAACGCGCTAACCGATTGCCCCACAGAGACTGTGCACGCAGTTGCTGCTAAATGATTTCATGGGGATGTATGTGTGTCTTTTGGAGGGAGGAAGTAAGTCTGCTCCAAGAAGTTTAATGCCACTTTTTCCTACAACAAAGCATTAACTGTGTGGCAGCAGAGTGGCGCAGCAGAAGCATGCTGAGCCCATTACCCAGAGGTCGATGGATTGAAACTATCCTCTACTAGGTGTACTTTGTTTTTTACACCTTGCTTTACCACATGGGCCAATCGGCGGCCATAGCCCCTTAAGAGAAAGTGTCATTAGGGCCTTGCTGTAACATAGATTGTAGTGTAACTATTTCAACTAATATACCCTTCTTAAACTTGAAGATTGTATACAAATGTAAGCAGAGTGGTGCAGCGGAAGTGTGCTGGGCCCATAACCCAGAGATGGATCGAAACCATCCTCTGCTAGGCATGATTTCATTTTTGCACCTTGCTTTATCGCATGGGCGAGGAGGAGGAGGAAGATGAGGAGGAGGAGGAGAGATTTTTTTCTGCCGGATCATCCTTAGTCCGACTTGATGCCATTGAAGTGAATATTCAGTTTAGAACCATCAACGGATACCAGCGGAATTTCATAGGCAATTCTGGAATTCTGCCGGATTGAAAAAGCAATTCCGTTCCGACGGAACGGAATCGCGGAAATCGGTGAGCATCCCTACTACTTGGCGCCTCTGTGTTACTGCTTTACAAACTTCCATCCCTCATATCAATTTTGTTGCGTGTATCTGCACCTGCTCTAAAACTGCAATATCTTTCCTGTAATGTGGTGCCCAGAACTGAATTCCACATTCCAGATGTGGCCTTACTAAAGAGTTAAATGGGCAATATTATGCTAGCATCTCAAGTTTTTATTTCCTTTTTAATGCATCCCAAAATTGTATTCGTTTTAGCTGCAGCGGCTTGGCATTGAATACAATTATTTAACTTGTTGTCGATGAGTACTCCTAAGTCCTCCTCTAAGTTTGATGTCCCCATCTGTATCACGTTTATTTTGTATGGCGCTAGACAATTGCTATGACCAAAATGCATGACTTTACATTTTTCAACATTAAATTTCATGTGCCATTTATGCTATGTGCCCATATAGCCATCCTATCCAGATCCTGTTGCAATATGTCACTATCTTCCTGAGATTTGATGATTCTGCACAATTTTGTGTCATCTGCAAAAATAGCAACATTGCTTTCTACTGCATCTACTAGATCATTAATAAATAAATTGAAGAGTGCTGGACCCAGTACTGACCCCTGTGGGACCTCACTGCCAACAATCACCCATTTTGAATAAGGTCCATTGACCACAGCTCTTTGTTTTCTGTCCATTAGCCAGCTCCCTATCAATGCACACAGACTCTTCCCAAGTCCTTGCATCCTCAACTTTTGCACCAGACTTTTGTGGGGAACAGTGTGGAAGGCCTTTGCAAAGTCCAAGTATATCACATCTACAGCATTCCCAATATCCACATTAGCGTTCACTACCTCATAAAAGCTGAGCATGTTAGTCAAACAGGACCTGTCTTTAAGAAACCCATACTGATGCTAGTAAACCCAAGCTGATGTACAATGTGGGTGTACAATGTGGGTTGTTGCTGTACCCAAACTAACAAAATAACCCAAACTAACAGTGTTTCAACTAGAAACACTGTCACTGGTCATCTCTTCTGGATAGGAAGGAAGTGTGCGGTAATTCTTTTATTGCTTACATTTGAAGCTCTTGGAAGGCCACATAGAATGGCAAAGAGGGCTGCATTCAGCCTGTGGGCCTTGAGTTTGACACCTGTGATGTAGTCAGTGAAGTCAGACTGTAGTGAAGGCATATGATCTGCATGCTGGGCCATTGACTACAGCTGAATAAAGCTGAATATGAGCGGAGTAAAATAATAGCAGATTTACTTACCTGGGGCTTTCTCCAGCCCCTAGAAGCCTATGTGTCCCTCACCACAGCTCTACTCTCAGCGTTCCCATTCATTCATCTCCCCTCTAACGGGTGGCGATGAGTACCTGTGCGGGTGCAAGTGCACGAGTACCTGTGCGGGTGCAAGTGCAAGAGCGAATGGCAGCCATCCACAGCAGAAGACAAATATTTACGTCCCTGGGACTTCAAGTGAAGCTTCCCATGACATAATTATACTGTACCTGCTGCAGAAAGTTGTTAAAGGACCACTGGAACCATGTGATAGGGTTTCCTAGAAGTTTCCTACTTTACTGATTATGCCCCAGGTTTGGTTAATATTAACATGAATTTTATATTTAGATTGCAGGCTCCTGTGGGATTATTTGTACCATCTACTTGATGATAAACGTTATGAATCTTTCATTAAATGGGAAGACAAAGATTCAAGAGTCTTCAGGGTAGTTGATCCAAACAAACTGGCTTCACTTTGGGGAAACCATAAGGTACTTTCTATTCTATTTACCAATAACTTGGATTTCTTAAATGAACAGCCGCAGTGACAAAAAGTACAAATATTTATGGTGACAGAAGTGTAGTTTGTGAATGGAGTGCAAGACTCTGCCACCTGCAGAACTTCTTTTGGCTTCTGTTTTTCCTATCAGTGATTAAAGGGAGAAATCTGATCCTGTCTCCTTGAGAGCTGACTTCTTTATACTTTGTTCTGTGTAAGGAAGCTGGGAGAAAAGGCTTTGGGTGTTGCTGCCCCACACATTGCCCCACATATTGGGCTGTCACACTACTGATGCTCATTGTAGTTTGAGTAGTGTTACAGGGTCAGATTTATCAAAGCATTACCAACAGTTTTTTCTTCTTAAACTGTTCTAACCAGCTAGGGAACTGTTCTGCATGATAATAAGAAAATTCTTAAATCCTACTTAATAGCTGCAGTTTAGCCTGGATTTCTAGAGCTACACTACAGTTAAGAAAAGTGCAAGTCCATTCCTAAATTGTTGCAGATTAACCACTTGCCGACCGCGCACTCATACCGTGCGTCGGCAAAGTGGCAGCTGCAGGACCAGCGACGCAGTTCTGCGTCGCCGGCTGCAGGCTAATTAATCAGGAAGCAGCCGCTCGCGCGAGCGGCTGCTTCCTGTCAATTCACGGCGGGGGGCTCCATGAATAGCCTGCAGGCCGCCGATCGCGGCTCGCAGGCTAAATGTAAACACAAGCGGAAATAATCCGCTTTGTTTACATTGTACGACGCTGCTGCGCAGCAGCGCCGTAAGGCAGATCGGCAATCCCCGGCCAATCAGCGGCCGGGGATCGCCGCCATGTGACAGGGGACAGCCTGTCACTGGCTGCACAGGACGGATAGCGTCCTGTGCAGCCCAGATCACCAGGGGGGACAGGGAGGAGAGGGAGGGGGGGAATCTCGCCGCGGAGGGGGGCTTTGAGGTGCCCCCCCCCCCCCCCCCGCAACACCCATCAGGCAGGAGCAATCAGACCCCCCAGCACATCATCCCCCTAGTGGGGAAAAAAGGGGGGCGATCTGGTCGCTCTGCCTGCACCCTGATCTGTGCTGGGGGCTGTAGAGCCCACCCAGCACAGATCAGCTAAAACACCGCTGGTCCTTAAGGGGGGGCAAAGGGTGGGTCCTCAAGAGGTTAAGAAGTGTTCTACAGATAGTGCAGCAGTGCAGGCTAGACATGATTTGTGAAGGGCTCCTCCCCCCTCACTCTGAGCCTGCTGACAGCAGATGTATTGGTTACGTCAGCAACAGCAATTTTCCTCACACACTGCACTGAGAGACCTTCCTAACTCCTCCTATTTTAGACAGTTTTAGAAGGAATCTGCACTGCATCTAGTGATTTCTTAAGATGTCTGAGACAGTTCTGCACAGATTTCTAAAAACCTATCAATATTTTGTTTTGGACACTCTTGATAAATGTCCCCCACAGAGGTGAAGTGCAGGGACTTGAAACTAAATTCACTGTAAACATAGGCAGCTGCAGGCGGTGCATCCACTGTGGTAAACCTACTGGGAGGTTGAATGCGCTCAGCATGGGCAGTGGAGGGATGTCTGTCCTCCATCTGAGCACAAGCACACCCACACTCAGATTGTGACCTGAGGTGTTTTTGTTGGCACAAGCTGACATAGGTATGTATATGGGTGCTTCCTTTTGCCTGCATTAAAGAGAATCTGTATTGTTAAAATCGCACAAAAGTAAACATACCTGTGTGTTAGGGGACATCTCCTTTTACCCTCTGTCACAATTTCGCCGCTCCTCACCGCATTAAAAGTGGTTAAAAACAGTTTTAAAAAGTTTGTTTATAAACAAACAAAATGGCCACCAAAACAGGAAGTAGGTTGATGTACAGTATGTCCACACATAGAAAATACATTCATACACAAGCAGGCTGTATACAGCCTTCCTTTTGAATCTCAAGAGATCATTTGTGTGTTTCTTTCCCCCTGTTCTCATGCACTGAAGTTTCAGGCTGCTTGTTTCTTCCTGCAAACAGCTTTGTCCTTGTCTGTAATTCTTCAGTATGTGAAAGCCCAGCCAGCTCAGAGGACGATTTATCCAGCTTGTAAAAGATAAGAGAGAAGAGAGAAGCTGCTCTAATCCTAAATAACACACAGGCAGTGTGCATAGAGGGGCCTGGAAGGGGGAGTTCATAGCAGAACCACAACACTGAAGAACTTGGCAGCCTTCCAGACACAGGCTGACAAGTCTGACAGGGGAAAGATACATTGATTTATTACAGAGACAGTGATAGTATAAAGTGCTGCAGTAAGCCAGAACACATTAGAATAGCTTTTTGAACTTGTAGGATGATAAAAAACAGGATGCAATTTTTGTTACGGAGTCTCTTTAAAGGATACCCGAGGCAACCAGATCAGCTGAATCTGAGGCTTTATAGTGGTATGAGCATGGTAGCAGACCAATACCACGGTGTCTGTTTTGTGCTGAAATGCTCAGTGAGCCAGTAATCCCCTCTGTTAGTGACTAGATATTTTTTTTTGTGGAAAATGAAACTGTTCAGCCTTCCTTGTGGAAGAGGTGCCATCAAGGATACAATCCTGATTGTACAAACTTACCAAATCTACTGTATATAGCAGGAGGGTGATTACCTTATGTAGCCCCTTATTTTACACAGAAGTGTGAAGATTGTAGTTGCTTGTCTGGCCTTTAAAATACATATATACAGTATAAAAGGAGCAATCTTATATATAGGAGACCACAGTGACATGTTGCATTCAGAAATACAGAAGGACCATTGAACATTATACCCCTTTGCAGGGATGACTGGTTTTGCTACAAATGTAGTATTCACAATGCCCCAAAACAACAAAAGCTATCAGCCTGTTATTCTCCCATATATGGCACTACTATCCTGTCATGCCTTACTGGGCATGCTCCTATATCATTAGGTCACACACGTGACACATGGTGTCAGTGCAATGCAGATTTTTGGGTAAGCGGCTAATGTTTCAGGTATGATAAAAATATATAAAATTATCATTGCTAAGCAGGGCCGGATTACCGACCAGGCAACAAAAGCAGTCGCTTGGGGCCCCATTCAGAGTCAAAGGGGCCCCATCAGCACATAAACCAGCCCTCGCCATCCTGTCAGCGGTGGCTGGATGGTATAATGGTTAAAGGGACTCTGAGCAGTGCAGTAACTATGGAAAGATGCATATCATTTTAAAGCTCTCTTTCTCCTCTTTCCAATGATATATAAACCGCCGCCCTACGCCGCCCTACGCGATAGAAACCGTGGCAATTTCGATTGTGAAAATAGCGAAAACTAAAAGGCGTAGGGTGGCAGTTTATCTATCATTGGAAAGAGGAGAAAGAGAGCTTCAAAATGATATGCATCTTTCCATAGTTACATTGTATTACACAGGACAACTTTTCTCCAAAGTCAGCAGCTCGATTCAGCACAATGCAATGAAATATAAGGAACCCAGGGGGATATAATTACAAACATCATGCTGGTAGGTGTGAGGATGTAATTAATTAGTTGTGGGTATGCTTAAAGGCATACCCACAGGCACTGCTCGGAGTCCCTTTAAGGGCTCTGCCTCTGACACAGGAGACCAGGGTTCAAATCTCGGCTCTGCCTGTTCAGTAAGCCAGCACCTATTCAGTAGGAGACCTTAGGCAAGTCTCTCTAACACTGCTACTGCCTATAGGGCGCATCCTAGTGGCTGCAGCTCTGGCGCTTTGAGTCCGCCAGGAGAAAAGCGCGATATAAATGTTATTTGTCTTGTCTTGTCAAATGATGCCGTGCGCTGCTTATTGTCTTCAGAGCCAGGCTCTCCTCCTAGGTCCACCTCCTGCTACTGTGCGCTCTGCCACTGCCCACTCCTCCCTCCCTTCCCACAGAGAACCACAGCTGCAGCAAGAATGATAGCAGCAGATGGCAAACGCTCACTCACCTATCCATGATCCAAGCGATAGAGATACCGTCATCTGAAAGCCATCTGTCTCTTCTACAGTGCAGCCGCTCGCTCTGAACTTCCTGATTCTCAGATCAGACAGGAAGTAGGAAGTAGTAATAGTAGTAGTAACGGAGCGGCAGCACTCTAGAGGAGACAGATGGGCTCCGGATGACGGGACCTCTATTGCTTGGATCGCAATAGGTGAATGTGAGTCATCTGGTGCTGTCATTCTCCTCCGCTGCGGCTGCCTTCTCTGCTGGACTATCGTATTCACTGGGATGGAGGCTGCATGGTGGCTGCCTAGTTTGGGAGGAACTCGGTTGTTCGGTGGTGGGGGTGGTGGTTACGTAATTCTGTCTGGGGAACGGCTTCCGGGTTGGCGGTGTCCTGAGCTTTCTGCTATTGCCAGGCTGGAGATGCAGGGGGAAAGTGCTGCTGCTGTGATATCTGGCGCCCTCTTCACAGGGGTGCCCCAGCCCCTGAGTGCAAATGTCCCAGCCATTCATCTCTCACTCTGCATTTTGCCGCTGCTATTCCCTGCATTGTGCACCCACAGAGGAAAGCGGGCTGTTGCCCATAGCAACCAGTAGCTCGGCTGCCCCGGTGTGTGCGGCTGCATCTTCTGATTCTATTACGACATGATGGGGGGCCCAAATCAGTTACTTTGCTTAGGGCCCCATTTAGCCTTAATCCGGCTCTGTTGCTAAGGACTATAGTAAATTGCAACTGTAAAGTTCCTCAATCTGTTTTTTGCAGAATCGCCCAAACATGACCTATGAGAAGATGTCAAGAGCACTGAGACAGTATTACAAAACAAATCTTTTAAAAAAAGAATCAGGACAGAAGCTGACATTCAGGTAATATTCAGCTGTTTTTTTCTTGTCAGATCGGCCTGTTTCATAATACTGGTGTGTTTCTGCTTTTGTATACTTAAAGGACTACTGAAGTGAGAGGCAGCCATATTTATTTCCTTTTAGGCAATAACAGTTGGCAGACTATCCGATCAGGTGTTTCTGGCACTATGTTCAGATCTGACAAGATTAGCTTCATGTTTGTTTCTGGTGTTATTCAGACAGTACTGTAGCCAAATAGATCAGCAGGGCTTACAAGCAACTGGGATTGATTAAAAGGAAATAAATATGGCACTCTTCATATTCTTCTCACTTCAGTTGTCCTTTAACCTCCCTGGCGGTGCATTTCTGTCCGGAAATATGAGTCAAAAGCGGTACATTTATTTAAAAAATTTTAGGCCTTCAATTTTTCGGTCATAACTCACCAAAATATGTCTGATTAAAAGCCTGGTAGACATTCTGCATATAAATAAAAAAATGGAACACAAATTTGTTGATTTATTACATAAGAAATCGGTAACTGTAATCGAATATTCCATCATCCTGTGCTTTCAAATTAGCCTATCACCATCTCTGCCTTGGCAGTCAGGTGACACGGGAGAGATCAAACTTTGTTGAATATAGAGAAATGAGGAGAAATTAGACACGCTAATATATATATATATATATTGTAGAGGTCATCAAGGCTGGGTGCTGGACGGGAGATATGTTTCCCCGCTGTTTGGACTCTGGTCCCTTTAAGCACGTGTGGTCCGTGGAAAGGAGCCCGGGTTTTTAGGCAGCAAGCAATTGCTGCCTGTGTGTTTTTTTTTTTCTTTTCAGGGCCGGACTCCTGGGATGGGAGGGAAGGATGGGCGGGCCTTCCCATCCCACCTCGGGCCACACCTGTTTTCCTCTGGGCTGTTCAGCTCAGGTAATGAGATTCATAAGGGCTGCTCTGACAGGCAGTCAGGGAAGGTGTTTGGAGGAGTAGCATGCTGGCTACTGAAACTCTTGTCTATAGAGTATTGCAAATAAGATTGCTGAAAGCTTGCTGAAGGCCAGACCACACACTGGACTGTGAATTATGTGTGGTTTGGTCCTGTTGGAGACTTGCTGTATCTGAACAAACTGGACTTTACCTTTACCAAAGCTGAAGTAAGCTTCCTGTTATTTTCCTTTTACTGCTGATGTCAAGCTGTTTAATTCCCTGCTGGTTAAATAAATGGACTTTGTTTTTATACAAACTGTGTACTGCGTGCTGGCTGCGAACCCCAACTTTACAACTGGTGGAGGATGCGGGCAGCACAGCACTGCAGAGAAGAAAAAAAGTTCCATTTAAAAAGTGACATTTAAAGGGCCAGTCTTCTTGTGTGCATCATGGAGGAAGTGGTGAAGCAGTTGGCCTTGGCAACTTTACAGCTGCAGCAGAGTATGGTGGCCCAGCAGGCGAGCATGGTGACCCAACAGCAAGCCACAGAGGCACAAGCTGCGGCACATCAGCAAGCTATAGAAGCCCTACGGGAGACCGCAGAGGCACAAGCAGCGACTCAACAGCGGGCCGCAGAGGCGCAAGCTGCGGCACAACAGCAAGCCACAGAAGCCCTACGAGAGGCCTCGGAAGCAAAGGTCAGGCAGTTCCAGATAGGAGACAGAGTGGCGGTGTTAATTCCCACCGTGGAAAGTAAATTTTTGGCTAGGTGGCAAGGACCTTTCGAAATTATCGAAAAAATAGGAGATGTGAACTATAAGGTACATCAGCCTGGGAAACGGAAACCGTTTCAACTATATCATGTGAATTTGTTGAAGCTCTGGAAAGAGAGAGAAACCGATCCGGTTATGGTGGGTGTGAGTGTGGTGCCCCAGGTCAGCATCGAGAGTGTGAAAATAGCTCCCACCCTGTCTAAGCCGCAGGTTCAACAGGTGAAGGAGTTTCTCCAGAGAAACAGGGGGATATTTTCAGATTTGCCGGGTCTCACCCATTTGATCGAGCATAACATTATAACTGAGCCCAGGACAAAAGTTTTCATCAAGCCCTATCGAATTCCGGAGGCCCGCAGGAAGGCCGTGTCGGAAGAGGTAAAACGGATGTTAGAGCTGGATATCATTGAGGAATCACAGAGTGATTGGTCGAGCCCAATAGTGTTGGTACCCAAGCCCAACGGAACTTGGCGGTTCTGCAATGATTTCCGGAAATTGAACGATGTGTCCAAGTTTGATGGATATCCGATGCCCCGGGTAGACGAGCTGATTGAAAGATTAGGCCCTGCTCGTTACATTTCCACATTAGATCTGACCAAGGGGTATTGGCAAATACCCTTGGCCAAGGAAGCTCGGGAAAAAACTGCATTTTCCACACCCGAGGGGCATTTCCAATACAAGCGGATGCCTTTTGGGTTGCAGACTGCCCCCGCCACCTTCCAGAGAGTCATGGACAGGTTGCTGCGTCCCCATCAGAGATATGCGTCAGTCTATTTGGATGACATTGTCATTTTCAGCTCAGACTGGGAGTCCCACTTGCCGAAGGTACAAGCAGTCCTGGATGCGTTGAGAAAAGGGGGTTTCACAGTGAACCCCGAGAAATGTGCCCTAGGTATGGAAGAGGCGAAGTACTTGGGGTACATTGTCGGAAAGGGGTTGGTGAAACCCCAAGTGAACAAGGTTGAGGCAATCCAGGAATGGCCCCGCCCCGTCAGTAAGAAGCAGGTTCGTGCTTTCTTAGGCATAGTGGGGTACTACAGACGCTTCATCCCCAATTTTTCCACCCTGGCAGCCCCCTTGACTGATTTGACGAAGGGCCGCAAGTCAGTAATGATCCAATGGACTAGGGAAACCGACAAAGCGTTTATGGAGTTAAAGTTAGCATTGTGCCAAAATCCTGTCCTGGTAGCCCCAGATTTCACCCGAGAGTTTGTGGTGCAGACAGATGCCTCAGATGTGGGATTGGGGGCGGTGCTCTCCCAGGTGATTGATGGTGAGGAACATCCAGTAGTTTTTCTCAGTAGGAAGCTGACAGCGGCTGAGAAAAACTATGCGGTTGTGGAGAGAGAATGCCTGGCCATAAAATGGGCTCTGGACTCCCTGCGCTACTATTTGCTGGGCAGGAAGTTCAGGCTCATTTCCGACCATGCACCTCTGTATTGGATGAAACAGAATAGGGGTACGAATGCCAGAGTGTCCCGGTGGTTTCTCTCTCTCCAGGAGTTCAACTTTTTGGTGGAACACAGGCCTGGAAAAGAGCATCAGAACGCTGATGCTCTTTCCCGAGTTCATTGCATGGTGGGTCAAAGTGCCTCCACCGCCTCCTCGGGGTTGAGGCAGAGGGGGGGGATATGTAGAGGTCATCAAGGCTGGGTGCTGGACGGGAGATATGTTTCCCCGCTGTTTGGACTCTGGTCCCTTTAAGCACGTGTGGTCCGTGGAAAGGAGCCCGGGTTTTTAGGCAGCAAGCAATTGCTGCCTGTGTGTTTTTTTTTTCTTTTCAGGGCCGGACTCCTGGGATGGGAGGGAAGGATGGGCGGGCCTTCCCATCCCACCTCGGGCCACACCTGTTTTCCTCTGGGCTGTTCAGCTCAGGTAATGAGATTCATAAGGGCTGCTCTGACAGGCAGTCAGGGAAGGTGTTTGGAGGAGTAGCATGCTGGCTACTGAAACTCTTGTCTATAGAGTATTGCAAATAAGATTGCTGAAAGCTTGCTGAAGGCCAGACCACACACTGGACTGTGAATTATGTGTGGTTTGGTCCTGTTGGAGACTTGCTGTATCTGAACAAACTGGACTTTACCTTTACCAAAGCTGAAGTAAGCTTCCTGTTATTTTCCTTTTACTGCTGATGTCAAGCTGTTTAATTCCCTGCTGGTTAAATAAATGGACTTTGTTTTTATACAAACTGTGTACTGCGTGCTGGCTGCGAACCCCAACTTTACAATATATATATATATATATATATATATATATATATATATACAGTGGTGTGAAAAACTATTTGCCCCCTTCCTGATTTCTTATTCTTTTGCATGTTTGTCACACTTAAATGTTTCTGCTCATCAAAAACCGTTAACTTTTAGTCAAAGATAACATAATTGAACACAAAATGCAGTTTTAAATGATGGTTTTTATTATTTAGTGAGAAAAAAAACTCCAAATCTACATGGCCCTGTGTGAAAAACTGATTGCCCCCCCCCCCCCCTTGTTAAAAAATAACTTAACTGTGGTTTATCACACCTGAGTTCAATTTCTGTAGTCACCCCCAAGCCTGATTACTGCCACACCTGTTTCAATCAAGAAATCACTTAAATAGGAGCTATCTGACACAGAGAAGTAGACCAAAAGCACCTTAAAAGCTAGACATCATGCCAAGATCCAAAGAAATTCAGGATCACATTAGAACCAAAGTACTGTAATTGAGATCTTTCAGTCTGGTAAAGGTTATAAAGCCATTTCTAAAGCTTTGGGACTCCAGCGAACCCCAGTGAGAGCCATTATCCATAAATGGCAAAAACATGGAACAGTGATGAACCTTCCCAGGAGTGGCCGGCCGTCCATAATTACCCCAAGAGCGCAGAGAAAACTCATCCGAGAGGCCACAAAAGACCCCAGGACAACATCTAAAGAACTGCAGGCCTCACTTGCCTCAATTAAGGTCAGTGTTCACGACTCCACCATAAGAAAGAGACTGGGCAAAAATGACCTGCATGGCAGATATCCAAGGCGCAAACCACTTTTAAGCAAAAAGAACATTAAGGCTCATCTCAATTTTGCTAAAAAACATCTCAATGATTGCCAAGACTTTTGGGAAAATACCTTGTGGGCCGACGAGACAAAAGTTGAACTTTTTGGAAGGTGCGTGTCCCGTTACATCTGGCGTAGAAGTAACACAGCATTTCAGCAAAAGAACATCATACCAACAGTAAAATATGGTGGTGGTAGTGTTATGGTCTGGGGTTGTTTTGCTGCTTCAGGACCTGGAAGGCTTGCTGTGATAGATGGAACCATTAATTCTACTGTCTACCAAAAAATCCTGAAGGAGAATGTCCGGCCATCTGTTCGTCAACTCAAGCTGAAGCAATCTTGGGTGCTGCAGCAGGACAATGACCCAAAACACACCAGCAAATCCACCTCTGAATGGCTGAAGAAAAACAAAATGAAGACTTTGGAGTGGCCTAGTCAAAGTCCTGACCTGATTCCTATTGAGATGTTGTGGCATGACCTTAAAAAGGCGGTTCATGCTAGAAAACCCTCAAATAAAGCTGAATTACAACAATGCTGCAAAGATGAGTGGACCAAAATTCCTCCAGAGCGCTGTAAAAGACTCATTGCAAGTTATCGCAAACGCTTGATTGCAGTTATTGCTGCTAAGGGTGGCCCAACCAGTTATTAGGTTCAGGGGGCAATTTCTTTTTCACACAGGGCCATGTAGGTTTTGAGTTTTTTTTCTCACTAAATAATAAAAACCATAATTTAAAGCTGCATTTTGTGTTCAATTATGTTATCTTTGACTATAGTTAACGGTTTTTGATGAGCAGAAACATTTAAGTGTGACAAACATACAAAAAAATAAGAAATCAGGAAGGGGGCAAATAGTTTTTCACACCATATATATATATAAAAATATATATACAGTGGTGTGAAAAACGATTTGCCCCCTTCCTGATTTCTTATTCTTTTGCATGTTTGTCACACTTAAATGTTTCTGCTCATCAAAAACCGTTAACTATTAGTCAAAGATAACATAATTGAACACAAAATGCAGTTTTAAATGATGGTTTTTATTATTTAGTGAGAGAAAAAACTCAAAACCTACTTGGCCCTGTGTGAAAAAGAAATTGCGCCCTGAACCTAATAACTGGTTGGGCCACCCCTAGCAGCAATAACTGCAATCAAGCGTTTGCGACAACTTGCAACGAGTCTTTTACAGCGCTCTGGAGGAATTTTGGCCCACTCATGTTTGCAGAATTGTTGTTATTCAGCTTTATTTGAGGGTTTTCTAGCATGAACCGCCTTTTTAAGGTCATGCCACAACATCTCAATAGGATTCAGGTCAGGACTTTGACTAGGCCACTCCAAAGTCTTCATTTTGTTTTTCTTCAGCCATTCAGAGGTGAATTTGCTGGTGTGTTTTGGGTCATTGTCCTGCTGCAGCACCCAAGATCGCTTCAGCTTGAGTTGACGAACAGATGGCCGGACATTCTCCTTCAGGATTTTTTGGTAAACAGTAGAATTAATGGTTCCATCTATCACAGCAAGCCTTCCAGGTCCTGAAGCAGCAAAACAACCCCAGACCATCACACTACCACCACCATATTTTACTGTTGGTATGATGTTCTTTTGCTGAAATGCTGTGTTACTTCTACGCCAGATGTAACGGGACACGCACCTTCCAAAAAGTTCAACTTTTGTCTCATCGGTCCACAAGGTATTTTCCCAAAAGTCTTGGCAATCATTGAAATGTTTTTTTAGCAAAATTGAGATGAGCCTTAATGTTCTTTTTGCTTAAAAGTGGTTTGCGCCTTGGATATCTGCCATGCAGTCAGTTTTTGCCCAGTCTCTTTCTTATGGTGGAGTCGTGAACACTGACCTTAATTGAGGCAAGTGAGGCCTGCAGTTCTTTAGATGTTGTCCTGGGGTCTTTTGTGGCCTCTCGGATGAGTTTTCTCTGCGCTCTTGGGGTAATTTTGGTCGGCCGGCCACTCCTGGGAAGGTTCATCACTGTTCCATGTTTTTGCCATTTGTGGATAATGACTCTCACTGTGGTTCGCTGGAGTCCCAAAGCTTTAGAAATGGCTTTATAACCTTTACCAGACTGATAGATTTCAATTACAGTACTTTTGTTCTCATTTGTTCCTGAATTTCTTTGGATCTTGGCATGATGTCTAGCTTTTGAGGTACTTTTGGTCTACTTCTCTGTGTCAGATAGCTCCTATTTAAGTGATTTATTGATTGAAACAGGTGTGGCAGTAATCAGGCATGGGGCTGACTACAGAAATTGAACTCAGGTGTAATAAACCACCTTTAAGTTATTTTTTAACAAAGGGGGGGGCCAATCACTTTTTCACGCAGGGCCATATAGATTTGGAGGTTTTTTTTCTCACTAAATATTAAAAACCATCATTTAAAACTGCATTTTGTGTTCAATTAGGTTATCTTTGACTAATAGTTAACGGTTTTTGATGAGCAGAAACATTTAAGTGTGACAAACATGCAAAAGAATAAGAAATCAGGAAGGGGGCAAATAGTTTTTCACACCACTATATATATATATATATATATATATACACATATATAGATATATATACATATATATATCTATATATACATACACATATATATATATATAAATATATACATATATATATACAGTATATACATATATATGCAGCGTATATATATATAAAATAAATGCAGATCAGGCTTTTTTAAATTTTATTTTCTTCTGCCCTGTGCGACTCTTCAGGGCCACTTTAATTTTTTGTCCCGCCCCGTGACGTCACGCCGTGCTCTGATTGACCGCCGGGTCCCCGGAACAAGAGTGTGGCTGTGGGGATCCCGGCGGCCAGCGATGCAGGGACAAAGGCCAGGGGAAGACAGGGGGAGATTCTGGAGTCCCGCTGCGCAGCAGCGATCGCACGTGGGACTCCTACGCAGCAAGGAATTCCCTAGCCCGACCTGAGCTCGGGCTTACCGCTCGCAGCTCATCTCTCCCAGCCCGAGATCAGGTCGGGCTTACTGCCAGGGAGGCTACTATATCACATTATGTACAACCACTGTGTCCCTGCGTCCTCCTCCTGTGTCCCTGTGTCCATGCTTTCAGCGTACCACGCAGGCGCTGCACGCGTGCGACCGTTGGGACAGCAGGAGGATGGGGCCAGGGGGCAGTGGTGTGCGGGAGCGTGCACGTGTGTGGGTAAAAGTTGCGGTGCGCCCGGGTACGCCGTGCGCGTGCATGCGTGCTGACATGCGGCAGTGGGGATGGGCGAGAGGGGAGGGGGGTTGTAAGGCAGAGGCCTAACGCCCGTTATTTTAACAGGTCTTAAGTCTAGTGACTCATAACTAGCAGTGCTGGATTTTGACCAAGGGCACCTAGGCCATGGCCTAGGGCACCACAGGAGCAAGGGCACCAAAGCAGCAGGCTAAACTGGTGCAGCATTTGTAAGCTTGCAAATGCTGCAATGCAGGGAGATCAGGCTAGTGCCTGACCGCAGTACCCTGCTGCTAGCCGCTCTCTGTGCATGTTTGCATTGTGGCCAGCGACTATGGGCTTGGGCAGCATTGGAGACGGAAAGGAAGAGGAAATTTCTGCACTGGAGATAAGTAGATAAATGATGGCTGCTGCGGTGTGAAGGTGAACTGGCAACCTATACTGAAATAGGTCCGGGAAAAGTAGGGATTAGGGGAGTTATTTGGCTACCTATACTGGAGTTAGAGCGGGGGAGGGGTCATCTGGCTACCTATACTGGGGGGGTCATCAGGTTACCTTTACTAGAGGGAAGGGGGTGAGGGTCATCTTGCTACCTATACTGAAAGGGGGCAGCTGGTGACAGTGGCCTTGGGCGGTAAAGAGTACAAACCCGGCCCTGATAACTAGTTTGTGTCACTCTGTACCAAGTGTTTGCTTAAGTGTAGGCAGGGGGAGATAGAGCTTTTCATTAAAGAGTTTACACATTATAAAATACTGTAAGTACTCTAACATTTTTTTGTTGTGTTTCTGAAAAAGTTCAGAGCACTTTTTAATCACATGTATGTCTCTCTCTGAACTAGATATGAGGCAACCATGCAGTATTGTTGCTATGGCCACAAACTGCATTGTAACCTAGTAGGAAATTGTGAACAAAGGCAAGAAGAAAAAACTGGCAATAAAGACAGAGACCATCAGAGGAGCTCACAATCTTATCCCTACCAAAGTCATATGTCCATATACCAAACTCTAATTCTTCTGTTAAATGATGATACATAGAAGAGCATTCTGCAGCACACAGTACAGACTAATAATAAATGCCCCTACACTTTCAGATTTCTGAGGTCACCAAAAGAGAGATTGACATCAGAGAAGTTGAGGCAGCTGGAAGCTGGAGACACACTGGATTCCCAAGAGGATGTGATGGCAGTTTCACCACAATGTCTTTCATTAACGTAGAATCTGAGGTTTTAGAGGCTTTGTATATTAAGGGTTTTATCTCTTAGGCGGTACACGTATTGCCTATCCAGTTCAGGCACAGTTTTTTGCACAATATAATTTACATTAATTATTATTAAAAACATGTTTTGTGAAAAAATATGATGCAGTTTTTGAAAAAAATAACTGCCACACCAGTTAACAGACTCTCATCTCCTTCATAGTGATCTCCAACTGCCCAGATGATATATATATATATATATATATATATATATATATATATATATATATATATATATATATATATATATATATATATTAATGCAGTAGGTATTCTTATTTGGAAAAAAATGGTGTTTTAAAAAAATTGTGTTTTTTGTGCATATTTTATTTTAGATAATATTGCGCTAAATGCATATTAAAAAAAACTCTGCCTGAACTGGGCCAAAAAATAGTTTAGACAGTAAGAAAAGGAGTTACAACTTCTTTGGAGCTTTTGCTGCTGCTTGTCTCCCTAACTACTTGTCTCTGGGTCCTTCGCTTTAATACTGTGCATCCGGAAAGTATTCACAGCGCATCACTTTTGCCACATTTTGTTAAGTTACAGCCTTATTCCAAAATGGATTAAATTCATTTTTTCCTCAGAATTCTACACACAACATCCCATAATGACAATGTGAAAAAATCTACTTGAGATTGTTGCAAATTTATTACAAATAAAAATATTGAGAAAGCACATGTACATAAGTATACACAGCCTTTGCCATGAAGCTCAAAACTGAGCTCCGGTGCATTCTGTTTCCCCGATCATCCTGGAGATGTTTCTGCAGCTTAATTGGAGTCCACCTGTGGTACATTCAGTTGACTGGACAGGGCACACACCTGTCTATATAAGGTCTCACAGTTGACAGTTCATATCAGAGCGCAAACCAAGCATTAAGTCAAAGGAATTGTCTGTAGACTTCCAGAACAGGATCTGGGGAAGGTTACAGAAACATGTTTGCTGCTTTGAAGATCACAATAAGCACACGGGCCTCAATAATTCACAACTGGAAGACATTCAAAACCACCAGGAGAGCTAGACTGCCATCTAAACTGAGCAATTGGGAAAATCCCTCTGTCAGAGTTCTAGAGATCCTCTGCGGAGAGAGAAGGACCTTCCCGAAGGACAACCATCTCTGCAGAAATCCTCCAATTAGGCTGGTATGTAGAAAGGCCAGACGGAAGCCATTCCCTAGGCAGATGGCAGCCCGCCTGGAGTTTGCCAAAAGGATTGTCAGAGCATGAGAAACAAAACTCTCTGGTCTGATAAGACAAAGACTAAACTCTTTGGTGTGAATGCCAGGCATCACATTTGGAGGAAACCAGGCACTGCTCATCACCAGGCCAATACCATCCCTACAGTGATAGTGGGGGCAGCATCATGCTGTGGGGCTGTTTTCAGCAGCAGGAACTGGAAGACTAGTTAGGATAAATGAAAAGATGACTGCAGAAATGTACCGAGACATCCTGGATGAAAACCTGCTCCAGAGCGCTTTTGAACTCAGACTGGGGCGACGGTCCATCTTTCAGCAGGACAATGACCCTAAGCACACTGCCAAGATATCAAAGGAGTGGCTTCAGGACAACTATGTGAATTTCCTTGATTGGCCGAGACAGAGCCCAGACTTTAACCCCCTTGCCGGTCCAATTCCCGTGGCAAGGGGGCAGCACAGCACTTTTTTTTTTTAATCATGTAGCGAGCCCTGGGCTTGCTACATGATAGCCGCTGAGCAGCGGCATCCCCGCAGCCACTCCGATCTCCTCCGGCGATCAGAGTAAGCAGGAAATCCCGTTCAGAACAGGATTTCCTGCTGGGCTTCCCCGGTCGCCATGGCGACGGGGCGGGATGACGTCACCGACGTCATGGACGTCGGGACGTCAGAGGGAATCCCGATCCACCCCTCAGGGCTGCCTGGCACGGATTGGCCAGGCTGCGCAAGGGGTCTGGAGGGGGGGTGGCGGCGCGGCGGGTAGCGGCGAATCGGCGGCGATCGGTGGCGATCGGAATATGCACGCAGCTAGCAAAGTGCTAGCTGCGTGCAATAAAAAAAATTATGCAAATCGGCCCAGCGGGGCCTGAGAAATCCGCCTGCGCAGGTTACCCCGAGCTGAGCTCGGGATAACCGGCAAGGAGGTTAAGCCAATTGAACATATCTGAAGAGATCTTAAAATGGCTGTGCACCAACACTTACCATCCAACCTGATGGAGCTTGAGAGGTGCTGAAAACAGGAATGGGTGAAACTGGCCAAGGCTAGTTGTGCCAAGCTTGTGGCATCATATTCAAAAAGACTCAAGGCTGTAATTGTTGCCAAAGGTGCATCAACAAAATATTGAGCAAAGGCTGTGACTACTTATGTACATGTGATTTCTAAGTTTTTATTTTTAATAAAATTGTCAAAACCTCAGGTAACCTTTTTTTTCATGTTGTTTTTATGGGACGTTGTGTGTAGAATTTTGAGGGAAAAAATGAATAGAATTTTCTATGCTTCCATACTTTATTTTCCTGATTATGTGACATGCCTCAGAGTCACAGGTATACAGCATAGAGCGTGTGGCTGTCAGGAAGGCCAGAGGAGACCTAAAGCAACACTGGAGCAGGTAACTATTAAACTGCTCCACTGCACTACTGTGCAGAAGGGGGGGGGGGGAGAGGGCCTCTTACAGTCATTATAATTACACCACTTGCCGTAGTTTGAGACTGTTAAAGAAATGCTATATCTTACTAAACAATTTGGCCCATGACTTAGACCATGTTTTAGATTTAGGCCACTTATGTGATGACTATGACACCCCTGCTCCACTCTAAGAATACTGGAATTACTTGTTACTACCTCTGTAGTTAGAGAGATTCACAGGAAATTCTTCTAGTTGGGGACACAGACAGCGCTAAAAACCCAGAAGAGATTCTAAACTCTTTCCACACTATCCAAATAATATAGAGTAAAAAAAAATATTTAAGTTGGGCTGCAATGTATAACTCTGTAACACTATAATTACTAATTTATTTAAATGTATTTATGTGGGCTTGAAAAAACACAGTAATGGCCACTTTGCAGGTGGTTAGCTGATCTCACACCATTCTATAGGAATATGTAAAAACTTTCATATTAGTAAAACAATGCAAGAGGATGCTATTAGCTAAACTAAATAAGTAAATAATTATGGCAGACCAATACCAAGTGAGAAAATGTGAAATATTCTGTAATCTATTTAGAAAGTATGTGGTTGATTCAGAAATAGATCATTTGTCTTTCTTTCCATTCTTTTTATAAGGTTTGTTTTCGGAAGTTTTAATAAAAACTTATAATTAAAACAAAGTTACCAGCTGCAGAATTATGTCATTCGTAAAAATGCGTTGTCACATTCATGGGCACAGTAACATACTTGCTGATGTACACAAACGTAATGTCATACATTATTATTATTATTATTTTTTTATAACAATTTTTATTGGTTGCACCAGATATGCAAATACAAGTATAAAGATACGTAGAATTTGAACTATGCTTATAAAAAACATACAATAAACATAATGGAACAGAGTTTTGAAGTGGGATATACAAGTTCAAAATGAAGACTAAATACAAGATTACATCCTATCAATACAAGATTACATCCTATCAATACAAGATACATCCTATCAATGTAGCTCAAGCAATGACAGGTAAAAAAAAAGGAAGCTGATGAGGTAAGCAGGACATGACCAGCACTTGGAGCCCATAAACCTCAATGACATCAGCCCCTCCCCTAACGTCCACTCGGCGTACAACATCTATCAAAAGTAAAATAAAGGTTGTCGAAATGCGGACTCACAAAATCACAAAAACAAGAAATCAGTGTCTCTTTGTCCACCCAGGGGGCCAGCACACCTTACATAAAAAGGTGTACATAAAATCCAGGACGGTATCTCAGCTTACCTCATTAGAGACTTATAGGCCTCTTTGTCAGTAAAGTCAAGCCATAGATCCCATGTCCTAGTGTATTTGTCTCTTTTATCATGTTTCAGAGAGATCAAATCTTCAATATCAGCGATGGCCTGTACCTTCTCAAACCACATTTTAATAGACGGGGGTTGGAGGTGAGGGGAGGGGTGGTTGGGGATTATTTTGCTGCATTAAGCAAATGACATGGGAAAGAGCCCTTGTATCCTTTTCCCATGCCAGGCATCATATGAAACAAAAAGGTTTCTGGCTCCCAAGGTATGTTGAACTCAGCAATGGTTTTAATCAATCCCTGTACTTGTCTCCAATATCAAGAAATTTGAGGGCATGACCACCATATATGAAGCATATCACCTGGTTGGGCAATGGACCTCCAGCAAGTGTCTGGGTGTGAGCTATAGACTCGCTAATAAATGCATATAATGGTGTCCCTAATTCCCATATAAATAGTGGAAACTGATTGGGGAGGGGGGGGTGAGTGGGAATGTTTTATTCTAATTATCTTTAAATGACTTAAAATAACTTAAAACAAGGCCCTGATGATTAATTCTATGTACTTGTGCTAAGTACACAGGGTACAACTTCCTGTCAGATTGACGGGTGGCACTGGTTATTTCCGACTTGTCCCATTGGCTCCCAATCAATAATGGGACCAATTTTGTGAAGTGAATATTGATCCGTTATTGATCAGGAGCAGTTTGGACATGTACACACGATGCACCAATCAGATTACCTGTCAACCTAGCTTTACCTTACTGAGTATTGTTTTAACCTCTTGGCGACCACGTCACGCCAATGGGCGTGCATGCGGCGCCAGCCCCAGGACTGCATAATGCTGAATGGCGTAAAGTCCTTGGGGTGGAATTTGCAAGGGATCGCATTGCGCACGCATCCCTGCTTCAATGACGGCGCTCCGCACCGCCATCAGCCTCCCAGCGGCGATCGTCTAATAACAGTGTACAGCGCCCCTGGGGAAGACAGAAGTGTCTGGCTATCATAAGCTGAAGCCTATAACAGCTGATCACAGGGATTGGCTGGCGGGGGGAGGAAGGGCGGTCCTAGAAAAAAAGAATAAACAGAAAAGGGTAAAATTTATTAGAAAAATAATAAAATAAATATTTGGCAAAAAATAAATAAACATTGGGGGAGCGATCAGACCCCACCAACAGAAAGCTCTGTTGGTGGGGAGAAAGGGGGGGGTAATCACTTGTGTGCTGTGTTGTGCAGCCCTGCAGCGAGGCCTTCAAGCTGCAGTTGCATATTTAGGGAAAAATGGCCTGGTCTTTAGGGGTGTTTAACACTGTGGTCCTCAATTGGTTAAAACACAAACTTGTCAGTGCCATAGTTTACATTACAAATCCTCAAAAGCTCATATTTCTTTATATAGTGTTTGCAGATGTTGTCAGAACTTCAATAGTGGGATAATAATAAATGTACAGAGTCAATCTGAAAATGTAGTGGGAAAAGTTTCTAAGAACATTTTTAAATAGATCAGCACAAACTCTTGCATATTTAGCTTGCAATTGACATTCATTCAGGTATTTCAAGAACATTCTAAAAATGTTAAGGAACACAAAAAAAATCAAACGTACAGTACAGAAAATAGGGATTAAGAAGATTACTGGTACAATTGAAGGCTGCAGTAAAGATTCATAAAAAGGTGCTGGGCTGGCTATGCTGTAGCTCCCACAGGAGCTTGATCTGTTGTTGGCATAATCCACTTTCAAATGTGATGATCGACCATTTAGTACTGGCAACATTGCATGCCGACTTCAATCTGGATCAATAACATTTTTTAATAATAAAAGCCTGGAACAATAGGTTAATAGGGAGAGGATAATTGGTTACTTATCCGGTAGGAAATATACTCTCATAGTGGGTGTGGTTATAAGAGGCAGCTTAAAGTGCACCAAAGGCCACATGTGACATGATGAGATATACCTGTAAACACTGGCGTAACAATAGGCCCTGCAGCCCCTGCCCTCACGGGGCCGTTTGGGGGGGCTGGAGGGGTCGCAGCATGAGAGGAAAGCCATGCTGCACTTCGGACCCTTCTCTCTCTAGCCTATGACGCGACTTCCTGTATAAACAATCAGGGGAAAGCCATGCTGCACTTCAGACCCTTCTCTCTCTAGCCTATGATGCGACTTCCTGTATATTCCCTCGCGTCAGACACTAGAGGGAGAAGCGTCCACGCTGGAGCGCACGGAAGGTATGTAGCTGCCGCTGCCTGCTGCTGCACAGATAAAGGTATTGATGCTGGAGGGGAGCACAGAGGGGAGAGCCCGAGGTGAGGGATGGGGGGACCGTCCCTCCTCCCCGCCGAAGTGCAGCATGGCTTTCCCCTCATTCTGCGACCCCTCCAGCCCCCCAAAACGGCCCCGAGCGGGGGCCCGCTCAGAATTTCTGCAGGGGGCCCCGGGAGGACCTAGTTACGCCCCTGCCTGTAAATGTGTATGTACAGTGCAAAACATAATAACCAGGCTGTTATACTTTGCTGCTTGAGAGAGTTCATTTTTAGTCATGGAAGTGACAGCGTCTGTCTTGTCAATTCCTTGTCAGGAATATAGTAAACATCACTGTTAAGCAAATTACAGCCATAAAAAATATTGGCAGAATACAACTTCTGAGAGTAGAAGGAGATAAAAAAAAGGTCAATAGTTAGTGTATTTTTATTTTTTGACACTTAATAGGCTGCCACTGAGCAGAGACAACTCAATGTACTTTGTAAATGTTTAAATAAAATAAAACCATGGGATATTATTATTATTATTTATTGTATTTATAAAGCGCCAACATATCACCTTGGGTTCATTTTAACATTTTTTTCATTGTGATAGCCTCAATGTTTTTCTTTCATCACACCTACCTTTATGGTATCCCTATTAAATACCCTGTTTTATGGTCCCCCTGTTATAGTGCCCCTAGTTATACTGCCTCCTTACAAAGAGCACTCCTTTCATAGAAACCCATATTAAATGTCCCACCTATGCTATCCCATTTTATAGTGCCTTCCTGTGCAGTGTCCCCAAATTACTGTGCTGCTTAAAGTGCACTGAGCACTAGAGATATAGCTGTAGTCCGTGGATACAAGAACATCTCTGTGTCCACGGACTATATCTCCCAGTATGCATTGCCCCACACAAGAGAATGAGACACTTCCGGGAAGTACAAAATGTTGTCGGTCCTGGAGAAGATGGTGGATCCTGATAGTGCCCAGGGCCAAAGGAGCCAGACCCCATAGGTAAGTAATGAGGCTCACCCCAACCTCCACTCCTACAACAGCACATTACATTATGATCCTCCTTACATTGCTGTATGGGCACCTGGAAAAATGAATTATCATAATAAAGTGAAAAAGCTCATGGGGATGCAATGATAAACCAGCTTTAATCAATATTAAAAATACATAAATAGACAACCTCGCCTTAAAATCACTTGGCCCAACACACATCTTCATGCCACAACCACACTGGTACCAGTACCACCGATCACCGGTTTATCTCCAGAGTGGGGAGACAGATATTGTTATGGAATGCAGATGGAAGACAGGCGGCTGCATATGATACACAGAAAGTTACCAAGCAAGCTTAATTGGCTCCCCGGCGGAAAAAGTGCAAGAAGATCCCTGCTGGTATCTCACCACACCTGCGTCCGGCCGAATAATCACTTTGACTACCAGCTCTGGTGGGGCACATGTTGTAACCATCCGTTTTCAAAACTGCCACTCTACCCGGCAACGGGGTGCGGTAGTTACACAGAGAAGAAATTTCAGTCACAGTTACAGCCCGTGAGAGCGCTCAGGACGCAGAACAGGATGTGACCCTGCCCACAGAGCACCCAGACCACACACCTGAACAAGCGTCTGTATAGGACGCAAAACGTCCATTGTGTCGGCTTCCAAGCCATCCTTTCACTCACTCCCACCACCATATGTCTTTTATCATGTACCATTGCTTGATCATTTGAAGAAAGTCCCAAGTAAAGTCTCTGCATTGGATGGAAGGGACAGGACCTTTTCCTTTGGTGAAGATACAGTATTTGCTATTTACTTCCTTTGTTGAAACACATTCTATGAGCATGTCCTATACTAGAGAGAGCCTGCTTTCTATGGTGAGTGGATTTATAAATGTTTGGCTGGTAATTACTGTTCCTTGTTGATCCCACTGAGCACTGAGTGCAAAGCATCACTCTGCCTGTTGAAATGTAACTCTTGTCATGGTCATGGTTAATACCTGCCTGTCTGGTGTTATCTGCATATCATTTGAATCTGACTGCCGTCAGTAATACATTGAATTTAGAATTGATTTCTAACAAACAATATTTGCTCAGTAACTAAATATGTATTTTCATTTATTTTGTAATTTACATGTCTACACTACCCTGTGCCCTTTTCCTTAGGAAAATGTGTGACACTGTGGAATTAGAAGTAGTGAGGCTTGCTTTTGACCAAGTAAGGACATACTATATAGGAACACTGTGTGGCACATTAATACAGTGGTTACAGCATGTTTCCTTGGGTTATGCACTTTCAAATTATGCCCATTATTTGGCCGTGCCTAAAATATTTTGCAACCCCATTTATTTTCCGATGCAGAACACTATGAATGCCATGCATCATTCTGTTTAGCCACCTTAGCCTTTGCCCACTTTTGCGAGGTTAATATTGAAAAATTAGCTGCAGAAAGTGCCAAATAGGTTAGGTGTGCCACTAGCAAATATGATCTCATTTTACCACAAAGCAAGCTGAACTGCAGTGAAAAAATCACTTCATTTGTAGAAATACAGCTAGTACCCGACTTACGAATACCCGACGTACGAACGACCCGCCAATACGAACGGCATGGATTCTATGTTTCCATGGGAACAAACCCCAAAAAATGTTTTCAAATTGGACTTATAGTTTTTGAGAAAATCGATAAAAAAAAAATCAAAGAAAAAATGGCTTTTAAACTTGTATAAACAAGTACAAAGGGCAGATGTGACACAGAGGGGGACACTGGAGGCACAGTGGGGCACAGAGGAGGTACAGGGGACAGAGATGGCACAATGTTCCGACTTAAGAACAGATTCAGGTTAGGAACGTACCTACAGTCCCTATCTCGTTTGTTAACCGAGGACTACCTGTATATGTATTGGGTTACAAGATGCACATATAACATTTGCACATAATTCACATGAAACACACTTTTGGTTGTAATGGGTCTATACCCTAGCTTTAATTACAGCAGGATTTAGAAAAAAAGAAAAAAAAACTCTTTTTTTACTATTTTATTTTAAACTGCTGTAGTATATTTTGGCAGAAGGACTGAAATAGCTATAGCATACCAGCTGTTTGGTCAAGGATAACTATTTCAGCTATGTGTTTTATAAAGAGTGCTTACTACAAGGAAAACTACATTGTCTGCTCTGAACAGACTGGCATGGGGACCGGAGGATCGTTCAGTGATGGCGCAGGCACAGGGCAGCTGCAGGGGGCTGGTAGAAGCCCCAGGTAAGTTAAACTTATTATTTCCAGTTTGAAGGTTCCCTTAAAGTCTATGGCCTCAATTCACTAAACTTATCTCCTGTCTTTAATAACTCTTCTAGAGTTGTTACCATGGTGATAAGGCATGTAGTATTCAGGAAACATTTTACCTCAGGCAAGCCTAAAGTTAACTCTTCTGTCTTTAAATTAACTCTCCAATCCTTAAAATAACTCCAGAGTTAAAGACAAGCTGTTAATTAGCTGCATGTGAAAATAACTACAGAGGAGGTAAATTAACTACAGAGGAGGTAAATTACGGTAACTACAGGAGAGGTAACTTAAGGAATGAAGAGGTAAGATAACTCTCTCACGTGTGGAGGTAAGTTTTCTCTTGCCTTATTATCTCTAGCATGATCTTAGTGAATTGAGACCATTGTCCAGTCTCCATTGCAGTTCACACTCATTATAACGTGTGTTATGCAACTGACACTGTGAACCCAGCCTCAACATTAAAAGTTTTGTGCGAGTCCCTTTACCTTATAATGTCACCTTGAATCAATGGTAACATAAACCCAGTTTCACCCTGCAGGTATGTCTTCATCATTGCCAGTGTAACTTTACAGACTGCACATCTGAAGAGAACACATAAAACAGATAAAGGTGTTTTCCAAAGCTCATGTATTCCAGAAACAAAGTGTTAGTTTAAACAAACTAGTCCTTTGTCCTGTGACTTAAGACAAGGAAGGGGTAAAGGAATGTAGAAATCACAATACTACCCATCAAGATCTAGGGAAACATGCCACTCCAATATTTGCCACAGATGAGCTGCATAGTGATATTTTTGAAAATTAGGGACAGAAAGGCCCCCTCTAGACCTATCTGACTCCATAACAGACAGGAAGATTCTGGGACATTTCCCAGCCCATATGAATCAGTGAAGGCTCCTTTAAAAAGTAATGAACTGCAACCTGGGGATATAAGGTATTGCATAGGTATAGTAAACTGGGGATGGCTTTCATATTAAGGGCATATATACGCCCTACCAGGAAAGATTATAAGTACCCCATTCCGAGATTTCCCTGCTAATCTGTTTAAACATAGGAAAAAAAATGATGCTCGTATAAGTTATGTGACCTGTTGCTTAAGTTTACACCTAGGTAATGGATATAATCAGTCTTCCATTTTAAGTGAGCTTTAAAGGACCTCTGTCACGAAAATCTTAAAATTTGAAATTCATGTAAACATATACAAATAAGAAGTACGTTTCTTCCAGAGTAAAATGAGCCTCAAATTACTTTTCTCCTATGTTATTGTCACTTACAGTAAGTAGTAGAAATCTGACATTAGCGACAGATTTTGGACTGGCCCATCTTCTCATGGGGGTTCTCAGGGTTTTCTTTATTTTTAAAAGCACTTAGTGAATGGCAGTTGCTCCGTCCAACTGCCAAAAAAGTTGCAGCGAGCAGGGAGTTTGGCCAGCATCTTTGTATAAATCTTTTTCAGGAAATGTCTTTATAAAGAATAAAGGCCTTGCCCTATAGAGAGATGGACTAGCCCAAAATCTGTCGGTAATGTCAGATTTCTAATACTTACTGTACGTGACAGCAACATAGGAGAAAAGTATATTATGGCTAATTTTTCTCTGGAAGAAATGAACTTCTTATTTGCATGTGTTTTAAATTTTAAGATTTTCGCGACAGTTCCTCTTTAAGTAGGTCCAGCAGGAGAATATGCAAAGGCAAGTCCTCCATCTTGGCTGGGTTTATTTGAAATCTAGAGAAGGATTCAAATTGCCAGATCTCTTTAAATATATTGGGAAGAGAAATCTGAGGTTGCATGAAAGACAACAAAATGTCATCCACAAAAAGTGAGATGGTATATGATTCTTCTCCAATGTGCACCACTTTAATACCTGTAGAGTTTCTGACAGCTATCGCCAAGGGCTCTATACTAAGGGCAAAGTGGGGAAAGAGGACACCCCTGGCGAGTACCATTATTCAAGGGGAAGTAAGTAGCATTGGCCATAGGTACCTGGACCGTTGCCTCCAGATTGCAATAAAGACCCTTCACCGATTCAGGAAATGCACCCTTAAATCCAAAGCATTTCATAATCCATAAGATATGGCCATGAAAGCCTATTGAAGGCCTTCTCTACATCCAAACTAAGGAGCAGAGAAGGTCACCGAAAGGAATCTATCCAGTCAGTCACATCAATGACTCTCCTAGATCTGGCATTATACTACTTGTATTGTACTGTGTACCTTATTGCTTTTATTACCTGTATTGTTGTATCTATTGTCTATTACCTGTATTGTGCTGTCGGTTACCCCTGTAATCATTGTCTTTAATCCTATGTATTGTACAGCGCTGCGTAATATGTTGGCGCTATATAAATCCAATAAATAATAATAATAATAATACTACAATAATAATAATAATAATAATAGTATTGTCTCCAGCTTGTTGCTGAAGGATGAAGGCCACCTGATCACCATGAATTACCAATGACAGTTTTGGGATCAACCTATTGGCTAGAAGCTTAGTACACATTTTCAAGTCAGAAATTAAGGAGGGAGACGGGCCTATAGTTACAGGTGTCTTGGGGCCCTTACCTCCTTATGTATTATGGTAATCAGGGAGTGATTCATAGATCTCAGAATGGGGGACCACTTCATAAAGGAGTTGAAGACAGTCACCAAATGAGGGAGTCGAATTTCAATAAACCTTTTACAGTAGGCGAAAAAAAAAAAGCCCACCTGCACCAGGCATCTTCTGAGTAGGCAGTGATTTTTATGACCATCCTAATTTCCTCTGAGGTGATGGGATTGTTTAACGCTATAGAAACCATAAACTATGAGATGAAAATAGAGGTGGGTATGACCCAATTAAGCACAAACAAAACCAATTTTATGAAAAAGTATCACAAATCTTTGTTAATCCATTAACAAAGTATTAAAAATAACATAAAAATGCTCCAGAACCCCAGGCCCCTCCCACTACTCCGTCAACCAGCCCACCTGAATCCCTGAACCCCCCTGCCTAAAGATGTATACCACTATAATGTCCTGAGGACAAGAGGAAAAATATTCCACAAACTTGATGCAAAGTGAAGCAGGGCAAACTGCTTCACTGTAATCTTAGATAGATGTTGCAATCTAGTAAATCATATAGTTTCCGGAACTGATGAATGAGTTGCACCAGGCAATTTAATGTGATAAACAGGTCCAGCTTGTTGCCAGTATTGATATATAAAGTTCACCACAGTTCTCACAGCCCATAATCCAGCAAGGATAGGTCAGGCATTCAACTGCAATCATCCTCCAGAACATAAGTCCTGTTGCTCATTTGAGTTCAGTTTCAACAACTGTAAATCAATTACTGCTCCATCCGGGTGCACCGGTGTAAACCAAGCAGAGTAAATTGCACCTTTACTGTAGCACACACAGATACGCAGCACCAGCACCATGTGCACCACCCAGTTGATCACAGTTCCTGTAACAAGCAAACCTGCTGCAGCATGAAGTAGTTTCCTTTTGATTATAGCAGTCTAGCTGCCTGACCATCTCAAGGCAAACCAAATGCAGGCTATCTGGATATATACACACACGTTTGGTCCCAAGCAGCAGCAAATAGCAGGTCACATAAGTGTATGTGGTGCCCCAATGGGACTCTTATGGTTGTTTGCTGGTGCTGGTGCAATCTTGGAGGTCCAGGGATGTGGCAGCGGTGGTCTGGAGGGGTCAGCGGAGAGGAGAGGCATGTGTGTCAGTACGCATGACAGAGAAACGGGGCTTTAGAGATTAGAGATTTAGAGCTCTATTTGAGATTTTGAAAGCTGGGGAAATTGTAAGGTATTAAGGAAATCTGCCATTCTAGTGGACATTTGGGACTCATTATATGGGGAATGTTATAAAGCTGCAGCAATGTGGTTCGGATCAGTAGAAGATATACCTTCTTTGTTTTTAACATCATATATGGATCAGGACTTTGAATTTCCTTAACTCCCCGGCTTAAATGGTATGGGGCTTATTGCCCCACTTATACCGTGTTTCCCCTAAAATAAGACTTACCCCGAAAATAAGACCTAGCTGGGGATGCTTTGTGTATGGGGAGATGTGTGGTCTCTTACTGCACCTCCCTTGTGGTTGCGTCCCCCTCCTTTCCAAGTAACTTCTCCTGTGTCTCCTGTGTCTGCAGCAGCATAGTATTCAAGCTGTGAGGGCGCCCTTTGACCCCCACGCTGATGCTGTATGCAGTACGCTAGATCGGCTCTCCGCTGGTGCGCTCCTCCTGTCACAATCAATGTGCGCCTGGCTGATGCATTCCAGGCGCACATTGATTATTCAAAGAGGGGAGCACGAGCGCAGAGCCGACCTAGCGTACTGCATACAGTACCAGCGAAGGGTGAAAGGGCTACCTCACAGCTTGAATACTATGCCGCCGCTGATACCGGAGAAGTTACTTGGAACAGCGGGGGACGCAGCCCAAGGGAGGTGCGGAAAGAGACCACACATCTCCCCATACACATAGCATCTACCCCTCTCCAGAGGGTAAGCCCCTCCCAACCTCCCCCCTGAAAATAAGCCATAGCACATATTTCTCCCCGCAAAAGAATATAAGACAGTGTCTTATCTTATATTTGGGGAAAGACGGTAGAAGAGTTGCCTGGTCCAAGATAGTGCCTTCTCTGCCTTCAATTTTTGTAAGTCAAATAGCTGTTTTGCATTTTAGTAAAAATTAACCTTCCCATGGTGAAATTTATATTGATCTTCAACTTCCCTTAGTTGTTTCAAATACCATTCTAATATTGCAGCATCATTCTTTTTTCCCCGTGTAGGTCCCTTGATAAAGCATCTATCTTTCTAAATTCCCCACCCTAGACTGAGTACCGTACTTGCCGCTGTATAAGATGTTCTGGAATATAAGACACACCTAGGTTTAAAGGGCGAAAACCAGGAAAAATAAAATATACTAAACATGGTGTGTACATGTTCCAGGAGCGTCTTGTACGTGTTCTCTCCCAAATGGTATACTCCTGTATCCCCCATGTGTCTTCCTGTGTGCCCCACGTCTCCCTCATGTGTCCTTCTCTGTACCCCATGTCTCCCACAGGTGTGTCTCCCACAGGTGTCCTCTTGTGTGCCCCATGTCTCAACCATGTGTCCTCTGTGCTATTTATCTCCCCCATGTGTCCTTTTGTGTGCCCCATGTCTTTCCCATGTGTCCTCATGTGTGCATCCATGTTTCCTCCTGTGTGCCCCATGTCTCCTCCATGTGTCCCTCTGTGTGCCCCATGTCTCCTCCATGTGTCCTCCTGTGTGCTCCATGTCTCCTCCATGTGTCTTGTGTGCTCCATGTGTCCTCCTGTGTGCTCCATGTCTCCTCCGTGTGTCCTTCTGTGTGCCCCATGTCTCCCCCATGTGTCCTCCTGTGTGCTCCATGTCTCCTCCATGTGTCCTCCTGTGTGCTCCATGTGTCCTCCTGTGTGCTCCATGTCTCCTCCATGTGTCCTTCTGTGTGCTCCATGTTTCCTCCATGTGTCCTCTTGTGTGCTCCATGTGTCCTCCTGTGTACTCCATGTCTCCTCCATGTGTCCTTCGGTGTGCTCCTTGTCTCCTCCTGTGTGCTCCATGTCTCCTCCATGTATCCTCCTGTGTGCTCCATGTGTCCTCCTGTGTGCTCCATGTCTCCTCCATGTGTCCTTCTGTGTGCTCCATGCCTCCTCCTGTGTGCTCCATGTCTCTTCCTGTGTGCTCCATGTCTCCTCCATGTGTTTTCCTGTGTGCTCCATGTGTTCTCCTGTGTGCTCCATGTCTCCTCCATGTGTCCTTCTGTGTGCTCCATGTCTCCTCCTGTGTGCTCCATGTCTCCTCCTGTGTGCCCCATGTCTCCTCCTGTGTGCACCATGTCTCCTCCTGTGAGCTCCATGTCTCCTCCATGTTTTCTCCTTTGTGCTCCATGTGTTCTCCTGTGTGCTCCATGTCTCCCTCTGTGTGCTCCATGTCTCCTCCTGTGTGCCCCATGTCTCCTCCATGTGTCCTCCTGTGTAGAGATGGCCCGAATGGTTCGCCGGCGAACGGTTCCAGGCGAACTTCAGGTGGTTCACCTTCGCCGGCGAAGGCAAACTTTCCCGGAAGTTCGATTCGCCCCCCGTAATGCTCTATGAGGATCAACTTTGACTTTCTACATCACAGTCAGTAGGCACATTGTAGCCAATCAGGCTACACTCAGCCCTGGATCCACTCCCCCCCCTTATATAAGACAGACTCCGCCGGCCATTACACTCACTCGTGTGCCTGCAATAGTCAGAGTAGGGCGAGCTGCTGCAAATTGTTTCGCCTAGGGAAAGATTAGTTAGGCTCTTGGCTTGTTAGCTTGCTCCTGGCTGAATTCTATTGCTGTAATAGCACCCCACAACAGCTCTTTTTAGAGCTAATCCTGTTCTTGTGATCTATTTTTTTTCTTCTGTGTGTCCCACTGACACTTGTGTTGCATAGACAGCCTTGATAATTCATACTGTGTGTGTGACACTGCCAGCGGCCCAGCACATTCAGTGACTACCTGTGTGACACAGGTGCACATTTAATACCCAGTACTGCATATACCTGCATGTACCTGTTGTGTTTAGTTAACCCACCTCATCACTGCATATACCTACCTTTGTGTTGAGTGAACCCACCTCACTGCATCTACCTAGCTGTTGTGTTGAGTGAACCCACCTCACTGCATCTACCTACCTTTTGTGTTCAGTGAACCCACCTCACTGCATATAACTACCTTTTGTGTTGAGTGAACCCACCTCACTGCATATAACTACCTTTTGTGTTCAGTGAACCCACCTCACTGCATCTAACTACCTTTTGTGTCCAGTGAACCCACCTCACTGCATCTAACTACCTTTTGTGTTCAGTGAACCCACCTCACTGCATCTACCTACCTTTTGTGTTCAGTGAACCCACCTCATTGCATATAACTACATTTTGTGTTCAGTGAACCCACCTCACTGCATATTCCTAGCATCCCCCCGAGATGGACAAAATGGACAAACCAGGTAGAGGAAGAGGTAATGGCAGACCCAGAGGAAGGCCACCTGGCACCGGCAGGTCTGTGCGAGGTTTGTGTTGATGTGATTTTGTGCAGCCCTGGCTTAAAGTACAGTGCTCAGAAGAAGGCACGTGCCATCACTTCCCAAGATTGTCAGGACGTGCTTGACTATTTAACACAGAACACCTCATCTCCCGCAGCCACCAGCGCTACTACAAGCACCACATCCGCTGCATTTGACACTTCACAGGAGTTATTTGGTGTGGAAATCACTGATTCACAGCCAATACTGCTACAACAAGATGAAGGCGCTAAGCAAGTTACACCACCTCATACGTCTGAGTTAGGTGGCGATAGTATGGACTTAACGTGTGAGGAGGGAGATGAGGAAGTACCTGGTGTTGGTGCAGTTTTGGAGGTGTCTGAGGAAAGCGAAGCTGGGCAGGAGGATTATGATGACGATTATACGGATGCCACGTATGTTCCCAATAGAGGAGATGACCAGGGGGACAGTTCAGAGGGGGAGTCAGAGAGGAGTAGGAGGAGACGAGTCCATGAAAGAATCAGAGGGAGCTCGTCCTCAGAAACAGCTGGAGGCAGTGTCCGGCGCCATGTATCGCCAGCTATGGACAGCCAGCCAACATGCCCTTCAACGTCAGCTGCTGATGCCACCATAGTGCCATCACCCCAGGGGGGCTCAGCGGTTTGGAAATTTTTTACCATGTGTGCCTCAGATCGGAGCAAAGCCATCTGTTGTCTCTGCCTCCAAAAATTGAGCCGTGGAAAGGCCAACACTTATGTAGGGACAAGTGCCTTACGAAGGCACCTAGAGAAAAGGCACAAACAGCTATGGCAAGAACACCTGAGGAAAAGCAGCATCCAAAAGACAAGCCACCCTCCTCCTCCTCTTCCTCCTTCAGGTGCATCATCTTCAGCCACTTTCTCCCTTGCACCTTCACAGCCACCCTCCTCCACACCGCCTCTGCCCTTGAGTGGTTCCTGCTCCTCTGCCCACAGCAGCCAGGTGTCCGTGAAGGAACAAAGAGCAATGGCTGACCCCGCACCAGCTGGAAACCGGCAATGTGGTGTGTGACAACAGCAGCAATCTCCTTTCCGCTTTGAATTTGGGAAAGCTGACACATGTACCCTGCATGGCACATGTGCTGAATCTGGTCGTTCAAAGATTTGTGTCAAAGTACCCAGGCTTAGAGGACGTCCTGAAGCAGGCCAGAAAGTTGTGTGGGCATTTCAGGCGGTCTTACACGGCCATGGCACGCTTCGCGGACATTCAGCGGAGAAACAACTTGCCTGTGAGACGGTAGATATGCGATAGCCTGACTCGCTGGAATTTGACCCTGCTCATGTTCTCTCACCTGCTAGACCAGGAGAAAGCGTCACCTAGTACCTGTACCATTACAGTAGAAGGACACAATCTGGGAAGATGGGGATGTTGTGGCCCAACAACTGGATACTGATGCGAAATGCATGCAGGATCATGCGGCCGTTTGAGGAGGTGACCGACCTGGTAAGTCACGCTGAAGGCACCATCAGCGACTTGATCCCCTACACTTATTTCCTGGAGCGTGCCGTGCGTAGAGTGGTGGATAAAGCTGTGGAGGAGCGTGAAGAAGTGAAGAAGAACAGTTACGGCAGGAGGAGTCCTGGGAGCTATTTTCATCCGAACCAGATGTTTCCTCAACACCTGTGGCAGTACAGAGGGGGGAGGAGGAGGAAGAAGAGGATTCGTGTGGGGAAGAAGAGGAGTCAGACTCGGATGATGAGGAAGGTGTTTCTGTGGAGGAGGAAGAGGCGGCGGCAGAAGAACAACCGCAGCAGTCATCACAGGGGGCTTGTGCTGCTCCACGTTCCGGCGGTATTGTTCGTGGCTGGGGGGAGGAAGAGGACTTACGTGACATCACTCAGGAAGAGCAAGAGGAGATGGATAGTACGTCTGAATCCGACTTTGTGCAGATGGCCTCTTTCGTGTTGTCCAGCCTGTTGAGGGACCCCTGTATAAAAAAAACTCAAGGGGAATGGCCTGTACTGGGTGGCCACGCTACTAGACCCTCGGTACAGGCACAAAGTGGCGGACCTGTTACCAACTCAACAGAAGGCGGAAAGAATGCAGCACTTGCAGAACAAGCTGGCAATGATGCTTTACAATGCGTTTAAGGGTGATGTGACAGCACAATGCAATAAAGGTACCACTGCCAGTAATCCTCCTCCTCCCATGTCCACGCAGGCCAGGACAGGACGCTTCAGCGATCTCATGGTGATGTCGGACATGCGGACATTCTTTACTCCAACTCCTCACCGTAGCCCTTCCGGATCCACCCTCCACCAACGCCTGGACCGGCAGGTAGCCGACTACCTGGCCTTAACTGTGGATGTAGACACTGCGAGCAGTGACGATGAACCCTTGGACCACTGGGTGCGCAGGCTTGACCTGTGGCCAGAGCTGTCGCAATTTGCCATCCAACTTCTCTCTTGCCCTGCCGCAAGCATCCTGTCAGAAAGGACCTTCAGTGTAGCTGGAGGCATTGTCACTGAGAATAGAAGTCGCCTAAGTCACAAAAGTGTTCAGTACCTCACCTTTATCAAAATGAATGAGGCATGGATCCCGGAGGGCTGCTGCCCACCCGAAGACTAAGTCAGTCCCCACACACAGCATCTCTGCCTGCAGGCCGCTTGCCTTCTTCGCCACCACCAACAGGGTCCAGGACTCTAGGCGGATTCCTGAATTTTTAGCCGCTATACTAATTTTTCTGGTGCGTGTACATGCCTGCCTAATTTTTCTGGCTGCACTGTGGGCGTCTGTATCAACAAAGCAAAAGGCATGCACATGTGCCCATTCCCCTTCGTGATCATTACCTTGCCGCGGTGAAGGGGATTGCGTATCACAATGAAGCAATGACCGCCAGCTATATGATTGTCTCGGGTGGTGGTGGCACACTAAAGATAATAAGGTCGTTGCTTCATTGTTGTCAGACCAAATTTGATCAGCTGGACAGTCACTGTTGTTCTATCATTGAGCTACCACAGCCCGGCGACCATATGGGCTGAAAAACCACCACGGCCTGCACTCTGGCCATGTTGCGCACCAGTCCAGCATAGCCGTCACTACGCAAACAGCTGTTTGCGGTGCGTTACACAGTGAGTTTGGTGTGTCAGTGTGAGGCAGTACTCTAATTACACTCCCTGATTGATGTACCTGTATACACATGCAAGATGTTTGAAAGCACTTTAGGCCTGAAATTTAACATTTAATTTGATTTCTTCCCTTAAAACGCTGCTTTGCGTCAAATCCAGATTTTCCCTGGGACTTTTGGCGTGTATGCCACTCCTCCATGCCCCACTCTTGGTGTTAGACCCCTTGAAACATGTTTTCCATCACTTTTCTGGCCAGCATGAGTGTTTCCAGTTTTCAAAGTATGCCTCCCCATTGAAGTCTATTGTGGTTCGCGAATGTTCGCACGAACCAAACCTTCCGCGAAAGTTCGCGACATTTCTACTCCTGTGTGCCCCATGTCTCCTCCATGTGTCCTCCTGTGTTCTCCTGTGTGCCCCATGTCTCCTCCGTGTGTCCTCCTGTGTGCCCCATGTCTCCTCCATGTGTCCTCCTGTGTGCTCCATGTGTCCTCCTGTGTGCTCCATGTCTCCTCCATGTGTCCTCCTGTGTGCCCTATGTCTTCCCATGTGTCCTCCTGTGTGCCCTATGTCTTTCCATGTCTTCTCCATGTGTGCTCCATGTCTCCTCCATGTGTCCTCCTGTGTGCCCCATGTCTCCTTCATGTGTCCTCCTGTGTGCACCATGTCTCCTCCTGTGTGCCCCATGTCTCCTCCATGTGTCCTCCTGTTTGTTCCATGTCTCCCCTATGTGTCCTCCTGTGTGCTCCATGTCTCCTCCATGTGTCCTCCTATGTGCTCCATGTCTCCTCCTGTGTGCTCCATGTGTTCTCCTGTATGTCCCATGTCTCCTCCATGTGTCCTCCTGTGTGCTCTATGTGTCCTCTTGTGTGCTCCATGTCTCCTCCTGTGTGCTCCATGTCTCCTCCATGTGTCCTCCTGTGTGCCCCATGTCTCCTCCATGTGTCCTCCTGTGTGCTCCATGTGTCCTCCTGTGTGCTCCTTGTCTCCTCCATGTGTCCTGTATGCCCTATGTCTTCCCATGTGTTCTCCTGTGTGCCCTATGTTTTTCCATGTGTCCTTCTGTGTGCTCCATGTCTCCTCCTGTGTGCTCCATGTCTCCTCTTGTGTGCCCCATGACTCCTCCAGGTGTCCTCCTGTGTGCTCCATGTCTTCTCCATTTGTCCTCCTGTGTGCCCCATGTCTCCTCCATGTGTCCTCCTGTGTACCCCATGTCTCTTCCTGTGTGCCCCATGTCTCCTCCTGTGTGCCCCATGTCTCCTCCATGTGTCCTCCTGTGTGCTCCATGACTCCTCCATGTGTCCTCCTGTGTGCTCCATGTGTCCTCCTGTGTGCTCCATGTCTCCTCCATGTGTCCTCCTGTGTGCCCCATGTCTCCTCCATGTGTCCTCCTGTGTGCACCATGTCTCCTCCATGTGTCCTCCTGTGTGCTCCATGTCTCCTCCATGTGTCCTCCTGTGTGCTCCATGTCTCCTCCATGTGTCCTCCTGTGTGCTCCATGTCTCCTCCATTTGTCCTCCTGTGTGCTCCATGTCTCCTCCATGTGTCCTCCTGTGTGCCCCATGTCTCCTCCATGTGTCCTCCTGTGTGCCCCATGTCTCCTCCATGTGTCCTCCTGTGTGCGCCATGTATCCTCCATGTGTCCTCCTGTGTGCCCCATGTCTCTTCCATGTGTCCTCCTGTGTGCCCTGTCTTCCCATGTGTCCTCCTGTGTGCCCTATGTCTTCCCATGTGTCCTTCTGTGTGCTCCATGTCTCCTCCTGTCCCCCTGTGTGCCCCATGTCTCCTCCATGTGTCCTCCTGTGTGCACCATGTCTCCTCCATGTGTCCTCCTGTGTGCTCCATGTCTCCTCCATGTGTCCTCCTGTGTGCTCCATGTCTCCTCCATGTGTCCTCCGGTGTGCTCCATGTCTCCTCCATTTGTCCTCCTGTGTGCTCCATGTCTCCTCCATGTGTCCTCCTGTGTGCCCCATGTCTCCTCCATGTGTCCTCCTGTGTGCCCCATGTCTCCTCCATGTGTCCTCCTGTGTGCCCCATGTATCCTCCATGTGTCCTCCTGTGTGCCCCATGTCTCTTCCATGTGTCCTCCTGTGTGCCCTGTCTTCCCATGTGTCCTCCTGTGTGCCCTATGTCTTCCCATGTGTCCTTCTGTGTGCTCCATGTCTCCTCCTGTCCCCCTGTGTGCCCCATGTCTCCTCCATGTGTCCTCCTGTGTGCCCTATGTCTCCTCCATGTGTCCTCCTGTGTGCCCCATGCCTCCTCCATGTGTCCTCCTGTGTGCCCCATCTCTCCCACGTGTCCTCCTGTGACCCAGCGTGTGCCCGCTTCCCTAACCATGTGCCTCTGCTCCCTCCCCCTTGCGTTTCCTGCCCTCCCCCCCCCCCCCCCCCCGTGTGTGCAGCCTCCAATTGGCTATCAATGTTAACTACTGTGTGGGCTTGTATTGTTAAGATGGCAGAGACTCACTGGTAGGGGGGGGTTAGCCTCCCTAGTTGATGCCAGCTTGCTAGGAAGGAAATTAAAAGGATGGGGTGGGGTAAACACTATGTTGCTTGTTTTTTTTTTTTTTTTTTTGATAAAGAAAAGGCAATTAAAATTTAAGATTAAACTCAATTCATTAAAAAAAAAAAAACCTTGGTGTAATTGCCTACTTTAAAAAAAAACCCTGCAGTAATGAGAAATAGTGGTATGCTGATCATTGACTTTCAGCTTGTCCAAATACCGCTGCTATCTAAAGTAATGCAAAAGAGAAAATGTAAAGCAGGCCATACACTGGCTCGATTCACGGCCGTTTCGACAGCAGATCCGATCCTGGGATCGGATCTGCTGCCAATCGCTTGCGCTAAACGCACCCGCCGATCCGATTCCCTCCCGAAATCGGATCGGACCGTCGATCGCGCTGTGCGGGAAATTACCCTCGATCGCCCGGCGGTAGGAGCGCGTCGCTTGCGGCGTACGATTCGGGCCCGATCCGAGCATGTATACATTACCTGAAGCTGGCTCCGGGGTCCTCTTCTCCTCGCTGCACCGCATTTCCGCATGTCCCAGTGTACGCTTATACTTCCTGTGTCACTCCGGTGACCAGGAAGTTGAAATAGAGGGCGCTCTATTTGAACTTCCTGGTCACGGAGTAACACAGGAAGCGCCGGGATGGAGCAAGAACAGCGGTGCGGTGCAGTGCGGAGAAGACGCCCGGGAGCCAGCCTCAGGTAATGTATACGGGGGGGGGGGACAGGCGGCAGGAGCAGCTGAACAGATTGTGATCGGTTTCAGGCTGAAATCGATTCACAATCTGTTTGCAGTAAAGGCAGCCATACGATCCCTATCTGATCAGATTCGATCAGATAGGGATCTGTCAGCTGGTCGATCTAATGGCACATCGACCAGTGTATGGCCACCTTAAGAGTTTGAAACAAGCATCACTGTTGTCCACTATTTAGTTTGGAGATTGCCACTAACAGTTCTGGAGCAAATGGTATAAAAGTGCAGTGAAATAACAGAAAAGTTGCGGTAATGTGTAAAAGTGGTGACCACTCTAAAAAGTGGCAACTTGCTACTTACCTGAATGTGGGTAACCAAAAGATGCAGTTAATCCATAAGAAGTTATACCATTTTTTTTCTGGAGAACAACCTGTTTGTCTCTTTAGAAAGAGGCCCCTAAGGGCCTGCTCACACCAAGTCCAAGGCGTCGCAACGGACATTATCATTGCATTGCAGTGCGATGCAATTGTATTCTTATGGGGCTTTCACATTGAGTGAAGTGGGCACCCGACGCAGTAATGCACAGTATACTGTGTGTTAATCGGGCAATGCTTGCGTTTACAGTGGCAGTGAGGCATACTTTCATTGTACGCCTTAATGTATGGTCGCACCGCAACATTACCGCGCAATGCGACTTTCCAGCTACGTTGCATTGCAATCTTATCACAATGTAACATACGGGGTGTGAAAGGGCCCTTAGATTCCTTTAACACTTAGGACCTATTTCCACTAGTTCTGCATCAGTTTTTCTACTTCCAGATTTCTGGATGTGGCTATGGGAAACGATGCATGATGCAGAAATCTGCAAATTGCATTTAGTGGAAACACCCACAGGCGTTCATTGTAGTTAGTTTTTCTGCACCCAGAATCCGTGTGTAGTGGAAACAGGCTCTGAATCAGATGCTGTAAGTTATAACTGAACGGATAACTAATGTGCAGCCCCCGCTCACCGACGCGCATCCACGCGCATGGACACACGCCCACCCTCCTGCACCCGTCCTCCTCCTGTCCCAATTCCGCACATGCGCACTGGAACAAACGCACGGTCACAGGGGCATGAAGGGACGCAGGGACACAGGGGTTTTATTATATAGGATGGTAAGCATAAAAATCATAAAATGCTGAAAATATGCAGCTCCTTGGAAACAACAATTACTATGACTGACAGGGCAGTATTGGAGAAAGGTTCTGTCTGCAGGCTTTATTTTTCATTTTCTTTGCACAATATGTAGATACATAGATAAGGTTAATGTGCTGTTATTACTATACATATGGGAACCCCATCATTCCTTACAAGTCTCTTTCTTACTTACATTTTTTAACGTTAAAATGTTTTTTTTATTTTTTATTTTTAGGGTTAACATGCATCTGCATCTTGAGCAAACTCATTAAATGCTGTCTGATAAGAGGCAAGCTGGTGCTTTGGGTACTTTCCTAACCTTTGTGTTGTATTATTATATGGCGACAGAGAAATGTCCACACACTTATAAACCTAACTTTGTTATTACGTACCTACAGCTTACAACACGATATTCATTTTTCATTTTACAGAGATAAAGGTGTTATCTATGTAAAACATCAGTATATGTCTATGTAAGGGCTTAAAGGAAAATGCCAGGATGTGTTGTATAATAGTGTCCCCTGTTACAGTTCAGTGTTTTTTCATTGCAATTCAGTTTTATATATCCATTTTCTTCTTGCCTGTAAACTGCTTTGAAAGCTCGCGTAAAACAGCCTTTTCTTTTCTTTTAAAGCAGACCTGAACTCAGAACTTCCTCTCTGCTGTAAAAGATACGCAACAGCATAATAACCTTGAGGCTGGTTTCACAGTGGGACGTTACAGGCGCACGTTAAAGCAGCCTGTAACGCACCCCAACGCACAGCAATGAAAAATCAATGGGCTGTTCACAGTGCCCACGTTGCGTTACATTGTAACGCAGCACGTCTACATAACGTACTGCATGCAGTACTTTACACGCGGCTAAGCCGCGTTAGACAGTTTGCACATGCTCAGTAGGGTTTTTTTTCTCAATTTATGGGCGGAGAGGAGGCGGGGAGAGGTCGCTACGTAGCCAGACACATGGCTACCTATTATTCACTGCACTTGCAGTGTTTACATCCTGGAGCGGCCGCGGATTGGCTGGCGGGACCACGTGATGCGGAGAGCTCCGCTCACGTGGTCTCCGCAGTGCCTCCGACAGAGCAGGCGCACCAAGAGCTGCTTGTAACGCGGCTCTTGGTAGCGTCCTGCTCCAACACCACCAGGCGTTGCGTTAGGGGCACGTTATGCGACCATAACGTCCCCTAAAACGCAACGTCCCACTGTGAAACCAGCCTTAAAGAAACCAATTTCTTTGTTACAGCTGATACAAATCCTGCAATAAATTTCATGGAAGCTAGCAGACATATTGTTAACATCCTGTGTTTACCAATTAGCTGCTCTGTCATGGCAGAGAAGATTCCTGAGCTGACAAAGCTGATAGATCAAATTATTGTGGTGATTAGTCACAGATGAGGGGGAATTAGACAGGCTAAACTCTGTAAATACATATTTACTGATTTTCTTCTGCCTTGTGCAAGAGTTCAGGTCCACTTTAACCACTTGAGGACCCACCCTTTACCCCCCCTTAAGGACCAGAGTTATTTTTTGTGATCTGTGCTGGGTGGGCTCTGCAGCCCCCAGCACAGATCAGCTGGCACACAGAGCGATCAGATCGCCCCCTTTTTTCCCCCCTATGGGGATGATGTGCTGGGGGGGTCTGATCGCTCCTCCTGTCTGGCATATTGCGGGGGGGGGGGGGGGGCACCTCAAAGCCCCCCTCCGCGGCGAAATTCCCCCCTCCCTCTCCTATCTGCTCATCCCCGGTGATCGGGGCTGCACAGGACGCTATCCGTCCTGTGCAGCCAGTGACAGGCTGTCCCCTGTCACATGGCGGCGATCCCCGGCCGCTGATTGGCCGGGGATTGCCGATCTGCCTTACGGCGCTGCTGCGCATCAGCGCCGTACAATGTAAACAAAGCGGATTATTTCCGCTTGTGTTTACATTTAGCCTGCGAGCCGCGATCGGCGGCCCGCAGGCTATTCACGGAGCCCCCCGCCGTGAATTGACAGGAAGCAGCCGCTCGCGCGAGCGGCTGCTTCCTGATTAATCAGCCTGCAGCTGGCGACGCAATACTGCGTCGCTGGTCCTGCAGCTGCCACTTTGCCGACGCGCGGTATGAGTGCGCGGTCGGCAAGCGGTTAAAGTGTGTGTTCAAGACATAATAACATTTTGATTTGTTGTGTTAACCAGAAAAAGTAATTTTAAACCCTTCCATGAAGAACCCAACCACTATAACCTTTTTAAAGTGTTAGGGATAGAGTGATCAGGTGTAGAGAACAGTGGACAATATTGGAGGCAAAGATGCCGTGCATCAAAAAAGTGCACCTGGAAAAAAGGGCACGGGATATAGACGAAATTATAAGTTCTAATGTAAAACAATATTTTTCGTTTATAGCTTATAAACGAAAATCTAGTGCTAAATAGGTTCAATAAACGGAAATGAAACGGCAAAATACCATCTATAACAAAAAACGAAATCAGAAATGAAACGTCAGATAGCGTCTATAACAAAAAACAATATTTATACTTGTATGAAGGATAGTAATACAATGGTAGATTTTACAGGTATGTTACTGCAATTATACCTAACTATAGGCTCACACAGATCTCTCCCCATCCCTATCCCTAACCCCTAGACCCCCTTTGTGTAAATATACATAATTTAAGACATTTTATAAAGTACAAATTTAGTACTGTAGCTATACCTAACCCTACTCTCATACAGAACCCTCCCTGTACCTATCCCTAACCCCTAGACCCCCCTGGTGGTGCCTAACCCTAACCACCCCCCTGGTGGTGCTTAACCCTAACCACCCCCCTGGTGGTGCTTAACCCTAACCAACCCCCTGGTGGTGCCTAACCCTAAGACCCCCCTGGTGGTGCCTAACCCTAACCACCCCCCTGGTGGTGCTTAACCCTAACCAACCCCCTGGTTGTGCCTAACCCTAAGACCCCCTGGTGGTGCCTAACCCTAAGACCTCCCTGGTGGTGCCTAACCCTAAATCTCCCCTGGTGGTGCCTAACCCTAACCACCCACCTGGTGGTGTTAACCCTAAATCTCCCCTGGTGGTGCCTAACCCTAACCATCCCCCTGGAGTTTGTGGCAGCCCAGAGCAGGGGGGCAGAGAATGGTGCTGACATGACACAGAGGCATGTCATTTAGACAGGAACATGCCTCTGTGTTCCATTTGCGTCTTAGAATCTGCCTTGGGTTCACTTTAAAGAGAGTGAGAGAGAAGGAGATTTCACTTTAGGCACCTACAAAGTCCTGCAATCACCCCATGATAATTTAGTAACCATTCAGAAACAGCTACTATGTTGTGGCCAAAGGCTGCATCTTTTATTACATAATAGCAGACAATAAAAAAAAAAACACCAGTCCATATTTGCTAGATAGAGATCCTCAGGAATCTCTGGAAATGCCTTGGTGAACCAGACCCTTGTGCTTGCTATTACAAGTTGCATTCATCAGTTTCTAGCTTGGCCAGCATAGTGGCGTGGTAGATAGTATGTATCGTAACTTACAGTGCTGGATTCCAGGACATTCTCTGCATGTTCTCACCATATTTGTGCAGCTTTTCCTCTAAACAGTCAATTTTCTTTTCTACATTCCCAAAAAATACAGATAAGTTAATTGGCTTAAGACTAGTGGTGCCCACACTTTTAGCTTGCGAGCTACTTAAAAAATTATAAATTAAAAATACCAGGTAGAATCTACCTACAGATGCAAGCCATACACCTTCTAGTGACAACAGCCAACTTCAAGTTAAGGGTAGTGTGTTGCATTCCAATAATTATTTGGTTAAAAATGCAACACTCATTGATGTCTGGTTCACACTATGTGCATTGTGCTATTTACAGCGTCAGTTACAGTGCATTTGTAATTTTAACAACCCAGTCACTTACATAACACAGGTTTTTGAGTGTATTATCCAGAAATGCACTGTAAACCACTTGTTAAGATAACATAGTCCATTACATACCCATCTGTTTGTACTGGAAGTACATTTGCAGACACTAATACATTGCTAACTTGCAATGTGCTTAATGTGAATAACAGGTTGAGACTCTTCAGAAAAGTGCAATATGACATTACTACCACTGGGTGGCAGAAGCATTCTATTAATACATAGCATTAGGAAACAAACTGCAAACTACTGGAAATCCATGGCACCATGTATAGTACAACATGGATAAAGGACATAAGGAGCAAGCCAGTGTGGATGAGGTATATCTGATCAAGTGGCAAGTACAGTGTATATAACATGTTACCTTGACCAAGCCACTCCTCCCCCAGAAAGAAAAAAAAAACCTTTGGATACTGCTCCATCCTTGATCGTGCATGCAATGTTTTCCTCTACAAACATTTCTAGAGGGTAGGAACACACTAGGCAGAATTGCATATGCGTTTTCCACCATGTGCTATGAAAAACACATATGCGATTCTGCCTAGTGTGTTCCTACCCACAATCTTACCTCATAATTAAGTAGGCATATCCATAAAACAGTCCCCCAAACAACATAATTAAGCATAGTCAACTCCCCAAAAAATCACATTATTTGGCAAACAGATATTATAGAAAATATTACATTTCCATATACATAAATGCTACTGCAATCACCCAACGTGCAATGTTCAACAGCTCTGTTAATTCCAATATCGGGATTAATTTGAGCTTGTGTGAGCTGGTCACTACAGATTCCACTCATCCTTAACATGGCAACACACCATACAATAAAAAGATTACATCAATTTGATAAAAATGATAGTTTATATGAAAAATCAAGTCTTCTTTATTTGAGACAGAAACCTGATTAACCTCCCTGGCGGTAAGCCTGTGCTGAGCACGGGCTATGCCGCCGGAAGGCACCGCTCAGGCCCCGCTGGGCCGATTTGCATAAAATTTTTTTTGCTACACGCAGTTAGCACTTTGCTAGCTGCGTGTAGCATCCGATCGCCGACGCTACCCGCCGATCCGCCGCTATTCGTCGTGCCGAGGCTGCCCCCCCCCCCCCAGACCCCGTGCGCTGCCTGGCCAATCAGTGCCAGGCAGCGCTGTGGGGTGGATCGGAGTCCCCTTTGACGTCACAACGCCGATGACGTCGGTAATGTCATCCCACCCGTCGGGGGAAGCCCTCCAGGAGATCCCGTTCTGGGGCTGGGGGGATGCCGCTGAGCAGCGGCTATCATGTAGCGAGACTTTGTCTCGCTACATGAAAAAGAAAAAAACATTTTTGCAAAAAGCGGATTTGCTGCCCCCTGGCGGATTTTTAGCAAACCGCCAGGAGGGTTAAATTGCCCATTTTTATCGATGTAAATCAATCACGAATGGCTGATTTTTCTGATCAATTTTTATGAAAATTGATTGGTGTAGGATAGAGTGCCAATTTCTTGATTTATAGACCAAGCAATTTTTTCAGAGTTTTTTTTTTTTCATACATTTGGACACGTGTGATGCATTGATCAGATTTTTCAAATATTACAATCAATCAGAAAAGTGTATTGTTATTCTCGAATTGCAAAGAAATATAAAAAATTGCATTGTGTGTGTGTGGCCATGTTCAAGGAACATGCACACATATTCAATTTTCATTGGTCAACAGATTTTTAATGCTATTAACAGATTATGTAGGTAAGCGCTCATACTTCAGGAAGTAGTAAAATAGGCCAGTTGTTGGCCAATCAAGATTTGATGTGTGTATGCACCATTAGTTAGAAAGTGTTTACTTAATCTCTCACACTGTATTTTGACATGCTTTACTTACAATGCTGCAGCCCGTTATATTGTAACGCTCATGCCACACTGTAAATGTTGCATAGGTGGTGCAGTGCAGACTTCTTTCGATTCTTTCCCCTCCTCTAGAACACTCCATCAACGCATCCGCCGCTCACCCACACTTTCTCCTTATAGGCGCAATCTGAAAACTCACCTCTTCAGACAAGCATACTCTCCTACCTAGGACACTGCCCACTGACCACCATTTCTACCACCTCGTACACAGCTTCCCTTACCTATTGTCCTATCCCTTAAAGCAGAATGAAACCCAGCATTTCTTATTTGCTCTAATAGATTATTTACAGCATATTATATACAACCAGCATTTTTTTTTACTAGAACAGCATTTAAAGGGTTACACACGGGACTTAGAAGTTCCCTGTCAGCAAAGGTGGACGCATCCGAAGGGAAGATAATGTTATCTTGTATTTAATTGTAACAAGTGAGGAATGTAAATAAACACTTCTCTGGCACTGCAAGCTCTGCTGAACAAAGTCCGACAATCAGAAAGCATTTCTGCTTACATTAGTACATGAATAAAGCAGTTATAAATAAAATGCAAAGTCAGCTCTCAGAGCAAAAAAGATGTACTTTGGTAACATATACTTTCTAAGTGAATAATAATACTTATGCACAAAAGCAAATATGATAACCGTATGGCACATAAAAAGTAGGAAAACATGTTTTTATTAAATATTGTCAGGGTTTTATACCGCTTTAAACCTTTAGACTGTAAGGCCTTTTGGCCAGGGCTCTCTTCCCCTTTTGTCTTACAATGCTGTGTAATGTGTAAATATGTAGTTGATTTGTACACTGCATCAGCTGTAATCCACTCTTGTCTTGTATTAACTGTTGTATTGTTTATTTTGTATTGTTATACCCTGTATGCTGTTGTACAGCGCCCCGGAAGATGCTGGCGCTGCTGTGTACTGTAAATTAATAATAATAATAATATCAGTCCTTAACCACTCCTTTCAACACCCTTTCCCCACCCGGAGCGTGGATATACGTACCCCCGCCGCTGTCCGCGCTCCAGCTCGCTCGTGCGCACACTCCCGCATTCGTGCACGCCGCCGGACGTTCTCCCGGAGATCAATAAATGGTAAAAAACATTCCCATTCATTGATCTCAGCCCCCCAGCAAAGATCGGCTGCTTCTATGAGAAGCAGCGCGATCATTGTAAAAAAAAAAAAAGTTTCCCAGCCTCATTGTACTTCATGTAAGCATACTTCCTACGCTTACAGGTCGCATGCACAAAAAGTTACTGTAGCCATCTTGTGGCCAAGTAGTAAAACTACACCCAAAAGCATTTTTCATATACGAATACATAGTTTTACATTATAAATTAACTCATTACCTCCCACACTCCCCCAATTTTTTTTTTGTAATATATAAAAAAAAAATTACAATAAAAAAACATACATAAATAGTTACCTTAGGGACTGAACTCTTTAAATATTTATGTCAAGAGGGTATAACACTGTTACTTTATAAACTATGGGCTTGTAATTAGGGAAGGACGCAAAACTGAAAAAAATGCACCTTTATTTCCAAATAAAATATTGGTTCCAAACATTGTGATAGGGACATAATTTAAATGGGGTAATAACCGGGACAAATGGGCAAATAAATTTCATGGGTTTTAATTACAGTAGCATGCATTATTTAAAAACTATAATGGCCTATTTTCCCATTAAAACACATTTAGAATAAAATAATTCTTGGCATAATGTCCCACCTAAAGAAAGCCTAATTGGTGGCGAAAAAAAACCAAGATATAGTTCATTTCATTGCGATAAGTAATAATAAAGTTATAGACGAATGACTGGAAGGAGCGCTGAAAGGTGAAAATTGCTCTGGTGCTCAAGGGGTAAAAACCCTCAGTGCTGAAGTGGTTAAAAGATAATATATATACATATATACAGGTCCTTCTAAAAAAATTAGCATATTGTGATAAAGTTCATTATTTTCTGTAATGTACTGATAAACATTAGACTTTCATATATTTTAGATTCATTACACACAACTGAAGTAGTTCAAGCGTTTTATTGTTTTAATATTGATGATTTTGGCATACAACTCATGAAAACCCAAAATTCCTATCTAAAAAAATTAGCATATTTCATCCGACCAATAAAAGAAAAGTGTTTTTAAAACAAAAAATGTCAACCTTCAAATAATTATGTTCAGTTATGCACTCAATACTTGGTCGGGAATCCTTTTGCAAAAATGACTGCTTCAATGCGGCGTGGCATGGAGGCAAACAGCCTGTGGCACTGCTCAGGTGTTATGGAGGCTCAGGATGCTTCGATAGCGGCCTTAAGCTCATCTATAGTGTTGGGTCTTGCGTCTCTCAACTTTCTCTTCACAATATCCCACAGATTCTCTATGGGGTTCAGGTCAGGAGAGTTGGCAGGCCAATTGAGCACAGTAATACCATGGTCAGTAAACCATTTACCGGTGGTTTTGGCACTGTGAGCAGGTGCCAGGTCGTGCTGAAAAATGAAATCTTCATCTCCATAAAGCTTTTCAGCAGATGGAAGCATGAAGTGCTCCAAAATATCCTGATAGCTAGCTGCATTGACCCTGCCCTTGATAAAACACAGTGGACCAACACCAGCAGCTGACATGGCACCCCAGACCATCACTGACTGTGGGTACTTGACACTGGACTTCAGGCATTTGGGCATTTCACTCTCCCCAGTCTTCCTCCAGACTCTGGCACCTTGATTTCTGAATGACATGCAAAAGTTGCTTTCATCCGAAAAAAATACTTTGGACCACTGAGCAACAGTCCAGTGCTGCTTCTCTGTAGCCCAGGTCAGGCGCTTCTGCCACTGTTTCTGGTTCAAAAGTGGCTTGACCTGGGGAATGCGGCACCTGTAGCCCATTTCCTGCACACGCCTGTACACGGTGGCTCTGGATGTTTCTACTCCAGACTCAGTCCACTGCTTTCGCAGGTCCCCCAAGGTCTGGAATCGGTCCTTCTCCACAATCTTCCTCAGGGTCCGTCACCTCTTCTCGTTGTGCAGCGTTTTCTGCCACACTTTTTCCTTCCCACAGACTTCCCACTGAGGTGCCTTGATACAGCACTCTGGGAACAGCCTATTCATTCAGAAATTTCTTTCTGTGTCTTACCCTCTTGCTTGAGGGTATCAATGATGGCCTTCTGGACAGCAGTCAGGTCGGCAGTCTTACCCATGATTGCGGTTTTGAGTAATGAACCAGGCTGGGAGTTTTTAAAAGCCTCAGGAATCTTTTGCAGGTGTTTAAAGGTAATTAGTTGATTCAGATGATTAAGTTAATAGCTCGTTTAGAGAACCTTTTCATGATATGCTAATTTTTCGAGATAGGAATTTTGGGTTTTCATGAGCTGTATGCCAAAATCATAAATATTAAAACAATAAAAGGCTTGAACTACTTCAGTTGTGTGTAATCAATCTAAAATATATGAAAGTCTAATGTTTATCAGTACATTACAGAAAATAATGAACTTGATCACAATATGCTAATTTTTTGAGAAAGACCTGTATATTGGGATGCAAAAGTTAGGGCAACGTTGTTAATCGTCATGATTTTCCTGTATAAATCATTGGTTGTTACGATAGAAAATGTCAGTTACATATATAATATAGGAAACATACACATTGATATTTGAGAAGTGAAATGAAGTTTATTGCATTTACAGAAAGTGTACAAAATTAGGCAGGTGCATAAATTTGAAAAAAAATAAATGAAATCAATATTTAGTAGATCCTCCTTTTGCAGAAATTACAGCCTCTAAACGCTTCCTGTAGGTTCCAACAATAGTCTGGATTCTGGTTGAAGGTATTTTGGAGCATTCCTCTTTACAAAACATCTCTAGTTCATTCAGGTTTGATGGACAGCTCTCTTTAACTCACACCACAGATTTTCAATTAAATTCAGGTTCAGGGACTGAGATGGCCATTCCAGAATGTTGTGCTTGTTCCTCTGCATGAATGCCTTAGTGGATTTTGAGCAGTGTTTAGGGTCGTTGTCTTGTTGAAACATCCAGCCCCGGTGCAGCTTCAGCTTTTTCACTGTATGCCCAAATAACTCAATTTTAGTTTCATTAGTTCACAGCACCTTATTACAAAATTAAGCTGACTTGTCCAAATGTGCTTTGTTTGTGCTGTGGGCGGAGAAAAGCATCACACTCACATCCTCTGCATCACTCTTGCATACAGCATCTTCTTGTGTAAAGTGTGCCGCATGGTTGAACGATGCACAGTGACTCCATCTGTAGCAGGATGATGTTGTAGGTCATTGGTACAAGTCTGTGGGTTGACTCTGACTGTTCCCACCATTCGTCGCTTCTGTTTACCCGAGATTTTGCTTGGTCTGCCACTTCGAGCCTTAACTTGAACTGAGCCTGTGGTCTTCCATTTCCTCAATATGTTCCTAACTGTGGAAACAGACAGCTGAAATCTCTGAGACAGCTTTCTGTATCCTTCCGCTAAACCATGATGGTGAACAATATTTGTCTTCAGGTCATTTGAGAGTTGTTTTGAGACCCCTATGTTGCTATTCTTCAGAAAAAATTAAAAGAGGAGGGAAACTTAAACTTGATCCCCTAAATACTCTTTCTCATAATTGGAATTATCTGTGTATGTAGGTCAGGGGTCACTGAGCTTACCAAGCCAATTTGAGTTCCAATAATTAGTTCTAAAAGGTTTTGGAATAAATAAAATGACAACAGTGCCCAAATGTATGCAACTGCCCAATTTTATTTAAACCATTATTGCACACTTTCTGTTAATCCAATAAACTTCATTTCACTTCTCAAATATCACTGTGTGTGCCTATTTAACTAACATTTTTTTTATCATAACAATCAACGATTAATACAGGAGAATCATGACGATTGACAAGGTTGCCCAAACTTTTGCATCCCACTGTATATGCTTGAATACATATTTTAATTAAATAACAACCTAAAGCCATGTTTAAAAAGCATTTATACACAAAGTTTGATTATACCTATCAAATTTATGTATCAAGGGGTACTTTAGATCATGTTATATACAACACGGGCTATTCAACAAACATGATCATTCATACAGAGGTAAATCTTGCAATTATGTAAAAAAAAAACTTTTCTAGAGTACTGTAATAGCTATGAAAAAAAAATGTATTGGTAGTAAAAACCTTCAAACAAGGAAGCAGCTAAGGAAATTCACTTCCTGTCAAGCTAATAAATGACGGTGGAAAAAACAAGAACTTCCCTTAATCAATAAGGAAACTAGACAGGTTATCTGTTGGTGCTTCTTTCTTTCACAATAAACCGACATGGTTTCTCTCTTTGTTGTTTTCTACCGTCACCATAATGATTTTCTACATGATCTTTCCCGTCAGACCTGCCTGACAAGCCAGAATGAGCACTGGGTTCTTCTGTCACTTGTTTGTTGACCAATTCATTTAGCAGGTAGCATACTAAACCTATGAATCAGTTCTCAATATAAGATAAGAGAGCTGACAAGCTGCCTCAGTGGACATATATGGTGACATTGGCCATATATGGCTAAAGGTACCCATACACTGCAACAATACAGAAATACAGCAGATTTGATCACTGTGATCGAATCTGCTGTGAAATCATTAACACAAATGTCGATCAATCTCCAAATCGATCGATTCAGTCGATCTGTCCAGGTGGAAAATTGAACTAGCTCGCCGGCGGGTCAGGAGTGCCTCGTTAGCGGTATTTGATGCAGTGACGCAACAATAACATCACCTGCCCAGCCGGTGCAAGTCCCAGAGTCCCTGCAGTCTCTAACTTTTTCCGGCATCATCTCTTCACTTCCTGTCCTATCCTGTGAGAAGGTGAAGTTCAAACAGTAGAGGGCGCTCTACTGTTTGAACCTTCTGCTTGTCACAGGATGGAACAGGAAGTAAAGCGAAGATGTAGGAGTAAGCTGGAAGAATTGAGAGACTGCGGAGACTCACGCCGGTGAACAGATGGAACAAAGGTAGCAGGGGTGGCGAGGCAGGCGGCAGTGGCAGTTCCACAGGTTGTGAATCGATTTTATGCTGAAATCAATTCAAAATCTGTGTGCAGTGTGTGGGCGGCCATAAGATCCCTCTCTGATCAGATTCGATCAGAGAGGGATCTATCTGTTGGTCGATCTGGTGGCAATCGACCAGTGTATGGCAGCCTTAAGTTTGCCTTAAAGCAAACCTGAAGTGAAAATAAACTTATGAGATAAACAATATGCATCTATAGTACTGATCGTAATTAGGTGAATGACAAAGGTATTTTAGTTTACCAAATAGTTTTATTGCATGAAAAAACATGTACAACTGGATAAGGTAGGTTTGATGCACTAATAGTTATACAAGTGTCAGATAATTCCGCTAACAAAAGAAACCTTCAATTGTCAAACCGAATATAACATTAAAACATGCTTTCTCTATTGGGACAAGGAAAGTATACACCAAAATGTCATGTAAAGTCTAATGAAATATGACTAAAATGACAACAGTATTTTTAATGTTTTACAGCTCATATAAAGGGTGATTCAAAAATCCTGTTACAATTATTGTGGCGTAACAGTGCAATGACATCAATATAATGTGCATTGTGTGTCACAGGAGCCCTAGTGGTCAGGCCGCAAATTGCCTTCCAATCGGTTTCAGCACACAGACCACGCAAGCTTTTGTCGCGATCTTTGCGCAGAAACCGACAGAAATTTGGGCAGCAGCCCGACCAGAAGGGAGCCTGTGAGGTACGGTAATTCACTTTACACACTAGTTCAGGGTATAACTGCCACCACCTCTGTTACCATGGGACAGAGGAGCCCGCTGACTGTCTGAACCTAGATCTACAAATAAAAACGGTTAAAACACGCTGTATTCTGTCTAGCTAGCAACAATACAATAGTAGCGTCTCTTCAGAAGTCTGGTTCAGTTTGTGCGGCTGCGAAGCAGGGTAGCGGAACAGTGAATGACTTGGATAAAGTCGTTTATTCACGGCAATATAAATAATTAATATATACAGACAATTATTAAAATCAACAATTATTAAAACAGTAATAGCCAGTATGAAAAATAAAAGAAAGGGCGAAAAAATACTTAGTTGCATGGAAAATGTCCTTTTGTGGGAAAATCATCAAGTCCTTGGTTTCAAGTTCCGCAGAGTTCTTTGTTTCAGCTGAGTATAAGCAAAATGGCCACCACTTGTTCTTCACGGTGGCCGTGTGTTCATGAAGGTGGAAAAATGGAGGAATCACCAGCCCGGGCAGCTCATGTACTTTTAATGGAGCTGCTTTCAGAGGCGGGCTTCCAGAGTCGGCCCCGGGCCGGACTATTGTAATCACATCTGGGCAGGGGCTTTCACAAGTCCCATAACCCTGACATTTCTCTAGACCGACCTACGCGGCCGGCACACAAATAATAATTACATATTCTCGATCCCCAAAACCTACCGATTATTATATCAGACATGGCTAGGGCAGCAGGTCCAGTTCTTGAGAAGGGTCATACCTCAATAACCGGACGGACTATCACAATGAATTTCATATCAGCACGATGGCCAGATTTTACAATATGAATTTTATAGCTGTGCGAGGTATGGTTGCCATATAATCGTCAAGAAACCATACCCCACATGCATTCATATCTGGCCTGGTCGGAGCCGATTCGGCTGGCTTTCTATGGCCCCCCTGTGGAGATTAGCTTCCTGAACTCAAGGGTTTGTTCCTGCTCATTAGCATATCAAAAGAGCCATCCTGCAGTTAAGCTGATGTCTTCTCTCTGCTGAGAAAAGACAGATGCTCCTACACAATCAATCCAGATTCTATTGATCTGAAGCGCAATCGATGCAGAGAATCGAGTGCGATTGCTTTTTCTTCATGGGCGGTTCCAGGACGTGTCTGCGTCCCCACAACCGTCCGTGACATTGTGTACTTAGCATAACTCACATTATGTACACAATGCGCATGCTGCTCGTAGAACGGGCATTACACAAATAACGTATGTGTGGTATACATAACATGAGTTGTGCTGTATGCACAATGCGTGTTACATTGATGGCGTGAACACCGGCAATATTGTAGTGTACTAACAGTGCACTGCATTTTTCCCAGGATCAACCCCATAGAGACAAATTTTTATCTATCCCTTGCACTTAGAAGTGTTTGTCTACTATGCAAGAGTTTTATTAGTTATCAGTAAGAGTTATGCTACAATCCAACTCTGATCTAACTGCAGAGAGAAAGTCATTTAGAGCCCTGCAACTGCAAACTTAGGGTGCTTTTACACTTAATCAGTTGGTATGCGTTAGGCCCCTTTTACACCTTTTCAGTTGCTCTCAGTTATAACTGAAAGAAAACTGATTTTCAAAGTAATGCCCATGTTTTCCTATGGCACCTTTCACGCTTTTTAACTGAAATCTTCTTTCCAATGCACTGCTATGGAAAAAATGCGCACTAATGCGCACTAACACGTACTAACACACACTAACGCATACCAACTGATTAAGTGTAAACGGGCCTAAGTGTGCGTTAGTACGCGTTAGTGTGTGTTGGTACGTTTTTTCCATAGCAGAGCATTGTGATAAAGGTTTCAGTTAAACAAAACCTGTAACGAAAAAAACCTCCCCTGGGGGTTACTCACCTCGGGTGGAGAAAGCCTCCGGATTCTACTGAGGCTTCCCCCATCCTCCTCTGTCCCACGGCGGCAGCGAAAATCCTCCCGGAACGACGGGAATGTAAATATTTACCTCCCCGGCTCCAGCGCAGGCGCAGTCTCGCTCTCCGCATGGAGAGCGGACCCGACCGAGATTGGCTATTTTTACCTATCTCAGTGCGGAGATCCGCAAAAGCACCCCCGCTGGGGCCAGGAGAGGTAAATAAATCCGCGCTTATCAGGCTTGTCGAGGGAGGATTCCGGGACTCTTCGGGGGAGCCAGCGCTGGACTGCCTGCAGCTACAGGAGTGGGGGAAGCCTCATTGGGACCCTGAGGCTTCCCCCTCCCGAGGTGAGTACTCCCCAGGGGAACTTTTTTTGTTACAGAGTCTCTTTAAAATGCATATAGTAGGAACTGTGCGATAGGAAAACATGGACTATACTTTGAAAATCAGTTTTCTTTCAGTTATAACTGAGAGCAACTGATTAAGGCCCCGTTCACACTGCATTTCGGGAACGCGTGTAGGAGGCCGACACGCATGGCATCAGACAGCATCATACAGCCCTGTCAGTCAGTCACTGCTGCTGGTGGGACCTTGGCCCTTTGGTAGTTCCTACTGTGCCACTGCCAGGCCCAGCACAGTCAGTGACTACCTGTGTGTGTGACAGCTGCACATTTGTAATACCCATCACTGCATATACCTACCTGTTGTTCAGTGCACCCACCTACCTAGGTGACCGCACGCAGTGTCACTGCACCTGATCACGGTATCTGTGTGTGTGACAGCTGCAAATTTGTAATACCAGTCATTGCATCATTGTTCACAGTACCTGTGTGACCGCACGCTGTGTAATATACCACTCCATGCATACCTGTTAACTGCACCTGTGTGACAGCTGCACATTGTATTGTAATACCAGTCACTGCATACCTTTCACTGCACCTGTGTGACTGCACATTGTATTAGTCAAGTCAGTGCATACCTTTCACTTCATCCTTCCCGATATGGACAAAACAGGTAGAGGCAGAACCAGAGGCAGGCCACCCGGCTGGTCTGTTCGAGGTCGTGCGGACGTGATTTTGTGCGGCCCTGGCCCAAAGTACAGTGCTCAGAAGAAGGCACGTCCCATCAACTCCCAAGATTGTCAGGACGTGGTTGACTATTTAACACAGAACACCTCATCTTCCGCAGCCACCAGCGCTACTACAAGCACCACATCCGTTGCATTTGACACTTCGCAGGAGTTATTTGGTGGGGAATTTACTGATTCACAGACATTATTGTTACAACAAGATGAAGGCGCTAAGCAAGTTACAGCACCTCATACAGTATGTCTGAGTTAGGCGACACTATGGATGTAACGTGTGAGGAGGAGGATGATGAAGTACCTGCTGTTGGTGCAGTTTATGAGGTGTCTGAGGCAATCGAAGATGGGGAGGATGATTATGATGATACGGATGCCACGTGGGATCTTAAGAGACAAGATGACCAAGGGGACGGTTCAGAGGGGGAGTCAGAGAGGAGAAGGAGGAGACGAGTTGCTGAAAAAAGCAGGGGGAGCTCGTCTTCAGAAACAGCTGGTGGCAGTGTCTGGCGCCATGTATCGCCACCTATGGACAGCCAGCCAACATGCCCTTCAACGTCAGCTGCATAGTGCCCACATCCCAGGGGGACTCAGCGGTTTGGAAATTTTTGTGTGTGTCTGCCTTAGATCAGAGCAATGCCATCTGTTCTCTCTGCTACCAAAAATTGAGCCGTGGAAAGGCCAACAGCCGCGTAGGGACAACTGCCTGGCACATGGAGAAAAGGCACAAACTGCAATGGGAAGAGCACCAGAGGAAAAGCAGCACACAAAAGAAAAGCCACCCTCCTTCTCCTCTTTCTCCTTCAGGTGCATCAACTTCAGCTGCTTTCTCCCTTGCACCTTCACAATCACAGCCACCCTCCTCCACTCCACCTCTCACCTTGAGCGGTTCCTGCTCCTCTACCCACAGCAGCAGCCAGGTGTCCATGAGGGAAATCTTTGAGTGGAAGAAGACAATGGGCTTGATTCACAAAGGGGTGCTAACTGTTAGCACGCTGGTGAAAAGCCCATTATCACGCCTAAACTCAGTTTAGGCATGATAAAATAAACTCGCGCGCAAAGGTTTGCGTGTAAAGTTTTGCGTGCGTAAAACTTAGTTTACACGCGCAACTCCATTAAACTCTATGCAACGTTTCGCGCGCAAAATCCAAAACTTTGCGCGCGAGTTTTTCCCTCAAAGCAGTGCTAACCTAATTAGTGCAATGCTTATCATGGCCAAAAGTCTTTAGGCGTGCTAAGTAGGTTAGCACCGCTTTGTGAATCAAGCCCATTGTCTGCCAGTCACCCCCTTGCCCAGGGTCTAACAGCTGGCTTGGCAGTAATGATGGGCGAACACCTGGATGTTCGGGTTCGGGAAAGTTCGCCGAACATGGCCGAGATGTTCGGCATGTTCGGGCCGAACCCCGAACTTTCCGAACATCCAGCTTTTGGGGGCCCTATGGGGTCGCAGGCATAAGGGGGGAGCATGCCCCGATCGCGGGGGGGGGGGGTCGGAAATTCCCCCCACCCCCTCCGCTAGCGCTCCCCCCTCTGCCCGCTTCCCCATTCAAAAGTTTAAGCAAAGTACCTGTAGTGGATGGCCTGGCAGTGGGCGGCACTGTGGAGTGAGGAGGAGGAGTCCGGAGAGTGACGAGTTGAGGGAGGCCGGGCAGCGGGCGGTTCAGCGGAAGTACCCTTGTGGTACTTCCGCCCTTTCTCTGACCTCACGCCCGCTGCCCGGCCTCCCTCAACTCGTCACTCTCCGGACTCCTCCTCCTCACTCCACAGTGCCGCCCACTGCCAGGCCATCCACTACAGGTACTTTGCTTAAACTTTTGAATGGGGAAGCGGGCAGAGGGGGGAGCGCTAGCGGAGGGGGTGGGGGGAATTTCCGACCCCCCCCCCGCGATCGGGGCATGCTCCCCCCTTATGCCTGCGACCCCATAGGGGGGCAGTATTCGGTCGAACAGGGCCCTGTTCGGCCGAACAGGGGCCCTGTTCGGCGGCCATTAGAAGTTCGGGGCGAACCCGAACTTAAAAGGCCGAACACCATCAGGTGTTCGGCCGAACGCGAACATCACCCGAACAGGGTGATGTTCTGCAGAACCCCGAACAGTGGCGAACACTGTTCGCCCAACACTACTTGGCAGAACTGTTAGCTCGCCAACTGTTACTATACCAGCTGGTGGACTCTGAAACCTTCCGAAAATGTGTGGCCATTGGGACACCGCAGTGGAAGATACCAGGCCACAACTATTTCTCTAAAAGGTCCATACCCAAACTGTACCATGAAGTTAAGAGGCAAGTGGTGTCATCTCTGGCACACAGCGTTGGATCAAGGGTCCATCTGACCATGAATGCCTGGTCTGCCAAGCACGGTCAGGGCAGGTACATTACTTACACAGCCCATTGGGTCAACCTGGTGACCGCTGGCAAGCAGGGAGTACGTGGCTTTGCAGCGGACCTAGTTATGACACCTCCACGGCTTGCAGGCAGGCCTCCTGCCACCTCCTCTCCTCCTGCTACATCCTCTTCGCTGTCGTCATCCTCCTCCTCCTTGGCTGAGTGGCAGTTCAACTCTATTGGTGCTGCGATCTCCTCTCCAGCTACACAGCCCCAGCTCCCCAGGGCCTATGCTGTATGCCAGGTACGACGGTGTCATGCCATCTTAGACATGTCTTGCCTCAAAGCGGAGAGTCACACTGGAGCAGTTCTCCTGGCTGTGCTGAACAAACAGGTGGATCAGTGGCTGACCCCGCACCAACTGGAGATCGGCAACGTGGTGTGTGACAACGGCAGCAATCTCATTTTGGCTTTGAATTTGGGAAAGTTGACACATGTACCCTGCATGGCACATGTGCTGAATCTCATAATTTAAAGATTTGTGTGTAAGTACCCAGGCTTAAAGGACGTCCTGAAGCAGGCCAGGAAGTTGTGTGTTGCGGTCTTACACGGCCATGGCACGCTTTGCCGATATTCAGCGGAGAAACAACTTGCCGGTGAGACGCTTGATTTGCGATAGCCCGACTCACTGGAATTCGACCCTCCTGATGTTTGACCGCCTGCTACAACAGGAGAAAGCCATCATCCAGTATCTCTACAACTACAGTAGAAGGACACACTCTGGGGAGATGGGGATGTTCTGGCCAAAGAGCTGGACACTCATGCGAAATGCCTGCAGGCTCATGCGGCCGTTTGAGGAGGTGACAAACATGGTGAGTCGCAGTGAAGGCGCCATAAGCGACTTTATCCCGTATTCTTTCTTCCTGGAGGGTGCTGTGCGTATAGTGGTTGATCAAGCTGTGGAGGAGCGTGAACAGGAACAGTTACAGGAGGAACAGTGTGGGATCAATTTTCATCAGAACCAGATGTTTCCTCAACACCTGCGGCAGCACAGAGGGGGGAGGAGGAGGAGGAAGAGTCGTGTGGGCAAGAGGAGTCAGATGATGATGAGGAAGGTGGTTTTTTTTTGAGGAGGAGGCGGCAGAAGAACAACCGCAGCAGGTGTCACAGAGGGCTTGTGCTCCTCAACGTTCCCGTGGTATTGTTCGTGGCTGGGGGGTGGAGGAGAACTTACCTCATGTCACTGAGGAAGAGCAAGAGGAGATGGATAGTATGTCTGGATCCAAATTTGTGCAGATGGCATCTTTCATGCTGTCCATCCTGTTGAGGGATAGAGATGGCCCGAACCGTTCGCCGGGCGAATCTCTCTGGGCCTTGTACTACTTCCGGGTTGCAATGACCTGGAGTAGTACACCTGTGCTGGCCCGGCGGTGCGCGTCCTATATCGCGCTCCTGTTGCCGGGCACTCTCTGCGCATGAGAGTGATGTCACTCATGACGTCACGCACATGCGCAGAAAGTGCCCGGCAACAGGAGCGCGATCTAGGACGCGCACTGCCGGGCCAGCGCAGGCGTACTACTCCAGGTCATTGTGACCCGGAAGTAGTACAAGGCCCAGGGATTCAGAGATGTTCGCCGGCGAACGGTTCGGGAACTGTTCGCAACATCTCTATTGAGGGACACCCATATAAAAAAACTCAAGGGGAATGAGCTGTACTGGGTGGCCATGCTACTAGACCCTCGGTATAGGCACAAAGTGGCGGAGATGTTACCAACTCACCTGAAGGCAGAAAGGATGCTGCACATGCAGAACAAGCTGGCAACTATGCTTTACAGTGCGTTTAAGGGTGATGTCACAGCACAAACGGAATAAAGGTACCACTGTCAGTAATCCTTTTCCCATGTCCACGCAGGCAAGGACAGGATGCTCTAGCGATCTCATGCTGATGTCGGACATGTGGACATTCTTTAGTCCAATGCCTCGCCTTAGCCCTTTCGGATCCACCCTCCACCAACGCCTCGACCGGCAGGTAGCCAATTACCTGGCCTTGAGTGTGGATGTAGACACTGTGAGCAGCAATGAATCCTTGGACTACTGGGTGTGTAGACTTGACTTCTGGCCAGAGCTGTCCCAATTTGCCATCCAATTTCTGTCTTGCCCTGCTTCAAGCGCCCTGTCAGAAAGGACCATCAGCACAGCTGGAGGCATTGTCACTGAGAAGAGAAGTCGCCTAAGTCACAAAAGTGTTCAGTACCTCACCTTTATCAAAATGAATGAGGCATGGATCCCGGAGGGCTACTGTCCGCCCGAAGACTAAGTCAGTCCCCACACACAGCATCTCTGCCTGCTCGCCGTGTGACTGCCTGCCCCAAGACTAAGTCGCTCCCCACACAGCATATCTGCCTGCAGGCCGCTTGACTGCCTTCTCCGCCACCACCAACAGGGTCCAGGACTCCAGGCAGATTCCTGAATTTTTTTAAGGCTGCTGCTAGCAGCTGCCGCTATAATCATTTTTCTGGTGCGTGTACATGCCTGCCTAATTTTTCTGGCTGCACTGCAGCTGCAACAACAAAACAAAAGGCATGTACATGTGTCAACTCCCCTTCGTGATCATTACCTTGCCGCCGTGAAGGGGCTTGCGGCGTATCACAATGAAGCAATGACCGCCGGCTATAGGAGTGTCTAGGGGGAAGGGGGGGGGCACACCCAAGATAGTAAGGTCATTGCTTCATTGTGAAAAAACCAGATTCGATCAGCTGGACAGTCACTGTTCTGTCATTGAGCTACCTCAGCCCGGCGACCATATGGGCTTGAAAACCGGCATGGCCTGCACTCTCGCCATGGTGCGCACCAGTCCAGCGCGGCCGTCACTACACAAGAATTAAGCACCTTTTTTCATTACTTTATTTTCACTGCAGTTCCTCTTTAATGAATTGAGGCTGTAGTTATAATTGGCTAAATGCAAAACAATTTATTCAGCTTGCAAGCAGATAGTTTAAATACTGCTGCAGTTTTGTCTACGTGAAAACCGAGAATGTAATTGTTTTTACAGGAAAGAAATATGCAAAGCTAATATAAATTAGGCACTACAGTCAGGTGTTCAGTCAGCTGCCACAGATGCCACCTCAGTAAATAGGTATCAGTGACTGGTCTTGTGTGGATTGGAGACAAGATGGGACCATAAACCATTTTATCACGTAGCGCACTATCACAGGTTTGGAAATCCCAGCTGTTGTTAGTCACTTCAATTATAATCAAGGCATGTAAACTTACTGGACAGCCACACAGATGAGTCACTGTGCTACCAAATATGAAAACATTTGCATAGATAATAGAACTTTTTCATGTACTGTAATGTCTGGAAGTAATAATAAGATAATAAAATGTAAAAAGGCAATATTCCTTAAAGCCTATCGTTTCTATGTGAAACACGACAGCAATAACAGCTCCACCTTTGTATGTAGGCAGAACTAAAGTTCCAGGTTCAGCTCCTGATGTGGATTTGATGTGTGGAGTTGGTATCCTCTCGCTGTGTTTGTATGGGTTTCCTCTGGGCAATGCGATTATTTCCTACATCCTAAACCATACTGTTGGGTTAATTTGCTTACCCTTAAGAAGCAGATCCTAGACTATAGCCTCATACCCACTGTAGACATAAGTCCATTTGTGCCATTTCAGCCAATCTAGTGTGTGTTTAGCTGCCCCAGTGCGGGGCAAACCAAGGTTTTCAAGGTGGAGAATCCTGAAAGGTCTCCTTTAGCCATGCACAATACAGTATAATAATATGCTAGGACATCATGCTGGGAACACTCAATGCAATTTCCCGTACGACTGACAGGGTATGACAATTATTTGCTAAATGTCCAATCTGCTCCTGATCGACAACGGGATCGATCAACAGCAGTTTACATACAGATAATAATGAGGACAGCCGACATAGCTAAAGAATGGGAAAGTGAAGCATTCACCCAGCAGGGCACAGGGCTGTGCTCATATCTGTCTCTGTTAAAGAGACTCTGTAACAATATGTTCAGCCTTATTTCTCCTATCCTACAAGTTCCTATACCTGTTCTAATGTACTCTTGCTTACTGCAGCCTTTCTAGTTGCACTGTCTCTCTAATATATCTTATCTTCTTTTCTTTGTCAAGCTTTGTTGACCCAGAGAGGAAGGAGCTGCCTCTGCTGTGATAGGGACAAATTATGCATGCCCCCTCCAGGCTAACTCATGTGTCCTTTGTTTATTCCTCACTCACAGAGAGGTCCCTGCTCTCAGTTTCAGCTGTGTCTGTGTAGCTGTGGGAGGAGGGAGCTGCTTGTCACATGCTGACAATTTGTTACCCAGACACAAGAGCAGAGCCCAGACTCCTCGTTCAGAAGAAACAGCTGTGTTTATAAAGGAGTCTGAGGATTCTTGTCACGCTTCAGTGGCACAGAGCCGCAGAGGCAGAAGGTAAAACTTTTTCTAAACTTGCACTTAGCATTTGAAGGCTGCATTCACTGTGTAATAATAAAAACTTGTCATGCAAACATAAGGCAGTATACATCCTGTTTCTTTTCAGTATACTTCCTGTTTTGGCGGCCATCTTTACTGTTTTCAAAAGTTTATAAAGCTGTTATTTTATCGCCAATATTGCGGCGGAGATCGGCGAAAATGTCACAGAGGGGGCTAGAAGATGTAACCGAACAGGCTGATATATTTATTTATATAACATTTTTTCAGTACAGATTCTCTTTAAGTTCCCCAAAGCCTCTCGATGCTCTGTACACACACTGCTGCTCCATCCAAAATCAACTGTAGCAGGGAAAGAAAATGGGCAGTGCTGTGAGCTGCAGGATTCCTGCAGATATTCTGGTGTCTCAACTTGTGCCTATCCCCAGACACTGCACCGGCCCCGGTCTGAGGGGGGATTCTGGGCAGCTGTAATCCCCTTCCCTGTGTTTGCTTATGCCAGTTGTTGTTTTAAGGCTAAATCTTAATATAACAATAACTAAATTCATTGTTCCTGTCCTTACTGAACCCACCAGAAGCCGCTCTATCATGTCCCTCACTAGTGTCCCTTTTGCCCCATCCTTAGCAACTGCACATGTGGCTTGGGTATAGGCATGTGATGTCTCTGAATACCACATGTGATAAAGAGACACATGTATATCGAAGACTTAGAATACATCTTTCTGTTTGACTTTATTGGGTGTGTGGACCATTGTCTACTGTATGCAACCTGTGCTCAGAACTTTCACCTTAGAGATCATTGAATCCCGGAACCTATAGGTGGCAAATATTGTGCCTGTGAGGTAGAAGGTAATGAGCGGGGTACATACAAACAGGGTAGTTAGCTTAGTATGCTCTAAAAATATGCTGTGCTGTGCTCAATGCCTTCTGAGTCTTATAAGAGAAAAGTGCTTTACGAATGTTCGGTCATTTTTGTAGACTATGAGACCTTATTTTTGCAACAGTAGTGACTTTGTGCTCTGTGCACACATTCTGATACTATATGGATGGGAATATTGCTGAAATTAGCTCTGGACATCCGATGGTCCAGAGTGGAAAGCCACTACTAGGGGAAAAGGTGGCCTCACAGCCCATAATGACTACAGGAGACGCTACTCCAGGTATAGCCTGCATCACCATGCTAAACCAATTATTACTAAGACCTGGGAATGCTTCACACAGTAACTTTTAAAAAGGATTTAAAGTATATCTGAACTCAGGAAATATGTTGAAATCAAAAGCTATGTGTAAGCTCCCTCACAACTTTAAAAACACCTTTAGCTTACACTGATACAGACCCTTCCACTAGGTATTGAATGACTACAAAGCTGGATCTCTGTGAAGTTGACACAGTACTGCATTAGACGCTGTCCTTGCTCTGCCGCTCTAGTGGAAACAGTCTTCTGGTAGGGAAACAGTTGCAGACATAGGTCTTCAGTGTATAAAACAGCTGATAGTCTTTACCTAAAGAATACCTACAAAGCTTTTAGCCAGCAACACTAACAAGCTTTGCAGAGGTCTCTCAGCAGAGCATGTGCAAAAAAAAAGTTTTTTTGGCATGGGGGGGGGGGGGGGGGGGGGGGGTCAGAGCTGAACTGTAACCTGGCCGTAAACTGTTTACACTGCGTGTTAGACAGAGGCACTCAGACAGGAACACAGAGCTTCAGCTGATGATTTACACACATTTGAAGCTTTATTTCTGCTTCCTATCTTTCTTAGCAGATTCCAGTCACAGTATTAGAGCCAGTGTAGATTGTTTCAGCATGCTGGATGTGCTGGGCACAGTCCTCCATAGTAATGCACACTGTAAATGTAATTTTCTTCATAAAAAACATAAACAGATTTTTAAAAAAAGCCTGTATTGCTATTTGCTAGTAATTAATGAAAAATATACAGTATATGACACTTTAGAATTTTAGATAGTTGTCCATTAAGAGCATCAGCTCTACAGGTAAGGCAATGTCTAAAATTTGACCATCACCTGATCACTTTCTCACTCTCCACTTCCTACCCTCCCCACCATCTGCCTGTCCCAGGTCTTTGGCAGAGAGATCTAAGCAATCTGAAATCCAAAGGCCTTTCCAGGCGAACGCTGCTACTCCAGCGCAGGAGACTTGGGCACAGCCGGCGCCACCATAGGCCGTAATAGGAACTACAGCTATAGCAGCACACATGGAGTAACTTCGGCGCCGTCAGAAGCTGAAGTTACGTTTAAAACACAATAATTCGCTGGCAATTGCTGGAAGACGAATTATTTCATTCCCCACCATCCATGGCGGCCTGGAGGGGGATTAGTATTTAACACGGCCAGGAACTTGTGCAGCAGCAGGATCAGCCACATATCCTGCGTATCCTGCACCCAAGTGTCCCACGCCGATTCCTCTTGTACGCTTTCCAGGACCCTTCACTCCCTCTCTTCCTCACTCCTGCACTTGAACTGTATCAACCAAGCCACAGCCCATTATTTCATATCCCTCTTATCTACCTTAGATGAAGCTGTCCCTCCTTCTGCCCCAATCACCCCCAAACTCCAGTCCTAGCACACTACTCACATTGCACCCACCAAAAAGGTGCTTCTAAGCGTAAATAGATGAAGTCACGCCTAAACTCTGACTTCCTTAACCACTTTCCGACCGCCCACTGCACAGAGGCGGCCGGGAAGTGGATCCCGCAAGGACCGCCGCATGTACAATTGGCGGAGGTCCTTGTACGGGCATGGGCGGAGCGTTTGCGTCATTCGTGACGCGATCAGCCACCGGCGCCTGGCTCCGCCCCCCTCGCGCTGTAACCCGCCGGCCGTCTGGAAGCGCCGGCGGGTTACTAGCACCCGGATCGCCGCATACAAAGTGTATGATACACTTTGTAATGTATACAAAGTGTATTATACAGGCTGCCTCCTGCCCTGGTGGTCCCAGTGTCCGAGGGACCACCAGGGCAGGCTGCAGCCACCCTAGTCTGCACCCAAGCACACTGATTACCCCCCCTGGCCCCTGATTGCCCACAGCACCCCTCAGGACCCCCCCCCCCCTGCCCACCCCCCAGACCACTGTTTGCACCCAATCACCCCCCTAATCACCCATCAATCACTCCCTGTCACTATCTGTAAACGCTATTTTTTTTTTATTCCCTAAACTGCCCCCTGCTCCCTGCTGATCACCCCCTACCCCTCATATTCTCCCCAGACCCCCCCCCCCCCCTGTGTACTGTATGCATCTATCCCCCTAATCACCTGTCAATCACCCATCAATCACCCATCAATCACCCCCTGTCACTGCCACCCATCAATCAGCCCCTAACCTGCCCCTTGCGGGCAATCTGATCACCCACCCACACCAATAGATCGCCCGCAGATCCGACGTCAGATCACCTCCCAAGTGCAGTGTTTACATCTGTTCTCTACCCTAAACACCTACTAATTACCCATCAATCACCCATCAATCACCCCCTATCACTACCTGTCACTGTTACCCATCAGATCAGACCCTAATCTGCCCCTTGCGGGCACCCAATCACCCATCTACACGCTCAGATTACCCTTAGACTCCCCCCTTATCAATTCGCCAGTGCATTATTTACATCTGTTCTTCCCTGTAATAACCCACTGATCACCTGTCAATCACCTGTCAATCACCCATCAATCACCCCCTGTCACTGCCACCCATCAATCACCCCCTGTCACTGCCACCCATCAATCAGCCCCTAATCTGCCCCTTGCGGGCAATCTGAACACCCACCCACACCAATAGATCGCCCGCAGATCCGACGTCAGATCACCTCCCAAGTGCAGTGTTTACATCTGTTCTCTACCCTAAACACCCACTAATTACCCATCAATCACCCATCAATCACCCCCTATCACCACCTGTCACTGTTACCCATCAGATCAGACCCTAATCTGCCCCTTGCGGGCACCCAATCACCCATCTACACGCTCAGATTACCCTTAGACTCCCCCCTTATCAATTCGCCAGTGCATTATTTACATCTGTTCTTCCCTGTAATAACCCACTGATCACCTGTCAATCACCTGTCAATCACCCATCAATCACCCCCTGTCACTGCCACCCATCAATCACCCCCTGTCACTGCCACCCATCAATCAGCCCCTAATCTGCCCCTTGCGGGCAATCTGAACACCCACCCACACCAATAGATCGCCCGCAGATCCGACGTCAGATCACCTCCCAAGTGCAGTGTTTACATCTGTTCTCTACCCTAAACACCCACTAATTACCCATCAATCACCCATCAATCACCCCCTATCACCACCTGTCACTGTTACCCATCAGATCAGACCCTAATCTGCCCCTTGCGGGCACCCAATCACCCGCCTACACGCTCAGATTGCCCTCAGACCCCCCCCCTTATCAATTCACCAGTGCATTATTTACATCTGTTCTTCCCTGTAATAACCCACTGATCACCTGTCAATCACCTGTCAATCACCCATCAATCACCCCCTGTCACTGCCACCCATCAATCACCCCCTGTCACTGCCACCCATCAATCAGCCCCTAACCTGCCCCTTGCGGGCAATCTGATCACCCACCCACACCAATAGATCGCCCTCAGATCCGACGTCAGATCACCTCCCAAATGCATTGTTTACATCTGTTCTCTACCCTAAACACCCACGAATTACCCATCAATCACGCCCTGTCACTGCTACCCATCAGATTAGACCCCTATCTGCCCCTAGGGCACTCAATCACCCACCCACACCCTCAGAACGCCCTCAGACCCCAGTCCTGATCACCTCGCCAGTGCATTGCTTGCATCTATTCCCCTCTCTAATCGAACCTTGAGACACCCATCAATCATCCTCCTGTCACCCCCTAGCACACCTACCCATCAGATCAGGCCCTAATTTGCCCCGTGTGGGCTCCTGATCACTCGGCCAAACCCTCAGATCCCCCTCAGACCCCCTTCCAATCACCTCCCCAGTGCATTGATTGCATCTATTTTCCCCTCTAACCACCCCCTGAGACACCCATCAATCACCTCCTGTCACCCCCCTAGCACTCCTATCCATCAGATCAGGCCCAATACAACCTGTCATCTAAAAGGCCACCCTGCTTATGACCGGTTCCACAAAATTCGCCCCCTCATAGTCCACCTGTCATCAAAATTTGCAGATGCTTATACCCCTGAACGGTCATTTTGAGACATTTGGTTTCCAGACTACTCACGGTTTTGGGCCTGTAAAATGCCAGGGCGGTATAGGAACCCTACAAGTGACCCCATTTTAGAAAAAAGACACCCCAAGGTATTCTGTTAGGTGTATGACGAGTTCATAGATTTTATTTTTTGTCAAAAGTTAGCGGAAATTTATTTTTATTGTTTTTTTCTCACAAAGTGTCATTTTTCACTAACTTGTGACAAAAAATAAAATCTTCTATGAACTCGCCACTCACCTAACGGAATACCTTGGGGTGTCTTATTTCTAAAATGGGGTCACTTGTGGGGTTCCTATACTGCCCTGGCATTTTAGGGGCCCTAAACCGTGAGGAGTAGTCTAGAAAACAAATGCCTCAAAATGACCTGTGAATAGGACGTTGGGCCCCTTAGCGCACCTAGGCTGCAAAAAAGTGTCACATGTGGTATCGCCGTACTCAGGAGAAGTAGTATAATGTGTTTTGGGGTGTATTTTTACACATACCCATGCTGGGTGGGAGAAATATCTCTGTAAATGACAATTGTTTGATTTTTTTTACACACAATTGTCCATTTACAGAGATATTTCTCCCACTCAGCAGGGGTATGTGTAAAAATACACCCCAAAACACATTATACTACTTCTCCTGAGTACGGCGATACCACATGTGTGGCACTTTTTTGCACCCTAACTGCGCTAAGGGGCCCAAAGTCCAATGAGTACCTTTAGGATTTCACAGGTCATTTTTGTTTCAAGACTACTCCTCACGGTTTAGGGCCCCTAAAATGCCAGGGCAGTATAGGAACCCCACTAATGACCCCATTTTAGAAAGAAGACACCCCAAGGTATTCCGTTAGGAGTATTGTGAGTTCATAGAAGATTTTATTTTTTGTCACAAGTTAGCGGAAAATGACACTTTGTGGAAAAAAACAATTAAAATCAATTTCCGCTAACTTGTGACAAAAAATAAAATCTTCTATGAACTCACCATACTCCTAACAGAATACCTTGGGGTGTCTTCTTTCTAAAATGGGGTCATTAGTGGGGTTTCTATACTGCCCTGGCATTTTAGGGGCCCTAAACCGTGAGGAGTAGTCTTGAAACAAAAATGACCTGTGAAATCCTAAAGGCACTCATTGGACTTTGGGCCCCTTAGCGCAGTTAGGGTGCAAAAAAGTGCCACACATGTGGTATCGCCGTACTCAGGAGAAGTAGTATAATGTGTTTTGGAGTGTATTTTTACACATACCCATGCTGAGTGGGAGAAATATCTCTGTAAATGGACAATTGTGTGTAAAACAAATCAAACAATTGTCATTTACAGAGATATTTCTCCCACCCAGCATGGGTATTTGTAAAAATACACCCTAAAACACATTATACTACTTCTCCTGAGTACGGCTGTACCACATGTGTGGCACTTTTTTACATCCTAAGTGCGCTAAGGGGCCCAAAGTCCAATGAGTACCTTTAGGATTTCACAGTTCATTTTGCGACATTTGGTTTCAAGACTACTCCTCACAGTTTAGGGCCCCTAAAATGCCAGGGCAGTATAGGAACCCCACAAATGACCCCATTCTAGAAAGAAGACACCCAAAGGTATTCCGTTAGGAGTATGGTGAGTTCATAGAAGATTTTATTTTTTGTCACAAATTAGCAGAGAATGACACTTTGTGAAAAAAATACAATTAATATCAATTTCCGCTAACTTGCGACAAAAAATAAAATCTTCTATGAACTCGCCATACTCCTAACGGAATACCTTGGGGTGTCTTCTTTCTAAAATGGGGTCATTAGTGGGGTTCCTATACTGCCCTGGCATTTTAGGGGCCCTAAACCGTGAGGAGTAGTCTTGAAACAAAAATGACCTGTGAAATCCTAAAGGTACTCATTGGACTTTGGGCCCCTTAGCGCAGTTAGGGTGCAAAAAAGTGCCACACATGTGGTATCACTGTACTCAGGAGAAGTAGTATAATGTGTTTTGGGGTGTATTGTTACACATGCCCATGCTGAGTGGGAGAAATATCTCTGTAAATGGACAATTGTGTGCAAAAAAAATAAAACAATTGTCATTTACAGAGATATTTCGCCCACCCAGCATGGGTATGTGTAAAAATACACCCCAAAACACATTAAACTACTTCTCCTGAGTACGGCAATACCACATGTGTGGCACTTTTTTGCAGCCTAACTGCGCTAAGGGGCCCAAAGTCCAATGAGCACCTTTAGGCTTTACAGGGGTGCTTACAAATTAGCACCTTACAAAATGCCAGGACAGTAAACACACCCCACAAATGACCCCATTTTGGAAAGTAGACACTTCAAGGTATTCAGAGAGGGGCATGGTGAGTCCGTGGCAGATTTCATTTTTTTTTGTCACAAGTTAGGAGAAATGGAAACTTTTTTTTTTTCTTGTCACAAACTGTCATTTTCCGCTAACTTGTGACAAAAAATAATATCTTCTATGAACTCACTATGCCTCTCAGTGAATACTTTGGGATGTCTTCTTTCCAAAATGGGGTCATTTGAGGGGTATTTATACTATCCTGGAATTCTAGCCCCTCATGAAACATGACAGGTGGTCAGAAAAGTCATAGATGCTACAAAATGGGAAAATTCACTTTTTGCACCATAGTTTGTAAACGCTATAACTTTTACCCAAACCAATAAATATAGGCTGAATGTTTTTTTTTAATCAAAAACATGTTTGTCCACATTTTTCGTGCTGCATGTATACAGAAATTTTACTTTATTTGAAAAATGTCAGCACAGAAAGTAAAAAAAAATCACTTTTTTGCCAAAATTCATGTCTTTTTTGATGAATATAATAAAAAGTAAAAATCGCAGGAGCAATCAAATAGCACCAAAAGAAAGCTTTATTAGTGACAAGAAAAGGAGCCAAAATTAATTTAGGTGGTAGGTTGTATGAGCGAGCAATAAACCGTGAAAGCTGCAGTGGTCTGAATGGAAAAAAAGGGTCTGGTCCTTAAGGGGGGTAAAGCCCGCGGTCCTCAAGTGGTTATTATTATTATTATTATTTATTGTATTTATAAAGCGCCAACATATTACGCAGCGCTGGACAATAAATAGGGATACATACAATATGTAGGGGTGACATATAGCAAAATGACAATACCTGAATACAAGGAAGACCAGATCATGCAGCACAGTATGAGTACAATGTAATGGTTAACCACTGGAGGGGAGCATGGAGATTAGGCAAGTTAGGTTCCCTCAGATGCATAGCATGGGTTCGCAGTAATGGAGGTGCATGATCAGGTAGGACACAAAAGGAGGAGGTCCCTGCCCAAAGGCTTACAATCTAGAGGATACATAAAAATATATACATACACAACAATATATATATATATATATATATATATATATATATATATATATATATATATATACATATATATATATATATATATATATATATATACATATATATATATATACATATATATATATACATATATACATATATATATATATATATATATATATATATATATATATATATATAAATAAAATATATATGTACGTGTGTGTGTGTGAGAGAGAGAGAGAGTGTGTGAGTGTGTGAGTGTGTGTGTGTGTGTCATCATTGACACCCTCAAGCAAGAGGGTAAGACACACAAAGAAATTTCTGAACGAATAGGCTATTCCCAGAGTATGAAGGCACCTCAGTGGGAAGTCTGTGGGAAGGAAAAAGTGTGGCAGAAACCGTTGCACAATGAGAAGAGGTGACCGGACCCTGAGGAAGATTGTGGAGAAGGACCGATTCCAGACCTTGGGGGACCTGCGGAAGCAGTGGACTGAGTCTGGAATAGAAACATCCAGAGCCACTGTGCACAGGCGTGTGCAGGAAATGGGCTACAGGTGCCGCATTCCCCAGGTCAAGACACTTTTAAACCAGAAACAGCGGCAGAAGCGCCTGACCTGGGCTACAGAGAAGCAGCACTGGACTGTTGCTCAGTGGTCCAAAGTACTTTTTTCGGATAAAAGCAACTTTTGCATGTCATTCGGAAATCAAGGTGCCAGAGTCTGGAGGAAAAATGGGGAGAGGGAAATGCCAAAATGCCTGAAGAGCAGTGTCAAGTACCCACAGTCAGTGATGGTCTGGGGTGCCATGTCAGCTGCTGGTGTTGGTCCACTGTGTTTTATCAAGGGCAGGGTCAATGCAGCTAGCTATCAGGAGATTTTGGAGCACTTCATGCTTCCATCTGCTGAAAAGCTTTATGGAGATGAAGATTTCATTTTTCAGCACGACCTGGCACCTGCTCACAGTGCCAAAACCACTGGTAAATTGTTTACTGACCATGGTATTACTGTGCTCAATTGGCCTGCCAACTCTCCTGACCTGAACTCCATAGAGAATCTGTGGGATATTGTGAAGAGAAAGTTGAGAGACGCAAGACCCAACACTCTGGATGAGCTTAAGGCCGCTATGGAAGCATCCTGGACAGTAATAACACCTGAGCAGTGCCACAGGCTGATTGCCTCCATGCCACGCCGCATTGAAGCAGTCATTTCTGCAAAAGGATTCCCGACCAAGTATTGAGTGCATAACTGAACATAATTATTTGAAGGTTGACTTTTTTTTGTTTTAACCACTTGCCGACCGCGCACTCATACCGCGCGTCGGCAAAGTGGCAGCTGCAGGACCAGCGACGCAGTATTGCGTCGCCAGCTGCAGGCTGATTAATCAGGAAGCAGCCGCTCGGGCGAGCGGCTGCTTCCTGTCAATTCACGGCGGGGGGCTCCGTGAATAGCCTGCGGGCCGCCGATGGCGGCTCGCAGGCTGAATGTAAACACAAGCGGAAATAATCCGCTTTGTTTACATTTGTACGGCGCTGCTGCGCAGCAGCGCCGTAAGGCAGATCGGCGATCCCCGGCCAATCAGCGGCCGGGGATCGCCGCCATGTGACAGGGGACGTCCCGTCACTGGCTGCACAGGACGGATAGCGTCCTGTGCAGCCCTGATCTCCGGGGGGGGGGGGGAGCAGGTAGGAGAGGGAGGGGGGAATTTCGCCGCGGAGGGGGGCTTTGAGCTGCCCCCCCCGCCAGCCACATGCAGGCATGAGAGATCGGACCCCCCCAGCACATCATCCCCCTAGTGGGGAAAAAAGGGGGGTGATCTGATCTCTCTGCCTGCTACATGATCTGTGCTGGGGGCTGCAGAGCCCACCCAGCACAGATCACTCAGCACAGCGCTGGTCCTTAAGGGGGGGTAAAGGGTGGGTCCTCAAGTGGTTAAAAACACCTTTTCTTTTATTGGTCGGATGAAATATGCTAATTTTTTTGAGATAGGAATTTTGGGTTTTCATGAGCTGTATGCCAAAATCATCAATATTAAAACAATAAAAGGCTTGAACTACTTCAGTTGTGTGTAATGAATCTAAAATATATGAAAGTCTAATGTTTATCAGTACATTACAGAAAATAATGAACTTTATCACAACATGCAAATTTTTTGAGAAGGACCGGTGTGTGTATATGTACAGTATATGTATATATGTTCCTCTGCCAGCGACAGACTCAAAGTGCAGAGGGTCATCAGATCAGCGGAGAGGATCATCGGGAGAGCCCTTCCCTCTCTGGACCTCCTTTACCACTCCAGGCTGTACGCCAGAGCATTAACCACTTGAGGACCTAGAGCTTTCTACCCCTTAAGGACCGGCCACTTTTTTTCCATTCAGACCACTGCAGCTTTCACGGTTTATTGCTCGCTCATACAACCTACCACCTAAATGAATTTTGGCTCCTTTTCTTGTCACTAATAAAGCTTTCTTTTGGTGCTATTTGATTGCTCCTGCGATTTTTACTTTTTATTATATTCATCAAAAAAGACATGAATTTTGGCAAAAAATGATTTTTTTTAACTTTCTGTGCTGACATTTTTCAAATAAAGTAAAATTTCTGTATACACGCAGCGCGAAAAATGTGGACAAACATGTTTTTGATTAAAAAAAAACCCATTCAGTGTATATTTATTGGTTTGGGTAAAAGTTATAGCGTTTACAAACTATGGTGCAAAAAGTGAATTTTCCCATTTTCAAGCATCTCTGACTTTTCTGACCCCCTGTCATGTTTCATGAGGGGCTAGAATTCCAGGATAGTATAAATACCCCCCAAATGACCCCATTTTGGAAAGAAGACATCCCAAAGTATTCACTGAGAGGCATAGTGAGTTCATAGAAGATATTATTTTTTGTCACAAGTAAGCGGAAAATGACACTTTGTGAGAAAAAAAAAAAAAAAAAAAGTTTCCATTTCTTCTAACTTGCGACAAAAAAAAATGAAATCTGCCACGGACTCACCATGCCCCTCTCTGAATACCTTGAAGGGTCTACTTTCCAAAATGGGATCATTTGTGGGGTGTGTTTACTGTCCTGACATTTTGGGGGGTGCTAAATTGTAAGCACCCCTGTAAAGCCTAAAGGTGCTCATTGGACTTTGGACCCCTTAGCGCAGTTAGGCTGCAATAAAGTGCCACACATGTGGTATTGCCGTACTCAGGAGAAGTAGTATAATGTGTTTTGGGGTGTATTTTTACACATACCCATGCTGGGTGGGAGAAATATCTCTGTAAATGACAATTTGTTAATTTTTTTTACACACAATTGTCCATTTACAGAGATATTTCTCCCACTCAGCATGGGTATGTGTAAAAATACACCACAAAACACATTATACTACTTCTCCTGAGTACGGCGATACCACATGTGTGGCACTTTTTTGCACCCTAACTGCGCTAAAGGGCCCAAAGTCCAATGAGTACCTTTAGGATTTCACAGGTCATTTTGAGAAATTTCGTTTCAAGACTACTCCTCACGGTTTAGGGCCCCTAAAATGCCAGGGCAGTATAGGAACCCCACAAATGACCCCATTTTAGAAAGAAGACACCCCAAGGTATTCCGTTAGTAGTATGGCGAGTTCATAGAAGATTTTATTTTTTGTCACAAGTTAGCGGAAAATGACACTTTGTGAAAAAACACAATTAAAATCAATTTCCGCTAACTTTTGACAAAAAATAAAATCTTCTATGAACTCACCATACTCCTAACGGAATACCTTGGGGTGTCTTCTTTCTAAAATGGGGTCATTTGTGGGGTTCCTATACTGCCCTGGCATTTTAGGGGCCCTAAACCGTGAGGAGTAGTCTTGAAACGAAATTTCTCAAAATGACCTGTGAAATCCTAAAGGTACTCATTGGACTTTGGGCCCTTTAGCGCAGTTAAGGTGCAAAAAAGTGCCACACATGTGGTATCGCCATACTCGGGAGAAGTAGTACAATGTGTTTTGGGGTGTATTTTTACACATACCCATGCTGGGTGGGAGAAATACCTCTGTAAATGGACAATTGTGTGTAAAAAAATCAAAAGATTGTCATTTACAGAGGTATTTCTCCCACCCAGCATGGGTATGTGTAAAAATACACCCCAAAACACATTGTACTACTTCTCCCGAGTACGGCGATACCACATGTGTGGCACTTTTTTGCACCCTAACTGCACTAAGGGGCCCAAAGTCCAATGAGTACCTTTAGGATTTCACAGGTCATTTTTGTTTCAAGACTACTCCTCACGGTTTAGGGCCCCTAAAATGCCAGGGCAGTATAGGAACCCCACTAATGACCCCATTTTAGAAAGAAGACACCCCAAGGTATTCCGTTAGGAGTATGGTGAGTTCATAGAAGTTTTTATTTTTTTGTCACAAGTTAGCGGAAATTGATTTTAATAGTTTTTTTTCACAAAGTGTCATTTTCCGCTAACTTGTGACAAAAAATAAAATCTTCTATGAACTCACCATACTCCGTACGGAATACCTTTGGGTGTCTTCTTTCTAGAATGGGGTCATTTGTGGGGTTCCTATACTGCCCTGGCATTTTAGGGGCCCTAAACCGTGAGGAGTAGTCTTGAAACCAAATGTCGCAAAATGACCTGTGAAATCCTAAAGTTACTCATTGGACTTTGGGCCCCTTAGCGTACTTAGGGTGTAAAAAAGTGCCACACATGTGGTACCGCTGTACTTAGGAGAAGTAGTATAATGCGTTTTGGGGTGTATTTTTACACATACCCATGCTAAGTGGGAGAAATATCTCTGTAAATGACAATTGTTTGATTTTTTTACACACAATTGTCCATTTACATAGAAATTTCTCCCACCCAGCATGGGTATGTGTAAAAATACACCCCAAAACTCATTATACTACTTTTCCTGAGTACGGCGGTACCACATGTGTGACACTTTTTTGCAGCCTAGGTGCGCTAAGGGGCCCAACGTCCTATTCACAGGTCATTTTGAAGCATTTGTTTTCTAGACTACTCCTCGCGGTTTAGGGCCCCTAAAATGCCAGGGCAGTATAGGAACCCCACAAGTGACCCCATTTTAGAAAGAAGACACCCCAAGGTATTCCGTTAGGTGTATAGCGAGTTCATAGAAGATTTTATTTTTTGTCACAAGTTAGTGAAAAATGACACTTTGTGAAAAAAAACCAATAAAAATTAATTTCCGCTAACTTTTGACAAAAAATAAAATCTTCTATGAACTCGTCATACACCTAACAGAATACCTTGGGGTGTCTTTTTTTTCTAAAATGGGGTCACTTGTGGGGTTCCTATACCGCCCTGGCATTTTACAGGCCCAAAACCGTGAGTAGTCTGGAAACCAAATGTCTCAAAATGACTGTTCAGGGGTATAAGCATCTGCAAATTTTGATGACAGGTGGTCTATGAGGGGGCGAATTTTGTGGAACCGGTCATAAGCAGGGTGGCCTTTTAGATGACAGGTTGTATTGGGCCTGATCTGATGGATATGAGTGCTAGGGGGGGTGACAGGAGGTGATTGATGGGTGTCTCAGGGGGTGGTTAGAGGGGAAAATAGATGCAATCAATGCACTGGGGAGGTGATCGGAAGGGGGTCTGAGGGTTTGGCCAAGTGATCAGGAGCCCACACGGGGCAAATTGGGGCCTGATCTGATGGGTAGGTGTGCTAGGGGGTGACAGGAGGTGATTGATGGGTGTCTCAAGGTGTGATTAGAGGGGGGAATAGATGCAAGCAATGCACTGGCGAGGTGATCAGGGCTGGGGTCTGAGTGCATTCTGAGGGTGTGGGCGGGTGATTGAGTGCCCTAGGGGCAGATAGGGGTCTAATCTGATAGGTAGCAGTGACAGGGGGTGATTGATGGGTAATTAGTGGGTGTTTAGGGTAGAGAATAGATGGAAACACTGCGCTTGGGTGGTGATCTGATGTCGGATCTGCGGGCGATCTATTGGTGTGGGTGGGTGATCAGTTTACCCGCAAGGGGCAGGTTAGGGGCTGATTGATGGGTGGCAGTGACAGCGGGTGATTGATGGGTGGCAGTGACAGGGGGTGATTGATGGGTGGCAGTGACAGGGGGTGATTGATGGGTGATTGACAGGTAATCAGTGGGTTATTACAGGGGAGAACAGATGTAAATATTGCACTGGCGAATTGATAAGGGGGGGTCTGAGGGCAATCTGAGCGTGTAGGCGGGCGATTGGGTGCCCGCAAGGGGCAGATTAGGGTCTGATCTGATGGGTAACAGTGACAGGTGGTGATAGGGGGTGATTGATGGGTAATTAGTGGGTGTTTAGAGGAGAGAATAGATGGAAACACTGCGCTTGGGTGGTGATCTGATGTCGGATCTGCGGGCGATCTATTGGTGTGGGTGGGTGATCAGTTTGCCCGCAAGGGGCAGGTTAGGGGCTGATTGTTGGGTGGCAGTGACAGGGGGTGATTGATGGGTGATAGGTGATTGGCAGGTGATTGACAGGTGATCAGTGGGTTATTACAGGGAAGGACAGATGTAAATATTGCACTGGCGAATTGATAAGGGGGGGTCTGAGGGCAATCTGAGCGTGTAGGCGGGTGATTGGGTGCCCGCAAGGGGCAGATTAGGGTCTGATCTGATAGGTAACAGTGACAGGTGGTGATAGGGAGTGATTGATGGGTGATTGATGGGTAATTAGTGGGTGTTTAGAGGAGAGAATAGATGTAAACGCTGCGCTTGGGTGGTGATCTGATGTCGGATCTGCGGGCGATCTATTGGTGTGGGTGGGTGATCAGATTGCCCGCAAGGGGCAGGTTAGGGGCTGATTGTTGGGTGGCAGTGACAGGGGGTGATTGATGGGTGATAGGTGATTGGCAGGTGATTGACAGGTGATCAGTGGGTTATTACAGGGAAGGACAGATGTAATTAATGCACTGGCGAATTGATAAGGGGGGGGGGGGGGGTCTGAGGGCAATCTGAGCGTGTGGGCGGGTGATTGGGTGCCCGCAAGGGGCAGATTAAGGTCTGATCTGATAGGTAACAGTGACAGGTGGTGATAGGGGGTGATTGATGGGTGATTGATGGGTAATTAGTGGGTGTTTAGAGAAGATAACAGATGTAAACGATACATTTGGGAGGTAATCTGACGGCGGGTTTGCGGGCGATCTAATGGTGTGGGTGGGTGATCAGATTGCCCGCAAGGGGCAGGTTAGGGGCTGATTGATGGGTGGCAGTGACAGGGGGTGACAGGGGGTGATTGATGGGTTATAGGTGATTGGCAGGTGATTGACAGGTGATCAGTGGGTTATTACAGGGAAGAACAGATGTAATTAATGCACTGGTGAATTGATAAGGGGGGGTCAGAGGGCAATCTGAGCGTGTGGGCGGGTGATTGGGTGCCCGCAAGGGGCAGATTAGGGTCTGATCTGATAGGTAAAAGTGACAGGTGGTGATAGGGGGTGATTGATGGGTGATTGATGGGTAATTAGTGGGTGTTTAGAGGAGAGAATAGATGTAAACAATGGATTTGGGAGGTGATCTGATGTCGGATCTGTGGGCGATCTATTGGTGTGGGGGGGGGGGTGATCAGATTGCCCGCAAGGGGCAGGTTAGGGGCTGATTGATGGGTGGCAGTGACAGGGGGTGATTGACGGGTGATTGACGGGTGATTGACAGGTGATTGACAGGTGATCAGGGGGATAGATGCATACAGTAAACAGGGGGGGGGGTCTGGGGAGAATCTGAGGGGTGGGGGGTGATCAGGAGGGGGCAGGGAGCAGGGGGGGATAAAAAAAAAATAGCGTTGACAGATAGTGACAGGGAGTGATTGATGGGTGATTAGGGGGGTGATTGGGTGCAAACAGGGGTCTGGGGGGTGGGCAGGGGGGGGGTCTGATGGGTGCTGTGGGCGATCTGGGGCAGGGGGGGGAGAAATCAGTGTGCTTGGGTGCAGACTAGGGTGGCTGCAGCCTGCCCTGGTGGTCCCTCGGACACTGGGACCACCAGGGCAGGAGGCAGCCTGTATAATACACTTTGTAAACATTACAAAGTGTATTATACACTTTGTATGCGGCGATCGCGGGGTTAACATCCCGCCGGCGCTTCCGTATAGCCGGCGGGATGTTGCGGCGAGCGAGCGGTGACAGGTGCCGGCGGAGGATCGCGTCACGGATGACGCGATCGCTCCGCCCATGCCCTTAAATGGACCGCCGCCTCTGTGGGTGAGCCGGTCCTTAAGGGCTCCACTTCCCGGCCGCCTCTGTGCGTTAGGCGGTCGGGAAGTGGTTAAAGATCACCAGCGACCCCTCACACCCAGGCCACCGCTTCTTTAGTCAGCTACCCTCGAGCCGGAGGCTCCGGTTCCGGTCCATCTTCACCAAGACCTCAAGGCATAAAAACAGTTTCTTTCCCTCGGCTGTCAACCTTCTGAACTCTCTCCACGTTACTGCCCATCCCCACACCACCACACCATGTTTGCACTGAGGCACTCTGCAGGTGGATAGACGCGCCCTAGCTCAAGCTGACTCTTTTGGGCGTTTTTTGGGTGTTTCTTTGTGTTATAACTTATGCTACATTGTCTTTCTTTGCATCTGGTATAATGTTCTGTTCCTTTCTGACTGCTTGACTTGTCCTGTATCTGTACCTATATCCTGTATCAGTACCCTGTACGTGCCAAGACCAATTCCAGGCACGACCCAGTCGTGCTTGGCGATAATAAAGATTCTGATTCTGACATATAGATACACACACATTCATACATACACCCATACATGTACACACAGTATATAAATAATTTGAAGGAAAAAAAAAAGAAGAAGGCGGCATTATTACATACTTGGCAATAGGTAAAAATGCAGGGAAGAGAATGCAAAGGAAAAAACCCTGACACTCAATTGGATTACTCTGAAGTACCCTATGATCCTTTATACTTTCCTAGTGGCTCTGGGTCACAATTACTTATTAGCTATAGGCTCACTATACACGAGCCTATATACATTATACATAATGAATGCGACATTGCTTTCAGGGACATAAAGAGATGATTTGCATATTAAGGAGTGATGCACCATGGGAAAGCACAGTTGCTCACTTTAATGTGGATTATCATAAATAACTTCTTTTTCAGCTAGTGATACTGCTGTACTTGACCCAGGATAGCAATTACAATCCTTGGATGCATGTTTTGTATAGGTAATAGGGATAGTCAATGAGATGCAAATAGCTTCAAAGTGATGCAGGATTATCCAAATGTTGTAAATAAGTGCCAGTATTTGACTAGTCCATTTTGAAGCTTCACAAACTTGCATCAAAAAATTGCATAATTCTGCAGAAATTCAGAATTATTTGCATCTAATTTACCATCCCTATTCAACAATTGCAACTAGCACATTATCCATACCTTTTCGTGGTCCTGTGTAGTAACTTGATTCTGTCCTGGACTAAATCCTGGTTAAAGGAAAAAAAAAACAACAGATTTACTAATTCCATGTGAAAGACCAATACAAAGTGGTGTACACGTGAGAAGTGGAACGAAAATCATAAATGATTCCAAACATTTAAAAAAAAATTACTGCAAAGTGGGGTGTGCGTAATTATTCAGCCCCCTGAGTCAATACTTTGTAGAACCACTTTTTGCTGCAATTACAGCTGCCAGTCTTTTAGGGTATGTCTCTACCAGCTTTGCGCATCTAGAGACTGAAATCCTTGCCCATTCTTCTTTGCAAATCAGCTCCAGCTCAGTCAGATTAGATGGACAGCGTTTGTGAACAGCAGTTTTCAGATCTTGCCACAGATTCTCGATTGGATTTAGATCTGGATTTGACTGGGCCATTCTAACACATGGATATGTTTTGTTTTAAACCATTCCATTGTTGCCCTGGCTTTATGTTTAGGTTTGTTGTCCTGCTGGAAGGTAAACCTCCGCCCCAGTCTCAAGTCTTTTGCAAACTCCAAGAGGTTTTCTTCCAAGATTGCCCTGTATTTGGCTCCATCCATCTTCCCATCAACTCTGACCAGCTTCCCTGTAAACTGCAAACTGCAAACGGGACTTCTTATGCTTTTCTGTTAACAATGGCTTTCTTCTTGCCACTCTTCCATCTTTTTGTACCCTAAGCCTGCTTTAAACTTCTCACTAACTTTATCCCTGACCTGTCTGGTGTGTTCTTTGGACTTCATGGTGTTGTTGCTCTCAATATTCTCTTAAGGGGCCCATACACCTAATGATTTTCCCGCCGAAATACGTCCGTTTCGATCACAGTGATCGAAACGGCCGTGAAATCGCCGCGCACACCGCTGACAGAACGATGGATTTCCGTCCGAAATCCATCGTTCCCGTCGACTCCCATCGATCCATCCGTGCGGAAGATTCTTCTCAGTCGCCGGCGGGTCGGGAGTGCGTCGATAGCGGCGTTCGAATGCCCGATGACCCGACGCAATACAGCGGTAATACATTACCTGCTCCGCCGGCGCGAGTCCCCTGGTCCACCGCTGTCTTCTCTGCCTGGTCCCGGCATCTTCTCCGCATCAACTTCCGCATCCTGGCATCCGGCATAACTTCCTGTGTCACTGCAGTGACAGCGGAAGTACAAATAGAGGACGCTCTATTTGAACTTCCGCTGTCACTGGAGTGACAGAAAGTTATGCCAGCCGGGAGCCGATGCGGAGAAGATGCCGGGACCAGGCGGAGAATACAGCGGTTTACCAGGGGACTCGCGCCGGCGGAGCAGGTAATGTATGCTGGGGGGGGGGGGGATTACACACAGGTGCACTCTATTTAGTCATTAGCAATCCTTAAGCAATATCTATGGGCAACTGACTGCACTCAGACCAAAGGGGGCTGAATAATTACGCACACCCCACTTTGCAGTTATTTATTTGTAAATAAAAATGTTTGGAATCATGTATGATTTTCATTCCACTTCTCACGTGTACACCACTTTGTATTGGTCTTTCACATGGAATTCCAATTAAATTGATTCAGGTTTGTGGCAGTAATATGACAAAATGTGGAAAACTTCAAGGGGACTGAATACTTTTGCAAACCAGTGTAGGTGTCCCTTGCCGCAGCTCTGCTCTCATCCATTCTCCTCTGGTCCCCTCTGTAGCAGCTTTCCCACAGAGCCCTCTCTGCTGCCAAACAAAAATACTTATCCACACTCATTATCTCTCAAGTTTTCAACCCTCATCGTCTTTTTGCCACTTTTGACTCCAATCTCAACCCGCAGCACTTTTTCTTGCTTAAAACAAATCCATTTTTATGAATATTTTTGCAGAATTTTCAGTGGAGAAGTTATTCTAATAGTATTGCTCTTACCTGCACATTAGTACTGTAGATGTGCTGGTTTATAAATATGGTATGGTAAATACTTTGCCTTTGCAGGGGAGAAGTCATACTACTAAACACACAGGCCCTCTAGTGTACTGATAAGTCCTGTTACGGTTACTGTAATGCTAATGTAACAGTGTTAACAATGTAATGGGCCTAGGGTGCAAATTACTCTTTGGCCATAATTTACCAATGGTAGGGGTTAAACGTTGTGATGCCTCACCTGAATGCTGCCATGCTTCCCTAACTAACCTATCAGTTCTACAGCTGTGCTTGACTGCTACTACTGCAGCTGCACACGGCTCCACTGATATGCGTAGGCCATAGGGAAACAATGCACATGTGTTCACATTTCTCTAAACATGGCCTACAAAAGACAGTGGCCCCATTTGTTCTCACTGCATTTCACAGCTACTGCTAAAATGTCAACGGTGCATTGGAATTTCCCGCTAGGGCTTCCCACTGGCCGGTCATGGGGACCGATAGGTTTTCAGCAGGGACAGGCTATCAGTTTGAAGCAGGAAAATTGTTATATGCTCCGGACATCAAGTTTTGGTGAAGTGATTGTTTTATATAAATCTTTGCCCCTACTATTTATAATGTATTCTGTTTTTCCTCAGGTTGTTTCTCTCATGCTGTCCCACCTTCCTCCCCTCTTAATTTCCTTTCCCCAATCCCTTCTTTTTCATTCACTTCCTTTTCCTCCTTCCCTCATCCCTTTTTCTCCCCCTCCCTTTTCCCTCACCTCCTTATTTTCCTTCCCTTTGATGTTTAGACAACACACGGAAGTATTTGTACAGTAGTGAGCTTTGTGACATTGCTTTGTTGTAACATGCATATAAGCCTCTGGCAAGAAAATCAGTTTTTGAATTTATCACCCAACATCTCTATTGATCCATTCAAACTGACATTTACTGGCTTCTGATAACTGTAACAGTTGAAACAATGCCATGAAGAGGTGCAGATTTAAAGGAGAAAGTATACAGAAGATGAAATCAGGACACAGAAGTGTGCAGGAAAAAAGATGGTACGGTAGATGAATATATATACTGTGTGTCAGCTAAAAAATTGTGATTTATGTTAATAAAGTTTGTCAAATAAATGGTCACCGTTAAAGAGACTCCGTAACAAAAATTGCATCCTGTTTTTTATCATCCTACAAGTTCCAAAAGCTATTCTAAGGTGTTCTGGCTTACTGCAGCACGTTCTACTATCACCATCTCTGTAATAAATCAACTTATCTCTCTCCTGTCAGACTTGTCAGCCTGTGTCTGGAAGGCTGCCAAGTTCTTCAGTGTTGTGGTTCTGTGATGCATCTCCCCCCTCCAGGCCCCTCTCTGCACACTGCCTGTGTATTATTTAGGATTAGAGCAGCTTCTCTCTGCTCTATTATCTTTTACAAGCTGGATAAATCCTCCTTTGAGCTGGCTGGGCTTTCACATAGTGAGGAATTACATACAGGCAGAGCTGTCTGCACTCTGCAGGAAGAAACAGCCTGACACTTCAGTGGAAGATAGCTGCAGGGGGAAAGAAACACACAAATGATCTCTTGAGATTCAAAAGGAAGGGTGTATACAGCCTGCTTGTGTATGGATGTATTTTCTATGTGTGGACATACTGTACATCAACCTACTTCCTGTTTTGGTGGCCATTTTGTTTGTTTATAAACAAACTTTTTAAAACTGTTTTTAACCACTTTTAATGCGGCGAGGAGCGGCGAAATTGTGACAGAGGGTAATAGGAGATGTTCCCTAACGCATTGGTATGTTTACTTTTGTGCGATTTTAACAATACAGATTCTCTTTAAAGCCAGCACCATCCCTTTAACATTCTGAGGGACAGTTAGCAACAAATTGTTCTGCATTTTCTGTATAGTTGCCAGGCCCGGATTTAAATCACAGGAGCCTATAGGCACAGATGTTCTGGCTCCCTAGACCTCTCCCTCCATTAACCTACATACCCCCACCAAACTGCACTGCAAGTGTACTGGCTGGCCTAGCTGTCACTTCTCCCTTACTTCCCTTGCCCGTCATAGGTAGCTACAGGTGCCCCTTAGTATTAGGTAGCCAAAGGTTCCCTCAGTATTAAAGTGGACCTGACTCTTGCACAGGACAAAAAGAAAACATAGAGAAATGCACCCTGTATGTATTCAGAGAATTTAGCCTGTCTAATTCCCCCTCATTTGTGTCTAATCAAGTTGTAATCTGATCTCTCTCCTGTGTCAGATGACTGCCAATGGCAAAAATGGCAGATAAGCTCATTTGAAAGCACAGGCTGTTAACAATATGCCTGCTTCCATGAATCAGGAAGCAGAAACAAAGCAGATTTATTTTAGGATTTGTATCAGTTGTAACAAAGAAATGTTTTTTGTTTAAAGTTTATTAGGGATGGTCGGAAATGCCAATTTCCGATTCCGCGGTAAATCCGCAGTCCGCCATTGCCAATCACCGATTCCGCTTTCCGCTACCAATTTCCGCATTCCGATGCGGAATTTCCGCCAGAAATCGCGGAAATTTCCCCGACTTTAACATCGATTTTCTCAAAACTATAAGGTCTTTTTGAAAACTTTTTTTTTGCATCTTGTTCACAAGATTCAGTTTAATAAACCCAGAAACTTGGTGTTTTTAGGACTTACCGGAGCTTTGCTATTAACCGCTAAAGTTGGCGGATTTTTACTGTAATGTAAAATGCAGAAAATACGGCAGGTCCAGATTTTCTGCATTTTACATTACAGTAAAAATCCGCCGACTTTAGCGGTTAATAGCAAAGCCCCCTTAAAGTGAACCTTAAGTGAGAAAAAAAAAATTAGTTTTACTCACCTGGGGCTTACCTCAGCCCCCTGCAGCTGATCGGTGCCCACGACGAGTCGCTCTGATGCTCCGGGTCCCGCTGGCGGCCACTTCCGGTTTCGCCGTCAGGACCCGTCAGGCTGGGGAACGCGGCTGATACTACGCGTTCCCAGCCAAAATAGCACCCCTAGCGGCCATATGTCCGCATAGGCACCCCTATGCGGACATATGGCCGCATAGGGGTGTTAGTGCAGAGAGTATGTTCTGAGTTCAGGTACACTTTAAGTAGCTAGTGGTGCCCCCAACTGAAGCAAGATCTCGTCAGTGGAATGCTGCGAGTTCTCATTTATGCTCTGATCAACACTCTACATAAGGAAAGAGGGAGGCACTAGGGGAGGAGAGTCAGGAGGAGAGTCAGGCGCCTGTAGGCATATCCAGCCTTGATAGTTGCAGATATAATATTAACACTGTATAAATACATAATGATATGTATTTTTATATAAATCCACTTTGCTTATATCATTGCACACACTTTATTCTGTCTACGGTGAACCAAAAAACTGACTTTGAACCAGTTTTGTTCCCCTTTAACCAAACTAAGGACGTGTGTTATTATATTAAGAAAATAACAGCTTACATTTGCCAAAATCCAGGATATGGAAAGTAGTTTTCTTGACAAAGCTGGACAACACAATAATTTGCAGACACTCACACACAGCATGACTCACATAAGTTCCTAGGGCCAAACAAAAAGGGATGTTTTGTAAACTACTGCACCTTTCTTGAGAACTGACAGGTATTATTTTCCTGAGACAAGACATTGTGAAAGAAACATGCATTCCTTCAGAACTTTACATTTGAATGTACACTTGGAACATTCAAAAGAGAGGCTTTATTGAAGATTCCTACAACCAGTCATAAGAGAGGATGGCATGTCTTTGAATAAAATCTTAGTTCCACTATGACCACTAGCATCCACACAACCAGTTCAAACAATTGCCTTTGTTTTTTACAGTAAAGTCTTCTCACATTAACAATAAAATAGGGATTGTTTGAAATATTAGGAGAGCTGGGGATTTGAAAATTGATTGAACTGTGTTAGCTAAAGGTGGCCATACATCCATCGATTTGGCGGTCGATTGACCATCTGATTCGATAATTATTACCGAATCAAATACAAATTGGTACTGACACAAGCATTCCCGATCAATGATTCGACCAAATTTGAAATTGAATATTCATTAAAAAGCTATGCAGAGTCCACTACATTGGCATTATGCAATGTTTCTCAGGATCTTATATTTGATTGATATTATGATGATTTTTATAACTGATCACTGTTTGGATAGATTAGGTATGCAATGTAGTATGCACTGGTTTGACATTTTTACAGAGTAATACAATCACTTCACAGTCTACAAAATCAATCATCACAATAATGATTACAGTATATTTGGTTGAAGGAGAATCTTACGGATTACTGTAGCCACCAGCAGGAACAAGGAAGAGAAGAAAAGGAGATGTAGGGGGACCTTGTAGGCTCTTGGGGGGGAGGGGAGGTCGCTGGAGGAAGCCCCAGTTAAAGTATTCCAGAGATGAGATGTAATAACAGTTTTATATATACAGTGGCTTGCAAAAGTATTCAGCCCCACATTTTCAGTTTTCCACATTTTGTCACATTACTGCCACAAACCTGAATCAATTTTATTGGAATTCCACATGAAAGACCAATACAAAGTGGTGTACACGTGAGAAGTGGAACGAAAATCATACATGATTCCAAACATTTTTTACAAATCAATAACTGCAAAGTGGGGTGTGTGCATAATTATTCAGCCCCTTTGGTCTGAGTGCAGTCAGGTGCCCATAGACATTGCCTGATGAGTGCTAATGACTAAATAGAGTGCACCTGTGTGTAATCTAATGTCAGTACAAATACAGCTGCTCTATGACGGCCTCAGAGGTTGTCTAAGGCCTGGAACCCACTGAAAACCGCAAACGCAAAACGCAACCGCTAGCGTTTTGTCTGAGCGGTTTTCAAGCGGATTCATGCGTGTTTTTGGTCGTGTTTTGCAACATTGTATTTTTTTCCCCAGCGGGTGCCTAGCGTTTTGCGTTTTGCGTTTTTATCCTGATTGGTCCTGTGAATTATTTTTCATTTTGTTACAGTGTGCTGAACCGCAAAACGCTAGCAAAACCGCTCAGTTTAGGTTTTGCTGAGCGTTTCTGCTAGCGTTTCAATACTTTACATTGAAGCGCTAACGCTCCCAAAATGCTGCAGGTCCTGCGTTTGCGTTTCTGGGAAACGCAAATGCTCCTGTGGAAGTTGCCCCATCCATTAACATTAGCCCAGCGTTTTGGCAAACTGCTAGCGTATCGCAGTGCTGCCAAAACGCTGCCAAAAGCGCTCCTGTGGGTTCCAGCCCTAAGAGAATATTGGGAGCAACAACACCATGAAGTCCAAAGAACACACCAGACAGGTCAGGGATAAAGTTATTGAGAAATGTAAAGCAGGCTTAGGCTACAAAAAGATTTCCAAAGCTTTGAACATCCCACGGAGCACTGTTCAAGTGATCATTCAGAAATGGAAGGAATATGGCACAACTGTAAACCTACCAAGACAAGGCTGTGCCCCTAAACTTACAGGCCGAACAAGGAGAGCACTGATCAGAAATGCAGTCAAGAGGCCCATGGTGACTCTGGATGAGCTGCAGAGATTTACAGCTCAGGTGGGGGAATCTGTCCATAGGACAACTATTAGTCATGCACTGCACAAAGTTGGCCTTTATGGAAGAGTGGCAAGACAAAAGAAATTGTGAACAGAAAAGCATAGGAAATCCTGTTTGCAGTTTGGGGGACACAGCAAACATGTGGAAGAAGGTGCTCTGGTCAAATGAGACCAAAATGGAACTTTTTGGCCAAAATGCAGAACGCTATGTGTGGCAGTAAACTAACACTGCACATCACTCAGAACACACCATCCCCACTGTCAAATATGGTGGTGGCAGCATCATGCTCTAGGGGTGCTTTTCTTCAGCAGGGACAGGGTAGCTGGTCAGAGTTGATGGGAAGATGTATGGAGCCAAATACAGGGCAAACTTGGAAGAAAACCTCTTGGAGTCTGCAAAAGACTTGAGACTGGGGTGGAGGTTCACCTTCCAGCAGAACAACGACCCTAAACATAAAGCCAGGGATCAATGGAATGGTTTAAAACAAAACATATCCATGTGTTAGAATGGCCCAGTCAAAGTCCAGATCTAAATCCAATCGAGAATTTGTGGCAAGATCTGAAAACTGCTGTTCACAAACGCTGTCCATTGAATCTGACTGAGTTGGAGCTATTTTGCAAAAAGAATGGGCAAGGATTTCAGTCTCTAGATGTGCAAAGCTGATAGAGACATTAAAGACTGGCAGCTGTAATTGCAGCAAAAGGTGGTTCTACAAAGTATTGACTCAGAGGGCTAAATAATTACGCAAACCCCACTTTGCAGTTATTGATTTGTAAAAAATGTTTGGAATCATGTATGATTTTCGTTCCACTTCTCACGTGTACACCACTTTGTATTGGTCTATCACGTGGAATTCCAATGAAATTGATTCATGTTTGTGGCAGTAATGGAAAACTTCAAGGGGGCCGAATACTTTTGCAAGCCACTGTACCTGAGGCTTCTAAGGCCTCTTTTCCAATGCACACAGCTCAACCAAAAAGGCCTTAATGTAATCATTACAGTATAAACTGGTCCTACCACCTAGCTTTTACTGCATAATAATACATCTGGGAAACTTGAAATTGAAGGATTGTACAAAACTTTAACTAGAATACTACATTGGATTGCACTGTGAAGAGGCACCCCTGAGTATCCTGATATAAGGATGATGCCCCTGAATGGGGGGTGGAGTTGGGTTGACTCAGTTTGGGAAGGAAAGCAGCAGTCATATGGGTATTGTAGAAGTAAATCAGTCCTATAGAAAGAAGAGCTTGCAAAAAAAAAGCTTTCAAGTTTTCGCTACTATGGCAGCTACAAGTTTTTTTTCATCCACTGCTGTTTATGCACTTTCTGATGTTGCTGCATATCGCATGCTGAGCTTTGTTGCTGAAATTCAATCAGCAAAGCAGTGATGTGCTATGGCCCTTTAGATACATAAAATCACAAGTGCTTAAAAAAAAATCTTGCAGTGTGAACCACCCAGCCCCTACAGGGACTGTCACTTGCAGGGATCAGGGTAACTGTAATTTAGTAATTGGTTCAACATCGCTAGAATCTTTCAGAGCTCTCCTTGGTGGAAATATTCCTGTAGAAAGTAGACATTCCCTTCCCCTTCTCTTCCACCTTCTCTGTAGCCTTTTAACCTCTTGAGGACTGCAGTATTGAACCCCCCTAAAGACCAGGCCAGTTTTTGAGAAATTGTCCACTGCAGCTTTAAGGCCAAGCTGCAGGGCCACACGACACAGCACACAAGTGATCCCCCCCCTCTTTTACCCACCAACAGAGCTCTCTGTTGGTGGGGTCTGATCGCCCCCTAGATGTTTATTTATTTGTTTGTTTGTTTATTTGTGGGTATTTTTTAATGAAAAAGTGTGTGGTTTTTTAACTAATGTATTGCCCCAAAAACCAATCCCCGTGATCAGCTGTCATAGGCTTCAGCCACCAAGCAGGAGATGCGCGTGCATCCTGTGCGCGATCTTCTGGAAAACAGAGCCCCAGGACTTTACGCTGATCGGCGTTAGGCGGTGCTGGGGCTGCCGCCGCGGCCACGCCCGTCGGTGTGACGCGGTCGGCTACAGGTTAAGAATGTACAAAAAATGCTCAAAAGGTTTCATTTCCACATAACTATTCTATGTGACTTTATTACCACATAACAGAGCATTAGTGATTTGACATTCATGCTTTATTTTATGAATTTTGTCTGTAATTTATGAATTTCAACTGTATATTTAACCACTTGCCAACCGAACACTCATACCGTGCGGCGGCAAAGTGGTAGCTGGAGGACCAGCGACGCAGTTCTGCGTCGCCAGGTGCCTCCCTAATTAATCATGAAAGGCCGCTCGCGCGAGCGGCTGTTTCCTGTCAGATCATGGAGCGGGTCTCCGTGAATAGCCTGCGAGCCGCTGATCGCGGCTCGCAGACTAAATGTAAACGTAGGAGACACATGTCTCCTTTGTTTACATTCTACGGTGCTGCTGCGCAGCAGCGCCGTAAGGCAGATCGGCGATCCCCGGCCAATCAGCAGCCGGGGATCGCCGCCATGTGACAGGGGACGTCCTGTCACTGGTTGCACAGGACAGATGGCTTTGAGGTGCCCCCCCCCCCCGCAACATGCGATCAGACCCCCCCTGCACATCATCCCCATAGGGGGGAAAAAAGGGGGGCGATCTGATCGCTCTGCGTGCCCGCTGATCTGTGCTGGGGGCTGCAGAGCCCACCCAGCACAGATCCCAACAAACAGCGCTGGTCCTTAAGGGGGGGGTAAAGGCTGGGTCCTCAAGTGGTTAAGAATAGTCTTTATTTTAGCACCGCAGGTTGTAAAATGAGAACAAACGACTTAGTGAATTTACCTCGGTAATAAATCATATGTAAATGAGCAAATAGCTCCAGAAAAGATAATATCATCTTTGAAACTCTTACGTTCTACTGACAGCATTGTAGTTTGTGCACAGATGTTGTGTCTTGTAACTGACACTTTCTCTAACAGCTGCATGAAAGATAAACACTGTATAAGTAATGGCATAGTTCCCAATACAACTTTATTAAGAATGGAAAATCCAAGAAGATGAACAAAATACTTTGGTGATATGATGCAATAGAAACATAACTGGAGACATATCGAGAAGGCTTCTGGAAGTCACCCCCTCATCAATCATGTTTATTCAGGTGTATGGCAGATTAGAAGAGAAATCTTTATATCTCAACAACAGTAGAATGTCACTTTTACTGACAATTTTAGCCGTGATGCATTGGGAGACATCTCGGAGCTAACTCCAACCTGATTTATTGCAAATGCTTTCTGTTTTAAGAAAGCAAACTTTTGTTTACTAATAATGGTAATCAGTTCAAAGTTTAAAAAAAGAAAAACATAAATAAAATCAAAACAATGAAGGTTGTATTATCAGAGTATTAAACTTGAAATCTGTCTGTTGAGGAACATGTATGCATGGGTAATAAGGAAATCAAAATCAAGTCTGCTACAGACACAATATGGTGTCTAGCCATAAGTCCTCAGCAGTATGTAGTGGGCAAGAAAAGACATGATTACCAGAAATGACTGAGCTGAGCTGACATCTGAATGGCTTACCTTCTTATCACTATGCTGTACAACAGGTTTATTAGCTTTACACTAGTTCCTTGGAAAGAGCTATTGTGTCAGGGACACAATAGCAACCAATGGAGGAGCTGTGTGCTTTCTGTGTGTTGAAGGAAACCACAGGGGGTGTTGCTTGTTGGCTCTTTGACTCTCTATTGGACGCCTATAAATAGTTTTTTAGATCACCTCCCTGAGTTTATGCTACAAGCTGCAGTAGTTGGGCACACTGCTAGACAAGCGCAGAGCACCTGTGACATACTGAAAGCCCTCATGGAAACCTGTGACATACTGAAAGTCCTTATGGAAACAGAAAGGTAAAGTGAATGAAGGAAAAATAAAGGCATCTAAGCCTTTTATTGTTATTGTATTGTATAGTCAGCTTGTTGTCTTTTTGCATGTCCCTCTCTAAGGTTACTTCCTCTCTTTTTCTGTGCATTGAGAAATGTTGCTTTTGTGTCACCATGACTTAAAGGGAACCTAAAGAGAGAGGGATATATAGCTTGCCTTGTTTGTTTCCTTTTAAACAATGCATATTGCTTGGCTGTCTTTCTGATCCTCTGCCTCTAATGCTGAATACACACCATGCGTTTTCGCGTCAAATGCGTCCGTCGATACGCGTCAATTCAATTATTTCTGAGCATTTCCAAACGCATTTCGATGATTTTTAGGTTGATTGCCATGTAAAGTATGGCAAATCGACCTAACGATCCATCGAAGCTTGAATCGAACATGTCGGAAATAATCGAATCGATGCGTATCGACGGACGCATCGAACACGGAAACGCATGGTGTGTATCCAGTATAAGGCTCAGTGCACACCAAAAACTGCTAGTGTAATTGCAAACGCTCAGCGCTTTTTGAAGTGATGGAACAAAAAATCACATCGGTCTGGTTTGATCCATCCCATTCAAATACATTAGCCAAGCGCTTTTCAAAGCGCTAGCGTTTTTAAAAGTGCTCAGAAACACTCTTGGTGTGCACCAGCCCTAATACAATTAGCCATAGACCCTGAACAAGCATGCAGATCAGATGCTCTGACTGAAGTCTGACCAGATTAGCTGCATGCTTGTTTCAGGTGTGTGATTCAGACACTATTTCAGCCAAATAGATCAGCAGGATAGCCAGGCAACTGGTATTGTTTCAAAGGAAATAGATATGGAAGCCTTGCTTTAGGTTCCCTTTAACTAGATACCTTGCATTTCCTTTCCACTAAAATGAGTGTTGTACACCCCAGTGACGGCGTGCTCATACACCGTGTATACTCATGATTTATACAGTATTCCCACGGATCCATACACAGTTGCATTCTCACACTCTATAACCACTGAGTGCTCACTGCAGGTATGACTGAGGCAGTGATCACAACTTGTGTCTGCTGGAATCCCAGGCCATTCCCCTCAAAGTGTTTTTCCAATATGTGCATGTTGTGCGCGTTTTAACGCATGCTAATGAAGAATTCATTGTGTGGAAAAGTAGTGCAGGTTGTATATTTTTTTCAACGCTATGCAGAATTGCAGATGCCTCCTAGAAACGCAGCGGCCCCATAGAAAAGCATTACATGGGAATTTGCATTGCTGCAAAATGCTGCCGAACTCTACAAGTATGATACCTGCCTAAATACAATGGCCTGATGCACAAAACTTTTCTTCTCAGTTATTTTGTCTGATCTGATTTTTTAATGATTGTAAAGCACCCCTGAACTGAGAGAGATGTGGAGGCTACAATATTTATTTCATTTTAAACAATGGAAATTGCCTGTCTGTCCTGCTGATCTACAGTAGTGTCTGAATCACACGCCTTAAACAAGCATGCAACGAATGCAGTCTGACTTAAGGGCGTACACACCTTTAGCAGATGTCGGGGATCGGAACCCGATCCCCTTGGGCAACATCACTGGGCTGCATAGACATAAATCAGCTTTACAGCTAACATGCTGCGTTGCTATGCTGGGGGGGATGGAGGGAAGATAGATTGATGCATGTGTGACGTTACGCAGTGGGCGGTGGAGCGGTGTTCACAGTATTGGCCATCGCTGGAGGTGATTTGATCCGCTGGGTGGATCGCTCCAGGGTTGCAAGCCTCTGTACACACACCTGATTATCGGCTGAGGCAGTCATCATAGGCTGCCTCAGCTGATTTTAGTCAAGCCTGTATATGAGGCTTAAAGAGAACCCGAGGTGGGATTTCATTATGTTAGTGGGGCACAGAGGCTGGTTGTGCACACTAACACCAGCCTCTGTTGCCCCATGGTGTGCCTCCATGTCCCCCCTGCGCGCCGCTATACCCCCTGCAGTGCTGGCGACACGCAGCGGGTCGCCAGCACAATGTTTACCTAAGCGCTGTCTGTCAGCGCCGCTCCCCCGCCTTCTCTGTATCGGCGCTATCCGCCCGTGTCCCTTCCCTCCCGCTGATAGGAGGGAAGTGACGCGGGCGGGTAGCAGCGATGCGGAGGATGCGGGGTAACGGCGCTGACAGACAGCGCTTCGGTAAACATTGTGCTGGCGACGCGCTGCGTGTCGCCAGCACTGCGGGGGGTATAGCGGCGCGCAGGGGGGACATGGAGGCACACCATGGGGCAACAGAGGCTGGTGTTAGTGTGCACAACCAGCCTCTGTGCCCCAGTAACATAATTAAATACCACCTCGGGTTCTCTTTAAGCAGCAGATGATCATTATAGCCAGGAAATCTGCATTGTTTAAAAGGAAGTAAATATAGCAGCCTCCACTTCCCTCTCTGCTCAGGGGTACTTTAACCTCATCTATATAATAATTTTTCAGCACACTGCAAGCAAAAAGTGTTAGAATAACCTGAGAAACGTTTACAGTATATTGGAAATTTACGTAGTATCCAGGTTTAAAGCGGATCTGAGATGAAAAACGAACTATAACAAGTAACTTGTCTATATACCTTATCTAAAGTTTAGATAGTTTACACAGCAAATCTAGTTGCAAACAGCTTTAATAGAATAAGCATATTTCTTCCTGTGATACAATGGCAGCAGCCATGTTGTTTGTAAACATTACACAGAGGCAGGCTTATCTGTATCTTGAGCACTCAGCCTGTGGAAAAAAACCTAATCCCCCCTCCTCCCTCCTCCCCTCTGCCTCTGAAATCAATGGCTAGTAACACCTCCTTCTCATCCTGCCCAGACTGAGCTCCCATGAGCCCTTGCTACTGCCAAGGCTCTATGAAAACCTGTGGGCTTGGTTTATTTAGTGTTTAGGGTGGGAATTGGAGTATTAAAACAAAAACAAAAAAGTATTTGGCTTGAGGAATGCCCTATAAACAATAGGAAAGGAACACAATTATGCAATGAGTAAAAGTTCACCTCCGATCCACTTTAAGCTTTTTAATTGAGCTTTGAAATGACAAAGGTTTATAACGGATGTCTGGATTACTGAAGGGGAAATGTCATTCACCTTCTTGCTATAGTAGCAGGGTCACAGAGAACTGAAAGAAGGGATTTTACCATGGCTCACCACTTAATATATTTCTTTCACTTAACTTTTTAACTTTTTTCACTGCGGGACCGCTGGCATTGCCTTGTCTAACCCATGCTAAACGCATTTCTGCTACCAAGCAGAAAAGCGTTTAGCATTGGCTTCTGGCGTTTTGAACCCCTAGTGTAACGATTGGTGTCAGCACACAGAGAGAATCTGATTGTTGATGATCTGCAGAATCATCAACAATACAGATGTATACTCGATTATGGATGATAATTGCAGAATCACCAATAATACAAGTATGACTAACCTCTGGACACCTAATGAGTGAATGTATCTGATGAACTGGAGGCTGTCTCCCGAGGAGCGGGAGATCTAAGACTCGGCCAAGAGCCACCTGAGGGGCAGGTGGCCCTGGGCAGTGCAGAAACTATCCCTTGATAGTGAGGACCTGATAACCAGGGATAACAGTATTAGATGGTGAACTGTACTGCAGCCAGAGGAAGGGGCCACTGGCTGTTAACAGGCCGGACTCTCTGAGGAGCGGGAGTCCTGGTTGCAGCTGACACCTGATGGAATGGTGTCACTGCTAATACTAATAGACTGAGCACTTCAGGGAGAGTGACAGCTAGGATAGTCGGGCAGGCCAGGTCGGCAACACACGAGCAGATGAGGTACAGAGACAGAAGACTGATTCGGTAACCGGTACAGGCAGGGTCTGGCAACAGGTAGACAGATATGCAGAGGTACCGAATCAGAAGGCAAGAAAAAGTTCGACAGAGCAAATAGTCATAACATATAACAGAGTCCTAGACCGGGGTGTGAGCTCCTTGATCTCGACACCCGGGAACTAGTCTAGAGTATAACACAGTAATGACACAGAGTCCCTAAGCTTGGGTGTGAGGTCCTTGGTCATAACACCCTGGAACTGGTGTAACGTACAACACAGCAATGACACAGTATCCCTAAGCTTGGGTGTGAGGTCCTTGGTCACAACACCCTGGAACTGGTCTAAAGTATAACACAGCAATGACACAGTATCCCTAAGCTTGGGTGTGAGGTCCGTGGTCTCAACACCCTGGAACTGGTCTAAAGTATAACACAGCAATGACACAGTATTCCTAAGCTTGGGTGTGAGTTCCGTGGTCTCAACACCCTGGAACTGGTCTAAAGTATAACACAGCAATGACACAGTATCCCTAAGCTTGGGTGTGAGGTTCGTGGTCTCAACACCCTGGAACTGGTCTAACATATAACACAATCGTATTCTGGCTAAGTGTGAATTCCCAGGTCCTCCTGGTTCTAACACACTGTGGGATCTGACTGGTCTGAGTGCTCACACGTAAGTATTCGCAACGGCAGACAACCAGCAACTGACAGGCAAGAAGTATATATAGAGCAGCGCTCCTCAGCGCCGCCCAGCCCCACTTAGCCAATCACCTACTACGCTGGGATCAGCTGATCCCTCTCCTATTGGCATAAAGGTCCTGCCTCCTAGCGCGCGCGCGCGCGCGTAGCTCTCCATCTGTGTGCACTACTAGGCTCAGACACACCAGACGCATGCTGCTGTGCGGAAACCGCCGGTCTGAACGCGGAGACAGCCACCCCGCTGCCTGCCAGACCGCGCGGCGGTGTCTCCGCAATCCATTACACCTAGGTCAACAGGGAACTGCGAGAATGCAGCTGACACTGGACGCTACACATAGCCTCCGAAACGAGATGACGGGATCCACCACAACATTTACAGAAACAAAGCCAACTGCAGTCACCTTTGTTTTAAAAGTGCTTCCATTCACTTGAATGGAAAGGCAGTTAATCACTTTCAACTATTGTCGCCCATGTGAACCAGCCCTAAGGGCCCTTTTACAATTGATGCGTTGGTATGCGTTAGTACGCTTTTTTTTTCTTTTTTACTTTCTATCTATAGCAATGCATTGTGAAAAGGCTTTCAGTTAAATCACGTATAGTGATAACTGAGCCATAGGAAAATATGGACATTAGGCCTCTTGGCTCTTGCACATTACCTGCGATTCCGATTTGCGATTTTGACGTGATTTTACATGCAATTCCAATTTGTGATTTTTAATCCGTACTGCATACTGTGTTTTTTCTGCGTTTTTTCTTTTTGTTTTGATAGCATCCAGGGAAAATCGGAATTGCAAATCAGAATCACAAATCGGATTTGCAGTGTGCAGGGGGCCTTACTCTGAAAACCAGTTGTCTTTCAGTTATAACTGAAAGCAACTGATTTAGTGTAATGCTGGGTACACACAATGCATTTTTTTTTTACATCAATTTTCCATCCGATCGATTTCCGATTTGATTTTCCGATTCAATTCTCCTATCTTTTCTTATCTATTTTTATTCACTTCTATGAGAAATCAATCAGAAAAATGATCGAAAATTAGATCTGACATGTCGGAAATTATCTATCGAACCATCTATCTAACACAAAATTGTATGGTGTGTACCTAGCATAAAAGGACCCTTAGGCAAACAAAAAAGTGAAAGTAAGAAGAATAATCAACAAAGATATAGGCAACAATAAAAACCTTGCAGGAACTTTATACTTTCCAGCTTTATACAGAACTAAGCTAATTTCTTTGGCTGAAGTCATCCTAAAGTCCAGAAGGTACTCCTACAATTAAAGTGGCATTGTTGATTATCATAATATAAGAATTTGACTTACTTTTGCATCAACATAATTACAATATAATATTGGTTACTCTTAATTTTTTCTACAGGGAAATAATGAAGGAGGAGACAGACAAGAAAAGCTGTAAAATAGAAAGCTATAAAAGAGAAAAATTCCTTTCTTTAAATAAACAAGACGCTAAACGGGTACTGGAAACCTATGTGAAAAGGAGTCTCAGTAACTGCGAAACCGAAAATGCAAAGGAGTGTGCAAAAGAAAAGAGAATAAAGAAACCAATAAAAATAAGGCGATCGGTGAGTGACGTCTCTAAGTTTAGATTCAGGGTAAAGGAAAACTCAGAGCCTGTTTTCTGTAAAGCAGAGCTGGAGGAGACAAAGAAACAAGATGGAGATGTTCCAAACAAGCCCTGTGAGACTCAAGAGAAGGACCAACAGGACAATGACCCTGCAGTTACAACCATAGCCAAGGTTCCAAGTGTCAAAAAGCAAACATGGTTTAAGAGTTTTCTGGGTCAACTATTTAAGAAGAGAGAAAATCTTTCTGAGCAAACTGTACGCATGGTCAGCTCTGTGGATTACCCTACCAAAAAACCTTTAAAACGTACTTCAAGAAAGACCAGCTTCAAAAAGACCTCTATGCGGAGAACACTGTCTTTAAGGAAGAATTCTCGCGAAGAAGAAACAAAGCTGAAACGACCCACCCACCTTCCTTTGAAGCGCATCAATACGCCCATAGAACTGAAACAATGTGAGTACTTATCGCTTGAGTACGAATGCATGTTTATAGTAACCTAAATACAATGCCATAAATACATTCAAGGCAATTGTGTGAATATGGAATGTGTGGATACAAACCAGGTTGCTGTGTGACTGCTTGTGTTTATGGGTATTATTTGGAAATAGTAGTTTCATGTAAAATGCTGATATAGCAGCGGGGGCATGGAGGGTGATTATATACCACACCCTGCCTACTCTCTATTTGGGCTCTGGGGGGGATTATAATGGTGAAAGCACTATAAAGGGACATTATGTTGGTGGATCAGCATCAACAAGGGGTACCATATGAGGGGAAGTAACCCCATTAAGCAGCACTATATAGGGGAGTAGAACCATAAAGGGGGCACTTTTAGGGTCTTAGGGTTAGGCACCACCAGGTGGGTTTTAGGGTTAGGCACCACCAGGGGGTTCTGAGGGTTAGGCACCACCGGGGGGGTCTTAGGGTTAGGCACCACCAGGGGCAGTGGCGTAGCTAAGGAGCTGTGGGTCCTGATGCAAATTTACATTGGGGCCCCCAAGCACTCTATACATAACAATTGACATGGCGTACCAAAACCTGCCAATGGCAATTACAGTGTCAGAGGTGCAAGAAGGGAATGGGGAGCACTTTGTTAATGATTACCACTATTCAAAGTATATCTAGAAGTGATTATTATGAGCACAGGATCAATAGAGAGCTAATATTGAAGTTGAGGGGGGCTCAGCCCAAGGGCCCTGATGCAGTCTCAACCTCTGCACCCCCTATTGCTACGCCCCTGACCAGGGGGGGTCTTAGGGTTAAGCACTACCAGGGAAGTCTTAGGGTTAGGCACCACCAGGGGGGTCTTAGGGTTAGGCACCAGCAGGGGAGAGTACTGTGTGAGAGTAGGGAGAGGTTAGGTTATAATTAGGTTCAACATCTGTAAATTTACCAGTAATGTAATATCGCATTTAAATTGTTATTTATAATTTTTGTTATCATATTTGTTATTTAACATTTTGCTTAAATTGTTGTTTACTGATATTGCTAGTAATATCGTTATTTAACTACTAGCCAACCCTGTCACGCCTATCCCGACCTCAATCGTCGTAAAGTCTTGGGGCTGTGTTTTGCAGGCTGTGTGCGCATCTCCTGCTTGGTGGGCGGAGCGGAGCTCCGCCTTCAGTCTCCGAGCGGCGATCGCCACTCGGGAGACTGTTACACAGCAAACCTGCCGTCTATTTACCCGCACAGTGCTGGGATCTACAGCAGCACTGTACTGGGACAAACCTGGGGGCGGTCAGACCCCACCAACAGAGAGCTCTGTTGGTGGGGAGAAAGGGGGGGGGGATCACTTGTGTGCTGTGTTGTGCGGCCCTGCAGCTTGGCCTTAAAGCTGCAGTGGCCTATTTTCCAAAAAAAGGAATGGTCTTTAGGGGGGTTTAACACTGTGGTCCTCAAGTGGTTACCATCATACCTAAATTAGCTAACAGCTTTTTCAAATGTATGCCTATATGGGGTAAAGCAACATAAATAGGTTTCTTTTATGGGGCAAAACAAAACGTTGTACTATATAGAGAAAAGCAACATAAAGGAGGTGCAATTAAGAGGATAAGTAACATAAAGGGGGTAGCATTGCCTTGCATCACTGGGTCTTCAGTTCAAATCCCTGCCAAGGCACTATCTGTATGGAGTTTGTATATTCTACCCATGTTTGCGTGGGATTCCTCCAGGCACTCAGATTTTCTCTTGCATATTAAAAACTTACCGGTGTTAAAAGTCTTGCCCCTAAAATTGGCCCTAGATGGATAATGACTATTGGTAGGGGATAGATTATGAACCCCTGTGAATGACAGTTAGCAACAAGACTAAATTGAAGCGGAAGTTGTCAGCGCTATGTAATTACTAAAAAATAAAAACAACAATAATGCTGTATGGGAGAGAAGCAGCAATAAAAGGGGTTACTATACAGGGGTATAACAACATAAAGGAGGTACTGTATGGGGGAGAAGAAACCTAAACGGAGTACTGTATGGGGGAGAAGAAACCTAAACGGAGAAGCAACATAAAGTCAATACTATATGGTCTAAGCTACACCAAAAATTGACAACTCTCAGCATTCAGCAACTGGATTTTAACTGGGCCTAATTTTACAACATTCACTGCTTGTGCTGTATATAAAAGTATGGTAAGTACTGCCATATAATTTTTCTTAAAAAATACATTATTTTTAATTGAGAATCCGGTGGTCATGTTCTGCAGCCCTTGGTGGAATGAGACTACATCCCTATTTAGTGACGGGGTTCTTTAGTGCTTAATGGGAGCAGTAGCGCTGAAGTCATGAGGAGCTAAATCCTATATTCAAATACGGTATAATTTTATAATAAGGCACTACTTTTACTTTCATTAATGGAGGGTAGGGGGTGGATAGACATTGTAAAGATTATAAATCCTGGCGTTCAGATTTAAAATGTGAGCAGAAACAGCCTGATATTGTACTTGTACAAGCTGAGAAGACCTAAAACCATTGATATATGTGATCTGTGCAGGGGGAAAAAATGAAGAATGCTTTTACCAACAAGTTTCTGTGGATATCGAACAACTTGTGAATGATGCAGACCATAAAAGAAAGGGAAGTCTGGATAGTGTGTCAAATGATGAAGAACCTACAAAGACTGGTAAGATCACTGATTTCAGCACTATACACAGTTAGGGCTTGATTCATGGCGCTAAGTGTTAGCGCTGGAGTGAAAAGCCACTTAGTGCCCGAAATGTAGCTTTGCACGCATTAATAGCAGCGCAAAGCTACATCGCCCACAGGACCACCCACATCGCGCGCAGCACGGCTGGACAGTAATAGTGTGCAGCGCGACGTTATCATCACACCCGCTGCCCTGTAAACGTTGCATCCGGTGCAACGAAAATGGTGCATCGGGTGACCCCAAAACGGTGTATTGATGCACCATTTTGGGGGCACCCGATGCACAGTTTTTACAGGGCAGCGGGTGCGATGATAACGTTGTAACGCGCACTATTACTATCCAGCCGCGCTGCACGTGATGTGGGTGGTCCTGTGGGCACAAACCACCTAACGCTGTGGTTTGCGCCCATAAACTATTAAGGCTGTTGCGCCCATAAACTATTAAGTGAATTGAGGCCTTAAAGTGAACCGCGCACCATTTTTAGCACCCAGAACATCTCAACAGCACATGAAAAATGCATGCCAACAATAGGCTTGATTCACTAACCGGCGCTAAGTGTTAGCCACACAGTGTGCCTTATTAGAGTTAAGGGGCCTTATCGGTGCCTTATCAAAGTTAAGGGGCCTTATCAGAGTTAAGGGGCCTTATTGGTGCCTTAAAGAGAGTCTGAAGCGAGAATAAATCTCGCTTCAGACCTCATAAATAGCAGGGGCACGCGTGCCCCTGCTAAAACGCCGCTATAGCGCGGCTTAACGGGGGTCCCTTCACCCCCAAATCCCCCTCGATACACCCGGGGAGCGCTTCCTGGTTGGGGCAGGGCTAACCGCCGCAGCCCTGCCCCACGCGCGTCTGTCAGCGCGTATCTCCGCCTCTCCCCCGCCCCTCTCAGTCTTCCTTCACTGAGAGGGGCGGGGGAGAGGCGGCGATGCGCCGCTGACAGACGCGACTGGAGGCAGGGCTGCAGCCGTTAGCCCTGCCTCCAGGAAGGGAAATTCTGCGACCTTTCTACGACACACTTTTGCGGGGGGTGGGTTGGGGGTGAAGGGACCCCCGTTTAGCCGCGGGATAGCGGCGTTTTAGCAGGGGCACACGTGCCCCTGCTATTTATGAGCTCTGAAGCGAGATTTATTCTCGCTTCAGAGTCTCTTTAACAGAGTTAAGGGGCCTTATCAGAGTAGTATAGCGAGCGCTACAAACTTATGCCTGCTAATTGGCAATGATAAGAGCTCCACTCGTCCTACCCTGAGCCCCTGCGGGTCCAGTCACTTTAAAGGACATTATCCTTGCACTTTGATTGGCCCAATAGGCTGCCTGTCACTTGACATGCACAAACAACCTCAAGAATCAGAATTCCCACTCTGAAGTCATAATTGACAAAATCAAAATGAAGCACTGCTTCACTGTTCAGAAATTCTTTATTTTATCAAATGTGCATGTTTAAAAACAATGTTAAAAACAAGGCATGGTCACATGACATCCATAAGTCTGTATACAGACTAGGTGAAACCACATGCATGGTTATTGAGCATTCCATTTTAATATGTGATAATAATTAGTTTTGTTGTTGTTTTTTTTTTGCAGATGATGATGTGATAAAGAAAATTGTTTCAATTCTCCAAAAAGAGGGAGATACTTTTGACAGAAAGGTATGCATTGAAGGATACCAAATACAACCACTCATGAATATTTCAGTTAGTTAACAGCCTCAAATCCAAATTTTGAGAGCGAGGCCTGCAACTCTCTAGCAGTACATTACTAGGCCATTTCTAAGTGCTTGGGTGTAATCCCACTAGAGCAGGCATGGGCAAACTTGGCCCTCCAGCTGTTAAGGAACTACAAATCCCACAATGCATTTGCCTTTACGAGTCATGACTGTGGCTGTCAGACTCCTGCAATGCATTGTGGGACTTGTAGTTCCTCAACAGCTGGAGGGCCAAGTTTGCCCATGCCTGCACTAGAGGCATTTGATTTTTATAAAAATCCCCCATAGCATTGCATTAGCAAGAGCTTTTCAGATCACTGGCACTTAGAAAAGGCTGCTAGTGGGTTTGAGCCCTGAGGGTCCTTTTACACTTAATCAGTTGCTCTCAGTTATAACTGAAAGACAACTGATTTTCAAAGTAATTTCCATGTTTACCTATGGCTCAGTTCCCACTATATTCGTTGTAACTGAAAGTTTTTTCACAATGCACTGCTATGGAGAAAGAAATAAGAAGGGAAAAAAAAGAAAAAGCGTATTACCGCATACCAACACATTAAAGGATACATCCGAGGAGGATAAAATTTAAAAAATCCACTTACCCGGGTCTTCCTTCAGCCCCTGGCAGCCGTCGTGTGCCCTTGCCGCAGCTTCGCTCCCTGCCGGTGGCCCGGAGTACCCTCCGGTACCAGAGGCCTGCTTACGTTCCAACGTGCGTCTCATGCAGTAACTCTGCCGTCATCTGGACTGTACCGCGCAGGTGCAGTAGCTCTAGCTCTAGAAGCCAACCTGGAAGCCGACCTTGCGAGGTCGGCTTCTCCACCGGAGGAGACCGGGAGCTACCGGATCTGCGACGAGGGCACAGGATGGCTGCCAGGGGCTGGAGGAAGCCCCAGGTAAGTGGATTTTTCATTTTTATCCTCCTCGGCCCTTCCCTTTAAGTGTAAAAGAGCCCTAAACCGGCATGCATATAAGGCCAGTAAAGCACTAGAAACATATTTTTGTTGTAATTTGTAAAAAGAAATGAATGTCAAGGCCTGATAATCTGAAAAAGAAAGCTGCCTTTGTGAATTCAATAACTACAAAGTCTACAAATTATGAAAGGAACTAGTAAAATTGCAGTTTGTATTACCAGTTATAATTTATTTATTTTATTTTTTCTCTCTACAGATTAAAGAAGACCCCACCCTCAACACTTTCTTAAGAGACATTTCTTATAACTCCTTCAAGCAGCTTGCAGATGTCTACATTGATAAGGAGGTCACAAAGAAGAAAGCTGCTGAAGCTGAGGATATGAAATTTGCTTATTCCATCCACTTTACCAAGCAGATTGCTGGAATCTCCAGCCACCCTGTAAACAGAATCATGGGATTCGGAAGCCAGTATCTGGAAGACACGTTCACCTGGCTATCACGCAGCAGAGACAATCTGGTGAGTAGGATTCTTTACATAGACTAAAGGTGGCCACGCACAATACAATCTTTTAAAATTCCCTTTCAATTCAAGAATTACAATCAGATTTTTTATTTTTTATCAATTGCAACATTTAAAAAATATGATAAACACACGTGTTCAATATGTATACAGGGAAATTGCTTGGGTCTGTAAATCAAGAAACTGACAATCTACCCTACACCATTCAATTTTCATGAAAACTGATAAACATCCACCCCTCACAATCTTTTTATCGGAAAATTAATTTTATTGTATCGATTACAGTTCATTTTATTTTATCGTGTATGGCCATCTTAGGGAGTGGTGCAATCTGTATTCACATTCTTTTTATAAGTTGATTCTATTTTGTATTGAAATGCATAATGCTGTATGCTATTTTATTGTGATCTAGATGCTGTAGTTTTGGATTACACAACATCTGTTTATATTGTGATACTTTGTTTTTCTACCTTCATAATGATACCCAGCTGTTTCTTTACATTAACAGTAGTAAGTGATGTCATTGTGGTGTTTACTACAGTTGATGAATAAAAGAGCTAAAAATAGGATGTTGACTCAAGTATAAAACCCAAGGGGTAACCTCAGATGTGTGAGCTACATCATCTACCCTTTGTTTAGCATGACTCTGATAATGCTTTCCTGGCAGTCTCTGAGTAATTAACCTGGAAGGCAATAAGATATATAGGGCACATGTAATTAAGACACTTGAATCAGATTATCACCTCTGCGGCTGCTAGTTTCTATGTCAGGATGTCAGTTATGCCATGTGTCATGTGATATATAGGGCATGTTAATTACACGTGAGTCTTGTGCACGCTCTGCCAAATAAAACATCACCTAAGCACTCATAGCCAGAACACTTTAATGAGAGGCAGTGAGGTAGGAGGTCATATTGTGGTCAGTGACTAATCCAAATCATATGGTCATATTACACAAACAGGGAAGTACATTGTACTCACCAAAGTATTACACTCTTATTTACACACATAACAAAAACACTGTTATACTAGTCATTTTGTTTTACACTGAAAAGGGGAATGAGGACATAATTGGATAGAGCAGGAAAAGATAAGGAACTCTGCGGCCTTGCTCACATTGCGTTACATTAGCGTTCGCGTTGGGCGTTTTTTAAAGCAATTTTTTTTGTGATTCCCGTTGGTTTTTGTTAAAAGCGCTTTTCTAAGTGCTTTTCCAGAGCAGTTTTTTAATTCACTCCCTGACGCAAGTCAGGAAGTGAACTCTTTGACCCGGAAAATAATAAATACAATGTATTTATTCTTAAACGCGAACGCAATCGCTACACACAGAGATTTTGTGTGCGTTTTGCGTTTTTTCCTATACCTTCCATTGAGGCAAAATTGCCTCAAAAAAGGTACAGGCACCGCTTTGCTGTGCGGATCAGAAACGAAACACTCAGATGTGGACTCTCTCATAGGGAATCATTGCACAAGCGTTTTTAGGGCGATTTTGAAAATTGCCTGCGCTTGGAAAAAGGGGCAAAAATGCCCTTAGTGTGAACGAGCTATACCAGAACTATAAGGGTTTTATACTTCAAGAACATGTGACATAACAATGAACAACAGACATGCTTCCCTCAGTATTTTTCCACTTCTATTTTTTCTATTTCTTTTAACTGCAATGGAGCTGCAATGGTATGATTCTTACTTCCCTTGGGAATTGTTGGGGTTGCATACAGATGTCACAACTCAATCATGTCACACTGCAACTCTGTCAGTTCATCTCGACTATTCCAAGAAAAATGAATAATCTTAGCTAATTCTCTTCTCTGAATAGTTCTTTGATTGGGTATTATGAAAGGTATTATTTGAAAAGGGCTCCTGAGGTGGGGTTGGGTCTTAAGGTTAGGCATCACCAAAGGGGGTCTTATGCTGGGTACACACTATGAGATTTTCTGGCCAATTTACTGTCAGATCGATTATTTACAACATGTTTGATTTGCTTTCCGATCGATTTCCGTTCACTTTAATAGGAAGTCGATTAGAAAATGCTCGGAATTAGATCGGAAAGCAAATTGAACATGTTGGAAATAATCTATCTGACAGTAAATCGGCCAGAAAATCTCAGTGTGTACCCAGCATAAGGGTTAGGCACTGCCAGGGGAGAGTTCTGTGTGAGTAGGGAGAAGTTAGGTCTTTTTTCAGCTATAGTGTCACTGTTTTATAACCAAAAAATACAAATCTTGGCTATAGCTGGGACCTCTTTATAGCCAAAACTATATCTCAGCTATATCCATTGTTTCCCCCCTCCCCCCCCCAAAAAAAAATTGGCTTTTTTACATCCAGCATCCTTTTATAGTCAAAAAAAAATGCGGCTACATCCAGCTCCCTTTTTTTTATAGCTGACAAAAAAAAAGCTATATCAGTGCCCTTTGTTTTCCAGGCGCCCCTTACAAATGAATGCACCATGAAATGTCACCCATATAAATGCAATGTGTATTACTGGCCTGATGAATAAGAATTCACAAGGACAATAAAGTCTTCAACTGCTGCCCCCTGTGGTGCATGTGACTTCTCATGGGGATCTTTGGCTCAGCCCTTTTTTAAAGGGTATAGTAGAGTAGAGTATTGTAAATTGTTGAGGAAAAAAGTGCCTTACTGCAACAGGGCAGATTGTGCTCAGAGGCTCATAGCAGTCATTATAGCTACACTTATGCCCCCAATTCTGCTGCAAGCAACACCATTATCCTACCGTGCATCACATTTTGCACAAATTGTCAAAAAAACTTTCCAATAGTTTGAAAATTTAGTTTTCATTTGATTATAAGAACTGCTGATTACATTCACTGGCAGTCAAAAACGGCGCAGGAAATGTGGGCGCACCATGCTCTACCATAGGCTGTAATGTGAATTATGGCTATAGTGGCGCTCAGACAGTAATGTGGGGACCGTCAAAAAACGGAGCCCGAATTACTATAAAAACAGTGTAATTCGGCCACCAGCAATAGCTGGCGGCCAATTTACGTCTTACCCGAGTCCATGGCGGCCTGGAGGGGGAATAGTAATTAACGCCGCCAGGATTTTTGCAGGAGCAGGGTGAGCAATTTTTTGGCTTTTGCCTGCACCCAAATTTCCTGGCATGTTAATTACATGCATGCATCAGTACTTATGGCAGCATGATTAAGTTGCTGGAAATTGACCCCATTTCACAATGCAAAGTACATTGTGAAATTCTCTGGTTTCTTCTCTTTTTTTTTTTTTTTTTTTTTTTTTTTCTTCCTCTCATCCATCGCATAGTGATCATCCAGCTGAACAAATTCCTTTCCAAAGTATTCTCGGTATGTAGTCTGGCGCAACACTTGTTTCAGCCCATGCACTTACTAAGTGATACACAGCCTGATGCAACATCAGATAATAGGAATGCCTTCTAGGAGTATCTGCACATACAAGAGAAGAGCAATTTAGAGCCAACCTTTACTTTGTATTACTATTATTATACACTTATATAGTACTGACAATTGCAGTAGTGTGTTACAGAGGTTATTTAATAATTCATGTCACTAACAATCCTCAAAGGAGCTCCCAATCTAATATTCTATCATACAGTAGTTCAGAGCCAATTTGCGGGGAAGCCAATTTGTAGGATGTGGGAGGAAACCCACACAAACAAAAACAATGGTATGCAAACTGAAGCCCATGCAGGCAGCTAGCCTGAAGTATACTTATGTTTTTTGTACAGCAGAAGGGACTGGCAGCGCTTTCAAATAGACGCTGCACCTGATTTGACTAACTGCACAAGTGGGCATAGCTCGACTAACAGGCAACTATTACACACCTTGCATTCAAAAACAGGTACAGTAAAAGAGGGTGTTAGCTTCAGCATAAATTGTGCACAAATTATCCCTACTAGACTCTCCCACGATGGTGACGTCCCCCATGGGAGAGAACCTAAACACTAGTCTAACAGTGAAGCATATCCAACAGTGATGCATGTTCAAACAGTGAAACATAACACTGAATATGCTTCATTGTTAGACTGGGTTTTTAACTTTAGATTATGTTTCACTGTTTGAACATGGTTCACTGTTGGATATGCTTCACTGTTACACTAGTGGTTAGGTCTCTCCATGGGGGCATGTCACCGTCATGTGAGAGTCTAGTAGGGGTAATTTGTGCACAATTTATGCTGAAGCTAACGTCCTCCTTTACTGTACCTGTTTTTGATTGCAAGGTGTGTAATCTACCCGTTAATCGAGTTCTGCCCACTTGTGCAGTTAGTCAAATCAGGTGCAGCATCTATTTGGAAGCGCTGCCAGTCCTTTCTGCCATACACGAAACCTGCCAGTTAGATTCACCTAATACACATTCGTTATGACTGTCTGGCATTTTAATTGTTTTACTGATGTCATTTTATGACCCCAATGATTTTATCTCTGAAACACTGGGATAAATTGTGCGGTCATAAATGAGAAAATACTGTACCGTAAAATTACACAATGCAAAATGTATAGTTGCCCCTCTTCCCCCACAGATGCTCAGATGAAGTCCACATTATTCACTCTCAGGAAAATATTAAAATTCTCATTCTAGCGTCCCTGTAAATTCTGCAACCAACACGGCTCCTCTGCTCTGGTTAAGCACAAACAACTGTCTGATATGGAGGCAGGTTGAGGACATACTGGTCTTGTTGTTGCTCCTGTGCCTGCTATGGCTGTTGTTACACCCCTACTTGTAGTATACTTACAGTAATGCAAATAAAGCTGATTCTTTTAATATGTTTCAGAATACCGCTGTCGAACCAGAGGATGTTATCAGTCCAGACTGAAGAAGACACACTGCAGAACCATGGACAATGGTGCAGGGCAGATTATTTTCACAAAGTGCAATATACTTCCACCTGATTTACGAAAGTCTGAAGTCTAAGGCCACCTTCAAGCACTTAGTTATCTAGAGGAAGCTTTCATGTAAATTAAGCTCTTTGTTTTGTTATATTGTAATTTATTTTTAAAGAGGTGTATTACTGCTGGTTCAGTACATTTTTATATTGTGTATGTTTATATGTAAATCTGATTTTTAGAGAAAGGAAAACACTGGTAATCTTTTCTCTAATGCTTGAAACTGAAGTGGAACTCTAGCTAAATTCCATTATCTTTTATACTTGGGTTTAGCATTAGCAGCATACCTGTCTCCTCCCCAATCTTCTGATACCTGTCAGCATCTGCATTGGAGAGATTTTTTGACTTCCTGATGTCCGTGACAAAACTGGAAGGCAATCTCTCTACAGTGAGAAAACACTGGGGTGGCGGAGAGAGGGGGTGGGAGTGGTGCTTTGCATAACACTATTCAAAAATAAAAAAGGGTACTTGCGTGTTATCCTGTCGACTGAGTTTGGCAGCCTACTGTTCACGTTCTCTTTACTCTATTGGTAACAGAAAAGCATTGTTGGAAAGCAAAGAGTCTTGACTTTTGATTCCATCAGGTCCGGGGTCAGTGTGATGTACCATTCCTTAGTTAGAGAGTGTTAAAAGAGAGGTGTCCCCTTCAACTGGGTGAAGAGAGCGCTTTTAGATTACTGGAGGAACCCAGCATGATCATCCCGGACGAACCTGACATGATGATCAGCAGCACACCCATGAGGTCATCTTCTTCCTCCTTCTCCTCCTCAGCATGAATCTGTCTTCACAAGTTTTGAGTGCCCGGTATTGCTCCTTACAGCAGAAGAAGGAGCAGCCCAACTATGGACCCGTGTCTCCTCTCTGCGTGTCTTACTGGACGGGGTCATAAAAAGTCATAAAAAGAAAAACCTCTCAAAAAAGTGTGGTATATTATTTAGTTTGACTTGCTATTTCTTGCTTTTACAGAATGTTTACGTAATAACCATCAATTGTGCAATAAAGCATTATTTTAAAGGTGAAAAGGGGACTTTGCCATCACTCGCACAATTTTCATATGTTATGCAGGTGGAACAGAGATCTTCCTTTGGTGCTCCCAGCTAGAGAGAGAGCTCTTGTTTCCCTGTGCCTCCCTATGCTGCTTAAAGATTTATTTTTTATGACCAGGACTAAAGCTTGCCAGATTCTTATCATTACAGAGACTGAACGGTAGTTACCATGCTTGCTACAAAGAGTTAATCTCTCAGCAGATGGAGGAGGTGGATGAGGTCAGGTGATCAAGGCTCACACGTGGTATAGTGATGGCACGAATTGGTCATAGGTGAACAGTTCACGGCGAAAGTTCACATTTGCCCCATTTTAAAGTATAGGGAGACTGCGAAGGCCATGAAATGTTGGTCACCGATGAACAGTTTGTGCCATCCCTAGACAGGGAGACTGGCTGCTGCCTCCTCCCAGATTATCTCTGCAATAATTGCACTTTAATCTCGAGAATTAACCACTTCCCGACGGCCGGGAAGTGGAGCCTGCAAGGACCAGCTCACCCACAGAGGCGGCGGTCCTTGTAAGGGCATGGGCGTAGCGATCGCGTCATCCGTGACGCAATCCTCCGCCGGCGCCTGTCTCCGCTCACCCGCCGCAACATCCCGCCGGCCATACGGAAGCGCCGGCGGGATGTTAACCCCACGATCGCCGCATACAAAGTGTATAATACACTTTGTACTGTTTACAAAGTGTATTATACAGGCTGCCTCCTGCCCTGGTGGTCCCAATGTCCGAGGGACCACCAGGGCAGGCTGCAGCCACCCTATGTCGCACCCAAGCACACTGATTTCTCCCTCCCTTGCCCCAGATCGCCCACAGCACCCCTCAGACCCCCCCCCTGCCCACCCCCCAGACCCCTGTTTGCACCCAATCACCCCCCTAATCACCCATCAATCACTCCCTGTCACTATCTGTAAACGCTATTTTTTTTTATCCCCCCCCCTGCCCCCTCCTGATCACCCCCCACCCCTCAGATTCTCCCCAGACCCCCCCCCCCTATGTACTGTATGCATCTATCCCCCTGATCACCTGTCAATCACCTGTCAATCACCCATCAATCACCCATCAATCAGACCCTAATCTGCCCCTTGCGGGCACCCAATCACCCGCCTACACGCTCAGATTGCCCTCAGACCCCCCTTATCAATTCGCCAGTGCATTATTTACATCTGTGCTTCCCTGTAATAACCCACTGATCACCTGTCAATCACCCATCAATCACCCCCTGTCACTGCCACCCATCAATCACCCCCTGTCACTGCCACCCATCAATCAGCCCCTAACCTGCCCCTTGTGGGCAATCTGATCACCCACCCACACCAATAGATCGCCCACAGATCCGACGTCAGATCACCTCCCAAGTGCAGTGTTTACATCTGTTATCTACCCTAAACACCCACTAATTACCCATCAATCACCCCCTATCACCACCTGTCACTGTTACCCATCAGATCAGACCCTAATCTGCCCCTTGCGTGCACCCAATCACCCGCCTACACGCTCAGATTGCCCACAGACCCCCCCTTATCAATTCGACAGGGCATTAGTTACATCTGTTCTTCCCTGTAATAACCCACTGATCACCTGTCAATCACCTGTCAATCACCCATCAATCACCCCCTGTCACTGTCACCCATCAATCACCCCCTGTCACTGCCACTCATCAATCAGCCCCTAACCTGCCCCTTGCGGGCAATCTGATCACCCACCCACACCAATAGTTCGCCCGCAGATCCGACGTCAGATCACCTCCCAAGTGCAGTGTTTATATCTGTTCTCTACACTAAACACCCACTAATTACCCATCAATCACCCCCTGTCACTGCTACCTAACAGATTAGACCCCTATCTGCCCCTAGGGCACTCAATCACCCGCCCACACCCTCAGAATGCCCTCAGGCCCCAGCCCTGATCACCTCGCCAGTGCATTGCTTGCATCTATTCCCCCCTCTAATCACACCTTGAGACACACATCAATCACCTCCTGTCACCCCCTAGCACACCTACCCATCAGATCAGGCCCTAATTTGCCCCGTGTGGGCTCCTGATCACTCGGCCAAACCCTCAGATCCCCCTCAGACCCCCTTCCGATCACCTCCCCAGTGCATTGATTGCATCTATTTTCCCCTCTAACCACCCTCTGAGACACCCATCAATCACCTCCTGTCACCCTCTAGCACTCCTATCCATCAGATCAGGCCCAATACAACCTGTCATCTAAAAGGCCACCCTGCATATGACCGGTTCCACAAAATTCGCCCACTCATAGACCACCTGTCATCAAAATTTGCAGATGCTTATACCCCTGAACAGTCATTTTGAGACATTTGGTTTCCAGACTACTCACGGTTTTGGGCCCGTAAAATGCCAGGGCGGTATAGGAACCCCACAAACTGACCCCATTTTAGAAAAAAGAAACCCCAATGTATTCTGTTAGGTGTATGACGAGTTCATAGAATTTATTTTTTGTCAAAAGTTAGCGGAAATTGATTTTTGTTTTTTTTTCACAAAGTGTCATTTTTCACTAACTTGTGACAAAAAATAAGATCTTCTATGAACTCGCCATACACCTAACGGAATACCTTGGGGTGTCTTCTTTCTAAAATGGGGTCACTTGTGGGGTTCCTATACTGCCCTGGCATTTTAGGGGCCCTAAACCGTGAGGAGTAGTCTAGAAAACAAATGCCTCAAAATGACCTGTGATTAGGACGTTGGGCCCCTTAGCGCACCTAGGCTGCAAAAAAGTGTCACACATGTGGTATCGCCGTACTCGGGAGAAGTAGTATAATGTGTTTTGGGGTGTATTTTTACACATACCCATGCTGGGTGGGAGAAATCTCTCTGTAAATGACAATTTTTTAATTTTTTTTTACACACAATTGTCTATTTACAGAGATCTTTCTCCCACTCAGCATGGGTATGTGTAACAATACACCCCAAATACTACTTCTCCTGAGTACGGCAATACCACATGTGTGGCACTTTTTTGCAGCCTAACTGCGCTAAGGGGCCCAAAGTCCAATGAGCACCTTTAGGCTTTACAGGGGTGCTTACAAATTAGCACCCCCCCAAAATGCAAGGACAGTAAACACACCCCACAAATTACCCCATTTTGGAAAGTAGACACTTCAAGGTATTCAGAGAGGGGCATGGTGAGTCCGTGGCAGATTTCATTTTTTTTTTGTCGCAATTTAGAAGAAATGGAAACTTTTTTTTTTTTTTTTTGTCACAAAGTGTCATTTTCCGCTTACTTGTGACAAAAATTAATATCTTCTATGAACTCACTATGCCTCTCAGTGAATACTTTGGGATGTCTTCTTTCCAAAATGGGGTCATTTGGGGGGTATTTATACTATCCTGGAATTCTAGCCCCTCATGAAACATGTCAGGTGGTCAGAAAAGTCATGGATGCTTGAAAATGGGAAAATTCACTTTTTGCACCATAGTTTGTAAATGCTATAACTTTTACCCAAACCAATAAATATACACTGAATGGGGTTTTTTTTAATCAAAAACATGTTTGTCCACATTTTTCGCGCTGCATGTATACAGAAGTTTTACTTTATTTGAAAAATGTCAGCATAGAAAGTTAAAAAAATCATTTTTTTGCCAAAATTCATGTCTTTTTTGATGAATATAATAAAAAGTAAAAATCGCAGGAGCAATCAAATAGCACCAAAAGAAAGCTTTATTAGTGACAAGAAAAGGAGCCAAAATTCATTTAGGTGGTAGGTTTTATGAGCGAGCAATAAACTGTGAAAGCTGCAGTGGTCTGAATGAAAAAAAAGTGGCCGGTCCTTAAGGGGGGTAAAGCCCACGGTCCTCAAGTGGTTAAAATGAAGCTACTATACAGCCACTGAAATATTTCATATGTACTGTACTGATTGCAAAAAGTGCATACGTGCAGTGCACAAAACATTGGGCATTGCTAATTAATGTATTGAAGGATTCAGTACATTTTTATGTATGAATAAAAATGTCAGTACATTTTTATGTATGAATAAAAATGTAAGAAAAATAACAAACAGAAAATACAAAAATATACTGTTTTTTTCTTGTTCTACTTATTTGATTTGAGTAGTTTTTTTATATCCACTTGTATTGATGAGAGAATAACCAAGGGTGTGACCAAATTACTTTTACAACAAGCATTCCACATTAATCCTCTGCAGTCTGCTATTGATAGCTACCGCAGCAGAGTCTGCAAAATATATACATCTTGGTTGGATGTAAGCTCAGGCCTCTTTGCTCTGTTTATTTGTAGAAGAGTCAGGGCTGTGGAGTCGGTACAAAAATCCACCGACGCCGACTCCTCAGTTTAGGATTCCACCGACGCTGACTCCTCGACTCCGACTCCTCTAATTTGCATATTACAATCTTGTTGCTTGAAAGTATGTCACATGAAATTCGTCTCTTAACTGCCAACGCTTAGGAATTTTAAAAGACAACTGAAGTGAAAAGGATATGGAGACTGCCATATTTATTCCCTTTAGTCATACTACAACTAGTCCTTGGTAAGAGTACTTGTAAAAGGTACAGGCCGGAACAAAGTACATCTATCAGGCCCTAAGCAATGTAACGGTGGGTACATGTAAGAGTTATGTGCAGGTACTCTGCAGGGGAATAAGGAGATTCTTCCTCTATTACACATTCTTCATGCACAATCTGAACCAGGTTTATGGGTGATAGACAACACCTCTGTGTTCAATGTGCACAACATTCTCAGTGGATTCCCTGCAGCTCTGTGGGGAGTGCATATGTAGAGTATAGTACTACTGTGTAACAAAGTAAACCTGAGACAGATGAAATTAAAGTTTTATACCTACCTGGGGCTTCCTCCAGCCCTCTTCAGGCTAATCAGTCCCTTGCTGTTCTCCTCCGCCACCTGGATCCTCTGCTATGAGTCCAGGTACTTGAGCCAGTCTGGTGTAGTGCGCATGCACACACTCCGCCGCCGGGAGCTTACTACACCTGCGCAGCACTATTGCACAGGTGCAGAACGCTCCTGGCTGTGGAAGCGGCATGCGGCCAGACTTCGCTGACTGGCTCAAGTACCTGGACCCATAGCAGAAGATCCAGGTGGTGGAGGTGGACAGCGAGGGACTGATTAGCCTGAAGGGGGCTGGAAGAAGCCCCAGGTATGTATAAAACTTTTCTTTTCATCCTTTTCAGGTACCCTTTAATTCGTAGTCACCAAACCAAATTTTAACAACATATCAAATTATTTGATTTCATGAGCAAAGAGAGTGCGTATATTTGCATAAATTAGAATCAACGCAGAATTATTTCCATCTCATTGACCATCTACATGGCTACACATCAGGCTTTATACTTACAGCATAGATGTTATGTAGTATATGTAAGAGATTCCTGTGTACACATCATTTATACAGTCACAATTAGATGTGTATATCTGACTTTAAAAATACGGGGACTGCTTTATGGAAGCAGCACAAGTAACTCATTTTGATTGGTTTATTTCATTTTTGTGGACTAAGCACAGCTATTACTGTATGTATAAATTATTTATGATGACTATTATCTGAGAAATAGAACATTTTATCATATTTTCTATTTTAATTACAGTTTAAATTCATTAGGAGTCGGAGTCGGTGCATTTTTTTGCCGACTCTGACTCCAGGCACCCAAAATTGCCCCGACTCCGACTCCACAGCCCTGATAAGAGTAACCTGAAATGATAATTCTGAGAGAATTGGTATCATAACCTACTAGAGAAAAAAATCAAGGAATCCAATGTTGAACTCTTGTCCTCAAGGGCAGAGGTCCTCCCTCATTTTTAGCACCGCTCAAGTGAATTGATGGTGACAGGTGTGGTCCATCAGTAGACAACATTTCTCCATTTCTCAGTCCATCTTAAACATTGGCATGGATATGGCCCTCAAAGACTGGAGTTTAACACCTGTGGTGTAGGCTGTTTTGCCCCAAAGATAAACTGAATTGCAAAATGGGAACTCAGAAACCAAGGTTGCCACAAAAGCAACCACACTAAGGGCAGATGAGGAACTTTATTCATCTCAGGTATATATGATTTTTGTCTTGTAATTGGGGATGGTCAGTATGGTGCAAATTGTTATGAGTTGATACAGGATTATGCAAATTCTGTATGCAAGTTATGCGGCTTGAAAATGGAACAATCAAATCTTGCTGAGGTGGTATTTGATTGGTCTGTTTTCAAGCTGCATAAATTTGCATGCAACATTTGCATAATCCTGTATCAACTTGGAATTATTTATTTCTCGCTTACCATCCCTACTTGTTATGTAAGCATGCTACAGTAAAAAAAGATACATTATTTATAAAAAGTTAAAAACCATCACCCTACCCACAGAGGTAATACAGTTGGATGCGAAAGTTTGGGCAACCATGTTAATCGTCATGATTTTCCTGTATAAATCATTGGTTGTTATGATAACAAATGTCAGCTAAATATATCATATACTGTAGGAGACTCACACAGTGATATTTGAGAAAAGAAATTCAGTTTATTGGATTTACAGAAAGTGTGCAGTAATTATTTAAACAAAATTAGGCAGGTGCATAAATTTGGGCACCACAAAAAAACAAACAAAATCAATACTTAGTAGACCCTCCTTTTGCAGAAATTACAGCCTCTAAACGCTTCCTGTAGGTCCCAATGAGAGTCTGGATTCTGGTTGAAGGTATATTGGACCATTCCTCTTTACAAAACATCTCTAGTTCATTCAGGTTTGATGGCTTCTGAGCATGGACAGCTCTCTCTAACTCACACCACAGATGAGATGGCCATTCCAAAACATTGTACTTGTTCCTCTGCATGAATGCCTTAGTGGATTTTGAGCAGTGTTTAGGGTCGTTGTCTTGTTGAAAGATCCAGCCCTGGCGCAGCTTCAGCTTTGTCACTGATTCCTGGACATTGGTCTCCAGAATCTGCTGATACTGAGTGGAATCCATGTGTCCCTCAACTTTGACAAGATTCCCAGTCCCTGCACTGGCCCCATAGCCCCACAGCATGATGGAACCACCATATTTTACTGTAGGTAGCAGGTGTTTTTCTTGGAATGCTGTGTTCTTTTTCCTCCATGCATAACACCCCTTGTTATGTCCAAATAACTCAATTTTAGTTTCATCAGTCCACAGCACCTTATTCCAAAATGAAGCTGGCTTGTCCAAATGTGCTTTAGCATACCTCAAGTGGCTCTGTTTGTGCTGTGGGTGGAGAAAAGGCTTCCACTGCATCACTCTCACATACAGCATCTCCTTGTGTAAAGTGTGCCAAATGGTTGAACGATGCACAGTGACTCCATCTGCAGCAAGATGATGTTGTAGGTCTTTGGTGCTGGTCTGTGGGTTGACTCTGACTGTTCTCACCATTCGTCGCTTCTGTCTATCTGAGATTTTTGCCACTGCGAGCCTTAACTTGAACAGAGCCTGTGGTCTTCCATTCCCTCAATATGTTCCTAACTGTGGAAACAGACAGCTGAAATCTCTGAGACAGCTTTCTGTATCCTTCCCCTAGACTATGATGGTGAACAATCTTTGTCTTCAGGTGATTTGAGAGTTGTTTTGAGACCCCTATGTTGCTGCTCTTCAGTGAAAATTAAAAGAGGAGGGAAACTTACAAATGACCCCCTTAAATACTCTTTCTCATAATTGGATTCACCTGTGTATGTAGGTCAGCGGTCACTGAGCTTACCAAGCCAATTTGAGTTCCAATAATTAGTTCTAAAGGTTTTGGAATTAATAAAATGACAGCAGTGCCCAAATTTATGCACCTGCCTAATTTTTTTTAAACAATTATTGCACACTTTCTGTAAATCCAATACACTTCATTTCACTTCTCAATTATCACTGTGTGTGTCTCCTATATGTTTAACTGACATTTTTTATCGTAACAACCAACGATTTATACAGGAAAATCATGATGATTAACAAGGTTGCACAAACTTTTGCATCCCATTGTAACACCTGGACTGGACTCTATAAGAAGAAAGGTGACCAGAGCAGGGACAAGTTCCTCCAGCACCCAAGGCTGGGACACCAAAGTGCGCCGCTCCATCCCTCCCACCCCAGCTGTCACACACTGATTGCTATTACACTAAGAGGGCCACAGGGCCCACAACCTCCCCAACACCTTAATATCTAGTTATCTGGCTTGCAGTCACTGCTATGTATCCCCTTTTCTTATTTCTTTCTGTTTAATACACAATTAGGAATGACAGCTGAATGAATTGTACGCCCCCCTCCTACACTGCGCCCTGAGGCTGGAGCCTCTCCAGCCTATGCCTCGGCCCGGCCCTGAAGGTGACCAGTATAATAAAATCATTAAACTCAAATTAAAAGGCGTATATGAGTTGGTGTACCTCCAATTAGAGGCCAGCTTCTAGCCAAACTTTTATTAATATACAGTACACTGTCAGACATGTTTTGTGGATGCTGCTGCCTTGAATGTGGAGTGAGAACCTCTATACCCTAATAGTACATTATTTAGCTAATAGCTGACTGTGACATCTATAGGAAAGCCAACACTCAAACCAATAAACATCAAATAAAAAGGAGTGAAAATGTTAACTCACCTCTACTGTAAATAGATAAACCAACTAGAGTCGCACTCAGTATGAGTGTTAATAAGTGTTTATTATTATACAAGCTATTAACTGGTTCCCCGCCGCCGTACAGTATATCTACGCTCCTTTGGACTTCACTTCCCCGCCCGGAGCGTAGATATACGTACCCCCGCCGCTACCGCCGATGTCCGCTCTCCCGCTCGCACTCCCGCGATCGTGCACGCCGCTGCCCGCTCGCCCGGAGATCAATGAACGGGAAAATACATTCCCGTTCGTTGATCTCTGCCCCCGCAATGATCTGCTGCTTTCGCTAAGCAGCTCGATCATTGTGAAAAAAAAAAAAAAAATCCCAGCCTCTTTGTACTTCCTCCAAGCTTCCGGAAGGAAGCTTGGAGGTCGCATTAAACTGTTGCCATCTTGTGGCCAAATAGTAAACTACACCCTAAACTATTTTTCACACACACATACATTACTTATACACAAAAAATTAACTCATTACCTCCCACACTCCCCATTTTTTTTTTTTGTAATTAAAAAAAAAATAAAAAATTTACAATTAAAAAAAATACATAAATAGTTACCTTAGGGACTGAACTTTTTAAATATTTATATCAGGAGGGTACAACACTGTTACTTTATAAACTATGGGCTTGTAATTAGGGATGGACGCAAAACTGAAAAAAATGCACCTTTATTTCCAAATAAAATATTGGCGCCAAACATTGTGATAGGGACATAATTTAAATGGTTTTATAACCGGGACAAAAGGGCAAATACATTTCATGGGTTTTAATTACAGTAGCATGCATTATTTAAAAACTATAATGGCCGAAAACTGAAAAATAATGTTTTTTTTCCCATATGTTTTCCTATTTTCCCATTAAAACACATTTAGAATAAAATTATTCTTGGCATAATGTCCCACCTAAAGAAAGCCTAATTGGTGGCGAAAAAAAACAAGATATAGTTCATTTCATTGCGATAAGTAATGATAAAGTTATAGGCGAATGAATGTAAGGAGCGCTGAAAGGAGAAAATTGCTCGGATGCTGAAGGGGTAAAACCCCTCAGTTGGGAAGTGGTTAAACTATAAGTGCTCTAGTAAAATACAATACAAATTCCTCACTAGTAAAAAATAGTATACCGCTGAACTGCAATCAAGAACATTCCACTTACACCAGATATACAATAGTGACTATCTGGTAACACCCTTAAAAAATGTGAAAGGAAACATTTAGAAAAAATGGAGTAGAAAATATAAAATCATTGAATACTTCTGAAAAGATAAATAATCTAACTCCACAGCAGTACATATTCTACAATTTAGAAAGCGCCTATGTAATGCTGGCAGTAATGTTAATGATGCTTCATGCAGTCCTGTTTGGCAAATTGGTGACTTATATATTCCTGTGGGTGTGATCACTAAAGGATTGTAGAGTGCCAGAACCTGGCTGAGGGCCTTTTCCACTGCAAAACGCAACTGCAAATGCATGCGTTTGCGTTTTCCCAATTTTTATGTGCAATTTTTGCATTTTTTATGCGTTTGCGTTTTCAGTTTTTCTGACTGGCAAATGGCAAGTGTTGTCTTGAAAATAGATACCAATGGTTAAATCAAAACAAAACGCAAAACGCATTTCTATGCGTTTTTTATGCATTCCTATACTTTACATTAAAACGCAAAACGCATCATAATCGCACAGACATGCGTTTTTGTTTTTTAAAAATCGGAACGCAGCAGTGGAAAAGGCCACCCAAGATTCTTATTTTAAACAGGCTGCACTTCAGAATCAGCAAACGCATGCGTTTTGCGTTTTTGGCAAAAATGCAGCTAGTGGAAAGGCCCTGACAGTTTGACTGGTTCTGTAAGCAGACATCGAGTGACCTGCCAGCAGCAACATTTCTAGGAAACAAATGATTACAAAAAACAAATGAAAGATTTTTAATTAGATCCAGAGTAACACCTAAAAGAGCGTACGTTAAAAAAGGGCGCCGGGAAAAAAGGGCGCAGGGTTTTAAACGATAATCATGAATAACGTTTAAAAAAATTTGTGCTATATTTCGTTTCAAAATAATGTTTTATAAAGTTATAAATCATTAAATAATGTGTATAAAATCGGCAATTTAAAAACGTTAATCTTCCCTGTTTAAAAAGTGAAATTTATAATAACGTTTTATAAAACATTAATAAGAATTTTACTAACGCTATACCTAACCCTACTCTCACACAGAACCCTCCCTGTACCTATCCCTAACCCCTAGACCCCCCTGTTGGTGCCTAAACCTAAGACCCCCCTGTTGGTGCCTAAACCTAAGACCCCCCTGGTGGTGCCTAAACCTAAGACCCCCCTGTTGGTGCCTAAACCTAAGATCCCCCTGGTGGTGCCTAAACCTAAGACCCCCTTGTTGGTGCCTAAACCTAAGACCCCCCTGGTGGTGCCTAAACCTAAGACCCCCTTGTTGGTGCCTAAACCTAAGACCCCCCTGTTGGTGCCTAAACCTAAGACCCCCCCTGGTGGTGCCTAAACCTAAGACCCCCCAGTGATAAGCATTAATAACGTTTTAAAAAAAATATGGTGCGGTTTTTCGTTTAAAAATGTTAAAAAAAATTAAAAAAATTTTTACGGTTTTTCGTTTAAAAGTAATGTTTTAAAACATATTGTACTGTTTTTCGTTTAAAAATAATGTTTAAAAAATTATAAATCATTAAATAATGGGTAATCATGAGAAGCAGTTATAAAACATTAAAAGTCTCCGGGCGCCGCTTTTAAAACGTTATTTTTCTCCGGCGCCCTTTTTTCCTGTTGGGCGCCCATTAAACGATATTTATTATGGGAGTGAATGGCGGCGCCCTTTTTGTTTACCTGCCTCATGCGCCCAAATTTCCTGCTTCCCCTAAAAGAGGACCCAAGGCATCAAACTACCTAAAAAAGTAAATACTTACCTAAGTAGAGAGAATCCTCTGGATCCTCCAAAGACTTCCTGTGCTGTCCTCCGCTGCTGTTTAGGACCCTCTTTAACATCCCAGCACGTAGCGGGTCCACAAGTACAGCTGTGGAGGCACAGCCATACTTGTGCAGTATGGCCACGCTCGTACTTGAAGAGGAGCATTGGCCGAGGTTCCTACTGTGAAGCCCTTGACGGTAATCTTTGGTAGGTCTGTACTCAGCGGCAGGGAACCGGAGGATGCCGTGGGAAATCTCAACAGGATCCAGGGGCTTCCTTCTTCAGTAGTTCTTTTTGTACCCAAGGTTTGCCTCAGGTATGCTCATTTTGAACAAATCTCAGGTATTTGGGAACATGTTTAAACTAAATTCTACATTGTAAGAATGGTGGGTGGGGTAGGGAAAGAAATGTATCAATAGGGAATAGCAAAAGGCAAGGGGAAGCTGTCACACAGCCAATCTTCCTTATCCTCATACATAGTGAACTGTCAGAATCAGTCAGGCCAGTTTCAGACCATAAACCAGCGTTAGTGGTGTGTCGCCCCCAACTCACCGCATCACACCGTCAAAAACAGGCCTTCAGGGAACACCATGCAATAGCCACCAGCCAAGCAGGAAGGATTGACATCTCTTCCTGCTTTGGGTATGCAGAAGTGTTTTGTTTAATTACGCTTCTGCGCATGCGCACCGTGACAGTCATTTTTTAAAAATACATGCATCGCCATAGACTAACATGACTTCCGGGCCAACGCAGATCACCACAGCTCGACTCAGAAGCCGCGTGGTAATGTAGTTCTTGACCTGCGTCGGAGATGCAGCAAAAATGTTACTTCCTTTGTCTCCTTTTATACACAACTATATGCCTCTAAAGCTACATACTCTAATAATGATCTTCTTGACTATTTACACAATATTAATATTCCAATTTTTTCAGAAGAGACTACCACTGAGCTAGATAAGGCTATTTCTGTAGAAGAGACCCAACCAGCTATTTTTGAACTAAAACCGAACAAGTCCACTGGCCCCGATGGACTCCCCGCCGAATTCTACCAATCCTATTCCACTCTACTAGTAGAGAAGCTATGTATAATATTTAATGAGGTTCTGGAAGGTAGTACTTTACCAAATACGTTTAACGAAGCAATTATTATAGTGCTTTTAAAACCCAATGAGGATCCTAACCAGTGCGGTTCATATAGACCTATATTATTACTTAATTCTGATGCCAAAATACTTGCAAAAATTTTAGGTAATAGATTAAAAAAGGTCATCACTGATGTGATACACTGCGACCAGACTGGTTTCATGCCAGGGCGTAGCACTGATATTAACATATGTAGACTTTTTACTAATATTTCCCTGCCATTACAGGACAATGGTAGACGCACTGTTGTCTCCTTGGATACAGAAAAAACTTTCGATTCTGTAGAATGGTTATACCTCTGGCAGTTACTAAATTTATATGGGTTTGGGACTAATTTTATATCATGGGTTAAAGCCTTGTATCACTCTCTAATAGCTAGGATAAAAACCGGCAGCACCATCTCACCTCCTTTTCCACTGTCTCGGGGTACGCGCCAGGGATGCCCACTATCACCTTATCTCTTTGCGTTAGCCATTGAACCACTGGCAATTCTGTTAAGAGAATCAGAGGATGTTAAGGGCATACAGGTTGGCTCCCTTACTGAGAAAGTCTCCTTGTATGCAGACGACACCTTGCTGTACTTGGGGGATCCAGAAGCTTCTCTACGTACAGCTCTTCATATTATTGATTGTTTTGGGAGGTTCTCGGGCCCCAGAGTTAACTGGGGAAAATCAGTTTTGATGCCATTAGACAACTTTGATACTAATTGCTATTCTAGCCCGTTGCAATGGGTCAAGCAATTCAAATACCTGGGGATCCAAGTAACTACGCAATTATCTGACTTTCACAAACTCAATATACAGCCAACAGTTGATAAATTTGAACAAACAGCCTTAATATGGAAGACTCTCCCCCTTTCTCTAATTGGTAAAATTAATATATTTAAAATGATATTCCTACCTAAATTTATTTATATTTTTCGCCAAACGCCAATACTTATACCTAAGGCTTTCTTTAAGAAATTACACTCACTAATTTCAAGTTTCATCTGGAGAGGCTGTGTACCGAGGGTTGGTCTTGCCACTCTACAGCTCCCAGCAGACCAGGGAGGCCTAGCACTTCCAAATATGTACCTCTATTACTGTGCTGCTGTTTTAGTCACCATAAGATGGTGGTTTTCTCAAGATAAATGCAACGCCGCAGTTGCAGTGGAGGCAGCGAGATTGGGCTCTTACGAGAGACTAACCCTGCTGGCGTTTAGAGGCACCAGGGGGGATCCTAGATGCACGATTCCTATGTCCACCACAACTAAAATATGGAAAGACATGCTCGCCTATACAGGAAATGCTGGTAAACTCTCTCCCCATACACCACTCTGGAACAACCTTTCTCTGCTCTATTTTTCACAAATTCCAGATCCAGGTTTGTGGGCCCGCCATTGTATAAAAGCCATTCAACATATAATGGGAAATGATGGACTTTTATCTTTCAATTCCCTTAAAAGTGCCTTTGATCTACCCAACAAAATGTTCTTCAGATATCTACAACTTCGCCACGCTTATAATGCTCAATTTAAGGACAGTAGGCCACTCTTGGTCTCCTGTGATTTAGAACAAACACTAATGGTAGAGGACCTAGACAAACCTTTTTCGGTTATATATTTTGGTCTTATGAATAATAATACTCATAGTCTTTCAAGATGTCAAGCTAGATGGAATGAGGAAGTTGCGGGTTTGGATGATAAGGACTGGGAGGAAATCTTAGAAAACTTTGTTAAAGTACCAATATCAGCTAGAGACAGATTAATACAATTTAAATTTCTCCATCGCACTTATCTCACCCCTGTGCACATGTACAACATTTCTACCTCCAACACTCCCAATTGTCCTAGGTGCAATGTTAATCCTGGAACTTTCTTCCATATGTTTTGGGACTGCCCTCATATAGATTCATTCTGGGCTAAAATTAATGACTTAATTAATGAAATTCTGCAAACACAACAAATACTTTCTCCCAGGGCATTTTTATTGGGACTGTTAGATGATACCCCACCGGGCAAACATCCCCAATACTTAATTAGAATATTATGTTTTTATGGCCGTAGAGAAATTTTCCGCACTTGGAAATCTGATAAACCTCCCTCCTTTAACTACTGGAAATGTACTATCATGAAGGCCCTACCTCTATATCGTTTAACGTATAAAAGCCGCAACTGTCCCAGTAGATTTGACAAAATCTGGGCCCCTTGGTATAACAATGTGGAAGCCCTCCCCTCCGGCCCAGAGGACTGACCTTATTAGCGAATTAGTATTTTTCCTGTTCAAACTAAGGAACAAGGTTCAATTTAATGTTTACTAGTCCTGGTTACAGAGGCAAGCACTGGAAACAAACATACTACTATCTTCATGTAACGATCGGTGTAACACAGAGAGGGTCTGATTACCGGTGATCTGCAGTATCACTGAGAATGCAGATATATACCCGATTATTGATGATCTGCAGTATCACCGATAATCAGATATATCTCTAACCTCTGGACACCTGAGTGATGAGAGTGTTTGGTGCAACAATATACTTTGAGGAGAGCACCCAGAAGCAGGGTGCTAAGCAGTAAGAGATACTGCTTGAGATCAGGTTCCTTCCACAGGCCTGAAGCTCCCCAAGGGGTGGAGCAAGGCTGAGAGAGGGAAGGACAGAAGGTGAGTGACACCAATGGTGAAGTGTCACTGACAGATCTGTGAACTATCTCCAAACAGTGAAGATAGTTCTCGAGGTCGGACAGGCCAGGTCGGCAACAGACAGACAGATCAGGTACAGAGACAGGAGGCAGATGCAGATTCCAGAGACTAGCCGAGTTCAGCAACAGAGTATCAGAATGACAAAGGTACAAAATCAGAGATCAGAAGAATGGTCAGGAAAGCAGAGGGTCATAACAGATAATCAACAATGCCTAGGCTTGAGTGTGAGCTCCAAGATTCTCAACACTCCTGGAACTACTGGAACTAGACTAGATAACAATAACAATACAGGTGGTACAGAATTCCTAGACTAAGGTGTGAGTTCCTTGATCATCAACACCTTGGAAACTGGTCTAGATAATAACACAGATAATAACAGAATTCCTAGACTAAGGTGTGAGCTCCGTGATCATCAACACCTACGAAACTGTCTAATAACACAGATACTGCCAAGGTCTGAGTGCTACCACGTAGTGATCGCAACGCCAGACACCAGAGGAATGACCAGCACCCAGTATATATACACCAGCGCTCTCTAGCGCCTCCCCTAAGTGCTGGACCAATTAAAGTTGCTGAATTTGTCAGCTGACCGGCTAGGTCAGCTGACTCCCCTCTGACTGTTACAAAGGCCCTGCCTCTCTGCGCGCGCGCACGTCCTCCTGAACCAGTGTGGACTATCAGTCCCAGCCACACCAGACATGTGTTGTAATGTTTCTGCTGTGTTGAATGCGGAATCCGCCGCACCGCTGTCCGTGCGTGCAGAGTTTTCTCCGCATTCCGCATTACTGACAAGAGTAGGTCTATGCGTGCTACCTGCCGCGTCGGACACGGAATCCGCCGCCCTGTTGTCTGGGCATGCGGCGGTTTCTCCGCGCTCCGACTGCGTGCCAACTGCCATGTTGAACGCGGAATCAGCCGCCCTTCTTTGAGTACTGGCGGCGGCTTTTCCGCGTTTCCTCACACTTCACTTTTCTGTGTTACTTCTTCTCTCCCCCCCCCCCTCTCTTTTTCTCTCTCCCTACCTCCTCTCAACTTTCTCTGCAGTCGGTATAGTTCAAGCAACTCTGATCAACTCAAGGGATGAAATAATGTTGGATATCCTTGTATATGTCCCGAAGACTTTAATACGTAATCCTGCTTTGTTCATACTGTATTGAATGTATGCATATACTGCATAAGATATTTACAGTTTTCCCTCTTTTACGATTTAATTCCCTTGTAAGTTCATATTGTATACAACTGTAGTTCATTCACTTACTGTCCTTTTGGATACCTGCGTGTACTTGTTTGTACGTGATCTCTTGAAACTCAATAAAATTGAATTGTTAAAAAAAAAAAAAAAAATGTCACTTCCGTCGCGTTGTAAGGTCGCAGTATGAAAGTCTCCATAGACTTTCATTGTACGGCGGTGGGGTGCGGTAAAAATACCGCACTGCACCACCTCGGTGTGAAAGGGCCCCCAGGGTAGAGGGGAAGTACTTGTAAACAATGTGCAGCCAGGTTGTTCACAAGTTACTTTAGGGGGAAAAAATATGATATGTGATGTACAAGTGTCCCTGCATCCCATGTCCGTGTGTCAGTGCTTTTGCTCTACTGCACATGTCCTGCACTGATGCAATCGTTGGGACAGGACGCCGGACAGGCCAGGAGGTGGGCCGGCCGGCCGGCCGAGCAAGCGGGTGTGTACCGGCGGGTGCGCACTGTTGTGGCGGTGACAGACCTAGAGCCCGTTTTCAAACGGGCTTAGGTCACTAGTTATTGTATAATTGATGAAGGAGCAATTTGTAGGTGATTTAGCATATTTATGCGCAGAGTACTGATGTTGGTTAGTAGACCACTAGAGCGCATTCAGTAGCATTTTTGCTTTCTAGGAAAGGCCTGGAACCCACTACAAATCGCAAATCGCTATAACAATTGCTAGCATTTTTAATGAGCATTTTGTAAGTGATTTCATGAGCATTTCTGGTGATTTTGGTAGCAATTTTAAAAAGTGTAAGGTTTTTGCCAGCGATTGTGTAGCTATTTGCGATTAGCATTTTTAATTCTGCTTGCTCCTTTCAGCGATTAATGAGCGTTTCCACCAGTGTTTATTTACTTTACGTCGCAGAAACGCTGACATTCAAAAAATGCTGCATAAGGCGCGTTAGTAATCACAATCGCTCCAGTGGAATTTGGCCCATCCATTACCATTAGCTGAAGGAAATCGCTAGTATTTTGAATCACTCCCTAAAACGCTAAAAAAATCGCTCTAGTGGGACGTAGCCCTAAAGGTGCTTTGCTACTGAAAGGCTACGGGAGTGAGCCCTCAGCAGTGTTGCATTTGCAGGGTGATCCTTAAACGTTGTCTGCAGCATTTTTGCGATTTCCCTGGAGCAATTGCATTCATGCCAATTAGGGCAAAAAACACATTTTTCTGGCGTTTCAGAAATCGCTTGGGATTTCTTAATCGCCAGGTATTGGCAAACCTGCCTCCGCTGAGATACTTCTGAGGGCCGAGACCTGCTGCTGCGTGTCTGCTCCTGGCAGTGGCAGGCGGCCCTTTTTAAGTGAGGAACTTAAAGTGACACTGAAGCGAAAAAAACCCCAAACCCTTATAATATAATGAACTGTATGTGTGGTACAGATAATTAATAGAACATTAGTAGCAAAGAAAAGCATCTCATATTTTTATTTTCAGTTACATAGCTTTTTTTTTAATACAACATTGCATCATTCTGTTATATTTGCAGCTTGCAAACCATACTCTGTCTTTTAACTTCTTGAGGACCATGGGCTTAAACCCCCCTAAAGACCAGGCCATTTTTTACAAAATGGGCCGCTGCAGCTTTAAGACCAAGCTGCAGGGCCGCATAACACAGCACACAAGTGACCCCCCCCCTTTTCTCCCCACCAACAGAGCTCTCTGTTGGTGGGGTCTGATCGCCCCCCCCCCCCCCCCCGTGTTTATTTTTTGGGAGGGGCAAATAATTTTCTTTTTTATTTATTAATAAATATTACTATTTATTTTTTTCCCCTTCCCTCCCTCCCTCTCCCTAGCCGGCCAATCACGGCGATCGGCTGTCATAGGCTTCTGCCACACAGCTGTCCCCAGTACAGCACTGCTGCAGATTGCAGCACTGTACAAAGTAATTGCACGCCGTGTAACAGTCTCCCGAACGGCGATCGCCGATTGGAGACTGAAGGTGGAGCTCCGCAGCCTGCACGCGATCTCCTGCACTGCGAGCCCCAAGGACCTTACACCGATCCGCGTTAGGCGGTCCTGGGGCTGCCGCCACGGCCACGCCCTTCGGCATGACACAATCGGCAAGCAGTCAAGCTATAAAACAGAGCAGAGCTAATGCCCTTTTGAACTTTCCTGCACTAAAACCTTATCTCAACATGTCACTCACTGATTCTTCGTTGTTTAAGTGCTTCAGAAAACAGGACTGTATTTGACCCAAGTTGGGTCAAAGAGCTCAGAAAAGCTCTTGTGCACAGATAACAACTGAAGTTAAGTTTCTTAACTCTTCCTGTACTGGAAAACAAGTTGGGACTATATTCTTTGCTACTAATGTTCTATTTCTTTCGTTGTACTACACATACAATTCATTAGAAGTTTTTTTTTTTTTTTGCTTCAGTTTAAAGAGAACCTGAACTGAAAATAAAAAGTCAAAATAACCATACCCAGGTCATACTTACCTCCTGTGTAGTCTACTCTTTCTCCTCTCCTGCTTCCCATTTGTCTACTGTGATCAATGGAATTCTCCGTCCTCCATTTTAAAAATGGCCACTACCCCATAACAGCTTTCTGGTCAGCACACTGTTAAACTGTAATATCACACAGTTGAGCCATAGGGAAAAATGGACTTTACCTTGCACATTCAGTTAAAACTGACAGCTGCTAATATATATAAGACAGCAACTGATATATTTCAGTTCCTGCAAAATATTGTCAGAACTAGAAGGGATCACTGTAAGATGAAAATGGTGAGCTTCTGAGAGGAACTGACGGTGATGTAAGTATGTAATATTCATTTGCAGCTACGTCATGAGTTTATTTTAAATAATTTTACTCGCGTCAGGTTCCCTTTAAGAAATATACACAGACCTGTGGGAGAAACTTAAGGCTCATACACACATCAGACCATAGTCTTTGGAAAATGAAAGATCACAGACCAATCTTACCACCCTTCATGTAGTATGAGAGCCATACTCTACACAGTCTTTTCTATGGAGCTGAACTCCACATCATAAAAAAATCTTTGCAAGATGCTGCACACACAGATGCTGTACAGACACAAAAGATCAGTATCTGCAAAAGATCTGTTCCTGCCAAAAATCCATTCCTGCAAATTGCAATGATAGTCTATGAGATCTGCAGATCATCATACACACATGATTTAACTGACATTCATCTGCAGATCAAGCAATCATCTGCAGATCTGAAAATCCATCCTGGTGGATCTGATCTGCAGATGAATGTCAGTTAAATCATGTGTGTATGATGATCTGCAGATCTCATAGACTATCATTGCAATTTGCAACATGTTGATATCTGCCCCAATTATTATTGGCCCTTCTGCAAATTCCCCCAGCTTATTCAGGTATCGAAGCAGGTGCTGACCCTGATTGGTGTTAGGAAGGTATAATGACGCAATTGTGATGGGATTTCCGTAGAGTTTCCCTTTGATGAAGACGTATCTTCCTTGAGCATCCATCAAAGGTATTATATCAGTCATTGGGAAGGATTTATGCAATCCTATGGACGCACCCTTGGATTTGGAGGAGGGGAAGGTGCTGTGAAACCATCTGTTGTAGTAACGGTGTTTAATGTTGGGGATAGTGTCACTGCGGAAGTGGGTCTCCTGTATGAGAGCTATTTTAATTCTCTTTTTATGGAGGTGATAAAGAATCTGGGATCTCTTGCCTGGATTGTTAAAACCTTTGACGTTGTAGGAGGCACAACTACAATCGCCATCTCTTTTTACAGTAGCAGCCATGGGTTGATTATTTCAGAGAGAGCAATATTCTTAAACACATTCAGACCTGGTAGCATGAGAGTGCTATATTGGGCGTTAAGCATCCTTATAACATACAGGGCGAGCCTGCCCAGATGAAAGGAGTGGAATTGGTGGTGCATGAGTAGGTTAATGGTGGGGGAGGGGTTAATCAAAACTGAATTATAGTGTATAAACAAAAATACGAGGACTACATACCTCGCAAAACACAATGAGAATTGTGAATAGTCTGGTCGGGACCAGAACACCATGTGGTGGGGAGAGGAGGCCCAATGGGAGCGAAAAGAAACGATCAGATGGCCAACGGGTCATCCGAGCTCTCGCTGAGACACCTCTGTTTTGTACTCCAGTGTGGGGAGTTTCCGAGGAGGGAAAAGCTGGTAGCCTGAGCTGTAGGGGCAGGGGGAGGCAGCACCCGCTCTCTTTTCCAGAGGATCGGTTATGACCCTCCTGTCGCTGTGAGCATAAGGCTATGTGTGGAGGAGATGTAAAGGACTGGTCTGTCCGACACTGAATGGCCAGTCTGACATCATCTGCATCAATATTGTTCTTCTTAGCATGACTTGAGTAAATCTTTGCGTCTTCCAGTATTGTGGTCACATATCTGTATGTAAATTCCAGCATCTGGTTTATAACTCTAAGTTCATACTCTGTTACTCCCATATCCTTCAATATCTGCGCCATTACCTGAGCATCTTTCGGTGCACTCTTAGGGGCTATGTGTATCAGCGCCTTATATGTCTATACAAGTGATCTGACATGCTATTGCATGAACTAGTGCTATATATAGGCAAATATGTGTGGAGACTTGAGATAATCCCGTAGCAATAGTGCCATTCAGTTTAAACATTCAATCTATTACTGTAACATATAAACTTTAACTACTCATTATGACACTTTATGAGTAGGCGCAACTCTATGAACACACATAAGAACTGACAACACTGGGAAGTATGCATTGTTTAACTCCAGGCTGAGTGCTAATGGACAGTCTCGAGCTGTTACTCCTTCTGCATCGTAAAGTCTGTTCCATATGTATGTATCGTGGCCGGGTGTTTGTGGCATACGTAGATGAGTGCTGCGTATAACTTAGACACGGGGCATAACTTGGAACCCGCGCGGTTGCGTGGTTGATGTGGGTGCGGGAAATCCTCTATGCCAGCTCTGAGTCTGGGTCCTAAAGATCCATGCTTGAATAGCTTGGGATGGCTGTTGAAGGGGCAGGCATGGATGATGGCATGTGCAAATCCGCCCGCAATGGGCCAAACCATCCGGGCATCTTCAAGAATCACCATGCCCCACGGTGCAAGCACGGTGACCACGAGGCTACTTTATCATGAAACATGCTCCGCACCCGGCCACGCTGTGAAATACAAATCATCTGCTGCCATCCTCTCAGCCCTAAAGCAACCGAGTTCCTCTTCTCTGCATGCTTGCCCACATAGAGAAAGACTTACGTATCCCCGTTCATCTACACACAGAAACTAATAACTTTAAGCTGCAACAATGAACAGGGCAGACTTCTGGAAAAAAAAATAAACGGAAAGATAGTACCTTAACTGCTGAACGCTGGGTGCGTCTGGGAAGCCCAGCAAAGTCTCGTGTCATGGCAATAAAGAAATCACATAAATTAGCCATTTTTCCGGGCTAATGGTGGCTTCTGTTGTCAGCAGTTACCCATCTTTCTCTTTGTGGTATACCTTTGTCCGGTGCAGAGGTTGAAAGTGGCCATTCGTTCAGTTTAACCTGGGGTAGGTCCAGAATCTCTCGAAACTTTTGCAGATCGTCAGGAGTTTGGAGGAGAGCTGTCTTGCCCTCATGCTGCACCTGAAGACTGAAGGGGTATCCCCACCGGTAGAGGATCTGCTTCTCCCGCAGTGCTTCTAGCAGTGGCCGAACTGCTCTGTGCATTTGTAGGGTTAGTCTGGACAAGTCTGCTAATATGGTTATTTTGGCTCCATCAAAATCGATAGTGTCTATGTTCCTTGCGGCCATCATTATCTTCTCTTTTATTCTGTAATAATGAATACGACATATGACATCGCGTGGTCTGTTGAAATTTGTGCTGACTGGAGCTAGTGTACGGTGAGCTCTATCAATCTCGATGTGCTCTTCGATATTGTTGCCCAGAATTTTGTTGAAGATGCCAATGAGAGAAGGGATGAGGTCTGCAGTTTTGGTAGCCTCGGGAATACCCCTGACTCTGATGTTGTTTCTACGATGTCGGTTTTCTTGATCATCGAGGCGCATATAAAGGTCCCTTATCTGTTGAGTGTGTTCATTTCTTGTGACCTTTTGTTCTTCTTGTGCTTTTTCTATGTTATCTAGACGTTTTTCTGATTCCTCAACCCTGTTCCCAATCTGCCTGATCTCCTGTTTCACTTTGGAGAGCTCCCTTTTGTATGTGGCTTCAAGCCTGCTGATGTAAGCCTCTAGATCGTCCTTAGTGGGCAGCGACCTAATGTAGTCGTGCAAGTCGACATCCACAAACGATTCTGCAGCATCGGAATGTGCAGGTGAGGACTGACCTTTGCTACTGCAGATGGATTTCGGAGAGGATTCTGTCGCCTGGGTTATGTTGTCGTCTTTTGCAGCGGGCGCCATCTTGGGCGGGCTGGGTACGCTAGCCGTTCTCGTGGCCGGCTTCATGTATTGCTAGATCTGCCCTGATGCGGCTCAATTTGCCTGTCCCTGCTCCCTCTTCTTCTTATCTCCTTTGCCTCCCATTAGGATAGTGAGGAGTAGCGATTTAAGAGTGCTTTGGATGCTATAGACGGGGTTCTACGGCGGGAGCTGACACAGAGCACGTCCTCACTCCTTCATGAGCAAGCCACGCCCCCCATAACGTGCATGTTTTCACACAAACAGACACACATGGTGTGCATGTGCAATTCACTTTTTCTCTTGCGTTTTCTCTTTTTTCATATTCGATTTAAAATAACGTTTTAACACTTTGCAATGGAAAAAGTACCAAAAAGTAGGTGGAAAAGCACTGTCAAAATTATTTTGAGTATTTCTTGCTTGCTGGTGGTTTAAAAAGCATTTTATTTACAAGGTGTGAAAAGATCACCTAGGAGAAATCTCTGGTGAAAAAGTGAATTGCTTATGGCCCATGGTGTGCAGAAAACGCAAACTGAAAGTGTGCTCCCAGCCTCAGCTTATTACACTCACTCTGCCCATCTCTGATGGAGCAGAACTGGCTCTGCAGACTCCTCCAGCATCACTACAGTACACAGCACTTGGGGAGGGATAGAGACATTGGGGACTGAACACAAGAGCTTGCTGTACACTGAATAGGGACTGTCTACAAAAATGTGTATGATTCCTTATCAGTGGCTGAGCAGATGCAGTCATCAGAACAATTGTGCAGAAAGTTTTTTTCTTTCCAAGCCCTAATTGGCAGTCTCTCAGCAAAGGGAAAATAAACTTCTAAACCCCCCCCCCCCCATAGGGCACCCTGTGGCTTCATCCCTTGCAGGGTCTATTGTTATGCCCCTGCTGTTATGGCCCATAATCACGGGCAGCAAATGTTGCCTGTCGCCAGCACACGTGAGCGTGTGGGCGACAGGCCGGCGACAGCTCCTTGCCAGGTCCCTCCGCGTACACACGCGGAAGAGGGACCAGCGGCATGACGGAAGCTGTCGCCGACGTTCCTCCTCCCCCCGCCGGAAGCTCGCCGGAAGCTCTGTGTACCTCAATGGAGGTTGCTGTCGCTAGTCCGCGTACTCACGCGGACTAGCGACAGCTGCGGCGGAGTTGCGGCGGCGACTGTCGCCAGGCGATTGAACTTTTCAATCGCCTGGCGACATCAGCGACGGGCGACAGTTCGGGGTGCGCGCCCGTTGCGGGCGACAGTTCGGGGTGCGCGCGGCCCATACTTACGGGCGACCTGTCGCCGCAACACGCGCGCGCCGCGTGTTGAGGCGACAAAAGTCCCTCGTGAGTATGGGCCATTAGGCCAGACTTTATTTCTATGTCCCACTGCTTGGTGCAGTTGCTCTGCCTTTCATGTGTGACATTCAATAAAAAGCGCTCGGATTCATACTTTGCTTATATTTTGTAATAAATGCACACATATTTTACTTTTTAGTGTTTTATATATAGGTCATACATTCCTATCGGGAAAAAAAACCATACAGAAACATTTTATGATGACCATCAGATGATCTTCGGCAGAGTCTTTAGCAGATGATTTATCTCATCACTAGAGGTGCGTACACACAAGCGACTATAGTCGTTTGAAACGATCGTTCCCCGATCATTTCAAACGACGATCGTTGTCGCATGTGTGTACGTAGCATAGGGATGATCAATGAGATGCAAATATTTCCGAGTTGATGCAAATGTATGCAAACATTTAGGCAAATATATGAAGTTTGAAAATGCATGAATCAGTTTAAACCCAGGTTTAAATTGATTGGTCTATTTTGAAGCTGCATATAATAGCAAAAAAAAAATTGCATAAATGTGCGTCAACTCACAATATTTGCATCTTCTTGATCATCCCTTGATCATCCCTACTTATCACATGTCGCCCACTATAGACTATCGGCACCTGCTGGCAACTTATTGGAATGGTACACGTGTTGTGATTTTATGTGGCAGAAAAATCATATTTCAAAACACGTACCAATCGCAGCAGAAAAATATCAATGAACACACGTGTTGCCATTAAAAAGCATTGCGTGTGATTTTGCATTGCAAAGAGTATGACCAACCAATTGACTAACATGAGTTCTCAGTTTAAATGCGTTTTTCTGTGCAGAAAACACAGTGTGACCCCTGCCTGACTCTAAAGCAAAATGGAGGCACAGTTTCTCTATAACAGGCAATTGCTCTGTGGTAATGTAGGTAGACAATGTACCTGATTCAGTTGTAGGCATCACTAGCTTTAGGGCCTGCGCTTTTTAAAGCACTAGTGCTATAATACCCTATGGGCTCGTTCTTACTTGGGCGATTTAGGTTAATCGCCAACGATTAACGCAAATCGCCAAACGCAACTGTGTAGCCTGCACCATTTTCAGGCGATTTCTCGTCAATCGCGTTTCAGTGCTATAGAAGCGCTAAACACGATCGCAGGAAAATCGCTGCAGTGTCCAGTGATTTTTCCATGTTAAATCGCAGAAAAATCACTCCCGCAAAAACGTGGTAATCGGCGACATTTTGCGCTTTTAAGTGTGAATGGGGCCTTAGGGGGATATCAACAGTCTAATGCAATAGAATGTTTATTTACACTAGTCAACTAAAGGAATAGTGCCATGAAAAAGTTACCTAAGCTACGAAAGTGAAAACAAAATCACTAGTGAACAGTAACCTTGTTATCAAAAGAAACATACATTTGCTTGCAGATAAATGGTAAGTCAGCTGAAAATAAATCCACTCCCTGATGGGTATAGCAAAATCCACTAAACCTAAAACACTTAATTGACAAGTTATAAAGTGTTTAAACCAGCCAATAGAAAACATTTCCAACCACTTTTTCAGGCGACTTCTACTGAGATTAGATACTAGTATGTAGAGCTCTCTCAATCTCCCCTTTAGGGCTGGTGCATACAAAGGCCTGGTGCACACCAAAAACCACTAGCAGATCCGCAAAATGCTAGCAGATTTTGAAACGCTTTTTGTTATTTTTCTGTAGCGTTTCAGCTAGCATTTTGCGGTTTTGGGAAGCGTTTTTGGTGTAGTAGATTTCATGTATTGTTACAGTAAAGCTGTTACTGAACAGCTTCTGTAACAAAAACACCTGCAAAACCGCTCTGAACTGCCGTTTTTCAGAGCAGTTTGCGTTTTTTCCTATACTTTACATTGGAGGCAGAAACGCATCCACAATCCAAAATCTGCAGCAGCCCGGGAGTATGCGTTTCTGAAAAACGCCTCCCGCTCTGGTTTGCACCACCCCATTGAAATACATTACCCTAGCGTTTCCACATCCGCAATCGGATCTGAAAACGCGACCGAACCGCTCTGGTGTGCACTAGGCCCAAGAGCGCTTCTGAGTGCTTTTAAAAATGCTAGCGCTTGGCTAATGTATTTGAATGGGATGGATCACACCAGAGCGATGTGATTTTTTCCCAAATGCAAATGCGGGTCCTGCAGCATTTCTGCTTATTTCTGAGGCGATTCAGCATCAATGTTAAGTATAGGAAAGTGGAAAATCACTCTGAAAAGCACTAGATCAGAGCAATTTTCCAAGCGTTTTTGTGACAAAACCAGTACACTAGCAGCTGTACTGTACATAAAAAAAAATGCTGCACAAAAACGCTCCAAAAATCGTTAGGTATAAGGCTTTGTTCACATTATAAATCGCCAGCACTATCGGAAGCGCTGATCGATTTATACTGCTATTTTTGAAGAGTTTTTCCCTGCGATCTGCCCTTAGAAAAACGCTTTTATACACGCTTTTTAAAGCGATTTTTTTTTCACTTCCTGACGCCACAAAGGTTTGCGCGCGCGCAGCATTACTTCACGTGATAAGCGAAGGTTTGCGCGCGATCACATGCGCGTTTCACATGAAAACTGCACGTGAACGCACGCAAACCTTTACTTATCACGCAAAGTAATGCTGTGCGTGCAACAGATCACGTGATAGCAGTTATCACGCTTTAGTGAATCAACTCCATAGTGTGAACAAGCCCTAATTAGAAAATCGATAGGCACATGCCTAGAATCGCCTTGAAAAATCACTTATAAAAACACTCAACATTTTGCAATTACGCTAGCGCTTTTAGGTGTGCACCGGCCTTTACTTACAACTATCAGGATGCACAAACACCAGCTGTATCTTCAAAATCTATAGTGTCTCATACACTTGTGTCTCCCAAATTATTCTTTGTCTTGTGTCTCAATACAACTGACTCCCATATCAGCAGGGTGCCAAGCTTCTGGTAATTTAAACACAGATCTCAGTTTATGACTGATTCCCTTTTCCCAGCAATGACACCAGTGTGTCAGCCCTTTCACCTGCCTCTTACTCCAGCCCTAATTACTGTAATAGTTTCCTGGATGTTGTCTAAACAGACTTCAGTCCTGATTCCAGGAATCGATGTCTGTGTTTAAATTACCAGACACTTGGCACCTAAGTATTGTGGAAGTCAGTTGTATTGTTACAGTCACATTGATTGTATTGAGATAAAAAACAAGATTCATTTGAGAGACAGGGTTGTATGAGAAAGTATTGATGTGCATTCTGAAGGCGGTTTTACACGTGGTTTGCGGTGCGATGCGCAGAAATCAGCCTTCATCTGACCCTGCGCCATGGTGTGGCGACAGGTTCATATGCATAGCGCCACCCCCATGCTCAGTGACGTATTCCCTATTGGGCAGGAAATATGTCACTGGGATTACCGTCTGAGTTGCACCGCGCTTTCCTCGTTTACACTTACTGCATCACCCATTAGCTTGAATCGCTGCATAATCTGTGCAGCAGTATCAAGCGGCAACATGCTGAAGACTTTGCTTCGGGAAAGTGGCGGTTTGAATACTTTTGGCGCACTGCGTCTCAATGCACTAAGTGTGCAAGTCTCCATAAACATGCCCTTGTGGCAGGGATGCAGCACGGAAGCATAATGCAGAGCGACGCAGGAGCCAAGTGTATAAAGGTCCATACACACGTCGGATTTTTTTAAACGACCCGTCATTTGGACGTCCCGTCGTTCAGTCATCCGGACGTCAAATCGGGCGTGTGTACAGTCCATCGTTCAGCTGATAAGACTGGTCTTGAGCGATCCGCCAGGTGGATCGTTCAAGACCAGTCTTATCAGCTGCACGACGGACTGTACACACGCCCGATTTGACGTCCGGACGACTGAATGACGGGACGTCCAAACGACGGTCGTTTAAAAAATCTGACGTGCGTATGGACCTTAAGGAACATGATTGTTGTAAGTAAACAGAAGATTGAAAGAGCTCCATATAATCTCATCAGAAGATACCCAAAGAAATAGTTTAAATGATTGTCCAATGGATGGTTCGCACACTTTTTGACTTTTATCTTCATGCTCTGCCCAGGTGAAAAGACTTTTGCTTGTTTTTCCTTCTCTTGTCTTTCCTATTCTCTAATTTTCTTTTTCTTGGTGCTTTTGCCTCTCCTAATGATGGAACATTATATCTCACCTCACTGTGAGGTGGAACACCACATTGATACAGATAATAAGCTTTGAGAATTCTCTTTAGGCTTTCTCCATGACAATATAGCTGGCTAGGCTTTGCCTTTTATAGGGTTTATGATTGTAATATAAGCTCGCTACACGACTTCAGAGGTCAATAGTGCACTTGTATTATTATGTTTTTCTGGTATTTATCACATTTGTGGTCCTGTATATTCCCTACCTGCCATCTGTTTTGTCTGTACCTTTGACTACTTGTACTTTTTGGAAAATCTTTTCTTAAATAAAGAATCTTTTTTTAAAAAGACATTTGCTTTATGTCAGGCTACAGATTTTTATTAATTGAATCAAACTTTTACTTAACATATTCAATAAAAGTTTATAAAAGAAAAACAGCATGCCTCGCAGGCTCTACCCAAGCCTTTTTAGCCTCTTAAAGTGAATGGGAACCGCATTTAAAAAAATGAGACAGATACTTACCCAAGGTGAAGGAGAGGGAAGGCTCTGGGTCCAGTAGAGCCTTCCAGCTCCTCTCCTGGTCCCCTCGTTCTAGTGCTGGCTCGCCCGGTAGCAGAATTTGACTAAATACTGCTTTATCCGGCCGAAGGAGGCTTCAGAAGTCTTCAGGGAGCCCGAGTGCTCCTGAAGAAAGGCAGCCCTGTACTGCACCTGCGCAAGCATGCTCTTTTGAACGCTCACGCCTGTGCAGTATGGTGCCGCACATCTTCGGGAGGACACGGCTCCCGAAGACTTCCAAATACCCTTTCGGTGGGGGATTGAAACAGAGGGGGGGGGAGTCAGCACAGGATAGAGGGCACCGAGAGAGGAGACGGAGGGCTCTATACAACCCAGAGCCATCCCTCTCCTTAGGTAAGTATTTGCTTCATTTTTTTTTTAATTTGGTTCCCATTCACTTTAAGGCTGCTTTCTCACCAAGACGTTGCGTTTAGGGAATGTTATAGGGCACATAACGTGCCCCTAACGCAATGCCTGGTGGTGTTGGAGCAGGACGCTACCAAGAGCCGCGTTACAAGCAGCTCTTGGTGCGCCTGCTCTGTCGGAGGTGCTGCGGAGACCACATGAGCGGAGCTCTCCGCATCACGTGGTCCCGCCAGCCAATCAGCGACCGCTCCAAGAAGTAAACACTGCAAGTGCAGTGAATGTCAAGTAGCCATGTGCCTGGCTGCGTAGCGCCCTCTCCCCGCCTCCTCTCCGCCCCTGGAATAAAAAAAAAAAAAACATACTGAGCATGTGCATACAGTCTAATGCGGCTTGAGCCGCTAGAACGCACAGTATGCTGCACTTCAAACGAACGTTCAGCCTTACTGTGTAACGCAACGTGGGCACTGTGAATAGCCCATTGATTTTTCATTGCTGTGCGGTGGGGTACGTTACAGGCTGCCCTTACGTGCGCCTGTAACGTCTCACTGTGAAAGCAGCCTAAAGGACACCAGAGGTGAAAATAAACTCATAAGATAAACAATTGCATCTATCCTCCTTCTCCTAGAAATGACTTTTTTAGGTATCCCACAGTTGTATTTTATATTTAAATCTACTTTTTAAGTTTTTACTGTTTCATTGTTCCTGCTCAATGACACATTCAATGAAGTATGCTAAAGCTAAAATCTATGAACTATTGACCCTTTTTATCTCTTTTCTGCTCCGAGAAGCAATTTTCTGCTAGGAAAGTGTTTTGTTACTGTGATTCCTTATCACTTTAGGGTTACACTGTAGTATGACCCTGTCAGGACACATGAACTGTCACTTACATACCAGATTTTTAGGCCTTTCAGGCAGAGAAAGAAAAAAAGGAACACAGCATAGTTATTAGTGTGCTTGGCACTGTACATACACATGTCTATCTCATCATGTCACATGTCACCTCGGGTATCCTTTAATATCCATCCAGTCTAGTACTGCCCAGGAAGGCGGAACCCAAAAGCATGGACCACCGCTGCCTGATCAATACCAGCTACACGGTTATTAAAAACTGAGGATGCTCTGTAAGAAGGGAGCATATATCCTACCCTCTTGCAAGGCACAATTGTCAAATGTCTAGAAAGAATTTGGGGTAACTGTATGGAAGGGACTTAAGGTGGAATCTGGAAGCTCCATTTAATAAGGTGACCCCAATTGAAATGAGTTTTGTGGTGTCTTAATAAACCTCAGGCTGGTTTCACACTGTATTTTTGTGGCAGCATTGCAGTGCGGGGTCACCGGAGGACTGCACTGCCAAAAGCGGACCTTCAGGGAATACCGTGCTACTATGGGGTATTCCCCTTCTGGCATCTGACTGCGCTTGCGGTCACTTCCTGTTTCGGTATGCGGAAGTGCACGGAAGCATATTGTAAAAGATACGCTTCCGCGCATGTGCGCCGCACCACTGCAGCCAACTTTTTAAAAAACCCTGCATCACCATAGACTTACAGGATTTCCAGTCCGCTGCAGATTGCTGCAGGAGCCGCGCGGTAACGTAGGTATGCGCTCGCGTCAGATAGGGCACTTCCGGTGCAGCGTACCGCAACATGGGGAGTGTGAACTTCCCCATAGACTTTCACTACCTTGCGGGAGGAGTACGGATATTTGCCGCACCACACCGCAACAGTGTGAAAGGGCCCTCCAGATATGTACCCATGTCGCGATTTTCCCGACTGATATTTTTTGTAGCGCTGAGCGGTCATTTCCACAATATAGCGATGTGGGTACAGGGGCTCAACCCCGCAAATGTTGCTTAGCGTCACGCCGCAATAACGACCGTCATGACGACTCTCGCACGAAGTACCGCAATTGCTTGAAATGTAATTTGCTCCAGACGTGTAACGTCGTGCTTACCTGCCGAATGTCAAGGAGTTGTTGTTGGACCCATCAGGTGGTGAGTACACAGCTTTAGTCATTCTCACAAGAGTAAAATGTAGTAATAAAAAAATACACATACCATGCTGCTGTTTTAAGCTTTACAAAAGTATTTAAAAAATACAAATACAAATAATAATAAAAATAATAAAAAGAACTACTGTTTATCAGAATAAGTCAAGACATGCAGTAAGCTCACCTAGAACAATAGAAACACAACTAAAGAAGCATCCTAAGGTATGTGCAATGAAAGATGCTGGTGCTATATACTGTAAATAAAACATAAAAACAATAATAATAATATTCATCTGATCCGTGAGGTGTACAGCACTATTTCTGCGCATTTACGATTTCCACTGGGAGAAAAAGAAAGGCCGGAAAATAGTTCGAATTGGCAAGTCGCAGAAAAAAAACACATAGCGCCGCAATTGCTATGTGGTTTTCCTGTGCTCCTATGATTTGTATAGGAGCTCAAGCACACCAAAAATCCTGCAGGCACAATTATTGCAATTGGGCACTAACTGAAACATTCCCGTGCGGTTTCCAGTCATTAAAGGGACCCTGAGAAGAGGCATAAATTGAAAATCTGGACTTACCTGGGGCTTCCTCCAACCCCCCCTGTAGTCTGCAAGGTCCCCTGGCATTCATGGTCCCGCTGACAGCTCCGCATGCATAGCCTATGTGTGCACCCAGCGTGTCGTCATGTCGGTCGCCGTAACCGGCCTTCGGAGGTGAAGTTCAGTGGTTAGAGAATCTCACATGTGCAGGACGCTTATGGCAACCTGTGTGATGACGCGAAGGTTGTGCACATGGGCCCCGCATGCGCAACTTTGGCCTGAAGTCACCGGATTACCGGTGCTGCCAGTGGGACCATGGAAGGGACCCAGAGGACACCAGGGGACCTCGCAGGCTGTGGGGGGCTGGATGAAGCTCCAGGTAAATCCATATTTTCAATTTATGCCTCTGCTCAGGGTCCTTTAAGTGGGTACTTAGCGTTTTGTCATCCGATAGTGATTGGAATCACATTGTAAAACGCTGCTAGTGGGAAGGAGCCCCTAGAATAGTTAGAAACATTTGTAGAATTTTTTTTAATACAAATTATACAGTATTTGCCCAGATTCCTCTCTCTACAAGAAGCTTCACAATAAGTCACTAGAAAAGCTACCTTGCATGCCTTAACTTTACTGAGATGGTGATTACTCCCATTACTGTGTATACACCCACATTTACCTCGTGGAATGAAAATTTCATTAAAGTAAACCAGCCGATACAAATATGCATAAAGGCTAATACACATGTCCCTACAATCTGCCCAACTATCTTTCAAACTTGGTCTGTTGCAAGATATTTGGGCGTGAGTAATGCTGGGAATACACGGCCCGTTTTTTTATTATCAATCAAGCCACTGATGGCTCGATTGATAATATCCGACAGGTCTGGTTGCCCGCCGGATCGATTCCCCGCTCGATACCCGCGGGCGGACAATAGCAGGGAATCGAGCGGAAGATAAGGAAGTGCCCATGGGGACGAGCGGGAATCGATTCGGATGGCCGCAGGGACGGGCGGGGATGCGGTGGGAGTCGATCCGCCGGCTAGTCGAGCCGCCGGATTGCATCATGTATTTCCAGCATATGGCTGGCAAACAACCAGATGACCAACTGATGACAGGTTGTTTGCCAGATCCAACGAAGTTTGTGTGAGTCTGTGCTGGGAGCCGAAGTCTTTGTGAGTCATCTGTGCAGGGAGCCGAAGTCTGTGTGCGTCATCTGTGCAGGGAGCTGAAGAGTGTGTGAGTCATCTGTGCAGGGAGCTGAAGACTGTGTGAGTCATCTGTGCAGGGAGCCGAAGTCTGTGTGAGTCTGTGCAGGGAGCCGAAGTTTGTGTGAGTCTGTGCTGGGAGCCGAAGTCTGTGTGAGTCATCTGTGCAGGGAGCCGAAGTCTGTGTGCGTCATCTGTGCAGGGAGCTGAAGTCTGTGTGAGTCATCTGTGCAGGGAGCTGAAGTCTGTGTGAGTCATCTGTGCAGGGAGCTGAAGTCTGTGTGAGTCATCTGTGCAGGGAGCCGAAGTCTGTGTGAATCATCTGTGCGGGGAGCCGAAGTCTTCGTGAGTCATCTGTGCGGGGAGCCGAAGTCTGTGTGAGTCATCTGTGCAGGGAGCCAAAGTCTGTGTGAGTCAACTGTGCAGGGAGCCAAAGTCTGTGTGAGTCATCTGTGCAGGGAGCCAAAGTCTGTGTGAGTCAACTGTGCAGGGAGCCGAAGTCTGTGTGAGTCATCTGTGCAGGGAGCCGAAGTCTGTGTGAGTCATCTGTGCAAGGAGTCGAAGTCTGTGTGAGTCATCTGTGCAGGGAGCCGAAGTCTGTGTGAGTCATCTGTGCAGGGAGCCGTTTTTGTGAGTCATCTGTGCAGGGAGCCAAAGTCTGTGTGAGTCATCTGTGCAGGGAGCCAAAGTCTGTGTGAGTCATCTGTGCAGGGAACTGTAATTACAGCTTGTAACAAAAGAGAGAACTTACAGAACTTCAAAGGCAGCTGTGAAAATCTTTAGGAATTAGCACACAAAGGTCTAAAATACCGAATGCGGTGTTTTCCCTCCCAGATTTTTTTTTACCGCAAAGCCTTTTATAAATTAGGCCATTGTTCTTTCTGAATTCAGACATATTGCGCAGTTTGTCGTTTAGTTTATTATTATTTAGTATTTATATAGCGCCGACATCTTCCGCAGCGCTATACAGAGTATATTGTCTTGTCACTTAACTGTCCCTCTGAGGGGCTCACAATCTAATCCCTACTATAGTCCTATGTCTATGTATGTATTGTGTAGTGTATGTATCGTAGTGTAGGGCCAATTTTTTTTTTTTAGGGGGAAGCCAATTAACTTATCTGTATGTTTTTGGGATGTGGGAGGAAAGCGAAGTACCCAGAGAAAACCCACACAGACACAGAGAGAACATACAAACTCCTTGCAGAGGTTGACCTGGCTGGGATTCGAACCGGGGACCCAGCGTTGCAAGGCGAGAATGCTAACCACTACGCCACCGTGCTGCCCGCACATGTACTTTGCACGTGTAGTTTGCACCATATTTAAGTGAGTTGGTTGTCTAGTTGGTTGGTGTGTGTTTGTACTTGTCATGTAAACAACTTGTTGTGTGGTTGGTCATGCAATAAGTTGGATGTATGTATGAGCCTTTAAATATTTGGAGAGAACATTTTCACTATTAACTTTCTGTTCATGTTTTGCTGCAGTCCCGCTACTCTATGACAGTTTTGAGATTTGTGTTCAGTTTTGTTTAAAGGGGGGCTATGGTGAAAAATTGCAAAAGGTAAAACACATACAGTATTAGTGTTATTGATTTCTAAAGCGCCTACATAGTCCGTGGCACTGTACAAAGTAAGAAACAAACATGGGGTACATAATGATACAGACAATGGTTTCACCCAAATATAGACACTGGCACAAAATACAGAATTGGTAATTACAGTGACAAATGTAACATGATGAATAAAATGAGTAACACATTTCAAGACAACAACAGGATGAGAGAGCCTGCCCTCGTGAGCTTACAATCTAAATGTGAACACATATGTGCGCATGTATTAATTTGTCACAGAGTAAACACTCTGTACAATTTTGCTTCCTGTGTAGCTGTCACTTTCGTAGATATTATAATCTGACAGCTCTGAACCTCTTGCTGACAGGTTTTGGATTAGTCCATCTCTTCATGGGGGATTCTCAAAGTTTCTATTAATTGCTGCAAAAGCACTCTGTGTCAGTGTGTCAAGTTCCTGCTTCCTGGCGATCAAACTGTGCCAATGCTATTCAATAAGTACTTTTGAAACCAAAATAAATAATGAGAATCCCCCATGAGGAGATGGATTAGCCCAAAAACGCTTCAGAGTTGGTAGAACATGATGCCTTCTATTAGTGACAGCTACATAGGAAGTAAAAATAATACATAGTGCAACTACTCTGTGAAAAAAACTTTCAACTTATATATATATATATATATATATATATATATATATATATATATATATATACACATATATATACAGTATATCTATACATATATACATATACATACATATATATATATATACATATACATACATATATATATATATATATATATATATATATATATATATGTGTGTGTTTGTAAGATCCTTAGTTCTTCAGGCGGCAACAGAATGCCAAGACCCAGGCTGCAGCTCAGACTTTCAGGTCTCGGTGAGCCGCTGATGTCACTGGAGAGCAGGGTGACTCTCAGACTCAATAAGCGGAGAACGCGTTCCCAGTACGTGCTCCGCAGATGTAAACATTAGTTCACGTATGCCTGCGTGTCAGCTGACCAGTTGACACGCTGATCAGCGATTGGTTTCGTTTCAATTGGTTTCAATTCTTCTTTATGTTGATTGATTAGTCCTTGTATTTAAACTCAGAGAGCGCCCCCAGTCATCGCCCATGATAGCATTAGCTGTGGCTTGTTGCTGTGTAGGCGCTCTCTTCCTGATTGATTCCTGTTGCCGACTATTGCCTTGTATTCTGACCACGCTAACCTCTATTTGATTCCTGTTGCCGATTACTGCTTGTATCCTGACCACTCTAACCTCTGATTGATTCCTGTTGCCGACTACTGCCTGATACCTGGACTACGCTTGCTGGCTGCCTGGATTGACCTCTGCTTGGACACGGACTTGCATGAACGCTGCCTGGACTGACCTCGGCTTACCTTGACTATGCCATCTCTGGAAAGTAATATCTGGACTGCCTTGCCACTCTGGAACATCTGTCTCTGCAGTCATCTGACTAATTCGTCTGGATTGCCTCATCCTCTAGGCCTCAGGTTACTATATCTATCTATCTATCTATCTATCTATCTATCTATCTATCTATCTATCTATCTATCTATCTATCTATTTATGTATACTTGTAAATACTGTGCCCATTGCATCGCTAAAGTTATCGGGTTCTGTTGGTGGATTATTATCTGTCAGTCTGTATGCTACATCTACCTGCAGGGTATATTGTAGTATTGTGTTAGGTAGGAGTTTTCGCAGGTGTTACGGGCTGGGCTATAGGCCAGTCATATGGGCATACAGCCTGACCTATAGTCATTGACCAGACAAGCCTGACAATGTGTATGTGAATTTAAATTTTCTCAGATACGACTGTAAAATCCAACATTCTGATCAACAAAATTCTGCATTCCAATCGACCACAGAATCGTTTCACGTTTGATTTCCTCCACGTACTGCATGGTTTCCTGTACAATTTTATTATAAAATCTGATCGAATGATCGCATCAGAGGAAATAATTCTATGACTCAACATAAAAGATACAGTAGTAGCCCATATCCACTGTGGGGAGGTCATGGGAAAGGATTAGACCATCTGTTTTATTTTATTTATTGCTGAATGCGTCCCTATTTGAGAGATTCTCCTCACTTCCTGTTATGTTGACATCAGAGCAACTACCTGGATTTTTTTTTTGGACCATAAGGGGCACCTAGGTTTAGAGAACAAAAATGGGGGCAAAAAAATATACTAAATCTGGTGCGTCTATGGTGCAGGTACATCTTGTGGTAAGCTGTCTCTATCTGAACTATGCTGCCCAGCTACACTAACCCCTGCTGCTCCTATCATCTACACTAATTCCTGCATATACTAATCACTACATACATTAATCACTATATACTAGGGATGGGACGACGAATCCGGCGAATCCACGAATCCCTCGAATATTGGGAAATATTCGAGATTCGTGGATTGGAATCCCGACGCCATTTTCCACTTTGCGAATCCGCCGAATCCTGATGCTGCATCGCCGCGCATCCGCCGCTCGCACTCGTCCTCCTCCGACCCCCCCCCCCGCGTCTCCTCCGCCCGCCCCGCGCCTCCTCCGCCCGCCCGCATACATTGTATCAACTCACCTGTCCAGTGGAGCGCAGAGCGGCAGACCTCTCGCTCACTTCCTGGTTCCCTCTAGTGACGGCTTTCACAATGACGTCATCAGTAAAAGCCGGTCCGGCCACTAGAGGGAACCGAGAAGTAATGACGAGGTCTGCCGCTCTGCGCTCCACTGGACAGGTGAGTTGATACTTATGCAGGGGTGAGCGAGGAGGCACGGGGGACAGAGGAGGCCGTGGGGGTGAGCGGAGGAGGCACGGGGGGAGGGGGAGCGACACCTACCTACCTACCTACCTACCCCTATACCTACCTAAAGGCCCCCTATACGTACCTACCTACCTACCGGCCACTATACCTACCTACCTACAGGCCCCTATACCTACCTAAAGGATACGTACCTACCTACCTACCACTATACCTACCTACCTACAGGCCCCTATACCTACCTAAAGGCCCCCTATATGTACCTACCTACCTAACCTAAAGACCCCTATACCTACCTAAAGGCCCCTATACGTGCCTACCTACCTAAAGGCCCCTATACCTACCTACCTACCTACCTAAAGGCCCCTATACCTACCTAAAGGCCCCCTATACGTGCCTACCTACCTAAAGGCCCCTATACCTACCTACCTACCTACCTACCTAAAGGCCCCTATTCCTACCTACCTACCTAAAGGCCCCTATACCTACCTACCTACCTAAAGGCCCCTATACGTACCTACCTACCTACCTACCTACCTAAAGGCCCCTATACCTACCTACAGGCCTCTATACCTACCTACCTACTTAAAGGCCCCCTATACGTGCCTACCTACCTACCTAAAGGCCCCTATACCTACCTACATGCCTCTATACCTACCTACCTACTTAAAGGCCCCCTATACGTGCCTACCTACCTAAGGGCCCCTAAACCTACCTACCTAAAGGCCCCTATACCTACCTACCTAAAGGCCCCTATACCTACCTACCTACCTAAAGGCCCCTATACGTACCTACCTACCTACCTAAAGGCCCCTATACCTACCTACATGCCTCTATACCTACCTACCTACTTAAAGGCCCCCTATACGTGCCTACCTACCTAAGGGCCCCTAAACCTACCTACCTAAAGGCCCCTATACCTACCTACCTACATACCTACCTATACGTAAGGCCCTATACCCTGCTACCTATACTGAAGGTCCCTTTAACTACCTACCTACCTACAGGACACTATACCTACCTACCTACTGGCCACTATACCTACCTACCTACAGGCCACTTTACCTACCTAAAGGCCCCCTATACGTACCTACATACCTACCTACCTAAAGGCCCCTATACCTACCTACATACCTACCTATACTTAAGGCCCTATACCCTGCTACCTATACTGAAGGTCCCTTTACCTACCTAAAGGCCCCTATACCTACCTACATACCTACCTATAATTAAGGCCTCTATATACCCTGTTACCTATACTGAAGGCCCATATACCCTGCTACCTATACTGAAGGCCCATATACCCTGCTACCTATACTGGAGGTCTATATACCTTTCTACCTATACTGCAGGCCCCTATACCTTGCTACCTATACTGAAAGCTACCAATATTGAAGGCACCCATACCTAGCTAGCTATACTGAAGGCACCTTTACCTCGCTACCTATACTGCGGGCAACTATACCACGGATCGCACAATTCTTATGTGCAGGATTCGTTAGATTCGGGATTCGAAAGGTTCGAGATATTCGAGAACCTTTTCAGATTCGGATTCGGATTCGAAAAAATTGTGGATTCGTCCCATCCCTACTATATACACTAAAAACTACAAGAGCAAGCCTTTATCATCTCTCCAGCCATGGGAGTTCTCCATCTTCTAATTGTGTGTCAGTCTGGTGCAAGTGCCCGTGGAGGTATCACAGCCAATAGGAATGTTTTTTGAAGGCTCACATAGACCTAGAAGTCCTGTCTCCACCAATCCCCATGCACTACAGGGCCAGGTGCAAATCCAGGAGGGGCGTTGCCATCAAAGTAGCCACCACGGTCACTCATTGAGATGGCCAGGACAAGGTAGTAACAGAAGACAGTAGTCGGAGCATGTCAGTGCAGTGTATGATCATGCTACACTGCAGTGGGTGGGGGGCAGAACACTATTCTGGGCCAGCTGCCTAAATCTCCTTGGGCATCATTTCCCTCCACTCCACTACAGCTCATACTCCTCCAATCATCTGCCAGGTGCGTCTAATGGTCTCAAAAATACAGTAAGCCAGTTTATGCAATAGCAACTCAGAAATTAATCATAAAATTTTAATCCTGCAGGAAATAAGTTGTAACCTTTTTAGGAATGTTTTGCTACTTGTGTTGCCACTAAAGATACTCACTCACTTCCTGCTACTGATCACAAGAAAGAAATGTAAATTACGGCACTCAGTGACTAATTTGGGTGCCAGTGATTGTCGGCACACAAAATACAAAAAAATTATGTCGTTTGCCCGCCACCCGCCAACAATAGCTGGTGCATGAATGACATGTCCCCCCTTCCCAAGTTGCTACAACACGGAGGGGAAATAGAATTAACGCAACCTGGACTTTCAGTAGGTACAGTGTGAGCTGTCTTTCGGCTTCACCCTGCGCCAAAATTTGTCTGGAAGCTTTACAAAACTTTAGCCACAATAGAATAGAAAGCATTAGGTTGTATTTCTAGATATTTAAAACAAAAAGCTGTAGCATATATTAGCATATAGCATCTTTACGTATACCAGAATCTGACACAAGGTATCAGGAAGTTTACCACAAAAGAAAAAAATTTGACTATTTACATTTGCAAAAATGCAATACAGATCTTAATAGCAAAAAATAAAAAAATGTGACCATTAAAAAAGTAGGAATTTGCAAAATGCAATACAGATATGAATAGCACCAGTATATGAGTATATCAGTATAGCACCAGTGAATGAGAGCTTTCAAGAGAAACAAACAGGAATTTGCCCAGGTTAAGGAATATTTTTGAGGTTACCCATAAAGCTCTTCTCGGTATTCTCAGAATAGTCTTGTATCTATCCAGTGGCGTAGCTAAGGAGCTGTGGGCCCAGATGCAAGTTTTTTAATGGGGCCCCCAAGCACTCTATACATAACAATTAATACGGCGCACCAAAACCTGCCAATGGCAATTACAGTGTTAGAGGTGCAAGAAGGTGATGGGGAACAGTTTGTTAATTATTACCACTATTCAAACTATCTATAGAAGTGATTAATTTGAGTACAGGACCAATAAAGAGCTAATACTGTAGTTGAGGGAGGGGCCTTAGGGGCCCCTCTGGCCCAAGGGCCCCGATGCAGTCGCTACCTCTGCACCCCCTATTGCTACGCCCCTGTATCTATCATCTGTCATCTTTTTGAGAATACTTTCAGTACAGGGCAGCACTCAGCTCCTGGATTTCCAGAAACAAAAAGATCTGCCAAGTAGGGGTATTTCTAAAGTAGAAAACTGAGCACATATTATACTCTAAGCAAAGGTGCTTCATTGTTCTGATACTTACACAACTCTTGTTCGTAGTAAACATGTTAATTACCATTTTAGTAACTAAGAACATCACTTAGAACATAGAAGTGTCCAGGGCAGAGACAGGTAAGCCTGGTATCCCAACATAAGCAGTCATCCACTCACTCACTCACTCACTCACTCACTCATTCATTCATTCATTCATTCATTCATTCACTCACTCCTCGACAGCAATCAGTCAATTTGCCCTCCAAGTTCAAACAAAAAAAAAGGATGTTTCACCGATTGATTGTTAGGCTGTGGTTATACAGCATAGTTCATACAAGGAGATGTCAAAGCACAGTCCAGTGCCGTTATAAAAAAATGACCTTCCCTCGTTATATACACAAGTACTTCCAGGTACCAGTGTGTACAAAAAAATTGTATTACCGGTAATATCTTCTTCTCAGTTTGGATAAAAACTGCACGCATATAAATATGTACCAGCTCAGAAAGAAAGTCTTCTCAATTTTTTTCAAATGGTGGAAAACATCTTTGGGGTTGAATACTGTGATATATGAATTTACTGGAACAGAAGCGTCATGTCTTGGCAAACCATACTGACCTCCAACACAAGTGTAATCCTTAAGTTTTTATACACTCTTAAAATAATCATCAACGCATACCCACAGCTCATTTTAAAGACCCGTTTATGTGTTTTCTCTTTTTCATGATTTCATTTTTTGAGCTCACTTGAAGACAATGTGGATCTTCAAGAGGAAGATGATATATATTATTCTTGCTGAGAAAATTAATAGCATCTTGATAGCCTTGGTGATAAAATCCGTTAAGTACCTATAAGGGGAGAGGAAAGATACATGACTCACTCACTGAAGCATTTTTCACTGTCAGTCCTATTTTACAATTTGTTGCCACTACAGAAAATAATATATATTCATTTGTACTCAAACCCCAGCAGATAATTATTAAATAGGAATTCCATTTTTCAAAAAAAAAAATTTTTTTAAATATAAGTACTACACAAGTCACTTTGCAAATTAATATTATTAAAATATTTCCTTTTCAGTTTACTGCTAGCTATCAATTTTGACACAAAGTAAAAATTGTATTAGTGCATATGCTCAAATATAATGGGAACATTTTGGGGCCAAAAAATAACCTCCTATTTAAAACTTTGCTTTATATTTTGGAAACTCAAATCAATTTATTTTTTTGCCTGTTGTACGGTGTATGCTGGCCACACATTTTCATTTTTAATTATTCGATGGCAGGTTCCATTCGATCAAACAAGTGCAGTAAACTGTGATCATTTTATAAAATGGAAGAGTTGGAAAACCAATAGCTTGAGATTGTGTTAAAATCTATACATGTAGGACCAGCATAAGGAAAGTATGCTAGTGGTGTGCATGAAATAGAGGTGCGGGGAAATTTGGGTGCTCGGGAATAGCCAATAGTAGAATATCAGTATTTTACTCATATTCTAATATTTTACAGTAGTATTTCTCATTAGTAAAATATTGGTAAATGTTACCGATATTTTACTGCAGCAAAACCTAAACCAATTCTCACACAGAACACTCCCTCTACGATGCCTAACCTTAACTACCTCCCCCTTGACTAACCTTAACCTCCTCCTATGTCTAACTTTAACTACTCCCCGCAGATGCATTACTTTAAAGGGGTTCTGTGGCCCTTTTCCAAAATGCAATTTAAATGAAGAGATATGTTCCTTTCATAAGTACAAATCTTTTTTCCCTTGTCTTCTTTAGAAACGGCTGTGCTGTCCCTCTCCTGCTCCTTTCTAATTATTTGTCTAGTTTGATGAATATTGTGCTGCAGGAAGAGGCAGACAATACAGCAGCTGTTCCTCCCTGCTATCTGCCTCTCCCTCCCCCACTGCACATCATCTGAAGAGTCATCCCAGACCTTTCTGTGTGCTCCCGCTAGCAGGGAGAATATCTGCCTCGCTCCAGTGAGGCTGACAGCAGGAGGAGATCTGCCTCTTGTTGCTTCAGCTCAGCTCTCGTGCACAGCAGTACAGGGAGACTGTGTACTGATCCGGAAGCACTTTTCATTGCAGCCATCTTGCCCAAAGGTTTAAAAGTTATATTTTATTAATTAAGTTATTTATTGGCAGCGGGGAGCGGTGAAATAGGAGAAATGAAGAGGGGGAATAACGGGGGGAACAGTAATATGTTTATTTTAATGTGCTGTAAATTCATCACACATCTTCTTTAACCCCCTATGTTTAACCTTAACCTCCCTGGCGGTACAATAAATCTGCCAGGGGGCAGCGCAGCACTTTTTTTTCCTTTTTTTTTAAAAATCATGTAGCTAGCCTAGCGCTAGCTACATGTTTCCTCCCTCCCTTCGCTATCCCTCCCATCCCTCCGATCGCCGCCGGCGCTTTTACCCTGCAGGGAATCCCGTTCTGAACGGGTTTCCCTGTATGGGCTTCCCCGTCGCCATGGCGATGATCGCGATGACGTCACTGATGTCATCGACGTCGTGACGTCAGCAGGTGCTCAGATCCACCTCTCAGCACTGCCTGGCACTGATTGGCCAGGCAGCGAAAGGGTTTTGGGGGGGTGGAGCGGCGCAGCAGATAGCGGCGGATCGGCAGGTTGCGGCGGCGATCATTATGCACACGCAGCTAGCAAAGTGCTAGCTGCGTGAAGCAAAATAAAAATTATGTATATCGGCCCAGCAGGGCCTGAGCGGCACCCTCCGGCGGCTTACCACAGGTTTACCGCCAAGGAGGTTAAAGGTGTTTTGTGGTATTCTAAAAATCAAGCAAGCTGACACCTGGGGCTTCTATCGGCCGCCTCCAGCAGTAATGTCATGCGTCGTCCTCTTCCGATGCTCTGTTCCCCGCAGCCGGTCCCAGTGTAATCACGCGAGTGATTACACTGCGGCTGCACGGCTGCGTGTATGCTTGCTCCCACGCGCGTCATTGGGAGCTTACTGCACAGGCGCAGTACAAGGAAACTTTGTACTGCGCCTGCGCAGTAAGCTCCCGATGACGCGAGCGGGAGCGAGGAGGAGGACGCCGCGGGACATTACCGCTGCAGGGGGCCGATAGAAGCCCCAGGTAAGTGTCAGCTTGTTTGATTTTTAGAATACCACAGAACCCCTTTAACTTCCCCCTTTGGATGCCTAACCTTAACCTCCCCTCATGTCTAACCTTAACCCCCCTTCCAGACCCTTAACCTTAACCTCCATGCCTAACTTTAGCCCCCCATCCCCACCAGATGCCTAACCTTAACCTCCTCCCCACCCCTTCGGACACCTAACCTTAACTCTCCCTAACCTTAAACCTCCCCTCTCCCTGGCTGCGTAACCTTAACTCACATGGCTAACTTTATCCCCCATGCATAACCTTAACCAACCCGCCCACCCCTATCCGTCCAAAAAAGGTACATTTTCATGCGCCGTCATTGCCGCCTGTGTAAATAGCGGCAATAGTGTGAAATTTTCTGCTTCCATGCTAGTGTCTTCTTAGAATATTCTCTGTCAAAATGGTTAACGCAGTAGGAGAATGTTTATTTTAATGTGCTGTAAATTCATCACAGATCTTCTTTAACCCCCTATGTTTAACCTTAACCTCCCTGGCGGTACAATAAATCTGCCAGGGGGCAGCGCAGCACTTTTTTTTCAATTTTTTTTTTAAATCATGTAGCTAGAATACTGAGCGCGCACAAGCTGGGCTGCAGCTCTCTCAAGCAATGCGCTTTGAGTCCTATGGGAGAAAAGCGCTTTACAAATGTTATTGTATTGTATTATTGTATTGTATAGGAGCTGTTACTGTTACTAAGTTACTGTACTTACACAGGGTGAGGGTGGAAATAAGGAATAGACCACTCTGCAGATATTATGGATTGACAGCTGGAAACTGGCATTACCCACGTGAAGACATAAGTGGCTGACAGGACAATCTCGGGGACAAATGTCAATTTCTCCAGTGAACGGTGACACGGTTATCACTGACTGCAGATAGTACAGAGGATGAAAGTTTGAAAGTCCACCGTCTATATACCTCTGTGGGAAAAAATAGTATGATAAATATGATACAGAATACAGAAAGGAGACATCTGGGTACACAACAACTAATCCCTCAAAGGCACAACAAAGCAAGTACTAAATACAGGTGGTCCCCAAGTTATGCATGTATAACCTGCCGATATGTATGTTGCACCTGGCGCAATAACCCCCATCCGTGCCAAAGAAGAAAAAGATGGCAAGCATGCAAATTTATGCAGCTTGAAAATGGACCAAACAAATTCCACCTGAAAAAAGTCCACATATTTGGCTCCAACGCGTGCATGAGCATGTACTAAATTTGCTTGCCAATCGTAGGGCCCAATCCAAATCACTTTTTCTCCGAAGTTTTCTCCTAGGAGATATTTTTCACCTTTTGTTCAAAATAACTTTTCAGCACTCTGCCATGAAAAAAGTACCAAAATGTAGTTGAAAACGTACTGTCAACATTATTCCGAGTATTTTCTTGCTGGGAGGTGGGTTAAAAACCATTTTATTTATAATGTCAATATATGACCTAGGAGAAAACTTAGGAGAAAAAGTAGATTGGATCAGGCCCGTTGTGTAGAATTTTTAGAAAATATCATAATGGTTTGTTCACAGTGGCTGCAATGCAGAGCAGTGCACTCCACTTGCTGAGGTAGGCTTGTAAACATGTTCTGGATCAGCGAAAGAGAAAGGAGTGAAACAACAGACATGACTTCTAAGAAGTATGTATTGTCAGAAGGAGGTCAGCTATGGCCCTTATACCGTATTTAAAGTGAAAAAAGTGAAGAGATAAACAATTGTTATCTATCCTTACACTTCTAAAAATGACTTTTAGATATCACCCAGTTTTATATTATGTTTAAAAACCTAAAAAAACAGATTTATTGTTTTGTCTCAGCTGAATGTAACGGTCTATGGGCCCTGACACACCAGAGAGCGTTTTGCGGGTCGTTTTAAAAAAAATTGCTTATTTCGACTTACATTCAAATCGCTGTAAAATCGCTGCAAATTGCTGCGATTGCAATTTTTCAAAAAATCGAGGTCATGGCAATTTTGCTGCAATTTTATTGTGACTGTAATGCAAGTCAGTGGACCCGCAACATGCTCTCCGGTGTGTCAGGACCCTATCTCTGTGTTTCTGAGTGCTCAAATATATGAACTTTTGACCTTTTTATCTATCCTCTCATGGCAGAGAACCAGGCTTCCTAAAGCAAAGTATTTTATGATTTTAATTTATCAGTAGTCTGACTGGGTCCTGACTGGAGAAAAACTGTCAGTTGCATAGTAGAATATAGTAGAATATTAACTCTTTCATGTTTTTCCGCTCTAAAGATGCGTTTGATTGATAAATTCTGTAATGTCCGATATTACTCTCAATCATTTTACCGCTCGATTTCTCATAGAAGTGAATGGAGAAATATAAGAAAAACGCGTGTAAGATAAGGTAAGGTAAGAGTGTAAGATGTTTACGTCTATAATGTTACCTCTCCTCTCCCCACTTGTAAATGATCCCTCTGCTCACCTTATCCTCCCTGTGCAGAAAAGTACCAGCACATCAGTAACCCCTGCATGCAGAGCAGCCAATGGAAGTCATATGACAACACAAGACATCTTGCCTAAAGTAGCATTAGATGGGTGCCTCTCACAAGTATGCACTAGGACTAGTGCATCTAGGCATTCTGTGCTGTGACTGGAAAGCTGCTTTTATCAGTATGAGATTCTCACTACTGCGCCAGATTTCTCCAAGGTGACGTTTTCACACCTTATTATAAAAATGCATTTGACGTCACCAGCAAGCAAGACAATACCCAGAATAATTTTGACAGCACTTTTTCACCTACTTATTAGTTGCAAAGTGCTAAAAAGTTATTTTAAACAGAAGATGAAAAATTATCTTCTAGGAGAAAACTTAGAAGAAAAAATGAATTGAATTGAATGGAAATGAATTGGGTCCTGGGCCCATATGCAATTTACTTTTTCTCCTACATTTTCTCCTGGTGGTATTTTCAAACTCATCAATAAAATGCCTTTCATACCACAAGCAAGCAAACAAATACTCCAAATAATTTTGAAAGTACTTTTTTTTACCTACTGGTACTTTTTGGTACTTTTTCAATTGCAAAGTGCTGAAAAGTTATTCTAAATCGAAGATGTAAAAATTATCTACTAGGAATAAGTGAATTTCAAATGGGCCCTGGAGTCTTTAGACCACTAAACTTGTGGTGGTGAGAACCTTATCTGCAAAAGAAGTCCAGCCCTAAGTAGGAAAGACCCTGGATTGTCTGTTTCGTGGACTTCTGCATCCTCAGATACCCAAATGCAGCGTGTCACTCTGCATTTGGGTCTCGGAAGCGGAAGTCCGTGAAAAGACTGTAAGGCTGCAAGATCTGTATATCCACTGTCGCATCAACGCATGCGCCGAAAAGGTCACATCGGCGCATGCGTGGAAAACTAGCGCAAAATTCCAATGCGCTGATTGGTTCCCCACAGTATATAAGCAGCACTGCCCTCTGTGACAGTGCTGCTCATTCTGACAGCTTGGCGTAAGTCCCGTGGTGATTCTACCAATCCTGTTTGCTACTCTGATTGACTTCTGATTTGACCCTTGGCTTATGACCCCGACCTTCGTTGATTTCTGCCTGCCCGACCCCCGGCTTGTGACCCGACTACGTTGATCGCCACCTGTCCTGGACGTCTGGCTACTGTCTGACTTCTTCTCCTTCTCACACATTAGCGTCACTGTTCTCCCAACCACTAGCTGAGGTTATCCCAGTAGTGACCTGGTGGGCACTAGGCAGCGAAGTTCTGCACTCCCCTCAAGGGAGGTGTGGGTGAAGACCCGTAGTCACTACGATCCCACTACTGGGTAGCCCCTCTTCCATCAGTGGAAAGGTCAACAGTGTCTGAAGATAACTGGCCGAAGATAACAGAGTGCCCAGTATCATGCAATATTGCTTAAAGGTATCTTCAACCGTGACCACAGGTGAATTGGCTCTATGTGTACTGTTGCATGACATATCAAGTGCCAGCAGCTTGCATGTACTGTATCTACTTGCGGAACAGAGTTTATAGTTTACAGAGTATTCAGAAATTGTATTTGCACATTTTCTTTCTTGTACATGGAATACTAATAGCAACATCATCATCAGCATGACTTACCACTCCTCGGAACAAAGGTGGGACCAAACCACAGTAAAAAGGAACAAAACAGCTGCAGATCAGGGCCTGAAATGACAAAATATATTTTTTTTTCCAGCAATATGCATACATATACGTTTTTTTTATACTAAATGACCAGTCCACTCCCCTTTACACTCTTGGAATGGCCACCAGTACCTGCTCCATGACACCTGCCCCCTTGGTATCAAGTACATGCTGTACTTGCTCGCAGCATTGTGCTTGGTGCTGCTATGCTTGCTATCTGAACACCCAAAATGCTTTGCATACAAACATGGCTGCGTTGTTAAAGGCTTGTTTATTAGACAGTTCTAAGATAAATATTTTACATTGTTTTTTTTTAATGATTGGTTTGTAAACATTTAATACATGAGGAATTAATACAACTGCTTTGACAGCCTCTGAAACAATTATTCAGCTGTCATTGAGCTGCAATTAGAACTCTGAACATCTAGGGCCTTGCATACTATATAACATTTAGTCAAACCCTTTGCTTCTGAAAGAAAAATATATAGACACTGTCATTTATACAGTATATGCACTGACATGCATTGTTCTAAGATCCCTTCCACATTGAGGCTGCTTTCACAGTGGGACGTTACAGGCGCACGTTAGAGCAGCCTGTAACGCAGCCCACCGCACAGCAATAAAAAATCAATGAGCTGTTCACAGTGCCCACGTTGCGTTACAGTGTAATGCTGCACGTTCAATGAAGGCGCAGCATGCTGTGCATTATAGGTGGTTTTAGCCGCGTTAGACTGTTTGCACATGCTCAGTAAGGGGAGAGTCCCCCTCTTTCCTAGCCACATGGCTAATTAATATTCACTACACTGTAGTGTTGTCCAGATCATGAACTATTCTGATCTTTGATTCTGATCTTTTTTTGTGAGTGGAATCATCCGGATCATCACAATGAAGGATTCGGTTCACAGTGGATGTCTGGAAGAAACAGGAACTGCAGCTTCTGTGCACAAGCACAATCTTCCTGCTGCATCTCTCCCTTCCCCATTAGCACCCTCAATGTGCCTTCATTCTCCTGCATCTCTCACTCTGCTGCACCCCTGCTTCCTGCTTCCCTAGTAAAATCATTCAAAGATTCGGTTCAAAGATCCGGATCTTTTCAATGATCTTATAAGAATCATTTAAAAGATCCGGACTTCCCAGGATAGAATGTAAACGGAGCACCAAGAGCCGCATAACGCGGCTCAATTTGACGTCCTACTTCAACACCACCATGCATTGCGTTAGGGGCACGTTATGCGACCTTAACGTCTCCTAAAACGCAACGTCTTGGTGTGAAAGAGGCCTGAAAATTGCAAGCACAATCATGGTGCGAAGTGACATTTTCACATTCTTTCGGCGTGATTGGAGGGCTTAATTTAGTTTCCTGACGTGGAAAAAAAGCAACTGGACTTTTTTTTTTAAAAGGGAGATCGCATAGCAAATCGCATAGCACCGTATTTGCAATGAGATTTGCATGCGCTCCGATCCACTTAACCTAATAAAAAATGCAGGCAAACTGTAGTATGCACTAAATGTGTGTGTGGGTTAAAATGTATCACATCACTCTATACAGGGCACTGTGATTACTTAAAGAGACACTGAAGCGAAAAAAAATATATGATATAATGAATTGGTTGTGTACTATGAATAATTACTAGAAGATTAGCAGCACAGAAAATATTCTCATATTTTTATTTTCAGGTACCGTATATAGTGTTTTTTCTAACATTGCATCACTCTATAATATGTGCAGATTACACAACACTCAGCATTCAAAATGAGTCTTTCAGAGCAGTCTGTGAAGTAATGAACTCTCCTCTAGCAGAGGAAAAGTAAACTGTTCAATTACAGTTGAGATAATAAAAGTCAGATAACAGCCCTCTCCAGGACTAAGTTATGCTGGGAATACACGGTTCGTTTTTGCCTTCGTTTAAACCTTCGATTCGTTCGGTAAACGAATCGAGTGTTGAAAACGTATGTGAAAATAGTCATAATCTCATTATAGTTTCGATTAATAGACCCCAAAAACGAACGACTAGTGATCGAACATGTTTGATATTATCTCTCTTTATCCATCTAATCGAGCCATTGGTAGGCTTGATGGCTGTTCAGATCGATTATATATTCGTTTATGCTAGTCCGTCCCTGTAAAAAGGGATTTTCGTTTCGTTTCTTTGCAGCCTTCGATCATTGGAAAAACGAAACCATCAGAATCGAAAAAAAAAACGAAACCGTGGGTGGTGATATTAACCGTATGACCGATTATTTCGGGATCGAAAAGGACAAAAGGTACAATCGAAACGAAGGTTTAAACGAAGGCAAAAACGAACCGTGTATTCCCAGCATTAGTCGGAGAGCTTAATAGCTTTTTTGCATAGAGATAACAACTGGAGTTTCTCAACTTTTCCTGCACTTGAAACCATTAGACTGATGTATCTGATCATAATGTTTTTTTTCTTAGCTGTACTACACATACAAATCATAATATCATCATTTTTTTTTTCGCTTCAGTGTCTCTTTAATCACCATTCCCTTGTGACTGGCTAAATGCATGCATTTTCAAAATTGGATCATGCAGTGTGGAAGGGCCCTTAACCATTTGCAGACCACCTTAAGCCGGTGGGCGGCGGCAAAGGCTGGGCCCAAACGACTGCAATACGCCCATTGGCGGCGGAGGGGGGGAGGGGTTATGCGTCGATCACGTTACGTGTGACGCGATCTGCCGCTGGTGACTGGCTCCGCCCACCTGGCGCTCTTACCCGCTGCCCGTACGGAAGTGGCGGCGGGTAATTAACTCCTCGATCGCCGCATACAAATGTATAATACGCTTTGTAATGTATACAAATATACAAATCGTATTATACAGGCTGTGATCGAGGGACCACCAGGGCAGGCTGCAGCCCTCCATGTCTGCACCCAAACACACTGATCCTGCCCCCCCTGCCCTCTGATCGCCCACAGCACCCCTCAGACCCCCCCCCTGCCCACCCCCCAGACCCCTGCTTGCACCCAATCACCCCCTAATCACCCATCAATCACTCCTTGTCACTATCTATCAGCGCTATGTTATAGCTTAGGTCCTAAACTGCCCCCTGGGGGCTCCTGATCACTCCCCACACCCTCACATCCTCCCCAGACCCCCCCCCCAGACCCATCCCCCTGTATACTGTATACATCTATCCTCCCCTGTACTCACCCACTGATCACCTGTCAATCACCCATCAATCACCCCCTGTCACCACCTGTCACTGCCACCCATCAGATCAGACCCTAACCTGTCTCTTACGGGCAACCAATTACCCACCCACACCATCAGATCGCCTGCAGACCCACCCTCAGATCACCTCCAAAGTGCAATATTTACATCTGTTCTCCCCTCTAAATCACCCACTGATCACCCATCAATCACCCCATCACCCCCTGTCATCACCTGTAACTGCTACCCATCAGATCAGACCCTAATGTGCCCCTTGGGCACCCAATTATCCGCCCACACCCTCAGACCCCCCCCCCCCCCCTGTGTACTGTATACATCCATTCTCCCCTGTAATCACCCACTAATCACCTGTCAATCACCCATCATTTTAGAAAGAAGACACCCCAAGGTATTCCGTTAGGAGTATGGTGAGTTCACAGAAGATTTTATGTTTGTCACAAGTTAGCGGAAAATGACACTTTGTGAAAAAAAAAACAATAAAAATCAATTTCCGCTAACTTTTGACAAAAATAAAATCTTCTATGAACCCACCATACACCTAACGGAATACCTTGGGGTATCTTCTTTCTAAAATGGGGTCATTTGTGGGGTTCCTATACTGCCCTGGCATTTTAGGGGCCCTAAAGCGTGAGGAGTAGTCTAGAAACCAAATGCCTCAAAATGACCTGTGAAATCCTAAAGGTACTCATAGTACGTTGGGCCCCTTAGCGCACCTAGGCTGCAAAAAAGTGTTACACATGTGGTATCGCCGTACTCAGGAGAAGTAGTATAATGTGTTTTGGGGTGTATTTTTACACATACCCATGCTGTCATGACGTCAAAAGCCGGAGTCCCGATCCACCCCTCAGCGCTGCCTGGCACTGATTGGCCAGGCAGCGCATGGGGTCTGGGGGGGGGGGGGGCGGCGTGCCGCGGCGGGTAGCGGCGCAAAGCGGCGGCGATCAGGCAGTACACGCAGCTAGCAAAGTGCTAGCTGCGTGTACCAAAAAAAAAAATTATGCAAATCGGCCCAGCAGGGCTTGAGAAATCCTCCTGCGCGGCATAGCCCGAGCTTACCGCCAGGAAGGTTATTAAGGGGCAAAAAGACTGTGGTCCTTATGTGGTTAATGTATGTCACAGGTAGAGCTCAGCAATGTCTGTTGTGTTACGGTTGTCACTCCATGCTGGAAAAAACACATAATTCAGTGTCTCTCGCGTCTGAAGTGCACATGAAAGAACACAAAGCTGTCACTGAATGTGTACTAGCAACCGCAGTCATGGTAGATAATAGGCTCAATTCTGGTAGCTATGTGAGGTAAATTTTTTTTGTAGGTAAAATACCTCATGAGGTATTTTCCTATTCTTTTATCAATTCTGGAAGATTTTTCTCCATTTCCGAACATGATGTAAAACATGAGGTAAATGCATAGAGTGAGGTAAAACACGAGGTATTTTAGTGGTAAGCCTGCAGCAAATAAGTAATAGTCTTTCTTCCATAAGTTAGGATAGTCTTTGGAAGATGTTGGTTTTTTTTTTGAGGAGGGAAGGTGTATTTGATTATGTAGCAACCTATGAAAAATAAATTTATAGGCATCCATTATATAAAAAAAAAATCCAGTTCATTTACCTTTAGAGGCTGGGGGGAGGGGGGTAGGAGCACTTTTAGAGGCTGGGGGGAGGGGGTCGGAGCACTTTTAGAGGCTGGGGGAGGGGTCAGCACTTTTAGAGACTGGGGGTGCGAGTAGTTTTAGTTTTAGAGGCTGGGGATCTGGAGGGGCGGGGGGTTACAGCACTTTTACTCTAATGGCTCATACACACGGGGTACGGCTGTCGCTGCAACCACGTGGCACGCGCGTGTTGTGGCGACAGGTCGCCCGTGTGTATGATGCGCGCGCCCCGAACCGTCGCTACTCCGAGCTGTCGCCAAGCGATTGACTTGTTCAATCGCTGGCAACAGCTGTCGCCGCAACTTCGCCGCAACTGTCACTAGTCCGCGTGTGTATGCGGACTAGCGACAGGAGACCCAATGCAAGTGAATGGAGCATCCGGCTGGGGGATGCTCCATTCACAGCCGGATGCTCCATTCACAGACAGCTTCCGCCGTGTCTCTGCCTTTCTGGCGAGACTTGTAGATAGCTGTCGCCGCCTGGGAGCTATCGCTCCCTGGTCTCTTGTAGCCATGCAACGGGGGACAATTGTGCCCCGTGTGTATGTAGCTTTAGAGGCTGCTGGGGGGCGGGGGGGCCTCGGAGCACTTTTAACCACCAGAGTAGGGGGGGGGGGGATCGGTGTTTGCCGCAGTTTTAAAAAAAAAATTTCCAACCAGAGGTTGGGGAATGACAATGTTGAGGGGGGCGCGGCAGATGAAGGATTGTACAGGGTTTGGAGCACTTTTTCTTTTTTAAAACAAAATGGAAGCTGGGGGGGGGGGGGGGATTCGTTGGTCAGATCACTTTTACTTATTTCAGCAAAATATGGGGGCCCTGAACACAGAACAAGCTGAAAAGCCTCCAGATATCACAATTCTGTCACAGCACTACATTTATCGTGTGGTAGAGGTAGGTCTAATTATGTGAGGTAAAAGTCATGCAAACACGCACCTTATTTCACTTCAGAATTTAAGTGTGAGGTATTTGACTACTAAATACCACACATTTTTAGTAGAAAATTACCACATGAATTACCTCATGAAATTACATGAGGTAAAACTTTACTTAAACTACCAGAATTCAAAAGTTGATTTCTCTCATGAGGTAAACCCAATTCCATGAGGTAATTATTTACTAAACGCTACCAGAATTGAGCCCAAAGACTCAAAAACAGCATTTGTCCATGTGATACCTGTCACTGTTTTTACATTCAAAGATAAGCATGGTAGCTGTAATTCCCCAGAATAAGGGAATATTACTCCACACAGTTCTGTAACTGCATATAGTACTTATCTGTGAGTGGGAAGCTCCATCTAGTGGATGTTCCTATTGCTGTTCTTTTTTTAACATAAAGCATACCCTTATATAAATAGCATACTATATAAGTGATATTGGGCTTGATTTATTAAGCTGCACTATTAAGCAGCATACCTTAATGGAAAGGAGCGGCCACTAAGCATGCCTTACATAGCAGCACTCGCTGCTTATCAGGTTATCAGGGAAAATACTCGAAATGAGCTTTACTCACCTGGGGCTTTCTCCAGCCCCTTACAGCAGACTTTCCTTATGCCTCCATGGCAGCACATTGGGTAGTGGCCCCGCCCCCGCTACCCCATAGGACCAGTGAATATTTAAACAGAATTGTGAGGAGGTGCTCGCTGTCTTTTTTTCCAGTCCTCACCTCATATGGACCCTCTGCTTTTCATGCAGAAATTTTTTTTACACCTACCTGACTGTATCTTGCAGTCCCCACACACCTGCCTCCCTTGTGTGAAGGCCCCCTGTCTGTCCTATAAATTAGGTCTATGGTGGGCGTTCTGCTGGTCTTAGGGGCTTATTACAGAGCAAATATACTTGTGGGGCTAAATTGCACACTCACCGGATCGAGCTCTGTCTTGTCTTTTGGCTCTAATAGAGCCTTTATTGTGGCCAGTGTCCTATTTTTCATCACTGTCTTCCTCCTTCGGTGTGCGTTCCACCTATTTGTTTGATTCCTGGACCGCATTGGAGCCATTATGGCGTTCGGCGGGGGGGGGCGTGGCTTACTAGCTGATGTCAGCGCTGGTCCGTCCCTCCCTTCTGCCTCCTTCGTGATGATGGGCGGCTAGGACTGTTCTGCTCCTCTCGGAGCGTTCAGCGGGGGGCGTGGCTTGTGTGATGACATCGCGGCTGGCCGCCTCTCACTCTTGACCACCTACGATTGACTGGCAGCGCACACTACGTTGCAGTCTCGGGGCGGAAGTGAACGTCCTTCTCCCGCTCCTCCCCATTAGGAAGTGTATTTAGATACACTTGGCAGCGTCGCTCGCCGCTACCCTCTCTGCAACCTCAGAGCCCGATCTCGAAAGTGATTTGGACGTGGGTTTCGATTTTTCCTTGGTACAGCCATATGTCAAAGCTGTAAGAGAGGTCATAGAATGGAAGTCGGACGAAGAAACAGAGGAACAAAGTACGAAGAGTAAACCCAAAAAGGTTTACTATACTCAACTGAAAAAATCAGGAGACACATTTCCCTACATGGCGGAAATACAGGATGTCATCGCAGAAGAATGGTAAAAGCTGGAGAAGAAACCACCTCTATCAAACAGACTGTCAAAATTGTACCCTCTGCCAGAATGAAAATCAAAATCCTTGGACAATGCCCCAATTGTAGATGCTTCGGTCATAAGACTTGCTAAACATATGACCCTACCTTTAGAAGATTGCATCTCTTTCAGAGACGCACTACATCGCAAAGCAGATTTGGATCTCAAGAAAGTATATACAGCTGCGGGAGGCGCTTGCAAACCAGCTATTGCGTTAGCCACGGTGGGGAAAGCGGTCAGAGTCTGGACTGACAATATAGAAGCCGCAATCAAGGCCGAGGTAGATAAGGACGCAATAGTTTCTGCCTTAGAAGACTTAAAGCTTTCATCAGACTTCATAGGGGAGGCGGCCTTCGATGTCGTGAGGTGTTCCTTGCAGGCTATGCTATACTCGGTCACGGCTAAGAGAGTCTTATGGCTAAGATCTTGGTCCCCTGACTGCAACTCTCAGCAGTCGTGGTGTAAAATGCCGTACGATGGAAAATCGCTGTTTGGAGACAAGATGGATACGGCCATCAGCAGAGTTACCGGGGGAAAATCCGGTTTACTTCCTCAAGACAAACGTCCTCCAAGACAGAACTATTCTAATTCTCAACAACAGAATAGGCTGAGGAATGCAAGATCCTACCGTCCTGGAAGAAACTTTAAGAGAAATTGGCGCAGTACACAGGGTTCTCTAAACAAGTTAACGAAGCAGAGATCAACAGAAGGTGGCTCTACACAGAAAAAGTCCTTTTGACAGTATGCCAGTCCAGGATATACCGGTTGGGGCAAGACTAAAAGCCTTCAGCAAGATTTGGAGCTCACAAGTCAATTCAGACTGGGTGAACAGAACCGTTGCCCTGGGTCATTCTTGGACTTTCAAAAAGAAACCTCAAGACAGCTCCATACCCATGAAGATTCCAGTATCAAAAGTAAAGAGAGCCATCTTGTTTTGTTATCTGGAAGAGTTGTTAAAGAAACAGGCCATATTAGAGGTACCTTCAGATCAACGAGGCACAGGATTTTATTCCCCACTCTTCTTAGTCAAGAAAAAGTCGGGAAAGTTACGTCCCGTCCTAGATCTAAAGAAACTGAATCGGTACATCTCACTAAGCACCTTCAAAATGGAGTCTCTCCAATCCATCAGCAAGGCCATCAACGTGAACGATTGGATGTTGTCAGTGGACTCACAAGATGCATATCTCCACATTCCAATAAGACAAGATTTACAGAAGTATCTGAGGTTCTCGGTAGACCAGAGTCACTTCCAATTCGTATGCTTACCCTTCGGCATCTCCACCGCTCCCAGGACCTTTACAAAGGTCCTTATATCCGTAGTGGCTATCCTGAGACTGAAAGGACTTCGTCTTTATCACTACCTAGATGATCTACTACTATTAGGAGAGAATTTAGTAACAATCTTAAAACACAGGGATATTCTCCTCGAAACTCTATCGACATTCGGTTGGCTAGTCAACGAGGAAAAAAGTCAACTAACCTCATCACAGGATTTAATATTCCTAGGAGCTCATTTCCAGACTCGTCACAACTCCATATCAATTCCCATTATCCAGGAGAGAGTTCTGAACACAATGGTTGCCAAGACATCATCTGCAAGAAATTGCCTGAAACTTTTAGGCACCCTGTCGGCGACCATAGTTATGCTACCCTGGGCCCACTGGCACATACGCGATTTCCAAATGGGGTTCCTTTCCCGGTGGAACAAATCGAATCTGAATCAGAAGATATGCATATCAAAGTCCATGAGGGACGGCCTGACCTGGTGGTTATCAGATCGGAACATTCAGCGACATCTTCAGCTGTCTCCCGAACCCCCAACAATAATAACCACAGACGCCAGCAAGAAGGGCTGGGGTGCTACCTGCCAGGGTCTGACAGCCCAGGGACAGTGGAATCAGCAAATTTCGCAGGAGTCATCGAACTCATTGGAACTCAGGGCGGTCCTTCATGCTCTTCAAAATTTCTTGAGTGTTGTAGCCAACAGAAACTGTCTATTAAGAATCGACAACAAAACTGCTGTGGCTTACATACAACGTCAAGGCGGGACTCGCAGTCATCCTCTCCTGAAGATATCGAGCCAGATATTTTCTCTTGCGGAGCAGAACTTACGATCTCTGAAGGCAGTATACATTCCTGGAGCCCTGAATACGCAAGCGGATTTCCTGAGTCGGAAAACGTTAGACAACAACGAATGGTCCCTGGATCAAGATTCATTCAATCTAATATGTTGCCATTGGGGGAGACCCGAAATCAATCTGATGGCATCCCAACAGAATACGAAATGCAGCAGATTCCTGTCAAGATACCCATTCAGGGAGGCAGAGGTGGTGGATGCGATGTCAGCACCCTGGAACTTTACGATAGGGTATGTCTTTCCTCCGATACTGATGATATACAACATATTGAGAAGACTGCAACAGGAACCAGTTACGTTACTGGCAGTAATACCACACTGGCATCGACGTCCTTGGTACCCACTGTTACTAAAGCTGGCGGAGGGGGATCCACTATCGCTCCCTATCAAGAAGAATCTTCTCACACAGGGAACAAAAGTACATCCGAATCCCACCCGACTCAATTTAGCGGCTTGGAGGTTGAGAGGCGGAAACTGGAACAGTTAGGATGTGCAGTAGGTGTGATTGACACCCTCCTACGTGATTGACACCCTCCTACAAGCTAGAAAACCATCCACAAACCGTTCATACCACAGAATATGGGATAAATTCTCAAGTTTTGCAGCCGCGTCCGCTTTTGATCCACTACACCCTCAACCTCAGCACGTCCTTCACTTTCTGCAGACAGGGGTCAACAAAGGACTAAGCTACAATGCTATTAGAGTTCAGATATCAACTATTTCAGCCTTATCTGATTACCGTTGGGCTCTTCATCCCCTAATAAAGCAGTTCATGCTAGCGGTAATGAAGATAAAACCTCCCAGGAAAACAATTTATTCCAAATGGGATCTTCCTCAAGTACTGAACTGTCGGGTGCACCATTTGAACAATGTTCTCTTTGGAATTTAACACTAAAAGCCTATTTCTTAGTGGCAATTACATCTGCTCGTAGAGTCTCTGAACTGGGTGCACTTAGCTATAAAGAACCATACCTGACTTTCTTCCACGACAGAGTTCAGCTTAGACCGATAGACTCATTCCTTCCGAAGGTAACCAGCTCGTATCACATAAATCAGGAATGGTCTTTACCATCTTTTCACAACATTGACAATGACACTTTGCATTCTCTAGATGTATCTAGAATTCTGAAAACCTACCTCAAAGCAACGGAAGGAATTAGAAAGTCAGATCCCCTATTTATTGTCCCTGCGGGTTATAGTCAGCATCATCCAGGACTCTGTCCTCATGGTTGGTAAAGACGATTGAGAATTCCTATCGGGCTATCAATTTGCAACCGCAATCAGGGTCGATCAGGGCGCACTCGACGAGAAGTATCTCATCCTCCTGGGCCGCGTATTCCAATGTATCAGCCTCAAAAATCTGCCAAGCAGCAAATTGGTCTACTATAAACACTTTTATCACACATTACAAAGTAGATGTTTCAGCCTCATCATCTGTGGAGTTTGGGAGAGCAGTGATCTCCTCATCTATTTCTAGTTTGAAATAAAATTTTCTGTTATTTTCAAAGCATATATTATGTCTCCCTCCCTTTATTTTATTACTAGTTAGATCCCAATGTGCTGCCATGGAGGCATAAGGAAAACGGAAAATTGTATACTCACCTAACGGTAATTTTCCTTTCCTGATGCATCCATGGCAGCACATAGGACCCACCCGTTACTCGGTGAGTCAATAGTTACAAAGACAGCGAGCACCTCCTCACAATTCTATTTAAATATTCACTGGTCCTATGGGGTAGCAGGGGCAGGGCCACTACCCAATGTGCTGCCATGGATGCATCAGGAAAGGAAAATTACCGTTAGGTGAGTATACAATTTTCCGTTGTCGCGCAGCCGCAGTAAGGCCGACCCCGCGGTCGGCCTGAATACCGAGCACAGAGACCGGGACATCAGTGGGGAGAAGAGCGGTCGGCGTGGGACAGTCTGCTGCAAGGGGCTAGAGAAAGCCCCAGGTGAGTAAAGCTCATTTCAAGTATTTTCCTTGATAACTCCTTTAATGAATCAAGCCCATTATCTATAATAGACATGCATACCACAGAATGGCCTCAATTCTGGTAGCTATGTGAGGTAAATATTTTTTTGTAGGTAAAATACCTCATGCAGTATTTTTTTCTTTTTTTTTAGCAATTCTGAAAGATTTTTCTCCATTTCCGAACATGAGGTAAAACATGAGGTAAATGCATAAAGTGATGTAAAACATGAGGTATTTCAGTGGTAAGCATTCAGTAAATAAATAGTAGTAGTCTTTAATTGTCTTCCATAAGTTAGGATAGTCTTTGGAAGATGTTTTTTTGTGAGGGGGGAAGGTGCATTTGATTATGTAGCAACCTGTGAATAGAGATGGCCCGAACCGTTCGCCGGGCGAACATCTCTGGGCCTTCTACCACTTCCGGGTAGCTATGACCCGGAGTAGTACGCCTGCGCTGCCGGCGGAGCGCGTCCTAGGTTGCGCTCCTGTTGCCAGTCGTTCATGACGTCACGCACATGCGCAGAAAGTGCCCGGCAACAGGAGCGCGATCTAGGACGCGCTCCGCCTGGCAGCGCAGGCGTACTACTCCGGGTCATAGCGACCCGGAAGTAGTAGAAGTCCCAGTGATGCAGAGATGTTCGCCGGCGAATGGTTCGGGAACCGTTCACGACAGCTCTCCCTGTGAAAAGTATATTTATAGGCATCCCTTATAAAAAAAAATCCAGTAAATATTTGGAGTTTTATTTCTACTATTCTTTTCTATTACACAGCCTGAATAGCTACAACACTAAGGCCTCTTTCACACAGAGACGTTGCGTTACAGGGGATGTTAAGGTTGCATAACGTTCCCCTAACGCAACGAATGGTGGTGCTAAACTCGGACGTTACATAGATAGTTATGCTTCTCTTGGTGCGCCGTTTTCGTTCGATACTGGTAGAACTAAAATGGCGCATGCGTCCAAAGACCGTGGAGACCACGTGATCGGAACACTCCGCATCATGTGGTCCCGCCAGCCAATCGCCGCACAAAGCGGCCACTCCAGGAAGTAAACACTGCACGTCACACAGTGCAGTGAATATTAATTAGCCATGTGGCTAGGGACAAATGCAGACTCTCCCCTCCTCCTCCTTCTGCACTGAGCATGTGCAAACAGTCTAACGTGGCTAAAACCGTGTATAACGCACAGCATGCTGCACTTTCTTTGAACGTGCAGCGTTACACTGTAACACAACGTGGGCACTGTGAACAGCCCATTGATTTTTCATTACTGTGAGTTGGGCTGCGTTACAGGCTGCTCTAACGTGTGCCTGTAACGTCCCACTGTGAAAGCAGCCTAAAACAGCAATAGGAACTCCACTAAAAACTGCAAAATGCATACAAATTGACCTTGTATGCCATGTACAGGCAGGTCTTAAACTGATTGCAGGGCCATTTCTTGCCCCGTTCAGCCGGTTCTGCTGAACGGGGCGCCCATGAGTGTGACAGATTGGGGGCGCCGGAATAAAAGTTTCACTGGCACGTTATCTGCCAGAAAATTAGCCCAGGCTCCTTGCTGCTGAGTATTTGGAGACAGTTCTCCCTCCTCTGTTCTTGGATTGGCTGGCCAGTCACTGCCAGCCAATCACCAGTAAGGATTCTCGGGGAGGGATGAGCCGAGCAGACTGAGAATCTGTGAGCCTTCCCTGAGCAGCGTTCCGTGCAATGCATCCTGTGAACTGATGCATCCTGTGAATTGTCTTCCTGGTCCGATTGTTTGCAGTGAGCTGCTCAGCTAGTCACCGGCTCACAGTCTGTGTGTGGAGGTAAAGAAATGACAGAGGTACAGAGACTTGAGCAGAGCCAGCACTAATTACTGTGCTTCTGTGTGAGCTGGAATGTGTCTGCCGTCATTTCTGTGCGATGCGTGCAGTGCAATGAGCCAGCCTAGCCCCCCAGGCAGCAGAATCGGAACAGTCTGTGGTCACATTGAAAAAAATCAAGCATGGTGTCAGCTCTTTACACAAATGCAAAAATCCATTCGATTTGAATAATCCCAGTGAATTATTAACCCTGATAAGCAGCAGTGATAAGAGTTGAGAGAGGTCCCCCAGACCACTTGTCACAACTGAAGTGCTGTGTTACAGCAAGGAAGCAGGAACCAGAGTCACACAGTTCACACACAGTGAGTCTTTCTCTCCCCCCCCCCCCCTCTCTTTCTTCCCCCCCCCTCTTTGCCGACCCCAACCCTCTATCAGCCCATATCCTCCCTTTCAGACTCTTAAGGGGGCTATACTTCAGGCGACTTGGTGGCCAATTGACCATCCAATTCGATTATTATAATCAAATTGGATGAAAATCTGTCCCACCAAGTGCATGCCTGACCGACAAAGCGACCAATTTGGGGGCTAAAATTGGTCGCATCGATGATCGCGCAAGATCTCGGGCCGAAATTGGTTTGTCAAGTGTGCAGTGGTACGGCGGCTGATTTCAGAATGGACGAAACCCCTGCCGGCGTAATGTAGTGTGTGCATTTATACAATCCTGTAGAAACCTTCCGTGTGGTGTCCGCCCATCTCTTCGGGTTCTAACAGTTACATACACGCCGGCGGTGCATAGCGTCTGACATTACACACTGCACCGCCAGTGTGTATGCGGCTGATAGACTCAGGAGAGATGGACAGACACCACGCAGAGGCTGCTACAGGATAGGCAATATAAATGCACACACAAACACACACGGGGAGGTCACATTTATACATTGGGGGGCAGCGGCAGGGTAGACTCGGCAGCTCAGCCGATTCCCTGAAGATTTCATGCGGAAATCGGCCGGGAATCGGCCTGCAGTATATGGACAGCTACAACTAGAGACAAAGTTATCTCTAATCAGATTCGAATAGAGATACATTTGTCTCTTTGTCGAATCTGCCCATAATCTGCTGATGTATAGCTACCTTTAAGGTGCCCATTAATGATACAATTCTGCAGCTGATCATTTCTGTGGTAATCAGGCAGAAACAATCAGTCATACCGATTAATGGCCCAATTCCTGCTAGCCAATTCGATGGGATCGATACGAAATATAGGTCAATTCCGGTAATCTGATCGACTTGGCTACCAGTTATTTGGTCATTAACGGGGCAGGACCAGTTGCATCCGATCGATTACCGCAGTGATTGGAAATTATCTATCGATCGTGGAAGAAGTGCCCCTAAGGGGAACTTACCTTGGGAGGGAAAAGCCTCTGGATGTTCAAGAGACTTCCCCCTATCCTCCGCAGTAGAGGGGATCCAGCACTGGGACCCACCAAGATCTCCTTGTGGCTGCTTGTTGGCATGTGCACTAGTGGCTTCCCGCTCAGGTTCTGGCAGAAATAGCTGAGCCCGATTGGGTCTGGCCTACTTTGCAGGCGCCTGCGCAGTAGAGCAGACCTGATCGGGCTCGGCTATTTTCGCCACAGCCCAAGTGGAAAGCTGATACGGCGCGCAGCGACAACGGGGGTCCCAGCATAGTATCGGGCTTACCAAGGAGGATGGAGGAAGCCTCATTAGGAGTCAGAGGCTTCCCCTTCCCCAGGTAAGTACCAACCAGGGGAGATTTTTTCCCTTAATGGTGTTCTTTAAACTATTTAACATTAATGTTTATTTTTGTAATTTTCTAGTTTACTTTTTAAAGAGAACCCGAGGTGGGATTTCATTATGTTACTGGGGCACAGAGGCTGGTTGTGCACACTAAGACCAGCCTCCGTTGCCCCATGGTGTGCCTCCAGGACCCCCCTGCGTGCCGCTATACCCCCCGCAGTGCTGGCGACACGCAGCGTGTTGCCAGCACAATGTTTACCAATGCGCTGTCTGTCAGCGCCGCTCCCCTGCATCGGCACTACCTGCCCGCGTCACTTCCCTCCCATCAGCGGGAGGGACGGGACACGGGCGGGTAGCGCCGATGCGGAGGAGGCGGGGTAGCGGCGCTGACAGACAGCGCATAGGTAAACATTGTGCTGGCAACACGCTGCGTGTCGCCAGCACTGCGGGGGGTATAGCGGCGCGCAGGGGGGTCCTGGAGGCACACGATGGGGCAACGGAGGCTGGTCTTAGTGTGCACAACCAGCCTCTGTGCCCCAGTAACGTAATGAAATCCCACCTCGGGTTCTCTTTAAAAAAGGGCCGTAACAAATCCCTCCCACTTTTAGGCCACACCCCAAAGCCGGTATTTTCTCAGTCAAAAAGGTGGCAACCCTAGGAGCCGGTGACGCGGACGCAGTGCAGCGAGAGGCAGGAGGAGCTGTGCACCAGAGCGATCACTGGCTTCCTAGATCCTTCTGGGCGCTCCTGCGTGTTGACGTCACGTGACAGGAGCGGCCGCGCAATGACATAGATCCTGTCACAGATGTTTCCTCCTACTGTGCAGCAGCAGTGTGCGGCGGAGCCCAGCCTCAGAAGGTGGAGTCTTTGTGGCCAGTTGGACTCGGGCTCCTCGCTGCCACTGCTGCTAGTGTGTGCCTTGGCCCTGGCTGCCGCTGCCCGCTAGCACCTCCATGGTCCACCGCCCGGACCCCCACCGATCCTGGCCCGGCGCCTTCTTCCAGTTCCACCTGCCATGAGATGGACCTCATGTTAAGTAGGCAGTAAGGCAGGCAGTCTATGTACTGCACTGCCTCTCTCTTTCTGACGTGGCTGCTGGGGGAGGAGGAGGGGGGCGCTCTTTTTGCCCTGGGCTGGTGGTCAGAACCCACCATGGTGATGGTCTAACAGTGTGACTCCCTGGCTGGGGGTAGGGGGGGGGGCGCTCTTTTTGCCCTGGGGGGGCGCATATTTTTTGATTCTCGAACTGGGTGAAATTTAGCCTAGAAACTGCCCTGACTGATCGGTAAATTATGTGCTAACATGCCCCCTAATTTACATGAGAATAGCTAATTTTGGTAAATTACCTCTTGAATGACCTCATAATTTACCTCATGAGGTAAAACATGACTAAAACCTACCAGAATTGCTAAATATGATTACCTTATGAGGTAAATTACCTCACATGAGGTAATTTGTTTGATAACCCTACCAGAATTGAGGCCACGTGTTTGATGTTAATCCTTATGTATAGTTGATTTATGCTGCCTGGTTTTGTTGCTTGCTTGGGAACTACAATCTAGATGGTGATGTCAGCACTATTCACAGTAACATTGGGCAGGGTTCACATTAAGGGCCCATTCACACTTAGGGTGCGTTTCCACTAACACGAATTCGCATGCGTTCCCCGCATGCAAATTTGCATAACCAATAAAAGTAAATGAGCCTGTGTCCACTTGTCAGGAAAATGGAGCGTTTTCTTGTGCAGGAAAAATCTGCACAGCAGTGCCATCCGAATTCGGACACCGCACATACCGCATGCGATTTGCATACAATGTATTTAATAGGGAATTCGCATGGCGGTTTTGTATGCGAATTTTCATGCGAATTCGCATACGAATTTCGCATGAAATCAATGAAAAAGCACACAGGCACTGACATGGTTAAATTCCCACACAGCATCATCCTTGCGAAATCGTATGCGAATTCGCGGTAAAATTTACATACAACCGCATGTGATTTCGCTCCTGCATGCTAATTCGTCCGCTGAGAATCCGCTGCGATTCCCCACCGCACTACTGGAGACGCACCCTTAGGGCTTGATTCACAAAAGCGTGCTAAGTGTTAGCACGGCAGTGAAAAGCCGCTTAATACGTGCAAACTGCCTCTCCGCGCGCTAATGCTAAAGCTTAGCGCGCATAAAGTTTTATGCGCACTACTTTGCGTGCAAAATCAGCCACTTCGTGTGCTAAGTAGTGTGATAAGCATACTTTGCACGCAAAGCAGCTGATTTTGCATGTGAAGTAGTGCGCGTAAAACTTTACGTGCGCAAACTTTTACGCGCGCTAAAATAGCACGCGAACAGTAACAGCTTTGCCGTGCAAACTACTTAGCACCCTAGTTTGCACGTGCAAAGCTTTTAGGCGTGCCAACTGTGTTAGCACCCTTTAGTGAATCAAGCCCTTAGAAACGCAAAACGCCGTCGATTTTTGCTGGCGTTTTGCAGGAGTGAGTTTTCTGCGATTTTATGCACTGCAGTGATTTTTAGCGCTTCTATAGCACTGAAACGCGATCGCCGGGAACTCGCCTGAAAATGGTGCAGGCTATGCGTTTGTGTTTAGCGTTTTTGGGCGATTTGCGGCAATTAGCGCAAATCGCCCAAGTAAGAACGGGCCCATAGGGTTTCATTACACTAGCGCTTTTAAAAAGTTTGATTGCATTTGCATTACTCACGGGTTAGTCCCGCCCTCTAACCCCTACAGGACATATCACTATAAATTTCAAGGCCTGCCCATAAGCCGGTGCTTTTTTTTCCTCCTACAGAACTGTCACATTTGCTTTAGATGGAGTTTTTAATTTTATTTTAGTAAGTTTTCATTGTTATTTTGCGTTTCTATTTTTCGTCCTACCTGCTTTTCTCCTGACAGCTTCGCCATGCTGCTCCTCCGAGCGTGAGGTCCTCGCTATTTTGTCTTAAATAGACTAAAGCGAAGGAATCCCCTCTTTCTTGGCTGGTCTTTCTGGGGAAAATCGTACAGGGCAATTCCGGCGGAGATGACGTCAGACGGACGATTTCCCGGCGGCGGGGCAAAGCTCTTCAAATGCCGGCTAGGGACGCTAACCAGCGTCTGCTGTTGGCCGTTCTGCCCAGTCCGGTGCTCGATTGCAGGACAGTGATCCGGGACAAGGTCCTCCAGCACCCAAGGCTGAGACACCAAAGTGCGCCCCTCCATCCCTGCCACCCCAGCTGTCACACACTGATTGCTATTAGACTAAGAGGCGCCACAGGGCCCACAACCCCCCAATACCTTAATCTCTAGTTATCTGACTTGCAGTCACTGCTATGTATCCCCTTTTCCTATTTCTTTTTGCTTCAAACACAATTGGTAATGACAACTGAATGAATTGTGCGCCCCCTCCTACACTGCGCCCTGAGGCTGGAGCCTCTCCAGCCTCTGCCTCGGCCCGGCCCTGAGTGATTGCGTCTGAGAGGTAACTAGGGGATTACATTTTATATACGAATGTATTCTGAATGTGGAAACTTTGCATAGTCTCTGAATGTATTTGCCTGAGTCTGGCATGTTTTTTCTACAGGCTTGTCCACGCTGAAGGACATAATTCTGTTGGTTGCTGGGAGGAATTTTAAGAGCAACAGAAATAATTATTTCTGTTTCTTTTTATACAGTCTTTCACGACCTGAAGAGAATCCGTCTACATCTAGACAAGGATCCTCCTCAAGATCAAACAAATCTCCCGGGAAGGACCCGCAGCCTAAATCTCAACATGTAAAACCAAAGACCTGCTGGGCCTGTGGTCAGCAGTGCATGCCAGGGACGGGGATGGAAACTGACCAACTTGAAGATGAGGAGGGTCTTGCGATAGGGTTTGACTTTGCTTTAGTCACCCCGTTTGTAAAATCAGTAAGGGAAGCACTACAGTGGGAGAAGTCTGAAGAACCTCCCGCTAACAAAATACTTTTTTTCCGCACCTAAAGAAAAAGCTGTTAACTTTTCCGCTTATGGAAGAGATTTCAGAACTTATTGCAGATGAATGGTCTAAACCGGCCAGAAAGGTTTCAATGAGTAATCGGATGTCCAAACTATACCCTTTGGAGGGTGAAGTTATCTCTCAGATGGACACTCCCCCTACGGTTGATGCTTCTGTAATACGTCTGGCCAAACACGTAACTCTTCCATTGGAAGACGCAGTGTCGTTTAAGGAACCACTAGAAAGGAAGGTGGATATGGATATGAGAAAGGCTTACTGTGCAATGGGCAGAGCAGCCAAGCCAGCCATTGCTCTTACTGCCGTGTCCAGAGCCCTAAGAGTCTGGACAGATAATCTTGAGGGAGCAATCCAGTCTAATGTCGATCGTAAATCCCTGGTTCGTGCTCTGGAGAAGTTTTGGCTGTCAGCTGACTTTATCAGCGAAGCAGCCATCGATATAACAGCAAAGCGTGCCCTATGGCTTAGACCTTGGTCCGCGGACACAAATTCAAAGTCATCCTGGTGCAAGATCCCTTACGACGGGAGTAATCTCTTTGGTTCCAAGATGGATAAAGCTATATCCAGGGTAACAGGGGGAAAGTCTAGGTTGCTCCCCCAGGACCGTCGCCAGAGAAGACAATGTCCAGGAGAGGAAACCCTTTCTTAATAAGTCCAGGGATTTCAGAACGCCCAGGGGTAACCAATCCTTTCGTAAGGGATGGCAAGGAACCCAAGCCTCATTGGCAAAGTTTAATAAACAGAGAAGTTCTAATACAGCCAACCAATCATCTAAGACCTTCTGAGAAGACGCCTGCCCACCTAGAGACGGTGGGGGGTCATCTCCAGAGATTTGTACAGCTGTGGGCAAAAGAAATACAGGACCCTTGGGTCACAAATACACTGAGATGGGGACACTCATGGGTCTTCGAAAAAGAACCTCCACAGAATTATTTCAAGGTTACAACAGTTCCAAAGTCACCTCAAAAGCTGGAGATACTTCACAAGTACACCCAGGAACTCCTTCAGAAGCACGCAATTATACAGGTAGAGCCTTCGGAAAGATTCAACGCAATCTACTCCCCGCTTTTTTTCGTAACAAAGAAGTCGGGTCAACTAAGACCTGTTCTCGACTTGCATTTTCTCAACAAGCACATCCTACAAGACAAATTCAAGATGGAATCCCTGCAAACTATACTTCCGAGCATACAGCTAGGAGACTGGTTAATATCGGTGGATCTCGCAGACGCTTATTTACACATCCCGATCCACAGGGAGTTCCAAAGATACCTAAGGTTTGCCGTGGGCGATGCTCACTACCAATTTCAAGTATTGCCCTTTGCCATTTGCACAGCCCCCTGGACTTTTACGAAAATACTGGTCATGCTAGTGGCACTACTCAGACGCAAGGGGTTGCACGTCCACCACTATTTGGAAGACTTACTGCTGATATCTTCCACACAGAGGTCACTTCAAGAGCACAAGAATATCTTACTCGACACACTGAGGAGGTTCGGCTGGCTGGTCAATTTGGAGAAGAGCAAGCTCCAATCCACACAGAAGATCAAATTCCTGGTAGCAGAATTAAATACACTCAAGAATGCGGTAAGATTACCAACACAGAAGGTGGATTCAATTCTCTGCAGGACCATGGATATACAACAAAGATCGCATCTCTCAGCGAGGGAGGGTCTGGAAATAATTGGAACGTTCACGGCAACCATCCCGATGGTGTGTTGGGCCAGATGGAACATACGCATCTTTCAGAGGCCTTTCTGGATCAGTGGGAGGGACTGGATTATCAGCAACAGATCCAGCTCTCTCCCAGAATGAAAGAGGAACTCAATTGGTGGAGGAACAGAACAAACCTTCTCAATCATTACAAGCTAGTGATCGACAAGCCGCTGATAATAACAACAGACGCAAGCCAGTGGGGCTGGGGGGGGGGGGGGGCACATATGGGTGTACATTATGCCCAGGGCAGGTGGAAAACAGACTACAATTTTCTGCCAGCAAATATTCTAGAGTTGCAAGTGGCACACAGGGCACTGAGACACTTTTCCAGGAAAATCAGGGGAGCAGGAGTATTGCTGAAAATGAACAATACTATGTCGGTAGTGTATGTTCAAAATCAGGGCGGCACTCGCAGCCGTTCTCTTCTACTAGAAGTGGAGCCAATTATGACTTGGGTGCAGAACAATCTAACTTACCTTCATGCGGTGCATTTACCGGGAATAAAGCATATGGTTGCAGACTCTTTGAGCCGGCAGTGCGTGGACAGCAAGGAATGGAGCTTGAAGCAGGAAGTGTTTCGGACCATTTGTGACACTTGGGGGGGAACCTCAGGTGGACCTAATGGCAACACCCACGAACACGAAGTGCCCACTTTTATTCTCAAGATACAGGTACCCGCAGGCGGCAGGCTGGGATGCCCTGTCGAATCCTTGGAAATTCAAGATATCATATGCTTTCCCACCGACACAAATTATATACAGGGTATTGAAAAAGATTCAACAGGAAGCAGTGTTAGTACTAGCGGTCCTCCCTTACTGGCCGCGCAGGCCGTGGATCCCACTACTGCAAAAGTTATCAGTAGCACCTCCAATTCCTCTTCCATGTCCGCCAGATGTGTTATCACAGAACGGAGTACTACTTCCATACCAGCATCTCCTGAATTTGATGGCATGGAAATTGAGAGGGTCAGGTTGTTAACATTAGGTTGTTCAAGGGAGGTGGTCCAAACATTGCTGTAAGCCCGGAAAGTTTCTACTAACCGTACATATCACAGAACATGGAACCGGTTTCTTATGTTTCTGCAGGGGAAGCAGATGGACATCAATTCTGTGCAAGTTAATACGATTCTACAGTTTTTGCAGACAGGGTTGGATCTAGGACTCAGTCTTAGTACCTTAAAGACACAGGTATCAGCAATTTCTACCTTGACTCACAAGAGATGGGCTACGGAGCCTCTAGTGATGCAGTATATGCAAGCCATTACCAAACTGAGACCCCCCAAGAAGAACTGGTATCGTCAGTGGGAGCTCCCATTAGTACTAAAGGGATTATGTAAGGAACCTTTTCATCCTCTATTACAGTGTAATTTGTTTAACCATTTCAGCCCGTGGGGATTTTTCACCTTATGCATTAGAGCAATTTTCACCTCCCATTCATTCGCTAATAACTTTATCACTATTTAACACAAATTATTGATCTATATCTTGTTTTTTCCGCCACTAATTAGGCTTTCTTTGGGTGGTACATTTTGCTAAGAATTATTTTTTTTTTATAAATGCATTTTAACAGGATTAATATGAAAAAAATGGAAAAAAATCATTATTTCTCAGTTTTCGTCCATTATAGCTTTAAAATAATCCACGCTACCATAATTAAAACCTATGTACTAGGGCTGCACGATTTTAGGGAAAAATCGAAATTGCGATTTTTCTCTCAGAAATTGCAATTTCGATTTTTCCCCGATTTTTTTTCAAATGCTGGGGGGGGGGAGGTTGGTCCGCACTGCCCGGTCCTGTCCGTAATACTTTGCTTCTGGCCCCGCTGTGCGCGGATTGGCCAGAAGCAGTGAATATGTATGAGAGTTAATGAGCGGGGAAGGGGGGGCGGATCCAATCCAGCAAGCGGCCGGGCACATGCAGCATTACCAATCACTGGCTAGCGATTAAATGACGGCAGCGGTAGGCGGAGCTGTATGCTCTGTACAGCTCCGCCTACCACTGCCGTCATTCCATCGCTAGCCAGTGATAGGTAATGCTGTATGATGTGCCTGGCCGCTCGCTCTAGTGGATCCGCCCCCCGCTCATTAACACTCATACATATTCACTGCTTCTGGCCAATCCGCGCACAGCGGGGCCAGAAGCAGTGAATATGTATAAGCGTTAATGAGCGGGGGGCGGATCCACTAGAGCGAGCGGCCAGGCACATAATACAGCATTACCTATCACTGGCTAGCGATGGAATGACGGCAGTGGTAGGCGGAGCTGTACAGAGCATACAGCTCCGCCTACCGCTGCCGTCATTCCATGCTAGCCAGTGATTGGTAATGCTGTATGTGCCCGGCCGCTCGCTGGAGTGGATCCGCCCCCCCGCTCATTAACTCTCATACATATTCACTGCTTCTGGCCAATCCGCGCACAGCGGGGCCAGAAGCAAAGTATTAAACAGCAGACCAAAAAAACCGATGGTACTGACGATCAGCAGATCGTCTTGCCACGAACCGCGGTTTCGGTTTTAAACCGAAAAACCGTGCAGCCCTACTATGTACTTTATTTGCCCATTTGTCTCGGTTATGACACCATTTCAATTTTGTCCCTATCACAATGTATGGCGCCAATATTTTATTTGGAAATAAAGGTGCATTTTTTCCGTATTGCGTCCAGCACTATTTAGAAGCCTAAAATTTAAAAAATGTTTGTAGTATACCCCCTTCAAATGCATATTTAAAAAGTTCAGACCCTCAGGTAACTATTTATGTTTTGTTTTTTTTATTGTAATTTTTTTTTTCCATTAAAAATTGTATTTGGGTAATATTTTGGTGTGGGAAATAAACAGTTAATTTTTAATGTTATTATATGTGTAAATTGTAATGTAAAAAATATGTAGATGTAGTTTTACTATTTGGCCACTGTCACAGGAGCCCTAGTGGCTGACCGCACTTAGCCTTCTAAACGGTGCCAGCGCACGGATCGTGCGAACTCTGGTCGCAGTCAATGCGCAGGAACCGTTAAGAATTAGCCGCAGACAACTCAGAAGGGAGCCTGTGAGACACGGGTAATTACAACGTCACCCACTGGTTCAGAGTAAACTGCCACCACCGCGGTTACCATGGGACCGTGGAGCCCACTAACTGACTGACTAGTCCTGCGAATAAAACGGTTAAACACACGGTATTCTGTCTAGCCAACAACAAACAAACAGTAGCGTATCTTCAGAGACCCGGGATCAGTTCTGTGTGTGCTGATAAGCAGGGTAGCGGACAGTGAATGACTTGGAGAAAGTCGTTTATTCACGCAATATAAATAATTAATATATACAGACAATTATTAAAATCACAATTATTAAGACAGTAATAGCCAGTATAAAAAATAAAAGAAGGGAGAAAAATACTTAGTTCCTGGAAAGATGTCCTTTTTGTGGGAAAAACAGAGTTCTGGGTTTCAATCAGAGTTCAGAGTTCAGACCAGGTGGATGCCAGCATATCCTCAAGCTGGCACCTGATGAGTTCAAGGTGTTTTCAGGGTGGAGGACACTGAGTTTGGCTCCTCTGCCATTCTTATGCCCCTGATTCAGTAGGAGGGAGTGAGGGCGGGCCCACACCCCCCCCTTAGAACATGAGATGAGTCCTCCCCTTGTCCTGGGGGCCAGAAATCATGCCTTAACCATATATGGGCTCTATCTCACAGAACCGTACAGGTCAGGGCAGATTTATTAATATTTTCAGGTCTGCCTCGATGTACCCAGCAGCCTGATACCAAACATGAGGGGTTGGACCCTTGTGGTATCAGCAGGGCACTTCCGAACTGCCTAACTGGCAGTCTTTCCCTCAGGATGGTCTGAAATTTCTTCAGAACCAGCGCCAGATAGGGTCAAGCCTGCTCTGTTAGTTTGGAGGGTCTGCCCGCCTGGCAACACAGAAAATATGATACATATAGCAGTTTATGGAATATGAGAGACCCCTGGGATTTATACCAGGTCATTCCCAGGCAAAGGCTCTTTGAAGTTGGCAGCAACAAGCCAGGTGTCACCTCCCCTGCTGGGAGGGAGCCAGTGGGTCTGGCTTCCCCCCAACTAGATTGCTTCTGCCATGGTGCTTGTCACCTTATACCTGATGGATGGGCCATCAGCACAGCTTGAAGCCAGGGACTCTCCGGGGCAGATTAGGCTCAGGCTCATTAGCATATCAAAAGAGCCATCCAGCCTTTAGGATGGTGCTCTCTCTGCTAAGAAAAGGACTTCAGCTGCCCCTACACACTCAACCCAGATTGTATCGATTTGAAGCGTAATCGATGCAGGGAATCGAGTGCGATCGCTTTTTCTTCACGGGCGGTTCCAGGACGCGCCTGCGGCCCCGCAACCGTCCGTGACAGCCCTCCCTGGGGAGAAGGCAGATAGACATGCATCAGCAAGATGTGTGGCGGCGCCGCTAACCTGGCTGACGGGCCTCGAGTTGCCGGTACGGCGGGAAAACCTATTGGAGCCTGTGGCTCGGTTCCCCTGGACCGGTCGCGGTCTGCTACCCTCAGGGTTGACCCGACATGGACCGTTCTGGACAGGGCGTTTGCGCCACTGCAGTCGGACGTGGTGTCTGCCGGGACTGCTGACAACGGGCAGTGGGTTGGTTAGGTCAACAGCCAGCCCACGCAGGGTTCCCCTGCTAAGTGGCTGTGGACCTAAGGGAACCCCGCGGGAATCCCTGGACCTTCCCAGCTCCTGACAGACGGCACATGCCCTGCAGTAGTTTGCTACATCCCTGTTCATCCGGGGCCAATAAAACTGGTTCCGAATACCGGCAAGGGTCTTGCGGACACCCGAGTGCCCTGTCAGAGGATTACCATGTGCGGATTTCAGCACATGTCCCCTGAACGCACTCGGGACCACAAGCCATTTGGTATTCGCGTGGGATCTACCTGTAGGGGGCTGTACAGACTCACTGTACAGTCTCCCACCTTCCCAGTACACCTTGAAAGCGGCCCCGTCTGCGAGGGGCTCAGCGGCTTGCTGCCTGAGCACCTCCAGGCTTGGGTCACTTTGTAGTGCGGCTGAGAATACGGCGCTGTCAGTTTCAGCCAACTGGCTCATGTCACACGAGGCCAGCGGCTGAAAGGTCTCATCCCTGCGGTCAGAGGAGGGGGAGGAGGCCGGAACCCCCTCCACCTGTTCTGAGTTCGGGTTCTGAGCAGTGCAGCTGCGCGGTACTGCTAGCACAGGTACACTGTCAGAATGGCACAGACGGACATTACTCAAATCATCATGGCATGCAGTAATGACATTGACAGGTGTAGACATTTTTTCATTACAGACAGGTTGTACAGTAAACTCAGGTACAGTTACAGCATCATCACAACAGACAGTCTGTACATCAAACTCAGGTGCCTTTGAAGCAGGCACTATTGAACCTGGTACCCTTGAACTGGGCACATTCAACCCGCCTCCCCCTGGTGCTCCCCCAAGTGTATAAAGTACCTGGTGGTGGGTGGAGAGTCCGTCCCCTTCCGTGAGCGACAAGGCGGTCGTGGCAGGTTCATAGTAGGACACAAGCTTGCCCAAATCAGTCCCCAGCAACACAGGGACTGGGAGATCCTTCATAACCCCAACAACCCTTTCTTGGATTCCTCCTACTCCCCAATCCAGCTTCACTCTTGCGTGGGCTATGTGAAAAAGGGTGCCCTCTACTCCAGTAAGGGCAAGGGATCGGCTGGAGCTGATGCTCTCCTTTGGCACAAGGTGTGAGTGAACTAACGTGATGTCAGCTCCGGTGTCTCGAAATCCGGTGACAACTTTGCCGTTCACTCTAACAAGTTGCTGCTGGTCGGTTTGGTCGCGGATTTCCTTTCCGCGGGCAAACAGGACAAAATCTGATGATCCAGGCTGTGGTTCGCTGGCGGGTTGCCTCTGCTGTGGGTGAGGTGCAGGTGATGCAGATGATCCAGGTGCTGGTGGTGTCTGTCTCCGCTCCGGACAGTCGAATTTCATGTGTCCGGGCTGGCGGCAGTAGTGACAGGTGACCTCTCCAGGCGCTGCAGGCCTGGGTGCAGCAGCTGCGCTGGGTGGCCTCTGTGGCGGACGGCTCACAGGGGCAGGAGGGTCTGCCGAGGTATTGGGCTGACCTCCTCTCCAGCTGGATGGGACAGTTCTGCGGGTATCAGCCACCCGGGTAGTTGCAAAAGTCTCAGCAAGGTCTGCAGCGACAGTGGCTGAAGCCGGCCTGCGTTCTAACACAAACTGTCGTACATCAGCAGGGCAAATGTTCAGAAATTGTTCGAGGACTATCAAGTCCTCCAGGACGCCATAAGACCCTTTGGTGAGGCCTAGAGTCCACTGGCGTAGTGTGGTGAGCAAGCTGCTGACCACATCTCGGTACGAATCAGAAGGCATTTTCTGCCAGGCCCTGAACTTTTTCCGATAGGCTTCTGGCGTCAGCTGGTACTTAGTAATGATAGCGTCTTTTATAGCAGCATAATCATTATCCTTCTCCGCAGGCAATTCTGCGAAGGCATCAAGCGCTTTGTAGCGCAGCAAAGGTGTCAGATGTCTGGCCCACTGGTCTTGGGACAGACGATACTGACGGCATGCTTTTTCAAAAGACCGCAAAAACAAGTCAATGTCTGTGTCTTTTTCAATATTAGCAAATTTAAATTTTGCACTTACGGGTGGTGCAGCTCCTTCAGCAGGGAGGCTGGGCGGTGAACTCCGGCTGGCCTGTTGAACCTTTGCCATGTTGAGCTCATGCTGTCGTCTCTCCCGCGCCTCTGCGGCATCCCTCTCCGCGTGGCGTTCAGCAGCAGCAGCAGCAGCTTTGCGTTCTGCAGATTGGCGCTCCCGTTCCTCTCGTGCTTCCATGTACTGCATGTACTTTTCCAGGTCAGTCTCCATCAGCTTTTGTAATGCCTGCTGCATTACCGGGTAAGCACCCATGGACAGTCCAGTACTGGCCAGTTCCGGGCAAGTACTTTCAGAACCTCTAAGATTGGGGACCACACTGACATTCTCCTGCGTAACTGTTGATGCAGGGCCCTCAGGATGCACAACCTCTGTACGCCTAGGATCTTCAGCCTCTGGTTCCCCTCGATTGTCAGATGGGCTGGTATCCACCTCAGCGGACACTCCCGGCTCCCGCAGTTGCTGGGTATCCCATCTGGACAAGTCTGCTATCAGGTCCTGTTGTTTCCTGCGGCCGACGTCAATGCCTCTCGCTTGGCAAAGATTTTGCAGGTCCGACAGGCACATGTTCTGGTAGTTCCCGGACATTTCCATGCCAAATAAAAAAAAACTTTTGGGGAGGGGTACTGGCTACACAGTCTCTCTGTATATATAAAAAATATATTGCCTTCCAGCTACACCAACAAATTAGTTCGTTTCTTGATAGCGCTAGCGCTATCTTAGATACTTTCAGCACAACACAGGTCCCAACCGCTGCCTAACACTGTCACAGGAGCCCTAGTGGCTGACCGCACTTAGCCTTCTAAACGGTGCCAGCGCACGGATCGTGCGAACTCTGGTCGCAGTCAATGCGCAGGAACCGTTAAGAATTAGCCGCAGACAACTCAGAAGGGAGCCTGTGAGACACGGGTAATTACAACGTCACCCACTGGTTCAGAGTAAACTGCCACCACCGCGGTTACCATGGGACCGTGGAGCCCACTAACTGACTGACTAGTCCTGCGAATAAAACGGTTAAACACACGGTATTCTGTCTAGCCAACAACAAACAAACAGTAGCGTATCTTCAGAGACCCGGGATCAGTTCTGTGTGTGCCGATAAGCAGGGTAGCGGACAGTGAATGACTTGGAGAAAGTCGTTTATTCACGCAATATAAATAATTAATATATACAGACAATTATTAAAATCACAATTATTAAGACAGTAATAGCCAGTATAAAAAATAAAAGAAGGGAGAAAAATACTTAGTTCCTGGAAAGATGTCCTTTTTGTGGGAAAAACAGAGTTCTGGGTTTCAATCAGAGTTCAGAGTTCAGACCAGGTGGATGCCAGCATATCCTCAAGCTGGCACCTGATGAGTTCAAGGTGTTTTCAGGGTGGAGGACACTGAGTTTGGCTCCTCTGCCATTCTTATGCCCCTGATTCAGTAGGAGGGAGTGAGGGCGGGCCCACACCCCCCCTTAGAACATGAGATGAGTCCTCCCCTTGTCCTGGGGGCCAGAAATCATGCCTTAACCATATATGGGCTCTATCTCACAGAACCGTACAGGTCAGGGCAGATTTATTAATATTTTCAGGTCTGCCTCGATGTACCCAGCAGCCTGATACCAAACATGAGGGGTTGGACCCTTGTGGTATCAGCAGGGCACTTCCGAACTGCCTAACTGGCAGTCTTTCCCTCAGGATGGTCTGAAATTTCTTCAGAACCAGCGCCAGATAGGGTCAAGCCTGCTCTGTTAGTTTGGAGGGTCTGCCCGCCTGGCAACACAGAAAATATGATACATATAGCAGTTTATGGAATATGAGAGACCCCTGGGATTTATACCAGGTCATTCCCAGGCAAAGGCTCTTTGAAGTTGGCAGCAACAAGCCAGGTGTCACCTCCCCTGCTGGGAGGGAGCCAGTGGGTCTGGCTTCCCCCCAACTAGATTGCTTCTGCCATGGTGCTTGTCACCTTATACCTGATGGATGGGCCATCAGCACAGCTTGAAGCCAGGGACTCTCCGGGGCAGATTAGGCTCAGGCTCATTAGCATATCAAAAGAGCCATCCAGCCTTTAGGATGGTGCTCTCTCTGCTAAGAAAAGGACTTCAGCTGCCCCTACACACTCAACCCAGATTGTATCGATTTGAAGCGTAATCGATGCAGGGAATCGAGTGCGATCGCTTTTTCTTCACGGGCGGTTCCAGGACGCGCCTGCGGCCCCGCAACCGTCCGTGACAGCCCTCCCTGGGGAGAAGGCAGATAGACATGCATCAGCAAGATGTGTGGCGGCGCCGCTAACCTGGCTGACGGGCCTCGAGTTGCCGGTACGGCGGGAAAACCTATTGGAGCCTGTGGCTCGGTTCCCCTGGACCGGTCGCGGTCTGCTACCCTCAGGGTTGACCCGACATGGACCGTTCTGGACAGGGCGTTTGCGCCACTGCAGTCGGACGTGGTGTCTGCCGGGACTGCTGACAACGGGCAGTGGGTTGGTTAGGTCAACAGCCAGCCCACGCAGGGTTCCCCTGCTAAGTGGCTGTGGACCTAAGGGAACCCCGCGGGAATCCCTGGACCTTCCCAGCTCCTGACAGACGGCACATGCCCTGCAGTAGTTTGCTACATCCCTGTTCATCCGGGGCCAATAAAACTGGTTCCGAATACCGGCAAGGGTCTTGCGGACACCCGAGTGCCCTGTCAGAGGATTACCATGTGCGGATTTCAGCACATGTCCCCTGAACGCACTCGGGACCACAAGCCATTTGGTATTCGCGTGGGATCTACCTGTAGGGGGCTGTACAGACTCACTGTACAGTCTCCCACCTTCCCAGTACACCTTGAAAGCGGCCCCGTCTGCGAGGGGCTCAGCGGCTTGCTGCCTGAGCACCTCCAGGCTTGGGTCACGTTGTAGTGCGGCTGAGAATACGGCGCTGTCAGTTTCAGCCAACTGGCTCATGTCACACGAGGCCAGCGGCTGAAAGGTCTCATCCCTGCGGTCAGAGGAGGGGGAGGAGGCCGGAACCCCCTCCACCTGTTCTGAGTTCGGGTTCTGAGCAGTGCAGCTGCGCGGTACTGCTAGCACAGGTACACTGTCAGAATGGCACAGACGGACATTACTCAAATCATCATGGCATGCAGTAATGACATTGACAGGTGTAGACATTTTTTCATTACAGACAGGTTGTACAGTAAACTCAGGTACAGTTACAGCATCATCACAACAGACAGTCTGTACATCAAACTCAGGTGCCTTTGAAGCAGGCACTATTGAACCTGGTACCCTTGAACTGGGCACATTCAACCCGCCTCCCCCTGGTGCTCCCCCAAGTGTATAAAGTACCTGGTGGTGGGTGGAGAGTCTGTCCCCTTCCGTGAGCGACAAGGCGGTCGTGGCAGGTTCATAGTAGGACACAAGCTTGCCCAAATCAGTCCCCAGCAACACAGGGACTGGGAGATCCTTCATAACCCCAACAACCCTTTCTTGGATTCCTCCTACTCCCCAATCCAGCTTCACTCTTGCGTGGGCTATGTGAAAAAGGGTGCCCTCTACTCCAGTAAGGGCAAGGGATCGGCTGGAGCTGATGCTCTCCTTTGGCACAAGGTGTGAGTGAACTAACGTGATGTCAGCTCCGGTGTCTCGAAATCCGGTGACAACTTTGCCGTTCACTCTAACAAGTTGCTGCTGGTCGGTTTGGTCGCGGATTTCCTTTCCGCGGGCAAACAGGACAAAATCTGATGATCCAGGCTGTGGTTCGCTGGCGGGTTGCCTCTGCTGTGGGTGAGGTGCAGGTGATGCAGATGATCCAGGTGCTGGTGGTGTCTGTCTCCGCTCCGGACAGTCGAATTTCATGTGTCCGGGCTGGCGGCAGTAGTGACAGGTGACCTCTCCAGGCGCTGCAGGCCTGGGTGCAGCAGCTGCGCTGGGTGGCCTCTGTGGCGGACGGCTCACAGGGGCAGGAGGGTCTGCCGAGGTATTGGGCTGACCTCCTCTCCAGCTGGATGGGACAGTTCTGCGGGTATCAGCCACCCGGGTAGTTGCAAAAGTCTCAGCAAGGTCTGCAGCGACAGTGGCTGAAGCCGGCCTGCGTTCTAACACAAACTGTCGTACATCAGCAGGGCAAATGTTCAGAAATTGTTCGAGGACTATCAAGTCCTCCAGGACGCCATAAGACCCTTTGGTGAGGCCTAGAGTCCACTGGCGTAGTGTGGTGAGCAAGCTGCTGACCACATCTCGGTACGAATCAGAAGGCATTTTCTGCCAGGCCCTGAACTTTTTCCGATAGGCTTCTGGCGTCAGCTGGTACTTAGTAATGATAGCGTCTTTTATAGCAGCATAATCATTATCCTTCTCCGCAGGCAATTCTGCGAAGGCATCAAGCGCTTTGTAGCGCAGCAAAGGTGTCAGATGTCTGGCCCACTGGTCTTGGGACAGACGATACTGACGGCATGCTTTTTCAAAAGACCGCAAAAACAAGTCAATGTCTGTGTCTTTTTCAATATTAGCAAATTTAAATTTTGCACTTACGGGTGGTGCAGCTCCTTCAGCAGGGAGGCTGGGCGGTGAACTCCGGCTGGCCTGTTGAACCTTTGCCATGTTGAGCTCATGCTGTCGTCTCTCCCGCGCCTCTGCGGCATCCCTCTCCGCGTGGCGTTCAGCAGCAGCAGCAGCAGCTTTGCGTTCTGCAGATTGGCGCTCCCGTTCCTCTCGTGCTTCCATGTACTGCATGTACTTTTCCAGGTCAGTCTCCATCAGCTTTTGTAATGCCTGCTGCATTACCGGGTCAGCACCCATGGACAGTCCAGTACTGGCCAGTTCCGGGCGAGTACTTTCAGAACCTCTAAGATTGGGGACCACACTGACATTCTCCTGCGTAACTGTTGATGCAGGGCCCTCAGGATGCACAACCTCTGTACACCTAGGATCTTCAGCCTCTGGTTCCCCTCGATTGTCAGATGGGCTGGTATCCACCTCAGCGGACACTCCCGGCTCCCGCAGTTGCTGGGTATCCCATCTGGACAAGTCTGCTATCAGGTCCTGTTGTTTCCTGCGGCCGACGTCAATGCCTCTCGCTTGGCAAAGATTTTGCAGGTCCGACAGGCACATGTTCTGGTAGTTCCCGGACATTTCCATGCCAAATAAAAAAAAACTTTTGGGGAGGGGTACTGGCTACACAGTCTCTCTGTATATATAAAAAATATATTGCCTTCCAGCTACACCAACAAATTAGTTCGTTTCTTGATAGCGCTAGCGCTATCTTAGATACTTTCAGCACAACACAGGTCCCAACCGCTGCCTAACACTGTCACAGGAGCCCTAGTGGCTGACCGCACTTAGCCTTCTAAACGGTGCCAGCGCACGGATCGTGCGAACTCTGGTCGCAGTCAATGCGCAGGAACCGTTAAGAATTAGCCGCAGACAACTCAGAAGGGAGCCTGTGAGACACGGGTAATTACAACGTCACCCACTGGTTCAGAGTAAACTGCCACCACCGCGGTTACCATGGGACCGTGGAGCCCACTAACTGACTGACTAGTCCTGCGAATAAAACGGTTAAACACACGGTATTCTGTCTAGCCAACAACAAACAAACAGTAGCGTATCTTCAGAGACCCGGGATCAGTTCTGTGTGTGCTGATAAGCAGGGTAGCGGACAGTGAATGACTTGGAGAAAGTCGTTTATTCACGCAATATAAATAATTAATATATACAGACAATTATTAAAATCACAATTATTAAGACAGTAATAGCCAGTATAAAAAATAAAAGAAGGGAGAAAAATACTTAGTTCCTGGAAAGATGTCCTTTTTGTGGGAAAAACAGAGTTCTGGGTTTCAATCAGAGTTCAGAGTTCAGACCAGGTGGATGCCAGCATATCCTCAAGCTGGCACCTGATGAGTTCAAGGTGTTTTCAGGGTGGAGGACACTGAGTTTGGCTCCTCTGCCATTCTTATGCCCCTGATTCAGTAGGAGGGAGTGAGGGCGTGCCCACACCCCCCCTTAGAACATGAGATGAGTCCTCCCCTTGTCCTGGGGGCCAGAAATCATGCCTTAACCATATATGGGCTCTATCTCACAGAACCGTACAGGTCAGGGCAGATTTATTAATATTTTCAGGTCTGCCTCGATGTACCCAGCAGCCTGATACCAAACATGAGGGGTGGGACCCTTGTGGTATCAGCAGGGCACTTCCGAACTGCCTAACTGGCAGTCTTTCCCTCAGGATGGTCTGAAATTTCTTCAGAACCAGCGCCAGATAGGGTCAAGCCTGCTCTGTTAGTTTGGAGGGTCTGCCCGCCTGGCAACACAGAAAATATGATACATATAGCAGTTTATGGAATATGAGAGACCCCTGGGATTTATACCAGGTCATTCCCAGGCAAAGGCTCTTTGAAGTTGGCAGCAGCAAGCCAGGTGTCACCTCCCCTGCTGGGAGGGAGCCAGTGGGTCTGGCTTCCCCCCAACTAGATTGCTTCTGCTATGGTGCTTGTCACCTTATACCTGATGGATGGGCCATCAGCACAGCTTGAAGCCAGGGACTCTCCGGGGCAGATTAGGCTCAGGCTCATTAGCATATCAAAAGAGCCATCCAGCCTTTAGGATGGTGCTCTCTCTGCTAAGAAAAGGACTTCAGCTGCCCCTACACACTCAACCCAGATTGTATCGATTTGAAGCGTAATCGATGCAGGGAATCGAGTGCGATCGCTTTTTCTTCACGGGCGGTTCCAGGACGCGCCTGCGGCCCCGCAACCGTCCGTGACAGCCACCTTGAGTTTATTTTTTTCTCCTCGTGCTTCTCGATCACCGGAAGCACAAGGTGGACGGGGAAACTTTTTTTGCAGAAAGACTGAAGCCTCTAGTGAGAGCGCTTCGGTTTTTCTGCTGGGGACACAGATCGGTGATCGGGAACCATGTTCCCGTTCACTGATCCCAGAGCTACCGGGGGACAACATGGAGGCACGGGGGCGCGCCCGCGATCGCATGCGGGAGCACGCCGAAGCGCGGCACTGCAGCAGAGCATCCGCCTGGACGTGAGGATCATGTCCAGGTGGCAGAAATGGTTAATCTAATGCTAAAGGTAGTATTTTTGATGGCAGTGACTTCAGCAAGAAGAGTTTGCGAATTATAAGCATTGAGCTGCGAACCCCCTCATATGCATTTTTTTCCGGACAGGGTTTCTTTAAGACCAATTGACCAATTTGTGCCAAAAGTAGCTAGTTCTTACCACTTTAACCAGGAATGGAATCTCCCAACGTTCCATGATCCAAGTTTGGACGCAGCAGAAGCACTGGATATTCCGCAACTTTTAAAAAGATATATAGAAGTCACGAAAGACATTTGGAAGACAAAGAGATTATTTATAATACCTGTTGGCTACAGGAAAGGAGAACCAGCGACTACTAGAACACTAGCAACGTGGCTGGTAAAGACTATCAGGTTGGCTTACAAAAGTATGGGCAAAGAACCACCGGAAGAAATTTCTGCACATTCTACGAGATCTATATCGGCCTCGTGGGCAGCGTTTGCTAAAGTATCTCCAGAGGTAATTTGTCGCGCTGCTAATTGGGCCTCAGTTAACACTTTCATATCACACTATAAAGTGGATCCAGGAACCCTGACGACGCTCCAGTTTGGTAGAGAGATGGTATCTGCTGTAAATACAGATGCAAATTAGTTCACTTTCTTGATTTAAATATGTTACTCAAGGTTGAGTGATTTAATTTTATATCTTTTTCTTTGTTGTCTAAACTCAATGGAACACATTAAATTTGTTTTCAGCAGTAGCTATGTTTTCTGTTGCATTATTCTCTCCCTCATTAATTTTTATCTACTTATATCCCATGAGTAATGCTGCCATGGAGATGAAAGGGAAACGGAAAATTGTATACTTACCTTTCAGTAATTTTCCTTTCCTTTCAAGATCCATGGCAGCATACCGGATCCCTGTTACTATACAGCCTAGTGAGGGACTATCAAAAAAAGCACCAGCTTATGGACAGGCCTTGAAATTTATAGTGACATGTCCTGTAGGGGTTAGAGGCGGGACTAACCCATGAGTAATGCTACCATGGATCTTGAAAGAAAAGGAAGATTACCGAAAGGTAAGTATACAATTTTCCGTTTTTTCTTTACCCTTGAGTTGAGTGGCTTCATAAAGAGAAAAACATTGGCTTTATGTTTTATTTTGTTGTGCACCAAACAATTTTTGAATGAAAAGGTGCTGACACCTCCAATATACATAGTCTGTGGAACTCAGATTCGTCCATTGGATTGCCAGGCAGAGAAGCATAATTTATCACTCCAGAGTCCAGTGGCGGCGTGCTTTACACCATTGCATTTGATACTTTGCATTGCACTTGGTGATGGTACGCTTACATGCAAGCTGTGGTGCACTCCGTGTTCTGACACATTTCTCTTATGACCAGTGTTGCCCATAGGTGTAAAAATGAACATGTCTGTTTCCATACTTCCTAAGAGCAAAGTCCTCCCTGTTGCCTTCCTTTTCTCTGCTGTACATATTCTGTCACATGGTACTATAAGATGTTTTTTTCTCTCTCTTTAGAAAGTGAACATACTATTGTGCAGGTTTTCCCCGCACCTGAATTTGCTAGACAATGCAAGTCAATTTTTTTTTAAAGCACACTTGCCATGCGATCTTGGATGCAGGAGAAAAACAAACAGTCTGCAGGGTAAAATCACAGTCCGCCTGCGTTTCCCATGGCCAAAGATCAGCTGCTGCTGTCAGCTGATCATCAGCTCTGACATCATATGCAGGGGCGTAACTAGAAATCACTGGGCCCCCCTGTGAAACTTTGGACAGGGCCCCCTAACCCCCCACCCCATCACGCTTTCGGCACAGGTAAACTGAGAACCAATATTATTCAATTATCTAGTGCACACTTGAATGTGTTTTCCTCATGCAGATAAAAAGAGACAGATCGCATGGCAAGTGTGTTTTAAAAAAGAGACAGCAGTGAAGTACTACAGGCATTTTCTTTATCAATTACATTAGCTTCTGTGATAAAACATGCATGTTTTCACACATACAGACATACATGGTGTGCAGAAAACGCATACTGAAAACTGACATATGAGCTCCCAGCCTCAGCTTATTACACTCACTCTGTCCATCTTCGATGGAGCAGAACTGGCTCTGTAGACCTTCTCCAGCATCACAGCACTTGGGGAGGGATAGAGAGGTTGGGGGCTGGGCGCTGTACACAAGGCCCTGCTGAACACTGAATAGGGACTGTCTACAAATCTTTGTCTACAAAACTTTGTATGATTCCTTATCAGTGGCTGAGTGAGCAGATGCAGTCATTAGAACAATTGTGCAGAGAGCAGGAAGTGTTTTTCTGTCCGTGCCCTTAGCTGTCAATCTCTCAGTCAGGACAGGGAAAAGAAACTTCTCCCCCTATGGGCCCCCTGTGGCTTCTGGGCCCCCCTGCAGCTACATCCCTTGCAGGGCCTATTGTTATGCCTCTGATCATATGGTTCTGCCATCCAGGGACACAGTGCTTACCTACTAAGGTATCTTAGTATATCTTATCTTACAGTATCTATGGGTGGTCACACTACATATTGAAAATACTGATTTGAGTTGTTTTTTCTTTATGATCATTCCACTTGAAGACCCTTATAGGTATCAACTGCATTTTTTTTAAAGCATCCTCCCTTTACAGCACTTTTTCAGAAATACCTGAACCGTGTGCACAATAACACCGATACCTGTCTGTTTAGTGATAGAGTATTATTGTATATAAAGTATAAAGATATACTGCTCTTTCAAATGCTAAAAACAGCTTGGATTAACAACCATGTAAACTTTACTTTTACTATCATAAATGATACAATAATAGTTGACAGCATTTTATTGATAAAGCCCTAAAACTGCATAGCAGCATCAGACAATATGAAAACCTATAGCCAAACTGATGTTTTTTTTTTACTCATTACAATCCATTCTATTAATGTATTTATGCTAAGCAATGTTCAGAACTTCACCTTGTAATGGGGTGACACAGGACAGCATCGAGCCCTGTCATTCGATTGTAAACCTTTATGAGTGTTCCTCCTTATCCTGAAGAACAAGGATCATCTTCCTAGATTGTAAATTATTATCAGATTCACCTTTACTTAACCCAAAGTCTTCAATGAAATATGAAGAGATGATAATATGAAGGTAATATGACCCACAATATTTTTTTTAAATAGTCCAGTTCAAGATCTCTCTCAACAATCATCTAAACAGGCAGGGGAGGGATGTAGCACAGGAAAGGGTAGAGTTTATGTCAGTAACCTGAAGGGAACCTGAAGTGAAAGGGATATGGAGGCTGCCATAGTTATTTGATTTTAACAATACCAGTTGCCTGGCAGTCCTGTTGATCTGTCGGGCTTCAGTAATGTCTGAATCTAACACCTGCAACAAGCATGCAGCTAATCTTGTCATATTTTTGTCATAAACATCTGATCTGCATGCTTGTCCAGGATCTTTAACAAAAGGTACTAGAGGCAGATTGTTTAAAAGGAAATACATACTTCTGACATCAGATGCTATGCGCCAACGTTAGGCTCTATGCGCAAGTGATGTGTAAGGAGGCCGTCCGGAAGTTACCTACACCACGTTGAGGCTGACCCGGGAGAGGTAATATATAATGCACACACTGGGGGGTGGGCACATTTATACATTATGGCAGCAGCAGCGAGGGTTGAGTTGCTCTTTCCGAAATTGGCCGCCATACCGCCGCACACCCAAGCAACCAACTTTGACCCAACATCACCAGACGACCATCGTCGATCGGGCCTGCACTTGGCCGCACCGATTTTAATCCAATTCGATAATAATAATAATCGAATTGGTTGGTCGATCGGCCGTCAAAGTCGCCTGATGTATAGATGTATAGGCACCTTTATAGTTGAGAGAGGAGAGATGATTCATGAGATAAGTTTTGTGAATCTACCCCATTGGTATTTACAAAAGAGCAGAGACAGCAGTGAGATTGAAGCCACTACATGGCCGCCCGATCGTAGATATTAGACAAGACAAATAACTGTTATATCGCGCTTTTCTCCTGGCGGACGCAAAGCGCCAGACCTGCAGCCACTAGGACGCACTCTATAGGCAGTAGCAGTGTTAGGGAGACTTGCCTAAGGTCTCCTACTGACTAGGTGCTGGCTTACTGAACAGGCAGAGCCAAGATTCGAACTCTGGTCTCCCATGTCAGAGGCAGAGCCCTTAACCATTACACTATCCAGCCACCACTGATCATACCGAATGAAAAATCTAGCTCGAAAGGGAGTGGGTGTGAGGCAGTAGGCAATTGTATAAGATCATATAGCTAGTGAGGGCCCCCCCAGGTCCCCCCATGGATAACAGTGCTCCCCTGCCAAGTACTTGTGGCAGTGGAGTGAACTCACCTGTCTGGCCTAATTGCCATATGAAGTTGGAAAAGGCTTTATTTTTCTCTTGTAAAGTGAAATGAAATGGACCATGTTTTCCAGTATTCCCATTGTTTAGCTGGGGTTTCTTAGGGTGTAGAATTGTTTTTTGTTTTGTTTTGTATATTGGCTTTTTTTCAGCCTAAGTAACTGAAAAGATGCAGCATCAAACTACATGTTGAAAATATTAAAGATAAAAAGCACACAGATCTCATTATAGCACCACAACAGACTTTTACCTGTATCACTTCTTCTTTGGAGTTAAAATCCGACACCAGTGTAGTTTGCCCATCTGGAAGTCTTGTAAGAGCCACACTAAGCCTCCCTCTGGCCTGTTCATGTGCATCGTCAGGCAAAAAACTGTGCAAAGCCTTCCTCAAACATTTCAGTAGATTAAAGCTTGGAGAAAATGGCCCAAGAATGGTCTTCCTAGCATCATTAGCTGCATCCATAATTATTTGTTGTAGCTCATCTGGATAAAAAATAAAATAAGCAAAATAAATTATCTTTTTCTACAGAAAACATTATAGATTTCCAGTGCATCATATTTAGAGAACCCGAGGTGGATCTTTGTGGGGCAGATGGGACACAGAACCATGTTCTCTGCCTCATGACATGGTTCTGTGTCCCCCAACTGCCGCTCTCTGTATAAGCAGACAGAGGCGCCAAAAGGGTAAAATATTCTAAAACGTTTAAAATGAGAGGAGGCAGAGGTGGACTTACCTCCTCCAAGCAGACACACACGACTGTTGTGTATATTCAGAACAACAAAAATGTATTTCAATACTCCATAAAGTGCAAGTGCAACGCATTTCGCTGATATCTCCCGCTTCTTCAGGCAATAGAAACGGAGCATAAAACTCTGATAAGTCTGGTGCAATGCTCAGCGCCGCTCTCTGCCCCCCCACTGCCGCACTATAGCCCCCCAAGTTTAGCAACAAGATTTGTCGCTAACTCTGAGGTAAACAGAGGGGAGTGGAACTCCCTGTTTAAAACGCCCACCAGGGGCGTTCCTACAGAGTTTCCTGAGCTGCCATTGGGGAGGTCTCTCCCCCTGGCCACGCCTCCTGCCGCGCCCCCGCCACCCTGCATGCTATGAGAGACAACACAGTCTCTCAGTACAGCATCGTGACCCAGGGGTCACGCAAGTGAAAGTGGGCCATTGCGGCCCACGGGAGCGGCGGGGTGCGCTGTTTTTGCGGCTACCTAATCTGCTCCGCCCTGTGGATCAGGTAGCCTACTTTTTTTTTTTTTGAGCCCACCTCGGGCTCTCTTTAAAGTGGACCTGAACTGTTGCACAGGACAGAAGGAAAACATACAGAAATGCACCCTGTATGTATTTAGAGAGTTTAGTCTGTATAATTTCCCCTCATTTGTGTCTAATCATAAGTTGTAATTTGATCTCTCCTCTGTGTCACATGACATGAGTCATGATAAGGCAATTAAATTGAAAGCACAGGATGTCAATAATATGTCTGCTTCCATGGATCAGGAAGTAGAAACAGTGCAGATTTATTTCAGGATTTGTATTAGCTGAAACAAAGAAATGCTTTTTCTTTAAAGGTTATTATGCTGCTGCGTATCTTTTAGAGCAGAGAGAAAGTTCTGAGTTCAGGTCCGCTTTAATACAGCTAAAGTAGTCCTAGATGAGAACAGAACATCTCGTGTTTAGCTACAGTATATTGCATTGCAGCACAAGTAAAATGTATGAAGCCCTGTACACATGTTCAATCAACGTCACCCAATGAGGAATCGGGAACCGATCCCTCGACCGGCTGAGGCCTTGCAGAAGCATCATTCATTTGCAAATGAGCTTTATGTTCTGCTCAACGGGGAGAGGAGGAGGAGACATCACATGGCAGGCGGGCTAAATGGGCAGAACAATGCCCTTGGCCATCAGCACAGATCAATGGTGGTTGAGAGGGGTCGGGAGCTGCCGTACACATGCTTGGACAAGTATCATCTAGCGTGCGTATGGAGCTATAGGATTTAAAATAAGGATTGCATCTTCAAAGATCAGCTCAAAAAGTGTTGAACAATGGTTCATTCTCTTCTCTTTTCTCTTTTTGATCAGATTTCTACTGAAATCTGATCAAGATGCAGTGGTGTAATGCTGTAGATTGAGTACCCCTGATCAGTTTCAGATTGGAGAGTGATGATCAATTGCTACCTGGATCAGACCAATATATGTTTGGACAGCAACTCTCTGAAACAAGGCATCTTGAACATTCCTTGATCTGCCACTGCCAGTGTGGAATTCTCACAGACAGCAGTCCATTAGAGAGAGAGAAGATATCACAAGATATTATAGTATTCTTCCCATCTACTGTATACTAAGAAAAACATGGACATGCTGGATCCAATGCTAGACAGAGGGATGGTTGGATGTCTGCTGACCTTTCAGTACTAGTTAAAAAGGGATGTTGCAGCAGCAACATAAAATTTTTTTTGACTGAAAGAGTTGGCAGATGCAAGGTGCAGGGCAGTCAGAGGCAGGAGTGGTAGGACAGTCATCACAGCATTGGTGGGAATGCTGGCATTTAACTAGGCTGGTCAGAAAGTATTTGCCTCTGTGGTCCTAATTGCTTTTTATTAAGGTCAAAGAGTGAATGCTGTGGTTTGTACTTTTGTCAGTGATGTGCCCATTGCCACATTGTTTATTTGAATACTAGGTGAGTTAGGTGACCTTGCAATCTATGGGTTTGTCATTTTTATTTTTCAGACCTGTGTCAGCCCACAAAATCCCTGACCATATTTTATAGAAGCAGCTTTTAGCTTCTGTTTGTGGCTGGAAGAGAACTGTCATCATTTCCTGAATTCTGACATGACAATGCTGCTGATGGTTCCACGCTGACTGGGGATCGGGTGAGCTCTCTAGATGTAGAAGGCTCCAGCCCTGTTAATTAAATGCAAAGCAAAACTTGCAAACATTTCTCCCGTCTGATTTGTAGCAAAGGGTCCAAAATGTGACTACCGAAAAGTTTGTGTAGATTTATGGCTACAATACATGGGCCATGGTTAGTTAAGGTGTGTGTATGAGGGTTTCTTTTCTGCCAGCACCTATTCCGAAATGCCCTTCATCTGCTCATTCCACACGTGTGTAATAGATGGGAGTTTGGGCTTATCCCCATGACATTGTGTGCCCATTATGTACTCCTCTTACTGCCAGTCCTCCACCTTTCCTATGACTTCCTTTTCCTGTAAGGAGCAACAACTAAACCTACATGTGAACACACGGTTACTGTAACTTAGGGTCTGTTCACACACAAACATTAAAAGATGCCAGGCATGTCAGGCTTGTTAGCACATCAATCAAAAAGAGATGGCACATCCAAGGTGAATCTTTATTAGTTACATGTAAAACAGCCAACTTTCGGAGCCACGTAGGGCCCCTTTGTCAAGGCACAATTTGCTCAAGGGCAAAAATCTGTATGCCGCTGTAAACAAGCTCCTGTAGGATGCTGCTGCCACCTGCTGAGTACACATGGCTGTGCGTGAGTGTCTAGCAGAGTCTTTTCCCATTAAAAAGGACCTGAACTCAGAACATCCTCTCTGCTCTAAAAGATACACAACAACATAAAAACCTTTAAACAAAAACATTTCTTTGCTACAGCTGATACAAATCCTAAAATAAATCTGCACTATTTCTACTTCCTCATTAATGGAAGCAGACATATTGTTAACAGCCTGTGCTTTCAAATGAGCTTATCTGCCATCTCTGCTGTGGTAGTCATGTGACCCAGGGGATAGATCAAATTACAACTTCCTATTAGACACAAATGAGGGGAAATTAAACAGGCAGAACTCATCTCTAAATACATACAGGGTGCTTTTCGCTATGTTTTCCTTCTGTCCTGTGCAAGAGTTCAGGTCCACTTTAATCCCACAGAAGCTTTTTTTTACAGCGGCAGACAGATTTTTGCCCTTGAGTAAATTGTGCCTTGACAAAGGGGCCCTACGTGGCTCCGAAACATTGGCTACATGTTTTAAATGTAACTAATAATGATTCACATTGGATGTGCCAGCTCTTTTTGAATGAACATTGCACAGAGGGCATCATCCCTCTTTCTCCAGCAGATGCACCTCCCAGTCCCCCTAGAGACAATGGGTTTGATCCTTTAGTGTGTGCCAGACAACACAATAACTGTTATCAACCTCTCACAGGCCTGGAACGCAATTTGAGGAATTGTTAAAGAGAAACCATGACCAAGGATTGAACTTCATCCCAATCAGTAGCTGATACCCCCTTTCCCATGAGAAATATTTTTCTTTTCTCAAACGGATCATCAGGGGGCTCTGTCTGGTTGATATTGTGTTGAAACCCCTCCCACAGTGTGATGTCAGGACCATGGTGCTGACATCACACTGTGGAAGCCTTGTTGCATTGTGGGAAATAACAGCTGTTCCTAATTGCCAAAAAAGCAAGCAGTAGCTACTTCAACTGACATCACCTGCCAGAAGTAAAAATGTCACCATATGATAAATGTCAGAATGTAAATCAGGGAAAGGAAAGATTTTACAATTGGCAAACACTGACTAAATCAATTATACATAATTATTGTAAAAATTAAGCCCTTTTGTTCATTACATTGTTTTCACTGGAGTTCCTCTTTAAAGTGAACCTAAAGTGAGAGTGATAAGGAGGCTGCCTTATCCAGATAGCCACTGCCGAAGAAGAACAGAGGGCTGTTTTCTGGAATGGTGTTATCTGCCTTGGCAGATCCTTAGCAATATGCAGCCTGCAGTACTCTGTTAGGAAGTAGAGATCTTCACATCATTCTACAGACAGTGACATCTTGTGGTTGCTTTACTATACTACAATTTAAGGTAATTCTGTTGATACTGCCGACATTTATCCCAGGCACACTGTTCATAAAAAGGGACCGTCTTAACTTAATATGTTAATACTTTGCTTAATTGTGAATAAGCACAAAACTATAAAGGGAAACCGACCCATTTCTGACCTATTTCAAATAGAAGTGAAATAAGATTGAAATGAAAATAAGGGGTTCGATTGGAGGGATTCTACAGAAACAAAAATTTCTCTACCCTGATAAATACAAGTTTACATTCGTTCATTTACTTAGGTCAGTGACATGTTTATTTTGCTTGAAGTTTAGCAGGATATGTCATCTACACTGAACAGAAATTTACAGTATTCTGTGTACTGACATTAATCATAGATAAAGAATTTGGGAAAAACATAGATGTTATTAACATTCACAAAACACAAATTAAAGCATACAAGTCCCAGGACTAGAAAATAGCACACGTCTGCTGAGAAATTCAGGGACAAAAGTGTTTCTCATTCAGTCTAATGCAGTGTGTTACATTATGTGCTTAATATAAATGTATCCTGATATAATTTGTTGCAACTTTGCATATATGTTTTTTGTGCTGCTTATAAAATTGTATGGGCTGCTTATAAAATTGTATGGGCATTTTACCATCCCTGTATATTAAAGGAATACTGTAGGGGGTCGGGGGAAAATGAGTTGAACTTACCCGGGGCTTCTAATGGTCCCCCGCAGACACCGATGCTCCGGCCCCGCCTCCGGTTCACTTCTGGAATTTCAGACTTTAAAGTCTGAAAACCACTGCGCCTGCGTTGCCATGTCCTGGCTTCCCCTAATGTCACCAGGAGCGCACGGCGCAGGCACAGACCATACTGGTGCCATCAGCGGGAGTGAGGACACGGCAATGCATGTGTAGTGGTTTTCAGACTTTAAAGTCTGAAATTCCAGGAGTGAGCCGGAGGCGGGGCCGGAGCATTGGGGAGTGGCTGCACGGGCACAGGATGTCTGCGGGGGACCATTAGAAGCCCAGGGTAACTTCAACTCATTTCCCCCTGACCTCCCTACAGTGTCCCTTTAAGGTACTCCTTCACCCAAATGTACGGTACTCTCTACAATGCATTTCTGGATAATGGGTGTGAAAACATACTCCTTACATAGCAATTGTGCATTACATGAAAATAACATGTGCGTTTTAACATGCACAGTGTACATTGCGTGATGTCTGTGCTCTAGCGCGGGAATTACACATCACAGATATTGAGAAATTAGCATAAAGCTAAGTACACGTGCTAGATTACACTCGGCTGAGGAGGTGGTCCAGGGCTGTCTCATTCTAGTGTGTGGACAGGTGCCAACTGACGTTGGATAAGGAGGATCCAGCAGCATCTTTAGCGACAACGGACCCCATTGTTCCTCTCCTCACTCGACCAGCTGGAAGTCACTCCATCTTCCAAGGGGCTGTTGTCCCTTCTAAAAAAAACGCATGCCTCAGGCGTAGCTGCAGGCTGCATCTGTAGCTGCTCGTGCAAGCAGTGTCACCCTAAAGATAGGTACACACTATGAGATTTTCTGACCGATTTACTGTCAGATCGATTATTACCAACATGTCCGATCTGCTTTCTGATCGATTTCCGAACATTTTCCGATCGGTTTCTGTCCACTACAATTGGAAATCGTTCGGAAAATGCTTGGAAATCGATCGGAAAGCAGATCGGACATGTTGGAAATAATCGATCTGACAGTGAATTGGCCAGAAAATCTCATAGTGTGTACCCAGCATAAGGATTGAGCTAGATTTAGATGGGCAACACTCATTGAGTGTGTGTAGTTTACTTGACCTCCTTAGCGGTAATCCCGAGTCAGGCTCGGACCACAAATCCGCAGCTCAGAGCTGTAACCCCAGGGTAGATGGGTATATGTAATAACAAGAAACGTAAATGGAACTGAAACTTACAAAGCCAGGTTTATAGCAAAAGGCCATAGTCAAGTAAAGGGAAATGGAAACTTTTTCTCCAACTGCTAGTTTTACTTCCATACACATTTTGATGCAAATGGCAGCACAAAATGATTTGAACCTGCATCAAATGGATGTGAAAACAGCTTACTTGCATGCCCCAATTGATTGCAAGAGCTATATAGTGGCTGAATAGTGGAATGGTTAAGGGCTCTGCCTCTGACACAGGAGACCAGGGTTTGAATCTCGGCTCTGCCTGTTCAGTAAGCCAGCACCTATTCAGTAGGAAACCCCCTAACACAAGTCTCCCTAATACTGCTACTGCCTATAGAGCGTGCCCTAGTTCTGCTCTGGCGCTTTGAGTCTGCCAGGAGAAAAGCGCAATATAAATGTTCTGTGTCTGTATGTATGTGGACCAACCAGAGGGTTTTGAGATAAAAAATGACACAAATGAAAAGCTAGCTCTCAAACTAAAGAAGTAATTGCATGTTCTTAAAGTACCCCTGACCCCGACATTATTAAAATCATTTTGTAACTGGTGCTGTGCGACTAGCACAAAGCACCATCCTCCCCACTCCAGCGCCCCCTGTAGCCCCCGTTCTGCTCAGTCGTAGTCTTGACTGAGTAGAACTTCAAATATGGGTGGGGAGGAAGTGGTAATTCTTCCTCCCCTCTGCCCGTCCATAATTCATCCCCCTCCACTCAATGCTATATTTCCCCTTATGATCCAAAGCACACAGCGGGCCACAGAGCTGTGCTGTGTGCGGGCTTGTGTTAATTGACGTTGGATATCCTTTTGACCTCAATCACCACAAGTCCGCGCACAGCACAGCTCCCCTGTGCACTGTGTGCAGTGGATCATAAGGAGAACTATATCGGCGAGTGGAGGGGGTGGAGTTAAGGATGGGAAGAGGGAAGGAAGAGCTGCCACTTCCTCTCTGCCCATACTCGATGGCAGAACGGGGCCACAGGGGGCGCTGGAGGTGGGAGGATGGTGCTGTGTGCTAGTCACACAGCACCAGATATTAAAGGGGAACTTCAGCCTAAACAAACCTACTGTCATTAAGTTACTTTAGTTATGTTAATTAGAATAGATAGGTAATATAATCTCTTACCCACCCTGTTTTAAAAGAACAGGCAAATTGTGATTCATGGGGGCTGCCATCTTTGTCATGAGGGCAGCCATCTTTTTGGTTGAAAGGAGGTGACAGGGAGCATAAGACACAGTTCCAACTGTCCTGTGTCCTGATAACCCCTCCCAGCTGCATGCACTAAGCTTTAAATGTCATATTCAAAATGTAAAAAAAAATTGCACCAAAACAGCAGAACGAGAACAAAAACATCAGAAATCCCATCATGCTTTGCACAGCATCAGGGGAAAAATGCCCGGGCAGTTTTCTTCTGTGCAGCTAAAAATGAGGCTTGTATAAGAGAAACAAAGTTCTGATGCAGTGAAACTGTTAGGCTACTTGCATACCAAGACGTTGCGTTAGGTGCCACGTTAAGGTCGCATAACGTGCACCTAACACAACGTATGGTGCTGCAAGAGCCGACGGTAGAGTGAGCCGCATTAGGCGGCTCTATTCTGATAAAGTCTCCAAGAGTGGCGCTGATTGGCCGGCGGGACCACGTGACGCGGAGCGAGACACTCCGCATCACGTGGTCCCGCCGGCCAATCAGCAGCCGCCAGTGCAGTGAATATTAAGTAGCCATGTGCGCGGCTACTGTAGCTGGCTCTCCCCGCCTCCTCTCCGCCCCCTACTGCGCATGTGTAAACAGTCTAACGCGGCTATAGCCGCTCTAACGCCGTAGCATGCTGCACTTTCCGGGCAACGTGCAGCGTTACTTGTAACGCAACGTGGGCTGTGTGAACAGCCCACTTGAGTTACATTGCTGTGCGTTGGGGGAGCGTTACAGGCGCACTAACGTGCGCCTGTAACGTCCCTGTGTGTAAGCAGCCTTAAAGAAACACCAGGCCTTTTCAGTGCTGCTGAGTCGATTTTTAGTCTGGAGGTTCACTTTAAAAATATCGGGGCCAAGGTCTGGGTCGGGGTACTCTTAAGCAATCGGGAAGAAACTGGAATAAAATGTTACATAACTACCTATGCTCAAATGCATTTGTACAGAATTCTGTGGAACACTGTGTATATGTCAAATGGAAAGCAAATGAGCCAGTAATATCGATATGGGTTGGACTGCACCTTCCTGAATTGTTAGGTTTCAGATAGGTTGTAGTAAACTACGCCCACACTATTCAGCCAATAAAAATGCTTTGTTCTGTAGCAAGTGCTATGATTGGAGAACTGTTCCTTATGAAGTTTCCTGCTGGGTCGTCTAAAGTAAACTAGTGCTGCAAAGACAACCATACCCACAGAAACTGTTGTTAACTCCTTCAGTTGGACTACTTCAGGTTATGTGATCAAATTTTAAAATATGTGTTTTAGCTGAAGAAGGCTCATTTGGCACAAAAAAGGGTAACATTTGGGTACCCAACTCATCATTATGCTACACATAGGGCTTGATTCACTAAAGCGTGCTAACACAGTTAGCATGCCTAAAAGTTTTGCACGTGCAAACTAGGGTGCTAAGTAGTTTGCACGGGCAAAGCTGTTACTGATCGTACCATCCACATGCAAAGTACGCTTATCAGGCTATTTTGCACGCGGACGGTGCGACCTTTTGCGCGCATTTTAGCGCGTGCAAATGCACTTTGCACGTGCTAAGGGGCTTTTCACTGGCATGCTTACACTTAGCACGCTTTAGTGAATCAAGCCCATAGTATAGTTAGAAATGTCATAGTTAAAACTGTCCTTACGACTGGCCTTCAAATTAAATACCGTATATACTCGCATATAAGCCGACTCGCATATAAGCCGACCCCCAACTTTTGCCCAAAAAAAAAAAATTGGAAAAAATGATTGACTCGCATATAAGCCGGGGTAATGCAGTGGCTCCTGAGTTTCAATAACCAAAGCAGTGGCCAGCTCCTCTCCTTAAAGCCAGATGTTCCCGCTGTACTGGCCAGCCCCATGCCCTTTACTATGGTCAAGATAAATGTGGACATGCAATACAGCCTAAAACTGGAGACCTAGGCAGGAGGGTAAAGAGGACATTGACACCGAACAGCTAAAAGACACTTGATCACAGCTTTCGGCAATCAAATGCTGTAATCAATCATCTTAGTGAGCAAAATGGGTGTTAGCTGTTCAGTGCCACTGTCATCTTTACCCTCCTGCCTAGGCCTCTCCAGTTTTAGGCTGTATTACATGTCCACATTTACTGGTATCTTACATATGGTAATAATAAAAATATAGTAAATACTGTATGAATCTGTGACAACCAGTGCACTATACTGTGCTGATGGCAGGCGATCTGTTAGGCAGGGTAAATCTCCAGGACAATCTTCAAGTTGGCTGTATGCAGAACTTGTACATAGGCTCACTGTTAATATTACAGTGAGCACATGTACTGCATACTGCATACAGCCGATTTGCAATGTGTATCTATTGTATATAGATGTCAATGTGACAAAAAAACGTATTTACACTGCATACAATAATGTCCCAGACAGCGGGCTTGTGAAGAAAAAGTGGCAGAAAAGACCATAGTGGTGTGAACAGTATTGATCAAAGGTGCCCGTAGCTGGAGAAATACCGTGATGTGTTGATAGTAGCAGAAGCGCACAACCCGCTGTGCTGAAGGAGTGCAAGGGATGCACAAATGCGGAGAATGTGTACTGAAAAGAAGAGCGGTGAAGCAATGTTTCTACCGCAATATAGATAACATAGTGTGGTTGTGTGGGTGGGAAAAATAGAAGGAGAGGTCACCGAGGAGTCAGGGCTTACCGGGGGGGACCACGGAGCAGAGCAGGCCACCCAACGCCTTCGCTATTCACCGCTAAAGAGCGGCTTCTTCCGGGCCACTGTCACCCCAATAACGGCCGCTCCAAAGCCAGCTCTTCCTGTCTGACATGCTTCCCCGCCGGACATCTAAAGGCGTGCTGTGTTCCCGCTCATCCCCGCGGAATCTGAACTGCCGCCTGACACCTAAAGAAAGCGCGGTATGTCCCCACTCATCTCCCACTGGATCAGATCTGCTAGGATGCCGGCAATGACCCAGGTATGCACTCGGGGGGCCCCCGCAGCAGTCAGTCTGCACACCCAAATAGTATATGACTCGCATATAAACCGAAGGGGGAACTTTTAAGCACATTTTTGGGGGTCAAAAATTCAGTTTAAATGCGACTATATACGGTACATTCGAGGGATTTTTTTTTCTCTAGGGTCACTTTAAGTCTTACAGAAATTTTGCATTTACAAATATTGATTTATATCTAATGCTGTCTGCAAGGAGTTTGCATGTATTTGCTGAGTATTTGTGAGTTTCCTCCTGAATCCCAAGAAAATCCCCAAAGCATCCTGATAATTTAACTAGTTCCCTCTAAAATAAGCCTTGGACTAGGGATTTAGAAATGTGACTATGGTAGGAATTAGATTGTGTGCTCCTCTGGGGGACAGTTGGGCTAGTCAAATATCACTTGATTTTGTTTTCAACCGATATTACAATTGATGTTGAGGGCTAAAAAAGGCTAAAATGGATCAAAACATAGATCTGCAATGTTGACTGTAATATAATTGATCATAATATCAATTGCAATATTGATTGTAGTTTAGATCGTAACATCATCGAAAAAAAATAATAATAGAATGATAATTAAGTAGTGTATGGTCAGCATAAGAGATAGGGTAATATACTCTGTAAAGCGATGCAGAAGATGTCAACACTGTATAAATACATAATCAAGATAATAGTAATACTAGATAGATCAGTATATCTCATATATCATACGATAAGTACAGAACTATAAAGTCCAAAACTAGGGAAACTGAATTATATGTTGCAACACCTTTTACAATGTTAGAATTTTTTAAAAAGCTAATAAACTTTCAAATAAAACAATGCGTTTAAACATTCCATACCGAGATTCACGTTGAAAACCACAGCGGCGGCGACCAGGGATCCAGCTGAGGCGCCATACACCTTAGGAGCAGAGTGCAGTATATCAGGTGCCACATCCAGAAGAGCTTTCACTGCTCCAATCTGATAGAGAGCCAGATAGCCACTGCCGGAGAAGGACAGCGATGGAGGGCTTTTTTCTGGATCGGTGTTATCGGCCATGGTAGATCCTTAGCAGTATGCAGCCTGCAGAACTCTGTTAGAAAGCTGTGTCTTCATCACCTTACAAAACACCACAGAGGAGTTATAGGACAGCCATATCTTTGTAAAGAGCCCTTGTTGTCTCTTACCACTGGTATAGTTAGCTGATTCTGCTAGTTATGTAACCTGAGTGACTAGTAGTAGTCATTCTGGTTGTGGCAGGCATTCTGACATGTGCTTGCATAAGCTTTCACTTGCAGCTACTACCCTGTTGTCCCTACAGATCTCCATATGAGCAGTGTACTGTACAGACAGTTTTCCCTGGCTCTGTGTTCCTCCCCTTCTTATCATGTTTCAGTTCTGCCACTGCCACAAATGAAATACTTTATTGTGGATAACCAGCATGCTAATTACTTTAAGAACAGGAATCAAGGCTGCGGCTGCAAGTCTTGTGACTGGTATTATTACCATGTGAACTGCAAATAAGCAAAATGATTTGTTTTTCTCTCTAATTACAGTCTACAATATTTACACTAGAATGGAGTTTCCAAAGTAGAAAATATATCTAATTGTAACACACTGCTCAGTTTCTTGAAATGGGAATGAGGGACACATTTTAGTGCAAAAATATATAGAAAAAAAATATTACTTACCTGTGACCCCTCCATAGGAGGACCATGAGGAATTTGTAACAAAGGAGTTAGGTTTTCATACCAGATGCTGTAATTGTCATGCTAAAAAAGGCACTTTACTGTAAAATAAAATAAAAATGTTGTCCATAAAGCATAAATACTGGCAGTAGTTAAATAATATCTAAATTTACAGTCCTATATAAGCCTGAAAGAAATTGCGGGCAAAAGAGGACTCAGGGATGTGCTTCAAAAATAGTTCTTCCTCCACACAAGTGACAGTTGGGACATGCACACAGAGAGGTTCCATAACACCAGGACCCACATTCCACTATTAAAGGTCCACTACTGCAAACAAATTAAATTGTATACGTACACATGCATATAAAATGAATATTTTTTTCTAGAGTAAAATGCACTATATATTGCTACTTCCAAGTTATTGTTACTTACAGTAGGTAGTAAAAGCCTGTCAAATCTGACAGGTTTTGGACTAGTCCATCTCCTCTCCTCCTGGGATTGTGGGCAATGAGGGAATCATGATTTATCAGACCAGACCACCTTCTTTCTTTCTTTCTTTGTTCTATGGTAAAGCTCTGTGGCTGTTGTAGCTACTTTTAGCAGTGGACAGGGGTCAGTATGGGCACTCTGACTGAGTATAATTTACTGGTTAAGGGCTCTTCCTCTGGCACAGGCAGAGCCCTTAAGGTACCCAGTAATTTTTTCACCAAATGCGATCTTTCGATGCGATTTTAATGATCGAACTGTATAGAAAATTTGCCGTTTATGAAGGGAATCGATAAGAAACAATTCTTTGGTTATTGCTAAATAGGATAAAATAGATCCCAAAGTTGGATTTTATGATCAAATTTGAAAAAAGAATCCTTCAGTAAATGTGAACAATCGATAATTACCTTCCGATTATTTTCGATCGTAAAAATCGCATCAAAAGATCTCATTTAGTGAAAAATTGTACCGTTAATGGGCACCTTAAAGGGAACCAGAGAGGTTGGGGGGAAGCTTTTATACATACCTGGGGCTTCCTCCAGCCCCATACGCACGGATCGCTCCTACGCCGCCGTCCTCTGCTGCCTGGATCCGCCGGTACCGGGTCCCGTCATTGCCACGAGTCGGCCAGTCGGCCGGCAGACGCGGCTAAATGTCCGCATCACACGGGGCTCCCTCCATACACATACGCATGAGGCTGCCTACTGCGCAGCCTCATGCGTACGAGTATGGAGGGAGCCCCGTGATGCGGACAATTGTCCGCGTCTGCCGGAAGTGACGGGACCCGGTACCGCCGATCCAGGAAGCGGAGGATGGCGGCGTGGGAGCGATGCAGGCTTATGGGGCTGGAAGAAGCCCCAGGTATGTATAAAATCTTGTTCTATTTTTTTCAGTCCATTCCTCTCTGGTTCCCTTTAACACAGGCAGATCCCTTAACCAGTACACCAACCAGGTACAACTGTAAGCAAAGATTTAAATAAGTGTGTGAAAATGTCATCCAAGTCAAAACAAAGGCTTAAATATATGCTTTCTGATGGAAAACACATTGTATTTAAGAATATTTGTCCTTTCACAGCCTCTGGCAACTCACTTATTCTACGGTAAGTTACTTAGCAGGGTATTAAAATCATGTAATAAATCATTTTCCAATAATGTTACAGTATAGGCTGTATATAGCCATTTTTGTGTTGTTTAATTGCCTTAAATGTACTTAGAAAAGACAAGACAAATAACATTTATATCGCGCTTTTCTCCTGGCGGACTCAAAGCGCCAGAGCTGCAGCCACTAGGACGCGCTCTATAGGCAGTAGCAGTGTTAGGGAGACTTGCCTAAGGTCTCCCACTGAATAGATGCTGGCTTACTGAACAGGCAGAGCCAATATTCAAACCCTGGTCTCCTGTGTCAGAGGCAGAATCCTTAACCAATACACCATCCAGCCACCTAGCAGAGCAGTATAGGGGACATCTTATCCTGTGCGTCTATGATGCTTAGCAGGCTGCCTGTGCATCTAGGGGGAATCATTGATCTTATTGTGCTACATACCGGGTAATGATCCTTTTGATGGATGCAAAAAAAAAAAAGAAAGAAAAGGAATAGTACCAGCAGTCAGCATGGCTGCAGATGAACTTCCTGTTATCTTTAAGCGAGGAAATAGGTTGCCATGATTTCAGAGGAATATCCAAGATGCTCACCAATAGGAATAGGCTAAGTATAGAGTGCTTGACTGACTCAATATATAAATCTGCTGGCATTGAATACCTTAAACCACAAAAGAGAGCTGACACGCAGATCACACATCTCAAAGGGAACATTAACATCTCTGCTTTGCAACTGATTGGGCTTTTGTAATGCACTGGCTACCATGTGTTTCTGGATGACATACATAAAAATGCAGGTTACATCCCCCACCCTCATGCAGAGCATGCTGGAATGGCTAAATGTTTTTGAATCTATTATTAAAAAAAGAAAGAGACAGCTAAAACACTTAGCAAGTAAATGAAGTAGTTTACAGTATACAAATGAAATAATTAGGTTTCTTTTTTTGCCTTGGTGTAGTTCACCAAAGTTCAGTTACACAAGTCCTTTTTAGAAGTCCTTTGGCTTCTGTGATGGAAACTCTGTTGCACACCCTTTATTATTGTTATTATGATTTATCATGAAACTTATTTATAAAGCGCTAACATAGCACTGTAGAATAGATAGGGAGACATGACATCAAACAATGTTACACTGGGACATTTCAGCGATAAACAATGGTGCACAAAACAATGGTTCTAACAATGAACAAAGATGCGCAGAGAAAATATAGCAGATAAGTCCATATGGTGGGTGGAGAGGAGCACAAGGGGAGGAGGGTCCTGTCAAAAAGGCTTGCAATCTAAAGGGGAAGGAAGGGATACATGGGGGGGGGGGGAGTTGAATGTACAAGGGAGGAGTTTGGAGCTATGAAGATGGCAAGTAAGTAGTGGTAGGCGGATGGGTCTTAAAAGTTTACTGAGGCCGAAGCGAAAGGTGACATAAGACAAACATGTGTATGTACAGTGCAGATCATATTAATAACCAGGCTGTTTATCTTTTTTATTTTGCTGCAGGAAAGAGTTAATTTTCAGGCATGCAAGTGACATTTTCTGTCTTGTCAGTACCTTGTTGGGAATTTAGTGAAACTCACTAATAAGCAAATTACATCCATAAAAGTGTTCCTGGCAGAATACAACTTTTGAGGGCAGAAGATTATTATTATTTAGTATTTATATAGCGACGACATCTTCCACAGGGCTGTACAGAGTATATTGTCTTGTCACTAAATTGTCCCTCAGAGGAGCTCACAATCTAATTCCTACCATAGTCATATGTCTATGTATGTATCGTGTAGTGTATGTATCATAGTCTAGGGCCAATTTAGGTGGAAGCCAATTAAAGTGTACCTGAGACAGGAGGAAAATTATGTATACCTGGGGCTTCCTCCAGCCCCCTTCAGGCTGATCGCTCCCTCGCTGTCCTCCCGCGCCATCTGAATCCTCAGTTATTTGGCCCAGCTTTTAGCCGGAAACAGGAAAAATGGGCGCATATGGCTAATGGACTAAAAGGGCGCACCATAGGCTGCAATGCAAAATATTGGCTCGTTGGCGCCAAAATAGTACAAAATAAATTAGGGCGCCCGATAAATACAAGTTGCCGGGATAATGAAAACAAAACTTTTCGTTTACAGAATAAAGTTTGTGACAAATATTGTTTTCCAATTCGTTTTGACTTTCCGTAAAATCATGTTTTCAGAAGTATAGTGAATCATTTTTTGTTTTCACTTATTTTATCGTTTTTAAAATTCATTTTCAAAAGTACAAAGCTTAAATTTTAGTTTTCAAGCTTATTGTATTACACGTATATCGCTTTTGGTATTAACCTCCTTGGTGGTATTGATCATTTTTTTTAAAAACGCGTCGATCGCTGCCGCTTGCTGCTGATCCGCCACTACCCGACGCGAAAGAGGGCCTCCCCCCCCCCCCCCCCGCAGACCCCGTGCGCAGTCTGGCCAATCAGTGCCAGGCAGCGCTGAGGGGTGGATCGGGACTCCCGATGACGTCATCCAGATCGTCGCCATAGCGAAGGGGGAAGCCCTAAAGGAAATCCCGTTCAGAACGTGAGTTCTGGACGGGCATACGCGCCGGCGGCGATCGGAGGGGTGGGGGAGACACCGCAGGGAGGGGGGAATCATGTAGCTAGCGCTAGGCTAGCTACATGATTTAAAAAAAATAAATAAATAGTGCTGCGTCGCCACCCTGGTGATCTTAATAGAACGCCAGGGTGCTTAAAGGAAACCAGAGCCGATCTGTAATAAAAGTTTTATACATACATGGGTCTTCCTCCAGCCCCATTCACACAGATCGCTCCCTTCTCCAGCTCCGGTACGTCCTTTCTTGCGCTGCAGAAGCCGACCTCGCCAGGTCGGCTTCCTGGTCGGCTTCTTCTGCGCTCCACCACCGACGTCATCAGCATTGTAATACGTAGGCGCAGAAATACTGCGTCTGCGCAGTACAATCCTGATGACGCCGGCCAGACCACGTGACCCGCGCGATGGAATGCACAAGAAGCCAACCCGGAAGCCTGCCTGGCGACGTCGGCTTCTGCAGTGCAGGACACCAGGAGCCACTGGAGCTGCAGCGAGGGCAGAGGACGGCTGCCAGGGGCTGGAGGAAGCCCCCGGTAAGTGGATTTTTTTAGCCTGGATGTATCCTTTAATACAAGTATAAATATCATTTTTTGTTATAGATGGTATTTTGCAATTTCATTACCCTTAATTCAACATATTTACCACTTGATCTTAGATTATAAAATAGAAACGAAAAATATTGTTTTATATAAAAACTTATAATTTTCGTCTATATCCCCGCGCCTTTTTTCCAGACGCCCTTTTTGCCTGCATGCATTTTAGCCGTAGACCCTGAACAAGCATGCAGCAGATCAGGCGTTTCTGACATAAGTGTCAGATCTGACAAAATCCGCTGCATGCTTGTTTCTGGTGTGATTCAGACACTACTACAGCCAAACAGATCAGCAGGGCTGCCAGTAAACTGGTATTGTTTAAGGGTAGGAACCCACTAGGCAGAATCGCATATGCGTTTTCCATGTGGAATACACATATGTGATTCTGCCTAGTGGGTTCCTACCCTTAAAGGAAATAAATATGACAGCCTCCATATTCTTCTCACCGCAGTTGTCCTTTAAAGTGTACCCAAGATGGATTTTGCTTAACAAATGGGACACAGAGGCATGTTCCCTGTTCAATCACATACTGCGTTCTCTCAGCTCCTTGACCAGGGTAGGGCCCTATTTGAGCCGACCTTATTAATTACCGTAATAAAAGCTATGACACCCAATTGGAGTTATAAGGCCACAGCTTTATTACAGTATTGACATTAAACATTAAATGAGCTGTGACAAGAAACACTGAAATAAAAAGGGGGGGGAAACAAAAACATATTACAATCACAAACATATTTCTATTAACAGATGGCAGGGCGCTTGAGCGCTCTGCAGGTCCCTTGACAATGCCCTCCCGTGCCGGCCACCAGCCTTCGGCTTACATTATCACATTATACATTATTGCATTATCCATTATTGCCATTATCATTATCATATATATTCCATTATGGGATCCTCATTCGGCGCATTAATTGGTTATGCCAGCTCGGTGGGTAATACTTTCTCGATGTCCAAAGATACGGCATTGTCAAGGACCCGCCACAGCATTCGTCCTTGCCCTCTCAAGGACGAATGCCCGCCCACACACAGAGCGCTGCCTCGAGAGCCTCTCTCAGGCCATATAAAAGACAGCGAGATATCCTCCCGCTGTACCCCCAGCCCCCCCTCTACTTCTATTGGGGCATACCCGCTCCCCTAACCTTAGAGCTCCCTGGAAGGCTATGCAAAAGCCAGTTGAAGCAGACGACTTTCGTGCTCACTGCGGCAATATACCTCCAGTGCGCCCGGTAGTTCAATCCGCCGTGCCGGCGTGATGGCCCTATCATTTTTTTTTTTCCCCATTCAATTCGCCATGGCCGCGGCCCTGACGCAAGATGCATAGCGTACCGCCGTTAAGCCTGGGTCGATCCCGTCGTTTACCGACGTGCCCCATGGGTGCGATAGGTGATGGGTAAAGCGATATTTACTTGCCTCTTTTGTGAGGCCCCCCCTAGGGGGGAGATGTGTAGATTGGGTATGGGTGGGTGCTGAAAGGGGGGGGGGCTGCCATCCTTTCCATGGCTAGCCCCTTGTCAAGTGTCCGTGCCACCACCTCTGGGAAATGGTGAGCGGATTTCAAATTTTGCGTTTGCCGTTTGAGCAGGCCGATTTGCATGGCCGAACGCCATATGCTAGAAGGTCGGCCTGCTCCCTATTGGGGTACCTAACTAGCCATGGGGCCATCGCCCCGACGTTAACTGGCGTGACCCCCTTTCCCCGTTCATTGCTCTGTCTTGGTTCCCTGTGTGTTCTTGTTTCTTTTAAAACAATTAGCCCCTGGATGCCCGCTGGCCCCGCAGGCCGCGCAATCGTGCTTATATCTGCATGTGGTTCCCCGCTCGCAGGTGTCATTGTTGTATTTCCAGCATAAACCTTTTTTCTGCTGGGCCAGTGAGGCATCTGCCCCGCCGTCCGGCGCCCAAAAGGGGGTGTTGTGGCTCCCTTTGTACTCGCTACCGTACTCCGGCTTGTCTGGGCTACTCAGCGACATCCATAGCATGATGTCCCTGTGTTCCCACGTCAAAGATGACCTGACTGCCATTTTTTGGCGGAACTGCTCATCATATTGCAGCCAGGCCCTCCCCCCAAATTTGTGATATGCTTCCCTGATGCCGTCTAAGTAACAGAACATTGCTGCGCACTGTTCTGGGGTCTTCTCCCCCACTATGCTGGCGAAGATGTGAAACGCTCTGGACCAGTTGGGGAATGTCCTGGGTATTAATCTATACATTCGCCTTAGGTCGTCCTCCTCTTTGCGGTGCTCTTTGCCCCTTTCCCACTTGTCTATGTTATAATTATCTAGGGGGAGCACTGTGAATATGTCAATGTACTGACCTTTCCAAATTTTTTCTTTCGTTTCCTCTGATACGTGGAAACCTAAAGGGCCCGCAAAACAGATGTAGGTGCTGCTCTTAGCCGAGTCGGCTAGCCGGGGTGTCCGTACGGACTTCTCGGTCGTTGCTACCTCTGGGGTTGCGGCGACTGGCGGTTGAACGTTTCCAACCTCTGGGACCGATCCGCTCGTCTCCGCCTGTTTCGCGGGCCCTGCTTCCTCTCCCCCGCCCCAGGCCCCCACCTGCTGAGTTGTACTATTTGCCCTAATGGCCTTTAGAATTTCCAGCAGCAAAGTCCGCTGGTCCCCATCCTGAGAAACACTATTAGCAGTTGTAGCAACAAGCATGTCATCGGCAATCATTCTGGTAGTCTGACCTGCATGGTTGTCCGCCTCCTGGAGTGACGCTGATCCATCTCTTCCATGTGGCCCCTGAGCTATCTGCTCCCCGGAGCCGTGGTGGGCGACCTGCGGAGGAAATAACAAAGAGGCGACTCCCTCCGCCCAGTTATATTGCTGCCGTGCGCCTTGCCGCTGCCCTCCTTCCCCGCTGCTGCTGGCCCGCCATTGCGCCGGGTCTGCCCTTGCGCCCCCCGTGCTCTCTTGACATCCCCATTCGCCCTCCTGTTGGCCCCAGTCTCGGTCCTGCTCCCCCTCCTCTTCGCTCTCTCCCCCCTCGTCCGCCGGACTCACCTCCGCGTCATGCTTCGGCTGTTGCGGTCGACCTCTGCCCCCTTTCCCCCTGCTGAGCCTCGCTGCTGCCCCTTGGCCCCTGCCCTGGCCTCTCGTGGCCCCCTTGCCCGCTGCTCTCTTCCCCCCGTTCTTGCCACCCCCCCCCTGCACTGTCCTGCGTCCCTCTGTCCTCTTGTGGCCCCCTACCCGGGGCTCCTGCATCCCCTCACTGGCCCCCGGTTCGGGGCCCTGGCTCTGTGGCGACCCCTTTACCTGGGCATGCTCTTGTGCGCCCTGCACTGCGCTGCGTCCCCCTCGGTGGCCCTGTCTGTGTGGCCTGTGGGTGGGGGTGTTCACGTGTCCGCTGTCCGGGGGTGGGGGGTATGTGCTCTGGGCTGGGGGGGTTGAAGCAGGGCCCTCGCTGGCCCCACCGCTGCTGCTGCGTCCTCCTTGGCCGCGCTGACAGGGGCTCTGCTGTGCCCTGTCCCGGCGGCGGCCATCTTGCCGTGGGCTTGTGCAGCCTGGGCGGCGGCCATCTTGCCGGAGCTCCGTGCGGTGGCCATTTTGTTGGAGCTCCGGACAGCGGCCATCTTGGTGTGTACCAGGGAGAAGGAGGGGGCGTGGGCCTGTGGGCTGCTGCGAGACGGACGCGCAGCTCTCCCCGGGCGTGCTGGATGCTCCCCTTGGGCCGCTCCCCGCCTGCCTGCTGGGACCTCCCCGGTGACCCGATGCTGCTCTCCCCTGCCTGCCCGTCGGTTGGGACCCGCCGCCAGCCGTCCCGATCTCTGCCCGGATGGGACCCTCCTCCCCCCGCCTCCTGCTCCTGGCTGGAGAGCCAGTGGGGCTGAAACGGACCGGTGGCCTCCTCCTCCTAGAGCTCTCCGGGCCCGGAGCCCCAGCCAGGTGAGTGAGCTGTGTCTGTAGCCACTGTATCCCCTGCTCCCCTGGCATGGCCCGCACCCGGTCCCACAGCTCCTGCATGGAGGAATCCATGGCTGCCCTGTGCCCTATCTGCCCTGCCCTCAGTGCCCTGTTCAGGATGGGGAGGGGGAAGGGTTATGGTGGGATGCGGGGTGAGATGGCTACTAATACTGCAGTGCAGGAGCCAAGGGGGGTGCCGTTCCCGGCCTGTGTGGAATGGGATGGACGGGATGGGAAGGATGGATGGATGGGATGAATGGGGTGGGATGGATGGACGGGGCCCGAAAGATCTTTTCTGGTACTTATCAGGACAACCAGAAGCTTCACTGGGTGGGTGGGAAGCCTGGGAGCCCAGAAGCAGCTCTGGATGTGACGGGCAATGAAAGGTATGTCCGGGGCAAAAGGGGGTGAGGGATCACCGGCTGTGTCCCTGCTGATAAAGCTGCTCGGGGATGGATGGGCCGTTGGGAGAGGATGATTCTGCAGCTTGGGGCAAATTAAAGGTAGTCCCGAGGGGAAGCTACAGTTTGTTCCTCCTGATGCTGGGTCAAGGGTGGGGAGGGATTCCCGGCTAAGGCCCAATAAAGAAAATGTTTGCACTTACCCCAGCCTTTGCTCCAGCGAGGAGAAGTTTGCTGTATCCACACGATCCCAAAAGGAAGGCTGCCTGGCCAGCCCCCTGGTCTTATAGTGTCCTGGCCCTGGCCAGGACACTCCACCTCTCTTTCACACCTGGCGACCCTATTGTTCTAGGACAGTCCAGCTCAGAGCCCACCCGGTCACGCCCCTTCTCGCCCTAGCTTCGCCCAGCTCTCAGGTTACTTTCTCTGCTACCCAGAAAATACCAAACTCCAAACTCACTTTCAATGCTACCAAATCTAAACAAACAACCTGGGATGGAACTTGACAAAAAAGGGAGCTTGCTTCTCATTTATGAGGAGGAGACAATGTGAGACAGATACCCTTATGCACTTGTCAATGTTTGTTGCATGAAATCAACTGTGCCTACACATGAAATTACTCTATGGACTCTGGAGCCGAGGCAATCATTTTGCATGGTAACCTCTCCAATCCCAAGAGAATAGTGATCTACAGACTGAGTGCTCACAACCTCGAAAGAGAGTCTGGGAGACACAGACAGATGTACAAACCCAGAGAGGAGAGACTATGCCAACACTGTGAGCACTGGCGTACCTACCGGGGATGCGACCCCATCAGCCGCAGGGGCCCGCTGACTGTGTGCGGGGGGAGCGCTGGCCCCCCCAGCAAGGTGCTCAACTGGCCGCAGCGTCTGATAGACGCTGCGCCAGTTCATTCCCCGAAGCCCGCAGTCTCCCGGCAGGCAGAGTGCAAGGCTACAGAAAGATGGCTGCTGAAGCCCTGCACTGGAGACTATTTGTCTTGCCATAGCCCTGCACTCTGCCTGTCAGCGCGGGAGATGTGCTGCACAGAAGGCTCGTCGGGGAGCTGCTCAGTGTGCACCAGAGGCCGGGAGAGACTCCGAGTCCTGACAGGTGAGTGAATTGTTTTTTGTTTTTTTTTACAGGGGCATTTTTTTTTTCTGGTGACTGCTGCACACATTACAATTTTTTGGGTGATTGTTGCCCACATTACAATATTCTGGTGAACGCTGCCCACATTACGATATTCTGGTGAACGCTGCCCACATTACGATATTCTGGTGAACGCTGCCCACATTACGATATTCTGGTGCCTGCTGCCCACATTACGATTTTCTGGTGACTGCAGCCCACTTTAGGATTTTCTGGTGACTGCTGCCCACATTAGGATTTTCTGGTGACTGCTGCCCACATTAGGATTTTCTGGTGACTGCTGCCCACATTACGATTTTCTGGTGACTGCTGCCCACATTACGATTTTCTGGTGAACTCTGCCCACATTACGATTTTCTGGCCCACATTACGATTTTCTGGTGAACGCTGCCCACATTACGATTGTCTGGTGAATGCTGTCCACGTTACGATTTTCTGGTGAACGCTGTCCACATTACGATATTCTGGTGAACGCTGCCCACATTATGATATTGTGGTGAACGCTGCCCACATTACGATATTCTGGTGAACGCTGCCCACATTACGATATTCTGGTGAACGCTGCCCACATTACGATTTTCTGGTGCCTGCTGCCCACATTAGGATTTTCTGGTGATCTCTGCCCACAATACGATTTTCTGGTGACTGCTGCCCACATTACAATTTTTAGTGAACTCTGCCCACATTACGATTTTCTGGCCCACATTACGGTTTTCTGGTGAACACTGCCCACGTTACGATTTTCTGGTGAACGCTGCCCACATTAGGATTTTCTGGCCCACATTAGAATTTTCTGGTGAACGCGGCCCATGTTACAATTTTCTGGTGACTGCTGCCCACATTACGATTTTCTGGTGAAATGCTGCCCACTTTACAATTAATTTATAGTGAAACGCTGCCCCATTATGATTATTTGGCACTTATGGGGGGGGGGCCCATCCAAATATTCGCAGGGGGGCCCAGTGATTTCTAGTTATGCCCCTGACTGTGAGCATAAGACCCTTGATGATGAAGGCCACTTCTTGCTGCACTGCCCCAAATATACCAGGGACACCTACTTTAAGAAATTGATGGAACTATTCTCAGACTTTCTCCCATTAGAAGATGAGAAAAAAAAACATGTATCTTACTGGGAGAAGAGGAATCCACAGTGACAATCGCTGCACACTATGTCACAGCATGCCACAGACTGAGAGGAGCATAACTGAACTGTAACCTAAAAATGTCCACAGACTGCTTAGCCATTGTCCCCCTACCCCACCCCCTTCCATGTCCCCATCTTCCCCTTGCTTGATTTGGCAATACCTGTATGAATCTTGGTCATGCCAATAAAGCTACCTTTGATTTGATCTATGTAGAGGGTTTGTTATGGCAGACAACACCAGCGATTTAGGCACGATTATTGAGTAGTGTCCCGGTGTTCGGGCATATATGTTAGTGATTGAATTATCTGAGAACCTTTTGGGCATGAATGATCTACTAGGTAAGCCAATTTAGACTGAACGGAATACACTTACATTTTGGTAGCTTTAGAAATCCTGGTCAAAGCAGTGAAGGCTATAGTAGAAGTTGCATGAGATCTATGTTCTTTCACCAAAGAAGTCGCTTTATCTACAGTAAAACCTTGGATTGCAAGTAATTAAAAGTGCATTGCAAGACACATTTTTTTACTGAACTTTTTTGTTAAAGCAACATCTACAAGCACTGGTCGTATATGCAAGTAACTTCATCACAACTGAGCAGATGCTTCTTCTCCCTTTGACACTGCAGGATTGTACTTAATTTGAGTGTAAGGACTGTACAAAAGTGAGGGGGAGCTGCCGAAGGCAACATAATGCAGATCATCATTCTTGCCAGCATATGCGGGTGGACGGACGAACAGGCGGCTGAACTGACAGATGGACAGCGAGGGTGACCTTGCCACCTCACCCTTCACAGCGCCCTAGGCACCGTCTTTTGTGGCCTTTGCCCAATCCACCCCTGCCTCCCACATGCCAAAACTCTACAGATAAGATAAATTGGCTTCCCTTTAAAAATTGGCACTAGATTATGTTGGACATATGACTATGCTAGGAATTAGATTGTGAGCCCCTCTCAGGGTTAGTAAAAGGTATCCTGAGCAGGACCATAAAATGGGTAAATTAACTTACCTGGGGTTTCCTCCAGCCCCTGATACTCAGTGAGGTCCCTCAATGTCCTCCAGGCTCCCTCCGTTTTCCCCCGGCGGCTCCACTACAGAGGTGACTTCGGCCAAAGTCGTGCTCCACTGCACATGCGTGGCCCCTCTGCGCTCCCGTTCTGCACACGCATGGTTCACTCTTTTGAGAACTGTGCATGAGCAGAACACTTACAGCGATGGGTGCGTGAGTGAGATGGGTGTGTGGAGAGCCTGCGCACGTGCAGTGGCGCATGACTTCGGCAGAAAATCACCACTGTAACGGAGCCGTCGGGAGACAGAACGAAGGGAGCCCGGATGATGCCGAGGGACCTTACCGGCCACTGCTCAGGGTCCCTTTATGTGACTAAACTCTTTAGAAAGTTGCAGAAGATGACACTATAAATAAAGAATAAGAATAATAAAACCTTACCCAGTAACCAACCTCCTGTATAGGTATTTCTTTGAAAATCATCAAAAATTGCACACTGCCTTAAGATATGAGAATCATGGCAACAGCCAGGGAAGCCTGTTACCACATCAAAAATTCTCAGATTAGCATCACATACCAACTGCATATTTAACCACTTAAGCCCAACTGGACGAACATTCTCGTCCAGTTGGGCTGCGCGCACTCCCGCGGGCTGTGCGTGCTCCTGCCGCTGGCCGTTAGCCCAGCGATCAATGAATGGGATTATGAATCCCATTCATTGATCGAAGCCCCCCGCAGAAAAACCGATATCCTCTTAACAGAGGTTGCTGTTTTTCTGATTCACAAAAAGTTTCCCGTCCTAATGTGTCCTGGAAGCCTGATCGTACGCTTCCAGGACTTTTTGACTGTGGCCACCTTGTGGCCAAATAGTAAAACTACACCCACATCTATTTTTTATTAAACAAATGCATTATTTTACATTTAAAATTAGCTGTTTACCTCCGATACCACAAATTACCCAAATAAAATTTTTAATAAAAAATAAAATAAAAAAAATTACAATTAAAAACACAAACAAACAACATAAATATTTATCTAAGGGTCTGAACTTTTTAAATAAGCATGTCAAAGGAGTATATTAATATATTTTTTTAAATTATGGGCTTGTAAATAGTGATGGACGCAAATTGAAAAAATGCACCTTTATTTCCAAATAAAATATCGGCGTCATACATTGTGATAGGGACATAATTTAAATGGTGTAATAAGCAGGACAAATGGGCAAATAAAATACATGGGTTTTAATTAGCATGTACTCATTTCAAACTATAATGGCCAAAAACTGAGAAATAATGATTTTTTTCCATTTCTTTTTTAATATTCCTGTTAAAATGGATTTAGAATAAAATAATTCTTAGCAAAATGTATCACCCAAAGAAAGTCTAATTGGTGGTAGAAAAAACAAGATATAGATCAATTCATTGTGATGAGTAGTGATAAAGTTATTGGCAAATGAATGGGAGGCGAAAGTTGGTCAGATGCAAAAAATAAACAATCCTTCAGGCTTAAGTGGTTAAAGAATGGTAGCTAATGGTAGCGCTAAGAGCACAGTTTCCTAATAACACCCAGGGGCATAACAATAGACCCTGCAAGGGATGCAGCCGCAGGGGGGCCCAGAAGCCGCAGGGGGCCCCGTGGGGGGAGAAGTTTCTCTTCCCTATCCTGAGAGACTGACAACAAAAGGCACAGAGAGAAAATGCTTTCTGCTCTCTGCACAATTGTTCTAATGACTGCATCTGCTCAGCAACTGATAAGGAATCATACAAAGTTTTGTAGACAAAAATTATTGTAGCGAGCTCATGTGTATAACGGCCAGCCCCTATCCACTCCACCCCCTTCCCAAGTGCTGTGTAGTGTAGTGATGCTGGAGGAGTCTGCAGAGCCAGAGCTGCTCCATCAGAGATGGACAGAGTGAGTGTAAAAAGCTGAGGGTTGGAGAACACTCCTCTGTTTCTAGTTACGCCTCTGATAACACCCCAAAGTGTCTTATACCTCAATCCTGTCCCTTATGAATGCCCTGTCTCCTCTTCCTGTTCACTTCTGCTCAATATATTTCTATATTCCTCACTTTCTATGAATTCTCTCCACCTCTTCCAAACCTGTTTTAATTTCCTTTCTCCTCCACTATTTTCCTGGACCAATTGTTCCATACGGAATATATGAGTTACTTATTTGAGCAGCTCCAGAATATATGTATTAAAGTACCTCTTTCAGTGCCACATCTCCAGCATCCCACGTTCACTCCCGCGAACATTTTGCCCAATCTACTAGGCATGTAGTACTACCTACTCACCAGTTTCACTCCTGATTCCTGAATTCTAGTGGGGATTGAACTCCTATGCATAAAGTATAATTTTTTTCCCATTCTGCATCCGTGAATTCCTTTTCTATATCCCTTTGCCATTTAATTCTCCAATTTCTCATAAGATCTTGTTCGATATTTAGCATATTGTATATTTTAGAGAGAGAGCCCCTGCTCTGCCCCTCATTTAAAACACAGTTTCTCAAATGGAGTAAGCTCTCTTGAGAACTCTCCCTTTGTTCCCTGATCTAAATTGTAGAGGGCTCCACGGTTCCATTTTAGGATTCTGTGAGATTTTAGAGAACTTCGATGGTGGCTCCCACTCACCTTCATTCACCAACGCACATGCCTGTAATAACTGTTGTCCTCTCCATTGTATGTAGGCATTCTTTTGACACCCCTGTATAAATTCCAGATTATCCAAGATTGGGAGAAGTGGGGAAGGTTGATTTATTAGCTGAGTTTTTCAAGTGTATAGATATAATGTTTTTACTGAATTATTTACAAAGCAGCCTGCTGGATGAGTGATATGAACTCTGTTAGGGCTCGTTCACACTGGAGGTGTTTTCGTCCTTTGTTCACGCGCAGGCGATTTTTCAAATAGCCCCCAAACGCTTGTGCAATGAATGTCTATGAGAAGGTTCATATCAATGCGGGTCGTGTGCTGTTTGTTCAGTAAAGTGGTGCGATGACCATTTTTGAGGTGATTCCGCCTCAATGGAAGGTATAGGAGAAACTCAAATGCTCTCAAAATCGATTTGTGCAGCGATTGCATTTGTGTTTTTAAGAATAAATACATTGTATTTATTCTTTTCCAGTTCAAATAGTTCACTTCCTGATTGACGTCAGTTAGTGAAAATCTGCAATCATTTGGCAAAACCGCTTAGAAAAGCGTAAAAAAAAACGGCGCGCAGGTAATCATCGGGAATCGGAAAAAAAGGTTACAAAACCCGCCCAACGCAGACAGACATGTGAACGGAACGCAATGTGAACGAGGCCTCATTCATCCATTGCACCCCCGTAAGAGGTGCACTCACTAGTGTCATAGTGTCATATTGCAACAGGATCTGGATAGGATGGCTATATGGGCACATACATGGCAGATGAAATTCAATGTTGACAAATGTAAAGTCATGCATTTTGGTCGTACCAATGGTCTAGCACCATACAAAATAAATGGGATACAGTTGGGGACATCAAACTTGGAGAAGGACTTAGGAGTACTAATCGACAACAAGTTAAATAATCATATTCAATGCCAAGCCGCTGCAGCTAAAGCTAACAAAATTTTGGGATGCATTAAAAGGGAAATAAAAACTCCAGATGCTAGCATAATATTTCCCCTGTTTAACTCTCTAGTAAGGCCACATCTGGATTATGGAATTCAGTTCTGGGCACCACATTACAAAAAAGATATTGCAGTTTTAGAGCAGGTGCAGAAACGAGCAACAAAATTGATACGTGGGATGGAAGGTCTCGCTTACCAAGAAAGGTTAGATAAACTGGGTTTATTTAGTCTAGAGAAAAGACGCCTTAGAGGAGATCTAATTAACATGTATAAATACATCAGAGAGAAATATAATAGCTTGGCGGATGAGCTTTTTGTCCCTAGACCTTCTCAAAGGACTAGAGGACATGATCTGCGCATGGAGGAAAAACGTTTTAGCTATTTATTTAGGAAAGGGTTCTTTACAGTAAGAGTGATTAAGATGTGGAATGCATTGCCACAGGAAGTCGTTATGGCAAACTCTATACGTGCATTTAAAGGGGGCTTAGATGCTTTCCTTGCGTTGAAAGACATCCATGGCTACAATTACTAGGTTATGCCTAATGATGTTGATCCAGGGATTTTATCTGATTGTCATCTGGAGTCGGGAAGGAATTTTTCCCTCTTGGGGTTAATTGGACCATGCCTTGTAAGGGTTTTTTCGCCTTCCTCTGGATCAACAGGGATATGTGAGGGAGCAGGCTGGTGTTGTACTTTGTACTGGTTGAACTCGATGGACGTATGTCTTTTTTTCAACCAAAATAACTATGTAACTATGTAACTAGGGGCTCGATTCACAAAGCGGTGCTAACCCAGTAAAAGACTTTATGCGTGATAACCATTGCACCACGCTGGTAAAAAGCCAGTTTAGGCGTGATAAGTTTAGGCGTGATAAGTTTAGGCGTGATAAGTTTAGATAAGTTTAGATTGCGCGCAAAGTCCCGCACGCAAAGCAGCGCAATTAAACTCTATGAGAAGTGCACCAGACTTTGCTAGTGCAAAACTTTTGATCAGCTGTTCACTGCGGTGCTAACCCAGTTGGTGCTTAAACTTATCACGCCTAAACTTATCATGCCTAAACTTATCACGCCTTAAGGGGCTTTTCACCAGGGTGCTAACTGTTAGCACCGCTTTGTGAATCAAGCCTTAGGTGTTGCTCCATTTCAATCCATATTTTATCTTTTTTATTCTTATGCCAATCTACAATTCTATTAAGGACGGCCGCTGCATAATACAGTTGACGATTCGGGACAGCTAGCCCCCCTTCTCCTTAGGCGGTGTCATTAATCTATATTTAATGTGTGGTGGCTTAGAGCACCAAATAAACCTCAAGAATTCCCTTCTTAGTAAAGCAAAGTAAGAAGCTGGGACCACTAGAGGCAGTGACTGAAACACATACAGTATATAAGTCTCGGCATAATATTCATGTTCAGAATACTAATCCTTCCAAACCATGATAATTCAGGTCTATTCCATCTAGTCAGGTCTCTTCTCACCTCTTGTGCTATATTAGTCTTATAATTACTCCGGTATAAAACCTGTATGTCTGGGGAAATATTTATTCCTAGATATTTTAATGTAAGTGCTACCCATTTAAAATGAACATTTTTCTTTAACTGTTCAATCTCTGTCTAATCAAAGGCTATCCCCAGTGCCTCACATTTCTCCCAGTTAATTTGGAATTTTGATAGAGGTCAATAAACTCCGGAAGCATGGATGGTAGGGACACTCTTAGGCTTGTTAAAAAAAAACAAAAGGTCATCCGTATAGGCGGCTACTTTATGCGGTCTGCCCTACCCATGTCAGACCCTTTATATCAACATTTGCTCTAATCTTTCTCAAAAATGGCTCTAACGTCAACACAAATATCAGTGGAGATAGGGGACATCTGCAGGGGTTCTGATAATAATACACCGTTTACCTTAATTCTAGCAGTCAGGAAAGAGTATAAAGCTAAAACCCAGCTCAACATACTCTTTTCCAGGCCAATATGCCGACGCACCGCTTTCATAAAATCCCAGTCTACCCTGTCAAATGCCTTCTCTGCGTCCGTCGAGAGGCACATGACAGGGGACCTGGACTCTTCCTCATACTGTAGGAGCATCACTGCTCTAGTAGTGTTATCCCCCGTCTCCCTCTGCAAGATAAATCCGGCCTGGTCCGGATGCGCCAACCCCAGAATTAATCCTGCCAACCGTGTTGCCAAAATGTGGACCCCCAACTTTAGGTCCATATTCAGCAGCGATATTAGCCTATAACTGGAGCACAGACCCGGGTCCTTATAATTTTTCACTATTACCGTAACATGGGACTTCGACAAAAAATAAAATCTTCTATGAACTCACCATACCACTAACGGAATACCTTGGGGTGTCTTCTTTCTAAAATGGGGTCACTTGTGGGGTTCCTATACTGCCCTGGCATTTTAGGGGCCCTAAACCGTGAGGAGTAGTCTAGAAAACAAATGCCTCAAAATGACCTGTGAATAGGACGTTGGGCCCCTTAGCGCACCTAGGCTGCAAAAAAGTGTCACACATGTGGTATCGCCATACTCAGGAGAAGTAGTATAATGTGTTTTGTGGTGTATTTTTACACATACCCATGCTGGGTGGGAGAAATCTCTCTGTAAATGGACAATTGTGTGTAAAAAAAATCAAAAATGTGTCATTTACAGAGATATTTCTCCCACCCAGCATGGTTATATGTAAAAATACACCACAAAACACATTATACTACTTCTTCTGAGTACGGCGATACCACATGTGTGACACTTTTTTGCAGCCTAACTGTGCTAAGGGGCCCAAAGTCCAATGAGTACCTTTAGGATTTCACAGGTCATTTTGAGACATTTGGGTTCAAGACTACTCCTCACGGTTTAGGGCCCCTAAAATGCCAGGGCAGTATAGGAACTCCACAAGTGACCCCATTTTAGAAAGAAGACACCCCAAGGTATTCTGTTAGGTGTATGATGAGTTCATAGAAGATTTTATTTTTTGTCACAAGTTAGCGGAAATTGATATGTATTGTTTTTTTTTTCACAAAGTGTCATTTTCCGCTAACTTGTGACAAAAAAAAAATCTTCTATGAACTCACCATACTCCTAACAGAATACCTTGGGGTGTCTTCTTTCTAAAATGGGGTCACTTGTGGGGTTCCTATACTGCCCTGGCATTTTAGGGGCCCTAAACCGTGAGCAGTAGTCTAGAATCCAAATGCCTCAAAATGACCTGTGAATAGGACGTTAGGCCCCTTAGCGCACCTAGGTTGCAAAAAAGTGTCACACATGTGGTATCGCCGTACTCAGAAGAAGTAGTATATTGTGTTTTGGGGTGTATTTTTACACATACCCATGCTGGGTGGGAGAAATATCTCTGTAAAAGGACAATTGTGTGTAAAAAAAATCAAACAATTGTCATTTACAGAGATATTTCTCCCACCCAGCATGGGTATGTGTAAAAATACACCACAAAACACATTATACTACTTCTCCTGAGTACGGCGGTACCACATGTGTGGCACTTTTTTGCACCCTAAGTGCGCTAAGAGGCCCAAAGTCCAATGAGTACCTTTAGGATTTCACAGGTCATTTTGCGACATTTGGTTTCAAGACTACTCCTCACGGTTTAGGGCCCCTAAAATGCCAGGGCAGTATAGGAACCCCACAAATGACCCCATTTTAGAAAGAAGACACCCCAAGGTATTCCGTTAGGAGTATGGTGAGTTCATAGAAGATTTTATTTTTTGTCACAAGTTAGCGGAAAATGACACTTTGTGAAAAAAAACAATTAAAATCAATTTCCGCTAACTTGTGACAAAAAAAAAAAATCTTCTATGAACTCACCATCCTCCTAACGGAATACCTTGGGGTGTCTTCTTTCTAAAATGGGGTAATTTGTGGGGTTCCTATACTGTCCTGGCATTTTAGGGGCCCTAAAGCGTGAGGAGTAGTCTTGAAACGAAATTTCTCAAAATGACCTGTGAAATCCTAAAGGTACTCATTGAACTTTGGGCCCCTTAGCGCAGTTAGGGTGCAAAAAAGTGCCACACATCTGGTATCGCCGTACTCAGGAGAAGTAGTATAATGTGTTTTGGGGTGTATTTTTCCACATACCCATGCTGAGTGGGAGAAATATCTCTATAAATAAACAATTGTGTGTAAAAAAAATAAAACAATTGTCATTTACGGAGATATTTCTCCCACCCAGCATGGGTATGTGTAAAAATACACCCCAAAACACATTATACTACTTCTCCTGAGTACGGCAATACCACATGTGTGGCACTTTTTTGCAGCCTAACTGCACTAAGGGGCCAAAAGTCCAATGAGCATCTTTAGGCTTTACAGGGGTGCTTACAATTAGGCACCCTCCAAAATGCCAGGACAGTGAACACACCCCACAAATGACCCCATTTTGGAAAGTAGACACTTCAAGGTATTCAGAGAGGAGCATAGTGAGTCCGTGGCAGATTTTGATTTTTTTTTGTCGCAAGTTAGAAGAAATGGAAACTTTTTTTTTTTCTTTTTTTTGTCAGAAAGTGTCATTTTCCGCTAACTTGTGACAAAAAATAAAATCTTCTATGAACTCACCATGCCTCTCACTGAATACTTTGGGATGTCTTCTTTCCAAAATGGGGTCATTTGGGGGGTATTTGTACTATCCTGGAATTTTAGCCCCTCATGAAACCTGACAGGTGCGCAGAAAAGTCAGAGATACTTGAAAATGGGAAAATTCACTTTTGGCACCATAGTTTGTAAACGCTATAACTTTTACCCAATCCAATAAATATACACTGAATGTTTTTTTTTTATCAAAGACATGTAGCAGAATAACTTTCGCGCTCAAATGTATAGGAAATTTTACTTTATTTGAAAAATGTCAGCACAGCAAGTTAAAAAAGTCATTTTTTTGCCAAAATTCATGTCTTTTTTGATGAATATAATAAAAATTAAAACTCGCAGCAGCAATCAAATAGCAGCAAAAGAAAGCTGTATTAGTGACAAGAAAAGGAGGTAAAATTCATTTAGGTGGTAGGTTGTATGACCGAGCAATAAACCGTGAAAGCTGCAGTGGTCTGAATGGAGAAAAAGGCTCTGGTCCTTAAGGGGCGAAAAGACTGTGGTCCTGAAGTGGTTAAGGATTAAGGATTCAAACGTTAACTTTAGAGATCTTGCCTTAGCTTAACCAATTAACCTTCCTGGACGTAAAAGTTACGTCCAGGAGGCCATGTGCGCTCCTGGTCCGCGGTTTGTTAGCCAGGGAATCAGTGAATCGGGCCATGGTGCCCGATCACTGATTCCTCTCCCCTGCAGAAAAAGTGACAGCTTCTCTCAGAAGCTTCGCTTTTTCTGCTTCCTACCTCCCTCTAGGCGTACATGTTACGCTTAGAGTGACGTCACGTAAACAAACTCATGGCTGCCATCTTGTGGCCAAAAAGTAAAACTACACCTAAATGTAAAAAAATATAAAAATAATCATATATTTACATTTAAAAAATGACAATTTACATCCCACCCTCCAAAAAATACCCACATAAAATGTTTAATAAAAAAAAAAAAAACACATTACAATAAAAAAACAAAACACGTAAATATTTACCTAAGGGTCTAAACTTTTTAAATATCAATGTAAAGATGACATATTTCTATTTTTTTTTAATTATAAGCTTGTAAATAGTGATGGATGCAAAACAGAAAAAATGCACTTTTATTTCCAAATAAAATATTGTCGCCATACATTGTGATAGGGACATAATTTAAATGGTGTAATAACCGGGACAAATAGGCAAATACAATACGTGGGTTTTAATTATGGAGGCATGTATTATTTTAAAACTATAATGGCCAGAAACTGAGAAATAATGAATTTTTTCAGTTTTTTTCTTATTCTTCCTGTTAAAATGCATTTACAGTAAAGTGGCTCTTAGCAAAATGTACCACGCGAAGAAAGCCTAATTGGTGGCGGAAAAAACAAGATATAGATCAGTTAATTGGGATAAGTAGTGATAAAGTTATAGGCTAATGAATGGGAGGTGAACATTGCTCGGATGCATAAAGTGAAAACGACTGAATGCGAAGTGGTTAAAGACAGAGTTAACGTTAGGTTTGCCTGAGGTAAAATGTTTCCTGAATACTACATGCCTTATCACCATGGTGATATGGTGATAACTCTAGGAACAGCTCAGAAACGTTATTAAAGACAGGAGATAAGCTTAGTGAATTTAGACCAATGTCACATTTTTCTAAAATCCTCAAAAGTAACCAAAAGCAAATGTCATTAACAAGACAAAACACAGAATATTTGTTTTTGTGTCTTTCTTCTGGCGCTTCAAGGCTGCAGCCACTTAGGGCATGCTGCACGAGCTACCAGGATCATTAGAGAGCCTTTCCCAAAGACTCATTACATACTGGCTGGAGCAGGATTCGAACCCTGGTCAAAGGCCTTACCAGTACACTATACAGCTGATCATTGCATTAGTTCCTTGTTAAAACCACAAAAAAAGGTTGGGGTGAGCCAGCAGATAACATTATCAGTTTTAGTGAAAGTTTTTGTTTACATTTTTACTTTATGCAGTACAGTACTTTGTAATATATATTTTTCTATAAATGTTTTTTGGGTTGTGGAACAAATCATCTGAGTTTCCACTAATCATTTGGATTACAAGCATGTTTTCAGAGCTAATTATCCTCGCAAACCAAGGGTCCACTGTAAATCAGTCTTAGGACTACTGTGATTTCAGTACTTAAAGTGTAACTGTCGGGCATAAAATTAAAAATCAATTCTTTATTTTTATCTGGTAAACAAGTAATAAGGATGCTAGCTAAACAATCCAAAAGTTCAAATCATTATTACTTTTCTTGTTGATAAATGCTCATTTCCCAGTTTACCTGACTCTTATTTGGTACATACGAACAGGGGCGTAACTAGAAATCACTGGGCCCCCCTGCGAAACTTTGGATGGGGCCCCCTCCCGCCAACCCACCCCCTGCTTTCTGCACAAGTAAACTGAGAACCAATGTTATTCAATTGCCTAGAGCATGTTTTGCCCGTGCAGATAAATACTGACAGCAGTAAAGCATTGCAGGCATTTTCTGTATCAATTACATTAGTTGTGATAAAACGTGCATGTTTTCACTCATACAGACACACATGGTGTACAGAAAACGCATACGGAAAACTGACAGACGATTGTGCTCCCAGCCGTAGCTTATTACACTCACTCTGTCCATCTCTGATGGAACAGAACTGGCTCTGCAGACTTTTCCAGCATCACTACAGAACACAGCACTTGGGGAGGGGTAGAGAGGTTTTGGGCTGGGCGCTGTACAGAGGAGCCTGCTGCACACTGAATAGGGACTATCTACAAATCTCTGTCTACAACACTTTGAATAATTTGTTATCAGTAGCTGAGCAGATGCAGTCATTAGAACAGTTGTGCAGAGAATAGAAAAGTTTTACTCTCCGTACCCATAGTTATCAGTCTCTCAGGATGGGGCCCCCTGTGGCTTCTGGTCCCCCCTGCGGCTGCATCCCTTGCAGGGTCAATTGTTATGCCCCTGCCAGGAATGGCAGCAGCAGCAGTTGGTTCTCTCCCCTCCTCTGCTCTCTCCCCTCCCTTTGGACTCTTGGCTCACACCGGCTGCTCAGGCTCAGAATCCAGGGAGGTTTGTATAACGCCTCCCAAACCATCATGTATCTGCACAGCCCCTGACAACGGCAACACCCCCACAGGTAAAGTTTTAACGTATTTGCCACCATCTTTGACTGTTAGGGAAGCTTTATCATCTTTACACACATTATCCACCTCTGTCTTGGGAGATTCCATCTCAACAATCACCTCCAAGATCGTATCTTCATCAACTTCAGGTTTAACATGCACAGCTGTTATTTGCTCAGTAGGTTGATGCATGGCAGGTAAGACGCCTGACCAGAAGGCTCCTCAGGCGTACTGCCTTTCTCCATAACCACGCAATCTCTCTCACCTCCGTTCAGATATTCATCATCAATGTTTGCTAACATGGCTTGGAACCTCTGACGACACACCAGGGCCTCACTCATAGGTCCACCGTAAGCTTTCAGGCCCTCAAGCACAGCCTGCTGCTCACAGATTCTCTGTCTCAGGCTTACCAGTTCAGGGTCCATATTCAGAAAGCTCGATTGCCATTTCACTCCGTAGCGAAAGATTGCATTCTTTAGCTGGAACTTCAAAGTTTTTATCAAGAAACAGCATCCGTCAACTGTGTGCACCCAAGCTACAGTGTCCTCCACAGTCAATGTTCCTCCCCTTCCCAAGCCAGTAGGATCAGGGTGCTTTGGAGCCGGCTACTCCATCCTGAGACAGCCGGCCTGCAAGGTAGGCTCCTGCCGACGAAAGGCCTAAGCAGGGCCTTAAAGTTCGGACTATCTCCGCTCCTCCTGCACTGATGGTTGGACAGGCACACCACGGATAGGTCCTTTGAGCAGAGCTCCAACAGTCAATGCTCTCCCCTCAATGATCCAGTTCAGACTGACAACCGCCTCACCAAACTTGGGTCACTTGGTCATGGGGTGAAGCTGAAACATTCTGTCACATTTTGGGGACCCAAAAAAGTGGGCAGAGCCACAAACAACCAATCAGATTTACCCTATTGACTTCAATGGGAAAAATGTAAACCGCTGTAATTCTCACAGTATTAAAGCCAGAGTTCCCAGACTTGGCACAGTGGGTCACTGGGTGACTGGGTTTAAAATTTATAAAAAGTGGGCAGAGTCTACCACAGCCAATCAAATTTCAGCCATTAGTTTAAAAGGGAAAAATAAAAATTGCTGCTGCTCTTAGACGGTTAATGGCAGGGTCCTAACACTTGGCACAGTTGGTCACTGGGGGACTGGGATTAAAATTCATAAAAGTGGGCGGAGCCAAAACCGACCAATCAGATTTCTTTGATTGATTTAAATGGGAAAAATTAAAAAGGCTGCCATTCTCACAATATTGATGTCAGGGCCCTTGAATATCGCAAATGTGGTCGCTAGGGGTTTCCACTCCAAGTTTAGAAAAAGTGGGCGGAGCCACCCGCAACCAATCAAATTTGATTCATTGATTTTTAATAGAAAACAATAAAACTGCTGTCATTTTTAAACATTTTATTATAGCTATGTAACTATTATAATACTGGTGTTGTTGTTGTCCAAGTGAGTAGGGGTCTCTCTCGGCTCTTTCTATGGTGGTTCCACACAGAATGGGGGCCGCACCTCTCCAGACTCCACAGCCTTCCAGTCTATGGAAATGAAGAACGGCTCTTCCCTCAGGTTTTTCATCTGATCTTTACGCTCTTCCTGGTTTTTACACAGTAGCTTCTCCAGGAAGTCTTTCAGTGTGGGGTCCATCTCCGGCGGGTAGTCTGGATAATTGTAATAAATGGAGTTTTTGATGACAGCCTCATCCTCCTCCCAGTCCTCCATGAATAGGTGTTTGAGGCATGCCATCAAAAAAAGCATGATTCCAATAGAAAAGAAGTCTACTGAGTGGTCGTAGTCCATCTCTAGGAACACCTCCGGGGCCATATAGTGCAAGCTCCCATTACATCCTTCAACCATGTCATCCCCAAAGACATCTTGCACTGCTAGGCCGAAGTCAGCAATCTTTATATTCCCGACTCCGTCCAGGAGGATGTTTTCCGGCTTGATGTCTCTGTGGATGACACCCTTGGAGTGGATGTACTCCAGGCCGATAACCATCTGCGCAGCAAACAGTCTCAGGGTCGTAATGTCAAATGGCTTGTCAGCATCATCTAGAAGTGTCATCAGATCTCCCCCGCTCAGGTACTCCATGGCAAAGCAGAGGTAATTCTTTGACTGGAATGTACCATAGAGCTGGGTGATAAAGGGACCCTTCCCAAGGGTCTTTAAGACCTGACACTCCATGAATATTTCCTCAGGGTCATTATACTTTATAAATGGCCTTTTCTTGACCATTTTAATGGCCAGCTGTTGGTCTCTGGCTCGGTGAGAAGCAAGGTAAACCTTGCCAAATGACCCCTCTCCAAGAAGTTTATGGAAGTTGAAGCTGCCCAAAGTCAGTGGCTTCCTGATGGTTTGGATTCCACTCGGGCTAGCTTCTTCCTCCTTCGCCACACGAGGTGAAACATCAGAAAGCTGATATCCCGGCGCTGGTTCCCCAGCTACTTCCTCCACCACATGACCAGAATCATCAGCTCCTAAGTCCACATCGACAAAAGCTGAAGCATCCGACAACTGATATCCCGGCGCTGGTTCCCCAGCTACTTCCTCCACCACATGACCAGAATCATCAGCTTCTTCCGCTTCGCCAACATCCAAGGTGGAGACATCCGATAACTGATATCCCGGCGCTGGTTCCCCAGCTACTTCCTCCACCACTTGACCGGATTCATCAGCCTCTTCCTTCTCCTCCACATCCACACGAGGTGAAACATCAGAAAGCTGATATCCTGGCGCTGGTTCCCCAGCTACTTCCTCCACCACATGACCGGAATCATCAGCTCCTAAGTCCACATCGACAAAAGCTGAAGCATCCGACAACCGATATCCCGGCGCTGGTTCCCCAGCTACTTCCTCCACCACATGACCAGAATCATCAGCTTCTTCCGCTTCACCAGCATCCAAGGGGGAGACATCCGATAACAGATATCCCGGCGCTGGTTCCCCAGCTACTTCCTCCACCACATGACCGGAATCATCAGCCTCTTCCTTCTCCTCCACATCCACACGAGGTGAAACATCAGAAAGCTGATATCCTGGCGCTGGTTCCCCAGCTACTTCCTCCACCACATGACCGGAATCATCAGCTTCTTCCGCTTCGCCAACATCCAAGGGGGAGACATCCGATAACTGATATCCCGGCGCTGGTTCCCCAGCTACTTCCTCCACCACATGACCAGAATCATCAGCTCCTAAGTCCACATCCACAAAAGGTGAAACATCCGACAACTGATATCCCGGCGCTGGTTCTCCAGCTACTTCCTCCACCACATGACCGAAATCATCAGCTTCTTCCGCTTCACCAGCATCCAAGGGGGAGACATCCGATAACTGATATCCCGGCGCTGGTTCCCCAGCTACTTCCTCCACCACATGACCGGAATCATCAGCCTCTTCCTTCTCCTCCACATCCACACGAGGTGAAACATCAGAAAGCTGATATCCTGGCGCTGGTTCCCCAGCTACTTCCTCCACCACATGACTGGAATCATCAGCTTCTTCCGCTTCGCCAACATCCAAGGGGGAGACATCCGATAACTGATATCCCGGCGCTGGTTCCCCAGCTACTTCCTCCACCACATGACCAGAATCATCAGCCTCTTCCTTCTCCTCCACATCCACGTGAGGTGAAACATCAGAAAGCTGATATCCTGGCGCTGGTTCCCCAGCTACTTCCTCCACCACATGACCAGAATCATCAGCTCCTAAGTCCACATCCACAAAAGGTGAAACATCCGACAACTGATATCCCAGCGCTGGTTCCCCAGCTACTTCCTCCACCACATGACCGAAATCATCAGCTTCTTCTGCTTCGTCAACATCCAAGAGGGAGATATCTGATAACTGATATCCCGATGCTGGTTCCCCAGCTACTTCCTCTACCACATGACCGGAATCATCAGCTTCTTCCTTCTCCTTCACATCCGCACAAGGTGAAACATCAGAAAGCTGATATCCTGGCGCTGGTTCCCCAGCTACTTCCTCCACCACATGACCGGAATCATCAGCTTCTTCCGCTTCGCCAACATCCAAGGGGGAGACATCCGATAACTGATATCCCGGCGCTGGTTCCCCAGCTACTTCCTCCACCACATGACCAGAATCATCAGCTCCTAAGTCCACATCCACAAAAGGTGAAACATCCGACAACTGATATCCCGGCGCTGGTTCTCCAGCTACTTTCTCCACCACATGACCGAAATCATCAGCTTCTTCCGCTTCACCAGCATCCAAGGGGGAGACATCCGATAACTGATATCCCGGCGCTGGTTCCCCAGCTACTTCCTCCACCACATGACCGGAATCATCAGCCTCTTCCTTCTCCTCCACATCCACACGAGGTGAAACATCAGAAAGCTGATATCCTGGCGCTGGTTCCCCAGCTACTTCCTCCACCACATGACTGGAATCATCAGCTTCTTCCGCTTCGCCAACATCCAAGGGGGAGACATCCGATAACTGATATCCCGGCGCTGGTTCCCCAGCTACTTCCTCCACCACATGACCAGAATCATCAGCCTCTTCCTTCTCCTCCACATCCACGTGAGGTGAAACATCAGAAAGCTGATATCCTGGCGCTGGTTTCCCAGCTACTTCCTCCACCACATGACCAGAATCATCAGCTCCTAAGTCCACATCCACAAAAGGTGAAACATCCGACAACTGATATCCCAGCGCTGGTTCCCCAGCTACTTCCTCCACCACATGACCGAAATCATCAGCTTCTTCTGCTTCGTCAACATCCAAGAGGGAGATATCTGATAACTGATATCCCGATGCTGGTTCCCCAGCTACTTCCTCTACCACATGACCGGAATCATCAGCTTCTTCCTTCTCCTTCACATCCGCACAAGGTGAAACATCAGAAAGCTGATATCCTGGCGCTGGTTCCCCAGCTACTTCCTCCACCACATGACCAGAATCATCAGCTCCTAAGTCCACATCCACAAAAGGGGAAACATCCAAAAACTGATATCCCGGCGCTGGTTCCCCAGCTACTTCCTCCACCACATGACCGGAATCATCAGCCTCTTCCTTCTTCTTCACATCCACACGAGGTGAAACATCAGAAAGCTGATATCCCGGCGCTGGTTCCCCAGCTACTTCCTCCACCACATGACCGGAATCATCAGCTCCTAAGTCCACATCAACAAAAGCTGAAGCATCCGACAACTGATATCCTGGTGCTGGTTCCCCAGCTACTTCCTCCACCACATAACCGGAATCATCAGCTTCTTCCACTTCGTCAACATCCAAGGGGGAGACATCCGATAACTGATATCCTGGCGCTGGTTCCCCAGCTACTTCCTCCACCACATGACCGGAATCATCAGCCTCTTCCTTCTCCTCCACATCCACACGAGGTGAAACTTCAGAAAGCTGATATCCTGGCGCTGGTTCCCCAGCTACTTCCTCCACCACATGACCAGAATCATCAGCTCCTAAGTCCACATCCACAAAAGGTGAAACATCCGACAACTGGTATCCCGGCTCTGGTTACCCAGCTACTTCCTCCACCACATGACCGGAATCATCAGCTTCTTCTGCTTCGTCAACATCCAAGGGGGAGATTTCCGATAACTGATATCCCGGCGCTGGTTCCCCAGCTACTTCCTCCACCACATGACCGGAATCATCAGCCTCTTCCTTCTCCTTCACATCCACACGAGGTGAAACATCAGAAAGCTGATATCTTGGCGCTTGTTCCCCAGCTACTTCCTCCACCACACGACCAGAATCATCAGCTCCTAAGTCCACATCCACAAAAGGTGAAACATCCGACAACTGATATCCCGGCGCTGGTTCCCCAGCTACTTCCTCCACCACATGACCGGAATCATCAGCTTCTTCTGCTTCGTCAACATCCAAGGGGGAGATATCCGATAACTGATATCTCGGCGCTGGTTTCCAAGCTACTTCCTCCACCACATGACCGGAATCATCAGCCTCTTCCTTCTCCTTCACATCCACACGAGGTGAAACATCAGAAAGCTGATATCCCGGCGCTGGTTCCCCAGCTACTTCCTCCACCACACGACCAGAATCATCAGCTCCTAAGTCCACATCCACAAAAGGTGAAACATCCGACAACTGATATCCCGGCGCTGATTCCCCAGCTACTTCCTCCACCACATGACTGGAATCATTAGCTTCTTCTGCTTCGTCAACATCCAAGGGGGAGACATCCGATAACTGATATCCCGGCGCTGGTTCCCCAGCTACTTCCTCCACCACATGACCAGAATCATCAGCTTCTTCCTTCTCCTCCACATCCACATAAGGCAAAACATCCGAAAGCTGAAATCCTGGCGCTGGTTTCCCAGCTACTTCCTCCACCACATGACCAGAATCATCAGCCTCTTTTGCTTCCTCCACATAAGGTGAAATAACCGATATCTGATATCCCGGTGCTGGGTCCCCAGCTACTCCTTCCACCACATGACCGGAATCATCCGATACCACATATTCCAGTGCTAATGCAGAACGCCCGGTAGATGGGGCAGGTAGAACAGTCTGCCCAAGAAAGCCCTGATAGAACGCACAGCTGCCTGGGCTCTTCCCCTAGCCGTTGGTTGTGGCTCTGGGTCAGCATTGGCAGCAGGCTGTACAGAGGGCTGCTGAACCTCAAGACTGAGGTTCATTTTGCGATGCCTTTTACAGCAGTGCAACATAATTCACCAATGAGAATCTCACTAATGAGTAAATTGCTCGAGAGCAAAATCAATTGTCTTCACTTGTGCAAGTGGAGACAAAAGTGAGCCTCTCAATGCTCAACCTCTGCTTATATACACACACGGCTATTATGACATCACTTCCCTGACATCACCAGAGGTACACATGGGGCTATTATGACATCACTTCCATGACATCACAAGAGGGGCTCGGTGGAAGCTGATAGGACTTTCCGGCACTTTTCATCAGATTTTATGCTATACGTCAACACTCAAAATACATAAAAGTGGGCGGAGCCAGAACCGACCAACCAGATTTCTTTGCTTGATTTAAATGGGAACAATTAAAAAGGCTGCCATTCTCACAATCTTGATGTCAGGGACCTCGAATATCCCAAATGTGGTCCCTGGGGGTTTCCACTTCGAGTTCTGAAAAAGTGGGCGTAGCCACCAGCAACCAATCAAATTTCATTAATTGATTTTTAATAGAAAAATATAAAACTGCTGCCATTTTTACACGTTAAATGCCAGCATTCACAAACTTTGGAGTGTTAGTCACAGGGTGACTGTGGTTCACAATTAGGGAAAAAAGGGGTGGGGCAACAACAGCCAATCAGATTTCAGTCATTGACCTTAATGAAAAATGATAAACCACTGCTATAATCACAGTTTAAATGCTAGGTGTCCCAAACTTGGCTCAGTTACTCACTGGGTGACTGCGGTCACAAACAGGAAAAGTGGGCGGAGCCACTAACATCCAATCAAATTTCACCTATGCACTTCAATGTAAAACTTTCAAATACTGCCACTCTCACAGTTTTAAAGCCAGAGGTCCAAAACTTGGCACAGACCATGACATGGTGGTTTATGCTAAAATTTAGGAAAAATGGGCAGAGCTTAAATCAGCCAATCAAATGTTACCTATTGCTATTCAATGTCAATATATAAGTTGCTGTCATTCTTTTACTGTTACTGGCAGGGACTTCAAACTTGGCACAGTGACTACAGGGGGACTGGGATAAAAATTTGAAAAGTGGGTGGGGCCAAAAATAGCCAATCAGATTTTCCCTATTGACTTCAATGGGAAAATGTAAACAGCTGTAATTCTCACTGTATTAAAGCCAGAGTTCCCAGACTTGGCACACTGGGTCACTGGGTGACTGGGGTTAAAATTTGACAAGGTGGGCGGAGCCACATACAGCCAATCAGACACATAGCCAACATCCTGTGGTTTCTTCAGAAATTACTCCATCTAGTTCTTCTTATTATTATTAGCGCCCCCCATTTTCTATACGCTACTCCTCCTACAGTTTTAGGGGTACAAGCGCCAAACTTGCCACACTTTTTCGTCTTATAGCAAAGTATGTTGCTTGTGCTTTATTAAGCGATCCCACCCTCCGAGCCCCTGCGGCAGACCCCAGAAGACCCCTTTTTTCGTATTGACTTTGACAGGGAAAAATTTCAAATCGCTGCCACTCGTACAATTTTGAAGCTACACTCCCCATACTCAGACCACATATTGTTGGTGTCACCCCAAATAAAAATATGTATTTTGAGGGGGCACACCAAAGTGGGCGGAGCTACCAGCGGCCAATGAAAATTTAGCAATTTTCTATACGCTACTACTCCCAGAGTTTTAGGAGTATAATTCTGAAACTTTGCACACTTGTTCGGCTCATACCTGAATAGGTTGCTTGTGCTTTGTTAAGCAATCCCACCATCCGAGCCCCTGTGGCGGACCCCCAAAGAACCGATTTTTCCCATAGACTTTCATTGGAAAGTTTGAAACTTCTGCCACTCATACAGCTTTGAAGTTAGACTCTCCAAACTTGGGTCACTTGCTGCCATTTTTACACGTTAAATGCCAGCATTCACAAACTTTGGAGTGTTAGTCACTGGGTGACTGTGGTTCACAATTAGGGAAAAAAGGGGGCGGGGCAACAACAGCCAATCAAATTTCACCCATTGACCTTAATAAAAAATGATAAAATGCTGCTATTATCACTGTTTAAATGCTAGGTGTCCCAAACTTGACTCAGTTACTCACTGGGTGATTGCGGTCAAAAAATAGGAAAAGTGGGCGGAGCCACAAACAGCCAATCAAATTTCACCTATGCACTTCAATGTAAAACTTTCAAATACTGCCACTCTCACAGTTTTAAAGCCAGAGGTCCAAAACTTGGCATAGACCATGACATGGTAGTTTATGTTAAAATTTAGGAAAAATGGGCGGAGCTTAAATCAGCCAATCAAATGTTACCTATTGCTATTCAATGTCAATATATAAGTTGCTGTCATTCTTTTACTGTTACTGGCAGGGACTTCAAATTTGGCACAGCCAGTCACAGGGGGACTGGGATTAAATTTTTTAAAAGTGGGCGGGGCCAAAAACAGCCAATCAGATTTTCCCTATTGACTTCAATGGGAAAATGTAAACAGCTGTAATTCTCACTGTATTAAAGCCAGAGTTCCCAGACTTGGCACACTGGGTCACTGGGTGACTGGGGTTAAAATTTGGCAAGGTGGGCGGAGCCACATACAGTCAATCAAACACATAGCCAACATCCTGTGGTTTCTTCAGAAATGACACCATCTAGTTCTTCTTCTTATTATTATTATTATTATTAGCGTCCCCCATATTCTGTACACTACTCCTCCTACAGTTTTAGGGGTTCAAGCGCCACACTTTCCACACTTATTCGTCCTATAGTGAAGTACGTTGCTTGGGCTTTTTTAAGCGATCCCACCCTCCGCGCCCCTGCGGCAGACCCCAGAAGCCCCCATTTTTCATATTGACTTTGACAGGGAAAAATTTCAAATCGCTGTCACTCTTACAATTTTGAAGCTACACTCCCCAAACTCGGACCACATATTGTTGGTGTCACCCAAAATTAAAATAAGTATTTTGGGGGGCACCCCAAAGTGGGCGGAGCTACCAACAGCCAATGAACATTTAGAAATTTTCTATACGCTACTCCTCCCAGAGTTTTAGGAGTACAATTATGAAACTTTGCACACTTGTTTGGCTCATACCCGAATAGATTGCTTGTGCTTTTTTAAGCAATCCCACCCTCCGTGCCCCTGTGGTGGACCCCCGAAGACCTTATTTTTCCGATAGACTTTAGTTGGAAAACGTGAAACTTCCGCCACTCGTACAGCTTTGAACTTACACTCACCAAACTTGGGTCACTTAGTCATGGGGTGATGCTAAAACATTCTGTCACATTTTGGGGAGCCAAAAAGTGGGCGGAGCCACAAACAACCAATCAGATTTTCCCTATTGACTTCAATGAGATTATGTAAACAGCTGTAATTCTCACAGTATAAAAGCCAAAGTTCCCAAACTTGGCCCACTGGGTCACTGGGTGACTGGGTTTAACATTTAGAAAAAGTGGGCAGAGTCTACCACAGCCAATCAAATTTCAGCCATTCATTTAAATGGGAAAATGTAAAACTGCTGCCGCTTTAGACAGTTAATAGCAGGGTCCTCAAACTTGGTACAGTTGGTCACCAGGGGACTGGGATTAAAATTCAGAAAAGTGGGTGGGGCCAAAACTAACCAGATTTCTTTCATTGATTTGTATGGGAAAAAATAAAAAAGGCTGCCATTCTCACATTATTGATGTCATTGACCTCGAATATCGCAAATGTGGTCGCTGGGGGACATCAACAATGAGAAGCTTAAGTTCAGTTACAATATACCTTTTACTTTCAGAATAGAAGTCACCCAGCACTTCATCTACATCTGCGAGTGCACCAAGAGCTAACGCAACCTCCTCCATACTTTCTGTGGTCCCAACCGCTCCTTCTCCTGAAGCACCCACAGATGTATCAACAGCAGCCTGCCCATCTGCCCCTTTCTCCTCCAGTTTATTCTCTTTACTTTTTATGTCATTTTCTACACAACTTTCTTTTTTTCTACATCCACATTTTCATTTAAAGAAACATTTTCAATCACTTCATCTTCAATTAACAAATTCACACTACCATTCTCATTTTGCATTAATTCAATATTGCAAAACACGGTATCACATTTGACTCTAGTAAGCTTTACTTCCACCTCCCTTCCCATCACTCTGCATAAGCAAATCACAGTTCCCTTTGGCTAAGGATACAGTTCCCAAAACATTAGTGTAATGATCCGCTCAGCTGGCTGCACAGGCAGACAGCTGTTTGACTGTTCCTCAAGTCTGTGGGCTGCCGGTCTCTGGAAGAGAGACCTGTCTTCACTTTGCAAGTTTCAGACCTGCTCTGCTGCTGAGGAATTTGCATACATTTGTCATGCAAATTATCTAGCCACCTCCTTTGAAGGCTTGAAGCATAAATACCATGTGATCCCACAATCCTTTGCTGGTCATGATGGTTTGTTAATATACTCCTGGAGTGTCAGCCTTGCTATTGTTTGCTAAAGATTATCTTAGAGTAATTCCTGGGGACTGCACTAGGCAATCCTTCTAGTGCAGTCAGTTTGTATTATCTGTATTGCCTGTCTTGTCTTGTCCTTGCGATTGCACTGTCGCCAGCGGTTGGCGATGGTGAATCGTTTGGTCCAGTACCTGGATCACACTTGCTCTAGCGGTAGTGGCAGTGGATCTCTCTAGTCTATGTCTTGGAGTTTTACCGTAGCTGCGGTTGCTATTGGTTGCTCCTTCTGTCTGTCTTGCCGTGTGGATCGCACTCGCTCTGGCGGTAAGAGCAGTGGAGCCTGCTAGGCCTATTTCTGTACTTGGATCACACTTGCTCTGGTGAAAAAGAGCAGTGGTTCCTACTAGCTCCGTTTCTGTACTTGGATCACACTTGCTCTGGTGGAAAAGAGCAGTGGATCCTGCTAGCTTTGTTTCTCTACTTGGTTCACACTCGCTCTGGCGGAAAGAGCACTGGATCCTTCCTGTCCTATCCCTGAACCCAGATCGCACTCACTCTGGCGGAAGAGCGGTGGATCTTATCTGACCTATTCCTGTTTTCCGTTCGTCTGTCTGGAGCAAACGCTTGCGGTTGTCTGCGGTAAGGCAGCCGTTTAGTAAGCGTTCCTGTTATTTGTGTCCATTTGTGTTCATTTGTTAGTCAGGGTGGCGTGCTTGTCTCTGTTGCGCTTAACGTGTGGAGACTGGGCCGTAAACGCGCTTGTCGCTGTTGTGCCTAATGCGCGGTGACCGCGTTTAGGTCTTGCGTTTGTTATTTTCGTTGACATTCTCATTGTATGATATGCTGTGTCTTTCTCTCTGCTCCTGTGTTTAACCTTTGCTCTGTCTTGTGTCACTATTGGCAATCGCCATTCTTGTGATTGCGTTCCTACTTTGTTTGTGCTGTTGTGTGTTCACCGTCGCTGGTTGGCGACTAGATTGGTGCACACACATACATTCTGTCCCTGTGCTCATTCTCACTGGCAATCGCATCTCTTGCGATTGCGTTCTCACTTGGTTTCCACTGTTGTGTGTTCGCCATCGCTGGTTGGCGACTAGATTGGTGGACATACATACATTTCTTATCTGTGCTTATTCAGTCTTGTGTCGCTGTTAGCAATCACCATCTCTTGCGATTGCTTTCCCACCTGGTCTTCACGGTTGTGTGTTCATCGTCGCTCTGGCGACTAGATTGGTGGACGCACATACACCCTGTCTCTGTGCTCTCTCTCTTTAAGGGCTATCTTGCCCTGCATTGCTTCCCCTCATACAATTCCTATCTGGCATCTGTGGCTGGGCAGAGGATCTGTTCCTCTGCACTCCACAGCTCCATCTGCCGGCAGGAATTCCCCTCTACAGGTGCATAGCACCATTGCTGGGTTCTCTCAGATTATACGCTTGTGGAGGATTTCCGCAGTGTCAGCGCGCATCCTGTGCGTTGACCACGGGAATAATTCCTCAATCGTTACAATTAGACTTGGGTTTCTCACCCTCTGATTGCTCATCTTCTCGACCAACACACGCTTCTCCACCTTTTCCAGCAGGCTTATTTACTTTACTTTCAATTTCTTTTTTTTTTTTTAAATTCTTTATTTAGATCAAAAGGCAGGTTAACAGGTATAAAACAGTAGTCCTGTACACTCTTGGACTTTTAAAACAATAGCATATAAGAGTGTGATCTACAGGATATTTGTGTATGCATCAACCACATGCACTACTCATAAACTCAAATATAGCTTATTATGTTAGGTGGACAGGGAAGGCAGTCATAAGCCAAAACCCTCAACAGCCTGTGAAGTACATCCCAGGCCCATGCGTATCATGAGCAAACCCTCTCCCCTGTCCCCCTCTCTGACCACCTATGATCTTTTTTTAACAATTTTATCAATAAACTGATAAACATATATTTAACTGAAACAACCCGATTTTCTTACCTAGGGCGGCATATGTTTCCCCTAAGTAGGCAATAAACACTCCGCCCCATATAAATCTAATAAAATTACACGACAACACACCACTTCCTAGCTGCAGACGTAATGCCACACAGTTCAAAGTAAGTACCATCAACCACCAGGCCTCTGCCCTCCCTCAGTAAAGGCTGCCTTGTTCTGCTACTCGTCCCTCAATATTGTACCCATTTCCTCAGAGTCACGTATACCAGACCAGTACCTCCAAGTCTTCCAGAACTTCTCAAGGTCATTATTAGAAATATGTGCCATATTTTCCATCAGATATGTCCGGTCCATTTCTGCAACCACATCTTTAATACCAGGAGGAGCAGGGTTTCGCCAACGCCTGACTATCACACACTTTGCTGCATTTAGGATATGTCTTACTACAGATTTTTTGTATTTTTTATAAGACCAGGAGTTTACGTGTAAGATATAGAAACCTATGGTGAAGGGGATGTCTCCGTCAATGACCAGTTTCACCAGGCTTTCTACTTTTCTCCAGAAGGTGTTTAATTTGGAACATGACCACAGAATATGTGATAACGTCCCTCTTTCTGTGGAGCATCTCCAGCAGTCTGGGCTGATTGAGGGGAAGATCCTATGGAGTTTACAGGGTGTTAAATACCATCTGGTCAGGATTTTGTAGTTAACTTCCTGGATACTTGCGGCCCTGGAAGATTTGTGGGTGAAGGTACAAATCCTAGTCCTTTGGGCTGAACTAAGAGGCATTCCCACCTCCACCTCCCATTTATCAAAGAATGACATTGCTGGGGTGGTCTGAGCAATTAGTAGCGAGTAAATAGTTGAGAGAGTTTTCTGAACAGGCTCGCCCTCAGAGCACAGCTCTTCAAAGATGGAGGGTTTTCTAACCTCTGATGGCGAAATTCTAAGGCTACGTAGGTAGTATCTAATTTGGAATAGGGTCCACCAATTAAAGTTCAAGGCTGGATATTGAAGTTGTAGGTCTTCTAACGTCAACCAGTTATTCAGGGAACAGAATTTTCCTAAAGTCAGCCTATCCTGTGATCTAGGAGGTCTGTTATCTCGATTAAAGGCCAGGCGTAGTTCTGGGTTGTGTGAGAGCGGGAGTAAGGGCGAAGGTAGAGGTGACATTTCTGGTAAATGTCTGACTCTGCTGAGGCATTTAAAAGTATAGATACTCAGGGGAGAAAATTGCAGCTCCCTTGTGTCATGTCCCTTCATCCATAGAAAGTCTAGTGGGGAATACATCGTTAGTCCCGTTTCTAATGCAGTCCATTGTTTAGTGCCTCTGTGTCTAGCCCAGTCCACTACTCTGGTTAGAACGGCCGCATAGTGGTATAGCCTGACATTGGGTACTGCTAGGCCTCCTGTTTGCTTGGTGCTATACAAAATCTCTCTCTTAATTCTAGGTGGTTTGCCTTTCCAGACATATCTGTTGAAAAGAGATTGAAAACGTGTCAGGAAGCTCGAAGGTATCGGTATTGGCAGTGTCTGAAATAAGTACAGAAGACGTGGCATGACATTCATTTTTAAAACAGCAATACGCCCTAGCCAGGATAGATGTGGAAAGTTCCATCTCTCTAGGTCACCCGCTATGGTTTTAAACATGCGCGGGAAGTTTAGAGCAAAGGTTTCGCAGGGAGAGTGTGAAATATTGGTACCCAAATAGCGTATATATTGCGTATTCCATCTAAAGGGGAACTTCTGCTCTAGCCCCTGTCTGACCAGTTCAGGGATTCCTACATTATATGCCTCACATTTGTCGAGGTTTATCTTAAATGCTGACAGTTTTCCAAAGATATTGAATTCTTCTAGTAGTCTAGCAAGGGATATGTCTGGCTCTGTAAGGAAGAACAGCAAATCGTCCGCGTATGCGGCTACTTTATTGCTAGATTCTCCCACCTCGATCCCTTTAATTTCCCGGCAGGCCCTAACATGGTTAAGGAACGGCTCCAACGCCAATGCAAATATCAACGGTGACAGAGGGCACCCTTGGCGCGTGCCATTTCTAATGGGTAACAATTTTGACAGTTCTCCATTAGCTTTAATTCTTGCTGTAGGATTCGAGTACAAGACACTGATTGCAGACAGCATACGAGGGCCTACCCCAGTGTTTTTAAGTGTTGCCATAATCCAGTCCCAGCTCACCCGGTCGAAGGCCTTTTCGGCGTCAGTGGAAAGTAACATACAGGGAGTATTTCTAGACCGGGCAAGCTGTAACAGAACCTGGGCTCTGATGGTATTGTCTCTTGCCTCTCTATGGGGTATGAATCCCACTTGGTCCCAATGTACTAAAAGATTCATGTGTTGGGCCAATCTGTTTGCCAATGCTTTAGCAAATATTTTTATATCTATGTTTAGCAAAGATATTGGCCTATAACTGCTACAACTAGATGGATCTTTGTCGGGTTTTGGGATCACCGTTATATGTGACTCCAGCATATGTGTCGAAAAATTCGTGTTGATCTTGTCATCTGCGACAGAGTTAAATAGTCTGCACAGGTAAGGGGTCAGGGTTCCTTTAAACTTTTTATAGTAGTCAGCCGAGAAGCCATCCGGCCCCGGGGCTTTCCCAGTTTTTATACTTGCAATTACATCATTAATTTCCATTTCAGTGAATGGAGCCTCTAATTCTTCAACTGTGTCTGCGTCTAAGTGGGGGAGTCTAGCTGCTGCAAGATAGTTTTCAATGGCCTCCTGTCTCCCTTGTATGTCCCGAGAGCCATCTCTGAGTGATAAGTTGTATAAGTTGGTGTAGAATTTTTGGAAGCTATTGGCAATGGAGCCGCTCCTAACATGTTTTACTCCCCTCTCATCTATTATCTGGGGTATATATGTCCTCTGTTGTTGCTGTTTAAGGGCCCTTGCCAGCAACTTCCCTGGTTTATTACCTAGAGTGTAGTACATATTCTGACATCTGTAGGCCGCCTGTTTGGCGTACTCCTGTAGAAAGGTATTTAGCTTCCTTCTTTTTTCTTGCAAGAGTGTCAAGTCTGTCTGCCTTGGGCTCCGCTTATGTTTTTGTTCTAGACAATGAATCTCCTCTATTAGTGTCTGAATGGCCTGGTTTCTTTCCTTCTTACGCTTTGCCCCCAGTTGAATAAAGTACCCCCTCAATACACATTTGTGCGCATCCCACAGTGACGTAGGGGATATATCTCCACTGTCGTTAATTGCAAAGTACGCCTCTAGTTCTTTTAGGACACTTATACTTGCTGTTTCATCGTGGAGAATGGATGCATTTAGTCTCCATGTAAACGGGAGCTCCCTTTTATGCCTGCAGTTAAGAGTGACACATACCGGGGCGTGGTCAGAGTAGGAGATCACTCCAATGTCCGCCAAAATATGTTCGGTCAGCAGGTTGTGAGATATTAGAATATAGTCTATTCTGCTGTAGGTTTGGTGGACATTGGAGTAATAAGTAAAATCTTTTGTGTCTGGGTGAGACAACCTCCACACATCAATTAATTGTCGTTCATGTAGCATGCGTTTAATCTTATTTACTTTTGCAAAGGACAGAGAGGCCTTGCCCTGAGAGTTATCAATTTTAGGGTTTAGTGTTGTATTAAGATCTCCCCCCAGTATGATGCTACCCTCTGCAAAGGAGTCCAGGGCTTCTAAAAATTTAGCAAGGAAAGAAACCTGATCCATATTGGGTGCATAAACGGAGCACAAGGTATATTTGAGATCTTTTATGAGACACTTTACTAGGACAAATCTTCCATCAACGTCAGACTTCACCTCTAGCATAGTAAACGGTAGGTTTTTATGGATTAGTATAGCGACACCTTTTGTCTTTGTAATCGGGGAGACTCCCAGGAAGGAGATTGGATAGTTTTTGTCCCGAAAGGCGGGGTGGTTACCTGTCTTAAAATGTGTTTCTTGTAAAAACACAATTTGTGCATTTTGTTTCATCATATCTTTTAGGAGAATTCTCCTTTTTTCTGGGGTATTGAGGCCTCTGGCGTTGATGGAAATACATTTCACTCCTGCCATATATATGGCCTGTCGTCTACAGCTTCAGTGTGTGTCATGTGGGTACAAACAGAGAATCCGGGTTGAAAATATATAACCAAACATATGTCCTTCAACATGAAGGAAAAACTAATAACAGCTATTGCCCACTTTTGGGTTAAGACTACGCGAGTCTCCCTATGTGGGGTCCGATCAACCATTGTCAGCGTAGAGGATGGGACTCCCCCGATCCTCATCGCCCAGTGCATTTTATCTAAATAGTAAACAACCGATTATAACAACTAGTAAAACCATTCCAGGGTACACCTTTCTAACCAGGTACCTGTAGCCTACCGTATCCCCACTCGCACATCCTTCCCAGCTTCCCCACTTTTGCATCTGGTGACGTCCCCTATCCCATTTCCTTCATGCATAGACGTAGCAATACTGGCCCTGTCAGATGGGGGGAAAAGGCCCAAAATACGTACATCCTCAATTTGGTCAAGCCCCCGTTTCTTTGCTATATCCACATAATCACTTCCAAAGTGACTCTATGAATTGCACTATCCCTGGGGTCCGCCATCCCAGGCTCCCTCCCCATCCTACAGTGCTTACGAGTTGGCCTATTCCCACGAGTACATGTAATATGCCACCATTACAGTTATGAACATTAATCCCTGTTATCAGGAGCGTACATGTGTCCAGTGGACAGGTTGCCGAGCTCACATAACCCGGTGTCATAAGTAACGTATATATCGAGCGAACAAATTAGCATACGAGGGCCCCAAGCCATGTGCCATTTCCAGAGATGCACGTACAGACGTGCGCCGTCTTCCGGGTGCCAAGTGGCAAAATTGTTCCGGTAGGAAGGTCTCCATAATGAAAATAAACATCAGCAGGGGGCTCATTCACATAGCTGGTTAGTCCATTCCCTGTTGTTCGCTTTCAAAAGTATGGCCACCGCGTAGTTATTCACATGGGGGTTTCATATGGCGGCTATATGGGCTGAACCAACTCCATAGGAGGAAGATGGTCTGAACAGTCTACATAGTAGAGATAAGACAAATAAGGCTACAGTACCTGGTCCGTTGCAATGCATTAGAGATAAGATAGCTTAAGGTGAGTCATCATTACCACCATTACGCGGGTTCGACCTCTTACGCCTGTTCCTTTGCGGTAGACCTAGGACCATTTGATCGGGATTCCATTCCGGGAGCTCCACCGGTTGTAGCTGTAGGGCCTCGAACAGCTCTGGGAGATCTGAAGGACTGCGAAGAATATGGGCCTTGTTATCCTCCATGATTACCAGGTGAAACGGGAAGCCCCACCGATATTTCCAGCCTTTATCCACTATCAGCTTCAGCAGCGGTTGTAGGGCTCTTCTCTGGGCTAAGGTTCCCGGAGCCAAATCTTGGAAGAGCTGCACTTTGTGGCCTTCGTATTCAATGCTATCTCTCTGCCTGGCAGTTTGCATGATGGCGTCTTTCAGGCTGTAGTGATGCAGTTTGCAGATTATGTCACGTGGTGGATCTCCCTCCGCCGGCTTAGGCCTCAGAGCTCTATGTGCCCGGTCGAATTTGATGACCTCTTCAGCCGGGCGGTTTAGAACACCGTTGAAAATCACCGTTAGTGCTGGTTCTATTTGTGCTGCGTCATAGGTCTCCGGCATCCCTCTCACCCTTATGTTGCAGCGACGACTGCGGTTCTGCAAGTCTTCCAGGCCCGAGCGCAGCAAGGCATTGGTCGTGGATTGCTGTTCTTTCTCCTTTTTTAGTTTTTTCACATCAGCTTTTAGGTCGTCCAGGTCACTCTCCAAGCGTGCTATTCTGGAGTCATGTAGTTCGACCTCATCTTGTACCACCTGTAGTTCTGCCCGAGAAGCCGCCGTGATACGGTCTGCCAGGTCGGAGAGGTCATCCTTAGTAGGTAAGGTGTGGAGGAAGTCACGTATTTCGTTTAGGGACTTCACCGTGGCAGCCTCAGTATCTGCCATCTTCGCTGCTTTGCTAGCGGATGGGGAGGCGTCGGCCATTTTGACTGGTGTCTGCGTCGCTTCGTTTCTCCTGAGAGATTTTACGACCTGTTGCTGTGTCTCTTGTGTCTTCCGCGGGGTGGGTTTCACTCCTGTTTTATTCTTGGATTTCCCTGGCATGCTGCAGGACTTCTACTTGTAATAAATTCGATTGTTTTAGCTAGTATTGGGCGGCTGGACCGGGAGCTCTAAGGAAACGTGTCTTCACGGCTGCATGGCTGGCTCCGCCCCCTTTACTTTCAATTTCATAGCCATCTTTAACTTCTTCTATAACCACTTTTTTCTGTTTCCTTGCATTACCTCGGGTGACAACACCACTCTGCGCTCTAATAGCTGCTTCAGCAAGTTCTTTTTTTAACAGTAAAGTTTTTTTTTTTTTTTTTAAAGAACATTACAACACAATGTGATAGAACAATAAGGTACAGTTGTGGTTATCATTACAAGACAATCCATTGGAGAGATTCCTGATACAAACCCTCTTAAATGTCAAGTATAGTATAGTTACATAAACACCGTTATAGTAACAGGTTAGTGTTACATATTGGATTGCCAGTATCCAAGAAACCGCCCTGTAGAGGAGAAGACAAGAGTGGAGAAGAGAGAAGGAAAAGAGAAAAAGAAGAAAGAAGAGATGACCGTCCGTACCCCGAGCCGCCCCCGACCCCTACCTCCGCATGGCCTAATCCTCATAGGTCAGAGAGACTAAAATTATTATATCAGTATTGGAATAAATTCAGAGTCCGTAGGGTCCATAATTCTGGTCTCCCATATGCCCCAGATTTTATGGTATTTCTTTGGGCATCTCCTATTCAGGTATGTAGTTTTATATAGAGGCATAGAGGAGTTGATAGCTTTAGCCCATATTTCCAGTGTAGGAACGGAAGATTTTTTCCATAATTTAAGTATTTCTTTGCGAGCTTGGAAACAGAGGGTTTTAACCAATATCTGTTTGTGGTGAGTTAGTATGTCCTCCTCCATTTTTCCGAGTAACAGGAGGCCTGGATCCAGCGGGAGAGCAACCTTCACTAGTCTATTAATTATGGATAGTACGTCTTTCCAGAAGGGGACAATCCTAGGACACGTCCAAAACATATGCACGAAAGAGCCTCGGTCCGCCTGGCATCTCCAGCAGACGTCCGAAAAAGATTGGTCCATCCAGTGCATACGCTCCGGCGTATAGTAGGCTTGGTGTAGAAACTTAGTCTGAACTAGTTGGTCTCTGGCTGAAATGACCGAGGTCGGGTATAGTTCTAAGACTTCGTCCCAGTCGTCCCTTTCCAATCCTGTCACCACCTGTTGCCATTTGTTGAAGCATTTATCAAGTTTAGTGTTGTTAAGAGTTAAAAGTGCTAGATATATTGCTGAGAGTACCTTAGGTAAGTCTCTAGTTAAAAGTAGTTTTTCTAAATCGTCCATGGTAAGTATTGGAGGGGATCTTCCAAATTGTGAAGAGTAGGCATGCTTAAGTTGGAGGTAACGGAAAAAGTGTGAGTTTGGTAGGTTAAATTGTGATTTTAAGGAATCAAATGTTAAAATTGTTTGCCCCTGTTGTATGTGAGCTAGTGTTTTGATTCCAAAGCTCGCCCAGATTACTGGGTCCGGAATAGTCATGAAGTGTTGAAGCTGGGTGTTTCCCCATAGCGGGGTATGTGGTGAAAGTACACCTTCCCTCGCCAGCGGGGCCCTAGCCGCCCTCCATGCCTTCCACACCGTTAACATAGCTTGCGTGGTTTGTGAAGAGCATTTAGGACCTCTATAGGGTAAGTTTGTTAATTTTTCGTACGAGCCCAGGATTGCAGCCTCTATGGTGGTTGCAGGTTTGAGCTCATCTTGCGAAAACCACCAGCGGGTCGTTACTAGTATAGAAGCCCAAAAGTATTTCTGAAAATTTGGCATGGCTAGCCCCCCTCTGTTTTTTGGCAAACATAAGATATCCAGAGCTATGCGGGGCTGCTTACCCGCCCAAATAAATCTAAGTAGGATAGAGTCTAGTTTTTTGAAAAAAATTTGCGTAAGCCAAATTGGGGATTGTCGAAAGACATAAGTAAATTTAGGCAGGTAGATCATTTTTATTAAATTTATTCGGCCTATCAGGGTCAATGGCAATTTTCCCAGATTCTACATTTACTCTCCAGCGACTGTATTATAGGGTCAATATTCAGCTTTTGGTAAGCAGTGGTGTCCTTGGTAACCTGCACTCCAAGATACTTGAATTGAGAGACTGATTGCAGTGGGGTGGGAGGGGCCAGACTATTAAGAGTAGGGGAGTCTAGATGGAATAAGGTTGATTTGGACCAGTTAATCCTAATTCCGGATGTTTCCCCAAAGGTGTTAAAATTTTTTAGAGCAGCTGTTAGAGACGAGGTATAGTTGCTGAGGTATAGAAGGACATCATCCGCATATAGGGAGATTTTCTCCTCCAGATTGCCTATTTTAAGCCCCTGGACAGTGCTGGACTGTCGGATATAAGCAGCCACAGGCTCCATTGCCAAGGCAAAGAGGGCTGGGGATAAAGGGCAACCTTGCCTCGTGCCCCTCTTCAATTCAAAAGGTTGTGAGATATTATTGCCTGTTTTAATTCTAGCAGTGGGGGTTGCATATAAAAGTTGTACCCATTTTAGGAAGTTTTCCCCAAACCCAAATCTACGTAGCACTGCCCACAGATATCGCCATTCTACTGAGTCAAAAGCTTTCTCTGCATCGAGAGAGGCTATAGCTCTCTGTCCTATATTGGAGTGTTCAGTCTGGATATTCGTGAGCAGTCTCCTTATGTTTATGTCCGTCCCCTTACCGGGCATGAACCCTGACTGGTCCTGGTGAACCAAGTGCATTATAATCTTATTTAGGCGAGTGGCCAGAATTTTGGCCAGGATTTTGGCATCTACATTTATCAGGGATATTGGTCGATATGACGAGCATATGAGTGGATCCTTACCCAATTTAAGAATGACTATTATAAGTGCTTCTGACATGAAGGGAGGAAGGGACCCGCCAGCAAGGGAGCCCCGAAAGGTGTTTTGAAGTTTAGGTGCTAGTAGTTTAGTGTATTTTTTGTATTGTTCCACTGGGAGGCCATCTACCCCAGGGGATTTCTTAGATTGCATAGATCCTATTGCATCAGAGATTTCATCTATTGTGAAGGGTTCCTCTAGCAGTTTTAAGTCAGTGTCCGACAATGTGGGTAATATAATCCCTGCTAGGTATTGGTCTATGTCTGTATCAGCTATTGTCAGTCTACTAGAATATAAGTCCTTGTAGAAGTTGAAGAAAGTGTTATTGATCAGAAGAGGATCGGTTGTGACTGAGTAGTCGGGTAGTCGTATTGATGGGATGACCGAAGGATTTGTTGGGTCTCTGGATAGCCAGGCCCGCATACTGCCGTTCCTGTCACCTTGCTCAAATATCCTTTGTTTTTGATCTAGCAGGGACTTCTTTGCTGTATTTATCCTATATAGTTCAAGTTCCTGGAGCGCTAGCTGCCAATTCCTATATATGGTATCATTGGTGGTTCGGATAAATTCTGCTTCCAGCTGCATCGCTATTTGCTCTTTCCACTGGACCAAAGTCTTAGCCTGTCCCCTAGCTACCCCAATAGCTTCCATGTACTGCCCCCTCAAAACAGCCTTGCTAGCATCCCATTCAATTTGTGTAGAGGATGAGCCCTGATTGTCTTCCCAATAAGCCCGTATTTTGCGTTTAATTATGTCATGTATAGTTGGGTTGGCTATCCAATGGTTAGACAGGCGCCACAGACGATCTCCCTGAGACAGTCCCGTGGTAAGAGTCAACTCCAATGGAGCGTGGTCAGATATGCCGCGAGCCAGAAAGCTAGAAGACTTTATCAAAGGGAGAGCGTCCACTGATACCAGCCCAAGATCTATCCTAGAGAGAGTAGCATGCGTAGTAGAGTGGCAGGAAAAAGCTCTCACCCCCGGGTGCTTCCATCTCCACACATCTGTAAAATTGCAAGTATTGATCCATCTAGTAAAATCTAGTGTATCTTTAGTAGAAGGTTTAAGCCTGTCCAAAGTAGGATCAGGAACCAGGTTAAAGTCCCCACAGATAATTATTTTAGAAGCAGGCATCTGCGCTATCTGAGCCATAATGTTATCGAGAATATTAGGGTCTGCTGGGGGAGGTAAATACACATTAACAAGTATCAACTGTATGTTGGATATGGTTGCATGCAGGATAATATATCTTCCGTTCGGATCGATTTTAAGGTGATGCATTTTAAATGGAATATTTTTGTAGATTAGTATAGATACTCCCCTGGAGTAGGTTGAATAAGTGGAGTGATAAGCGTGAGCCACCCAAGGTTTTTTAAGCGCCAGTATCTTACTTCCCAGCAAGTGAGTTTCTTGCAATAAGCATACATGCGGGGAATGTTGTTTGAGAAAGTTTAGGACCAGTGAACGTTTTATTTTAGATCCAAGACCACGGACATTCCACGAGAGTAAGTTAAGTGTAGCCATATGAGTTACATTTGGAGATAATAGCTCTCTCCGCGGGATATAAGGGGCCGGCATTGCCAGTCTCATCGCGCTTTCCATCAGGGAAAGGTGCTTTGGCTAGATAGTAGCATTGATGAGTTTACTGTAAGAGAAAGTGAAGGCTAGGGTCTATACCAGTTCCCATGTGAAGATTATTCATTAACAGGTGGTGATATACATTACACTCAGTGTATATTAACCACTTGAGGACCACAGTCTTTCTACCCCTTAAGGACCGGCCACTTTTTTTCCATTCAGACCACTGCAGCTTTCACGGTTTATTGCTCGCTCATACAACCTACCACCTAAATGAATTTTGGCTCCTTTTCTTGTCACTAATAAAGCTTTCTTTTGGTGCTATTTGATTGCTCCTGCGATTTTTACTTTTTATTATATTCATCAAAAAAGACATGAATTTTGGCAAAAAAATGATTTTTTTAACTTTCTGTGCTGACAATTTTCAAATAAAGTAAAATTTCTGTATACATGCAGCGCGAAAAATGTGGACAAACATGTTTTTGATTAAAAAAAAACCATTCAGTGTATATTTATTGGTTTGGGTAAAAGTTATAGCGTTTACAAACTATGGTGCCAAAAGTGAATTTTCCCATTTTCAAGCATCTATGACTTTTCTGACCCCCTGTCATGTTTAATGAGGGGCTAGAATTCCAGGATAGTATAAATACCCCCCAAATGACCCCATTTTGGAAAGAAGACATCCCAAAGTATTCACTGAGAGGCATAGTGAGTTCATAGAAGATATTATTTTTTGTCACAAGTAAGCGGAAAATGACACTTTGTGACAAAAAAAAAAGACAAAAAAAAAAGAATCCATTTCTTCTAACTTGCGACAAAAAAAAATGAAATCTGCCACGGACTCACCATGCCCCTCTCTGAATACCTTGAAGTGTCTACTTTCCAAAATGGGGTCATTTGTGGGGTGTGTTTACTGTCCTCGCATTTTGGGGGGTGCTAATTTGTAAGCACCCCTGTAAAGCCTAAAGGTGCTCATTGGACTTTGGGCCCCTTAGCGCAGTTAGGCTGCAAAAAAGTGCCACACATGTGGTATTGCCGTACTCAAGAGAAGTAGTAGAATGTATTTTGGGGTGTATTTTTACACATACCCATGCTGGGTGGGAGAAATATCTCTGTAAATGACAATTTTTTCATTTTTTTTACACACAATTGTCCATTTACAGAGTTATTTCTCCCACCCAGCATGGGTATGTGTAAAAATACACCCCAAAACACATTGTACTACTTCTCCCGAGTACGGCGATACCACATGTGTGGCACTTTTTTGCACCCTAACTGCGCTAAAGGGCCCAAAGTCCAATGAGTACCTTTAGGATTTCACAAGTCATTTTGCGGAATTTGATTTCCAGACTACTCCTCACGGTTTAGGGCCCCTAAAATGCCAGGGCAGTATAGGAACCCCACAAATGACCCCATTTTAGAAAGAAGACACCCCAAGGTATTCCGTTAGGAGTATGGTGAGTTCATAGAAGATTTTATTTTTTGTCAAAAGTTAGCGGAAAATTGATTTTTATTGTTTTTTTCACAAAGTGTCATTTTCCACTAACTTGTGACAAAAAATAAAATCTTCTATGAACTCACCATACTCCTAACGGAATACCTTGAGGTGTCTTCTTTCTAAAATGGGGTCATTTGTGGGGTTCCTATACTGCCCTGGCATTTTAGGGGCCCTAAACCGTGAGGAGTAGTCTGGAAATCAAATTCCGCAAAATGACCTGTGAAATCCTAAAGGTACTCATTGGACTTTGGGCCCTTTAGCGCAGTTAGGGTGCAAAAAAGTGCCACACATGTGGTATCGCCGTACTCGGGAGAAGTAGTACAATGTGTTTTGGGGTGTATTTTTACACATACCCATGCTGGGTGGGAGAAATAACTCTGTAAATGGACAATTGTGTGTAAAAAAATCAAAAGATTGTCATTTACAGAGGTATTTCTCCCACCCAGCATGGGTATGTGTAAAAATACACCCCAAAACACATTGTACTACTTCTCCCGAGTATGGCAATACCACATGTGTGGCACTTTTTTGCACCCTAACTGCGCTAAAGGGCCCAAAGTCCAATGAGTACCTTTAGGATTTCACAGGTCATTTTGCGAAATTTGATTTCCAGACTACTCCTCACGGTTTAGGGCCCCTAAAATGCCAGTTCAGTATAGGAACCCCACAAATGACCCCATTTTAGAAAGAAGACACCCCAAGGTATTCCGTTAGGAGTATGGTGAGTTCATAGAAGATTTTATTTTTTGTCACAAGTTAGTGGAAAATGACACTTTGTGAAAAAAACAATAAAAATCAATTTTCCGCTAACTTTTGACAAAAAATAAAATCTTCTATGAACTCACCATACTCCTAACGGAATACCTTTGGGTGTCTTCTTTCTAGAATGGGGTCATTTGTGGGGTTACTATACTGCCCTGGCATTTTAGGGGCCCTAAACCGTGAGGAGTAGTCTTGAAACCAAATGTCGCAAAATGACCTGTGAAATCCTAAAGGTACTCATTGGACTTTGGGCCCCTTAGCGTACTTAGGGTGTAAAAAAGTGCCACACATGTGGTACCGCCGTACTCAGGAGAAGTAGTATAATGTGTTTTGGGGTGTATTTTTACACATACCCATGCTAAGTGGGAGAAATATCTCTGTAAATGACAATTGTTTGATTTGTTTTACACACAATTGACCATTTACATAGAAATTTCTCCCACCCAGCATGGGTATGTGTAAAAATACACCCCAAAACACATTATACTACTTTTCCTGAGTACGGCGGTACCACATGTGTGACACTTTTTTGCAGCCTAGGTGCGCTAAGGGGCCCAACGTCCTATTCACGGGTCATTTTGAGGCATTTGTTTTCTAGACTACTCCTCGCGGTTTAGGGCCCCTAAAATGCCAGGGCAGTATAGGAACCCCACAAGTGACCCCATTTTAGAAAGAAGACACCCCAAGGTATTCCGTTAGGTGTATGGCGAGTTCATAGAAGATTTTATTTTTTGTCACAAGTTAGTGAAAAATGACACTTTGTGAAAAAAACCCAATAAAAATCAATTTCCGCTAACTTTTGACAAAAAATAAAATCTTCTATGAACTCGTCATACACCTAACAGAATACCTTGGGGTGTCTTTTTTTCTAAAATGGGGTCACTTGTGGGGTTCCTATACCGCCCTGGCATTTTACGGGCCCAAAACCGTGAGTAGTCTGGAAACCAAATGTCTCAAAATGACTGTTCAGGGGTATAAGCATCTGCAAATTTTGATGACAGGTGGTCTATGAGGGGGCGAATTTTGTGGAACCGGTCATAAGCAGGGTGGCCTTTTAGATGACAGGTTGTATTGGGCCTGATCTGATGGATAGGAGTGCTAGGGGGGTGACAGGAGGTGATTGATGGGTGTCTCAGGGGGTGGTTAGAGGGGAAAATAGATGCAATCAATGCACTGGGGAGGTGATCGGAAGGGGGTCTGAGGGGGATCTGAGGGTTTGGCCGAGTGATCAGGAGCCCACACGGGGCAAATTAGGGCCTGATCTGATGGGTAGGTGTGCTAGGGGGTGACAGGAGGTGATTGATGGGTGTCTCAAGGTGTGATTAGAGGGGGGAATAGATGCAAGCAATGCACTGGCGAGGTGATCAGGGCTGGGGTCTGAGGGCATTCTGAGGGTGTGGGCGGGTGATTGAGTGCCCTAGGGGCAGATAGGGGTCTAATCTGATAGGTAGCAGTGACAGGGGGTGATTGATGGGTAATTAGTGGGTGTTTAGGGTAGAGAACAGATGTGAACACTGCACTTGGGAGGTGATCGGACGTCGGATCTGCGGGCGATCTATTGGTGTGGGTGGGTGATCAGATTGCCCGCAAGGGGCAGGTTAGGGGCTGATTGATGGGTGGCAGTGACAGCGGGTGATTGATGGGTGGCAGTGACAGGGGGTGATTGATGGGTGATTGATAGGTGATTGACAGGTGATCAGTGGGTTATTACAGGGAAGGACAGATGTAAATAATGCCCTGGCGAATTGATAAGGGGGGGTCTGAGGGCAATCTGAGCGTGTAGGCGGGTGATTGGGTGCCCGCAAGGGGCAGATTAGGGTCTGATCTGATGGGTAACAGTGACAGGTGGTGATAGGGGGTGATTGATGGGTAATTAGTGGGTGTTTAGAGGAGAGAATAGATGGAAACACTGCGCTTGGGTGGTGATCTGATGTCGGATCTGCGGGCGATCTATTGGTGTGGGTGGGTGATCAGTTTGCCCGCAAGGGGCAGGTTAGGGGCTGATTGATGGGTGGCAGTGACAGGGGTGATTGATGGGTGATTGACAGGTGATTGACAGGTGATCAGTGGGTTATTACAGGGAAGGACAGATGTAAATAATGCCCTGGCGAATTGATAAGGGGGGGTCTGAGGGCAATCTGAGCGTGTAGGCGGGTGATTGGGTGCCCGCAAGGGGCAGATTAAGGTCTGATCTGATGGGTAACAGTGACAGGTGGTGATAGGGGGTGATTGATGGGTGATTGATGGGTAATTAGTGAGTGTTTAGAGGAGAGAATAGATGGAAACACTGCGCTTGGGTGGTGATCTGATGTCGGATCTGCGGGCGATCTATTGGTGTGGGTGGGTGATCAGTTTGCCCGCAAGGGGCAGGTTAGGGGCTGATTGTTGGGTGGCAGTGACAGGGGGTGATTGATGGGTGATAGGTGATTGGCAGGTGATTGACAGGTGATCAGTGGGTTATTACAGGGAAGGACAGATGTAATTAATGCACTGGTGAATTGATAAGGGGGGGGGTCTGAGGGCAATCTGAGCGTGTGGGCGGGTGATTGGGTGCCCGCAAGGGGCAGCTTAGGGTCTGATCTGATAGGTAACAGTGACAGGTGGTGATAGGGGGTGATTGATGGTTGATTGATGGGTAATTAGTGGGTGTTTAGAGAAGATAACAGATGTAAACAATACATTTTGGAGGTAATCTGACGGCGGGTTTGCGGGCGATCTAATGGTGTGGGTGGGTGATCAGATTGCCCGCAAGGGGCAGGTTAGGGGCTGATTGATGGGTGGCAGTGACAGGGGGTGACAGGGGGTGATTGATGGGTGATAGGTGATTGGCAGGTGATTGACAGGTGATCAGTGGGTTATTACAGGGAAGAACAGATGTAATTAATGCACTGGCGAATTGATAAGGGGGGGTCAGAGGGCAATCTGAGCGTGTTGGCGGGTGATTGGGTGCCCGCAAGGGGCAGATTAGGGTCTGATCTGATAGGTAAAAGTGACAGGTGGTGATAGGGGGTGATTGATGGGTAATTAGTGGGTAATTAGTGGGTGTTTAGAGGAGAGAATAGATGTAAACAATGGATTTGGGAGGTGATCTGATGTCGGATCTGCGGGCGATCTATTGGTGTGGGTGGGTGATCAGATTGCCCGCAAGGGGCAGGTTAGGGGCTGATTGTTGGGTGGCAGTGACAGGGGGTGATTGATGGGTGATTGATGGGTGATTGATGGGTGATTGACGGGTGATTGACAGGTTATCAGGGAAGATAGATGCATACAGTACACAGGGGGGGGGGGGGGGGGTCTGGGGGGGGGGGTCTGGGGAGAATCTGAGGGGTGGGGGGGTGATCAGGAGGGGGCAGGGGGCAGGGGGGGGGATAAAAAAAAAATAGCGTTGACAGATAGTGACAGGGAGTGATTGATGGGTTATTAGGGGGGTGATTGGGTGCAAACAGGGGTCTGGGGGGTGGGCAGGGGGGGGGTCTGAGGGGTGCTGTGGGCGATCAGTGGGCGGGGGGGGGCAGATCAGTGTGTTTGGGTGCAGACTAGCGTGGCTGCAGCCTGCCCTGATGGTCCCTCGGACACTGGGACCACCAGGGCAGGAGGCAGCCTGTATAATACACTTTGTATACATTACAGAGTGTATTATACACTTTGTAGCGGCGATCGCGGGGTTAACATCCCGCCGGCGCTTCCGTATGGCCGGCGGGATGTTACGGCGGGTGGGCGGAGCCAGTTGCCGGGGGAAGCGCGCGTCATCAATGACGCGATCGCTCCCCCGGCATGCCTAAAGGACGCGCCGCCTGAAGGCGTATTGCGGTCCTTTAGGCGTCCACTTTGCTGCCGCCCATGGGCTGTGGGCGGTTGGCAAGTGGTTAAAATAAGTGTATGCACAGCATATAAAGATAGCAGTATTTTTTGGGGGGGGAAATCAAGAGAATGCATTTCCATGTGATACACATAATAATGCGCTTGACGGTAGCACCCGTTTCAGCAAGTTCTTTATTAGAGATGGGCCGAACCTCTGATTTTCGGTTCGCGAACCCAGTTCGCGAACTGCCGCGGAAGGTTCGGTTCGCACGAACTTCCGCGAACTGCAATAGACTTCAATGTGGAGGTGAACTTTTAAAACTAGAAACATTTCTGCTGGGCAGAAAAGTGATGGAAAAGATGTTTCAAGGTGTCTAACACCTGAGATCTTTCAGTGACTACAAGAGGGGAAAAAATGTTTACAAAAATACCTTATAGTTTTTGAGAAAATCATTTTAAAGTAACTCCTTCTGACCGTGGGAAAATTAAACGCCCGCCGACTTTAGCAGTTAATAGCAAAGCCCCTTTAAAAACTAGAAACACCAAAATTACTGGGAATTTTAAGAAGAACAGTGGGAACAAGAGGATTTTTTTTTCCAAAAAGACCTTATAGTTTTTGAGAAAATCAATTTTAAAGTTTCAATGTAAATTCTCCTTCTGACCGTGGGAAAATATACCCCCCCCCCCCCCCCGACTATAACGGTTAATAGCAAAGCCCCTTTAAAAGCTAGCAACACCAAAATTACTGGGAATGTTAAGAAGAACAGTGCGAACAAGAAGAAAAATTTTTGTTTCAAAAAGACCTTATAGTTTTTGAGAAAATCGATTTTAAAGTAAAAAAAAAGAGTTGATTCATCAAAAAAGAACTGATTCATTAAAAAGATCTGGCTTATTCATGAGCCGTTAGTATAGCAGAGAATGCGTCCTCGGCAGGACTTGAAGCTGCTAGCTCTTGCTGCTCTCTCTCCTTACCTGCCTGCACCTGTCAACCCACACCTAGGCTGGCACCGACTGCACCCATGGGTGCACTGGGTGCCAGCCTAGGTGGGGGTTAACAGGTGCAGGCAGGCAGGTGGGGAGAGACAGCGGGAGCTAGCAGCTATGCGTCCGAAAGGACGCATTCTCTGCCATGTTGGTGGGGGGCTTCGGAGATCTTCAATCAACTTAATAGAAGATCGCAACATAAGAGGATTTTGGCGTGGGAACATTTACCGAGGATATTAACAAGCGTTGAAGAGGCACTCTTTCCTAGAGGTGCTGGTGGATGTGCCAAGGCCGTCCGGCAACCAACCGGATGTAATCAATGAATAAATGAAGCGGGCACCATCCGTAGTATTAATGTTCTTTATTGAGTATCCATAAATAGAAGCTGTCACATGAAGCACTTGATGTGACAGCTTCTATTTATGGATACTCAATAAAGAGCATTAATACTACGGATGGTGCCGGCTTCATCTATTCATTGTTTACCGAGGATATTGGCGTGGGAATTTTTTTTAAAGTTACAGGTAAGTATTTCTGGTTAATTAAGAAAATTAAAGGACTTTTTTTTCGTGGTTGTGATTTCATTTCATTTAACCTTTTGTGGAAATGGGTAAGGGGTACTATGTACCCCTATACTCATTTCTCCTGGGAGGGGGTGGGTATCTGGGGTCCCCTTCTTAAAGGGGACTCCCAGATGCCACCATGAACCCCCCCCATGGAGTCGTCGCCCCCACTGCATTGCAGCTGCATTGGGGGAGAAGATGGCTAAACGGTTGGAGGAGATTTTAAACTAGGATCTGGGGGGAGGCGGGAGGATAAAGTCTCAATATGTAGACAAGATAAGGTAAAAAGACAGTGGGAGCCTAACATTTTAGGGGGGGTGGAGAGAGGGGTGGAGACAGTGTAAAGATTAAGGAGGTTGGTAAAACTTCAAGTAGCCCATTTCGTGTAAACAAAATTGGTAAATGTGTTGGTAAAAATATAAAGTGCATGGTAACCAATGCTCGGAGCCTTGCAAATAAAATAGACGAACTAGAGTTCATTCTGAATGACAAAGGCTATGACATTGTTGGAATAACCGAGACATGGATGGATGAAAGCCATGACTGGATAGCTAATTTAAAAGGATACAATGTGTTTAGGAGGGATAGAACAGGGAAAAAAGGTGGAGGGGTTTGTCTCTTTGTTAAGAATTCTTTTACAGCTGTCCTCAACGATGAGATGGAGGAAGATTGCGAAGATGTGGAGTCCGTTTGGGTAAATATTCATGGTGGAAATAAAAGTTGCCAATTGCTTATTGGGGTATGCTACAGACCACCTCTTATTAATGAAGCTGCAGAACTGCGATTACTACAGCAGATTGAAAAAGCTGCAAGTAAAAACGAGGTCATAATTATGGGCGACTTCAACTTTCCAGACATTGACTGGGGTATTGAGGCTACCCATTCTGGTAAAAGCAGCAGATTTCTGGCAGCACTACAGGACAATTACTTGACTCAAATGGTAACGGAACCAACTAGGGGGAATGCGTTACTGGATCTGATCATTTCTAATAGACCAGATAATGTATCAAATGTGCAGGTTCAAGAACATTTGGGAAATAGTGATCACAACATGATAACGTTTGATCTGGTGACTGATAGGCCACGGGGCAGCGGGACCACTAAAACTATGAATTTTAGAAAAGCAAAGTTCAATCAAATTAGGCAGGCACTAAGTTTGGTGAACTGGGATAATGTACTACAAGGGGACGACACTGAAGGGAAATGGCAAGCTTTTAAACGTATTCTCAATCAATATTGTAGTATGTATATCCCATATGGAAACAAAATGTCTAGGAATAAAAAAAGGCCTCTATGGATGAATAGAAAGGTTAGGGATAAAATGAAGAGGAAAAAGAATGCCTAAAGGTCCTAAAACAGGAGGGGACTGAGGCTGCACTAAGCAATTATAAGGAGTGCAATAAAAATTGTAAAAAAGAAATTAGGCTGGCAAAGATCGAAGCTAAAAATCAAATCGCTAGGGATATCAAATCTAACCCAAAAAAGTTTTACAAGTACATCAACTCTAAAAAAAGAAAGGTTGACTGTATAGGAATCCTAAAGGATGAGGGTGGGAACTCGATGGTGGATGACCAAGGTAAGGCAGAGTTATTAAATGCTTTCTTTGCTTCTGTCTTCACAAAGGAAACAGCACTGTTGCAAATTACAGAGGCAGAAGAGTCTCAATCTTCTAACTGTAATATTAAATACTTAACGCAGAAAGAAGTAAAGGCAAGACTAAATAAATTAAAAATAGACAAGGCACCTGGCCCGGATGGCATGCATCCTCGGGTCCTAAGAGAATTAAGTTCAGTTATAGCTAAGCCCCTTTATCTTATCTTTTGTGACTCTCTTGCAACTAGCAGAGTCCCAGTGGATTGGCGTACAGCCCACGTTTTCCCATTATTTAAGAAGGGCAAAAAATCTGATCCAGGAAATTATAGACCTGTAAGCTTAACATCAGTTGTATGCAAACTATTTGAGGGGTTACTAAGAGATACTATACATGACTTCATAGTAGAAAATAATCTTATTTCTCAGCATCAACATGGGTTTACTAAAGACAGGTCCTGTTTGACTAACATGCTCAGCTTTTATGAGGTAGTGAATGCTAATATGGATATTGGGAATGCTGTAGATGTGATATACTTGGACTTTGCAAAGGCCTTCGACACTGTTCCCCACAGAAGTCTGGTGCAAAAGTTGAGGATGCAAGGACTGGGGAAGAGTTTGTGTGCATGGATAGGGAACTGGCTAATGGACAGAAAGCAAAGAGTTGTGGTCAATGGATCGAACTCAAAATGGGAGACTGTTAGCAGTGGGGTCCCACAGGGGTCTGTACTGGGTCCAGTGCTCTTCAATTTATTTATTAATGACCTAGTAGATGCAGTAGTGAGCAATGTTGCTATTTTTGCAGATGATACAAAATTGTGCAGAATCATCAACTCTCAGGAAGATAGTGTCATATTGCAACAGGATCTGGATAGGATGGCTATATGGGCACATACATGGCAGATGAAATTCAATGTTGACAAATGTAAAGTCATGCATTTTGGTCGTACCAATGGTCTAGCACCATACAAAATAAATGGGATACAGTTGGGAACATCAAACTTGGAGAAGGACTTAGGAGTACTCATCGACAACAAGTTAAATAATCGTACTCAATGCCAAGCCGCTGCAGCTAAAGCGAACAAAATTTTGGGATGCATTAAAAGGGAAATAAAAACTCGAGATGCTAGCATAATATTGCCCCTGTTTAACTCTCTAGTAAGGCCACATCTGGAATATGGAATTCAGTTCTGGGCACCACATTACAAAAAAGATATTGCAGTTTTAGAGCAGGTGCAGAGACGAGCTACAAAATTGATACGTGGGATGGAAGGTCTCGCTTACCAAGAAAGGTTAGATAAACTGGGTTTATTTAGTCTAGAGAAAAGACGCCTTAGAGGAGATCTAATTAACATGTATAAATACATTAGAGGGCAATATAATAGCTTGGCGGATGAGCTTTTTGTCCCTAGGCCTTCTCAAAGGACTAGAGGACATGAGCTGCGCATGGAGGAAAAACGTTTTAGCCATTTATTTAGGAAAAGGTTCTTTACAGTAAGAGTGGTTAAGATGTGGAATGCATTGCCACAGGAAGTCGTTATGGCAAACTCTATACCTGCATTTAAAGGGGGCTTAGATGCTTTCCTTGCGTTGAAAGACATCCATGGCTACAATTACTAGGTTATGCCTAATGATGTTGATCCAGGGATTTTATCTGATTGCCATCTGGAGTCAGGAAGGAATTTTTCCCATTTGGGGCTAATTGGACCATGCCTGGTGGGGTTTTTTTCGCCTTCCTCTGGATCAACAGGGGTATGTGGGGGACGGGCTGGAGTTGTACTTTGTACTGGTTGAACTCGATGGACGTATGTCTTTTTTCAGCCAAAATAACTATGTAACTATGTAACCTCCTCCTGGGGCACCGAAAGTGGGGAAGAGCCCCTTGTCCATGGATTGGACAAGGGCTCTGGGGGGGGGAGGCTTGGCTGCCCCTCCCCCCCCGGAGCCCCGAATACCATTCACCATGCGGGCTGGTATAGCTCAGGGTGCGAAGCCTCAGTCGGCCGGGGCTCCGCATTCTGGCTATCCCAGCCTGCATGGGGGACAAGAGGTTACAGAGGCTCAGGAGGGGGGACCCCACGTCATTTTTTTTTCAGATTTCCCACACTCAGCACATAAAAATATTGAAAATAGCCAGCGGCTATCATACCCCCCAGCAGGACATCCCCCTAGTGCGGAAAAAAGAGGGGAAGTCTGGTCGCCCTGGCTGTCTGCTGATCTGTGGCCACAAGTATGAAAAAAGTTAAATACCATTTCATAATACAGATCCATGGAGGACGCCATCTGCGCCCTCCCATTCATTCCACCATGGCACTCGCAGTAATAACGGCCCCGGTCGGGTCCCGACCCCTCCAAACGGGTCGGGTTCTTATTCCCCCCTCAATATGGCCGCCACAGATTGCCGTGGCTGCGCAGTCCGCATAGACGTAATTGCGGCTGTGCAGCTCTAGGGCCTCCTCTCGATGCGTCCGATGTATGCAGGCATATTGATGACGCGGCAGGAGGAGGCCATAGAGCTGCGCAGCCGCAATCGCGGCTATGGGGACTGCGCATCCGCGGCAATCTGTGACGGCCATATTGAGTGGGGAATGAGAACCTGACCCATTCGGAGGGGTCGGGAGCCGGGACCCGACCGGGCCGGTACCCGACCGGGGCCCGGTATTACTGCGGGAGCCATGGCGGAATGAACGGGAGGGCGCGGATGGCGTCCTCCATGGATCTGGATTATGAAAAGGTATTTCACTTTCTTCACATTTGCGGCCTCGGAAGTCCGTTAAACATTGTTTCCTGCTATCTTTTTAACATATCATGCAAATTTGGTGTTGCTAGGATGTAAGGAGCCTTTGCTATTAATTGCTAAAGTCGGCGGGTGATGATAACCAACCAGAATTATAGGGGTGCAAAAGTGCTGAATTCTGCCATAGGCTTCCATTAGGCTCCCTATGTCACTTTCAAAAATCTCAAATCTTTTCAAAGGGCGATGGCTCAGCAGTGGCAAATTTTCTAGCATTGTAGGAACTCTTAGGGGGATCATAACTGGTGAGTTTTGGGCCCCTAGGCCAAAGAGGTCATAGCCTAGGGTCACAAAAACCTGTTTATTTGGGCAAAGTCAATGGTGGAGATTCTGACGAACATAAATCGCAGCCATGGCCGTTAGCAACGTCTGAATCTCACGACATGTCTCATGCAGGTAGAAGGCATATTGTTATACTTTTACTTCAAAGTTGGGTTCCATACATCTCTGCAAACCAGAGTTACAGGGGTGCAAAAGTGGTAAAATCCCCCATAGGCTTTCATTAGGCCCCTATTTCACTTTCCAAAATCTCAAATCTTTTCAAAGGGCAATGGCTCAGCAGTGGCACATTTTCTAGCATTGTAGGAACTGTTAGGGGGATCATAACTGGTGAGTTTCGGGCCCCTAGGCCAAAGAGGTCATAGCCTAGGGTCACAAAAACCTGTTTATTTGGGCACTGTCAATGGTGGAGATTCTGTCGAACATAAATCGCAACGATAGCCGTTAGCAACGCCTGAATCTCACGACATGTCTCATGCAGGTAGAAGGCATATTGTTATACTTTTACTCCAAAGTTGGGTTCCATACATCTCTGCAAACCAGAGTTACAGGGGTGCAAAAGTGGTAAAATCCCCCATAGGCTTTCATTAGGTCCCTATTTCACTTTCCAAAATCTCAAATCTTTTCAAAGGGCAATGGCTCAGCAGTGGTAAATTTTCTAGCATTGTAGGAACTGTTAGGGGGATCATAACTGGTGAGTTTCGGGCCCCTAGGCCAAAGAGGTCATAGCCTAGGGTCGCAAAAACCTGTTTCTTTGGGCAATTTCAATGGTGGAGATTCTGACGAACATAAATCACAGCCATGGCCGTTAGCATCATCTGAATCTCACGACATGTCTCATGCAGGTAGAAGGCATATTGTTATACTTTTACTCCAAAGTTGGGTTCCATACATCCCTGCAAACCAGAGTTACAGGGGTGCAAAAGTGGTAAAATCCCCCATAGGCTTTCATTAGGCCCCTATTTCACTTTCCAAAATCTCAAATCTTTTCAAAGGGCAATGGCTCAGCAGTGGCAAATTTTCTAGCATTGTAGGAACTGTTAGGGGATCATAACTGGTGAGTTTTGGGCCCCTAGGCCAATAAGGTCATAGCCTAGGTACACGAAAACCTGTTTATTTGGGCAATTTCAATGGTAGAGATTCTGACGAACATAAATCGCAGCCATGGCCGTTAGCATCATCTGAATCTCACGACATGTCTCATGCAGGTAGAAGGCATATTGTTATACTTTTACTCCAAAGTTGGGTTCCATACATCCCTGCAAACCAGAGTTACAGGGGTGCAAAAGTGGTAAAATCCCCCATAGGCTTTCATTAGGCCCCTATTTCACTTTCCAAAATCTCAAATCTTTTCAAAGGGCAATGGCTCAGCAGTGGCAAATTTTCTAGCATTGTAGGAACTGTTAGGGGATCATAACTTGTGAGTTTTGGGCCCCTAGGCCAATAAGGTCATAGCCTAGGGACACGAAAACCTGTTTATTTGGGCAATTTCAATGGTAGAGATTCTGACGAACATAAATCGCAGCCATGGCCGTTAGCATCATCTGAATCTCACGACATGTCTCATGCAGGTAGAAGGCATATTGTTATACTTTTACTCCAAAGTTGGGTTCCATACATCCCTGCAAACCAGAGTTACAGGGGTGCAAAAGTGGTAAAATCCCCCATAGGCTTTCATTAGGCCCTTATTTCACTTTCCAAAATCTCAAATCTTTTCAAAGGGCAATGGCTCAGCAGTGGCAAATTTTCTAGCATTGTAGGAACTGTTAGGGGATCATAACTGGTGAGTTTTGGGCCCCTAGGCCAATAAGGTCATAGCCTAGGTACACGAAAACCTGTTTATTTGGGCAATTTCAATGGTAGAGATTCTGACGAACATAAATCGCAGCCATGGCCGTTAGCATCATCTGAATCTCACGACATGTCTCATGCAGGTAGAAGGCATATTGTTATACTTTTACTCCAAAGTTGGGTTCCATACATCTCTCCTCACCTGTCACCCTCACCTAGCCTGGCACCCGGTGCACCCATGGGTGCCAGGCTAGGTGAGGGGGAAAGATGCAGGCAGGTGGGGAGAGATAGCACCGGAGCCGGCAGCATTCTCTGCTATACTAACAGTTCATGAATCATCCGGTTCTTTTTAATGAATCGGTTATTTTTTTATGAATCGGCTCATTTTACTTTGAAACTTTAAAATTGATTTTCTCAAAAAGTATAAGGTCTTTTTGAAAAAAAAAAAATGTCCTCTTGTTCCCACTATTCCACTTAACATTCCCAACAATTCTGGTGCTTTTACCATGTAAGGGGACTTTGCTATTAACCACTAAAGTCGGCGGCCATTAAAGTCTATGGGCGAACCAAACTTTGAAAAAAGGTTTCCAGGTTCTCTGCGAAGGCGAACCACCCGAAGTTCGCCTGGAACCGTTCGCTGGCGAACCGTTCGGCCCATCTCTATTCTTTAACCCTTTGCTCTTTCCTTGCAGCTTTCTTCTCAGCTTTCATCATCTTTTTTGTCATTTTCTTCCTCTCCAGCCCCTCAGGCTTGTTTTTCCTTGCAGCGGGCGATCCTCCACCATTGCCGCATGGATCGGCGAAACCAGAAGTGGACGCCGCTAAACCAGAAGTACCCGTGACGTCACTTCCAGTCACAGGCGCCGCATTCCTGTTTGCTGCTTTCTTCATATCGGGTGTCAGGTCACCAGGAATCAGGGGCGTAACTAGAAATCACTGGGCCCCCCTGCGAAACTTTGGATGGGGCCCCCTCCCGCCAACCCACCCCCTGCTTTCTGCACAAGTAAACTGAGAACCAATGTTATTCAATTGGCTAGAGCATGTTTTGCCCATGCAGATAAAAACTGACAGCAGTAAAGCATTGCAGGCATTTTCTTTATCAATTACATAAGTTGTGAAAAAAAGTGCATGCTTTCACTCATACAGACACACATGGTGTACAGAAAACGCATACGGAAAACTGACAGACGATTGTGCTCCCAGCCGCAGCTTATTACACTCACTCTGTCCATCTCTGATGGAACAGAACTGGCTCTGTAGACTTTTCCAGCATCACTACAGAACACAGCACTTGGGGAGGGGTAGAGAGGTTTTGGGCTGGGCGCTGTACAGAGGAGCCTGCTGCACACTGAATAGGGACTATCTACAAATCTCTGTCTACAACACTTTGTATGATTTGTTATCAGTAGCTGAGCAGATGCAGTCATTAGAACAGTTGTGCAGAGAATAGAAAAGTTTTACTCTCTGTACCCATAGTTATCAGTCTCTCAGAATGGGGCCCCCTGTGGCTTCTGGGCCCCCCTGCGGCTGCATCCCTTGCAGGGTCTATTGTTACGCCCCTGCACACAAAATTTGGTACACACAAAGAAAGTTGCAGGGCATGCTGGGTTGTCCTTTTTTGCTTCTCTACTTCCCCCTCTATTTCCCCTCAGACTCAACCAATGCAGCCTGATTGGCTGAAGACTCTTTCCCTCCTTTCCCTTCCACATCTCTGTTCCTCTCTGATTGGCCAATATTTCTCATGCTAAGACAATGCACTTTCTATAGTGAAGGGCAGGCAATGCATACACAACCAGGCAGAGGAGAGTAAGGGAGATAATTACATCAGGATTGGCTTCAAAATAGTGAAAATGGGAATTGCTAAGAAGGATTTTCTCTTTCTTTACTGTAAAAAAATCACTAAAATCAAAATGTGGACAATGCAATACATATGTTATGTAAGTAGAGCAAGTATTTATCTACTTATAAATGTGTTTTTTTTCTGAGATAGTATGGTTGACAAATCCTCTTTAAATGTTCCCAGTGAGCATAAAAAATGGATGTTGGAGAATAATGATGTATTACAGAAGTCTGGACAGAGCAGCATCCACACTTAGGCCTGGGGCACACCAAAACCCGCTAGCAGATCCGCAAAATGCTAGCAGATTTGTAAACGCTTTTTTTTATTTTTATGAGGCGCTTTGCTAGCGTTTTGCGGATTGCTGCTGCGGATTTCAGAGTAGCATATTTCATATATTGTTACAGTAAAGCTGTTACTGCACAGCTTCTGTAACAAAACTGCCTGGCAAACCGCTCTGATCTGCCGTTTTTCAGAGCAGTTTGCTGTTATAAACTGTTCTAAATCACCTTGCTTCGACACCATCAACTTCTTACAGTTGCGTCTCACAGACTGTGAGATCACTTGACTCTCAACACAGCAAGCAGGAGATAGACTTTCTCAGGCTTCTTCAAGGTTTACGTTATTTATTCAAGAAACAGAAGTACAGATAGACACAGTTCTGTAGACACAAATTTGCAGGCCGGAACAAAATTCAAGCCCCTAGACAAAAGTGAGATCTCCTCCTGTGACAAAATAGCATCAGAAATGTTGATCACATTAGACAACTGGGTCACTACCTTCTTCCTGTGTTTCCTCCCCCCTCTCCGTGTCTTCCTCCTAGCCCTCCCATTGGTGTCTGTTGAGACCTGTACCATCTCCGTTTGGATCAGGCATAACTTAACCCCCTTAGAGCGACAGGCATTGGACAACTTAAAATCAAGATCTGATATTGTCATTAGAAATGCGGATAAGGGGGGAGCTGTAGTTGTTCTTAATGCAAGTGATTACAAGGCAGAGGCCTTACGCCAACTCCAGGACCCAAACACCTATACGTGTCTCCCCATGGACCCCACTTTTGACTATAAACTTGAATTTGATCAGCTTGTGTCCATGGGTGAATAGAGGGGATTATTGAAAAAGAACATGGCAGATTTTCTTAGGGTCTGGAGTCCAGTCATTCCCATTTTCCATCATCTCCCCAAGGTACATAAACCTGTCTCTCCACCAGAGGGCAGGCCTATTGTGTCCGGCATTGGTTCCCTTGGGGAGAGATTGGGGGAATGGCTGGACTCCCACCTACAGCCATTGGTTTTGAGGCTTCCTGGTCTCATCAAAGATACTAAGCACGTTCTTGCATCCCTTAATGACATACAATGGAAGTCACAGTATAAGTGGGTAACTCTTGATGTAAGAGCATTATACTCCTCTATCCCTCATGACCTAGCTACTGTGGCTCTAGAGTTTCACCTTTCCAGGTATAGTTCATTTTCAACCTCATTACAGGCATATATTCTGGTAGTGTAAGAGTTTCTCGTTTCACATAATTATTTTTCCTTTGATGGGGGGTTCTATCTCCAGAAGTGCGGAGCTTCTATGGGGGTGAAGTTCTCGCCCTCGCTCGCGAACCTCTACATGGGGTGGTGGGAGGAGCTCCGCATTTTTGGAGAGGTGAACCCCTTCTTTGACTCCATTGTTTGGTATGGTCGCTTCATTGACGACCTTCTCTTGATTTGGCAGGGGACAGATGAAGCTTTACGAGAGTTCTTGTCATACCTTAATAGTAATAACTTTAATCTGTCCTTCACACATACATCCCATGATATACAGATAGACTTCCTTGATATTACTTTATGTGGATTGTGGGATTTTGGAAGGACTGACACAAGGACCTACAGAAAGCCCTGTGCTGGGAACTCTTTGTTGCAGGCCTCAAGCTGCCACCCGAAACATACCCTCAGGGGTGTCCCTGTAGGGGAATATATTAGAGCAAGAAGAAATTGCTCTACAGAAGAGTCCACATTACAGGAGTTTTCTACTCTTAGATCATGTTTCAAGGCAAGGGGTTATTCTGATTCAGATCTTGATAGGGCCCAGAGAATTGCCGCTTCTAGAGATAGAGATGAACTTCTGAGGAATAAGCCTGACATCACACCGATGCAGGAATCTAATGCTAGTTCCGTTAACTTTATAACTACATACAGTCAACAATATAATAAAGTTACAGGGGTCATAAAGAAATATATTCCTGTCTTATATGCAGATGATCAGTTACAACAAGTACTCCAACCAGGCTGCAGATTTGCCTACAAGAAGGCTCCATATTTGGGATCCACCCTCTCTCCCAGTCTCTTCCAGTCCTCTACTGCCCCAGTACGGCCCACATGGTTATCCACCGTTGGGTCGTACAGGTGTGGTTTCTCCTCCTGCAATTATTGTATTCATCATTGCTCTTCACGTACTGTCTCATCCGTTGCTAATCAAAGGAATTTTCCCTTATGGCAATTTATTAATTGTAACACCAAATCTGTCATTTACGTGGTCACATGCACAATTTGCAACCTACAATACGTTGGTTGCACTACACGTTGGTTTAAGACAAAGAATCTCTGAGCATTTTAATGGGGCCTCTTGGAAGACAGAAAATATCAGCAATGTGGCGAGACACTATAGGGAGAAACATGATGGTATTATGAGGGGCTTTTCTTTTCAGGGGATTGAGAAGGTAACTGTCTCTTTTAGACGAGGTGATGCATACAAAAAATTACGAATAAGAGAGGCTTTTTGGATCCTACAGATGGGCACCAGGGAACCGAATGGCTTAAATGCCAGGTGAGATATTAATTTTATATACTGATATCGTTTGAACTGCTTTGGTAATTTTGTACTTTTGTAAAGAAAATGTTTTTATTATTGTTATTGTATTTTTGTATTTTTGTCATTTTGCTATTTCATGTATTGAATTATATGTTTGTCATGGTGGACATATTTTTGCAGTTTATGCCTGCGTCTTTAAAAATAAAACTGAGTTAAGGTTTCCTCCTATGGTTGTTGGAGTATACGCCCCTAGGGGCGGTCTTGCTAGTATATACAGTGGAGGAAATAATTATTTGACCCCTCACTGATTTTGTAAGTTTGTCCAATGACAAAGAAATGAAAAGTCTCAGAACAGTATCATTTCAATGGTAGGTTTATTTTAACAGTGGCAGATAGCACATCAAAAGGAAAATCGAAAAAAATAACCTTAAATAAAAGATAGCAACTGATTTGCATTTCATTGAGTGAAATAAGTTTTTGAACCCTCTAACAATAAAAGACTTAATACTTAGTGGAAAAACCCTTGTTTGCAAGCACAGAGGTCAAACGTTTCTTGTAATTGATGACCAAGTTTGCACACATTTTAGGAGGAATGTTGGTCCACTCCTCTTTGCAGATCATCTCTAAATCCCTAAGGTTTCGAGGCTGTCTCTGTGCAACTCTGAGCTTGAGCTCCCTCCATAGGTTTTCTATTGGATTAAGGTCCGGAGACTGACTAGGCCACTCCATGACCTTAATGTGCTTCTTCTTGAGCCACTCCTTTGTTGCCTTTGCTGTATGTTTTGGGTCATTGTCGTGCTGGAACACCCATCCACGACCCATTTTCAGTTTCCTGGCAGAGGGAAGGAGGTTGTCGTTCAGGATTTCATGATACTTGGCTCCGTCCATTTTCCTGTTAACGCGATTAAGTTGATCTGTGCCCTTAGCAGAAAAACACCCCCAAAGCAAAATGTTTCCACCCCCATGCTTGATGGTGGGGACGGTGTTTTGGGGGTCATAGGCAGCATTTTTCTTCCTCCAAACACAGCGAGTTGAGTTAATGCCAAAGAGCTCTATTTTTGTCTCATCAGACCACAGCACCTTCTCCCAGTCACTCACAGAATCATTCTGGTGTTCATTGGCAAACTTCAGACGGGCCTGCACATGTGCCTTCTTGAGCAGGGGGACCTTGCGAGCCCTGCAGGATTTTAATCCATTGCGGTGTAATGTGTTTCCAATGGTTTTCTTGGTGACTGTGGTCCCTGCTAATTTGAGGTCATTCACTAACTCCTCCCGTGTAGTTCTAGGATGCTTTTTCACCTTTCTCAGAACCATTGACACCCCAGGAGGTGAGATCTTGCGTGGAGCCCCAGAGCGAGGTCGATTGATGGTCATTTTGTGTTCCTTCCATTTTCGAACAATCGCACCAACAGTTGTCACCTTCTCTCCCAGCTTCTTGCTAATGGTTTTGTAGCCCATTACAATACAATACAATAACATTTCTATAGCGCTTTTCTCCCATAGGACTCAAAGCGCTTAGGCTCTCCCAGATTCAGTAATTAGTAGGATGAAGTATTCACACAACAAAAGTTATATTTCTGCAAATGCCAGACTGAACAGGTGGGTTTTCAGTCTGGATTTAAACACGTCCAGGGATGGGGCTGTCCTGATCTGTTGAGGTAAGGAGTTCCAAAACGTAGGGGCAGCATGACAGAAGGCTCTGGGACCAAAAGTTTCCAAGTGGACTCTGGGTATGACTAGATTATTAGAACCTGTGGATCTGAGAATGCGGGGATTGCTACGCAGCTGTAACATATCTTTCATGTATCCAGGGCCTAGATTATTCAGGGATTTAAATGTCAGTAGGCCGATCTTGAATAGGACCCTCCATTCTATAGGTAGCCAGTGAAGGGAATGCAGGACTGGCATTATGTGGCAGTGACGGGGTTGGTTGGTTAGCAGTCTGGCAGCAGTATTCTGTATCAGCTGTAGGCGGTACAAGACCTTTTTTGGAAGGCCAGTGTAGAGAGCATTGCAGTAGTCCAGTCGGGATGTGATGAAGGCGTGGACTAAGGTTGGCAGATCTTCTGGGGGTATGAGGTGCTTGATTTTTGCAATGTTCTTCAGGTGAAAATAGGATGATTTCACCACAGCAGAGATTTGAGTTCTGAAGTTTAAATCCCCATCAATTAGAACTCCCAGGCTACGCACATGATCAGAGCTGCGTAGATCCGTGCCTCCTATTCCCAGTGGTGAAGACTGCAAGTTAAGTTGTTTTGTTATCATGCTCTGCCCTCCAATCAGAAGGACTTCAGTTTTGTCTGCATTTAGTTTCAGCCAGTTGTCATTCATCCATTGCTGTAGTTCACGTAAGCAGGCGTTTATTGTTAGAGTTGGGTCTGTCACACCAGGCTTGAAGGAAAGATATAGTTGGGTGTCGTCTGCATAGCAGTGGTATGTCAGGCCATGTTTTTGGATTAGTTTTCCCAACGGTAGCATGTAAATCATGAAAAGCAGGGGAGAGAGGATTGAGCCCTGGGGCACCCCATACTTAAGTGTTACAGGGGTGGACAGGAAGGGCCCCATAGACACTTTGTGGGTTCTGCCACTCAAGAAGGATTGGAACCACTGAAGTACTATGCCATCAATGCCGCAGTATTCCTGTAGCCTGTTTATCATGATGTCATGGTCAACTGTGTCAAAGGCTGCAGAAAGGTCTAGCAGTATGAGGATCGAGCACTCTCCTCTGTCTCTTGCCATGAGCAGGTGGTTGCATATTTGGATGAGGGCAGTTTCAGTGCTGTGGTGTTTCCTAAAGCCAGACTGGAATGGGTCATAACTGTTATTTTGTAGGATTCTGGCTTCTAGCTGGAGGTATACAGCTTTTTCAATTAGCTTGCCCAGAAAGGGGAGGTTAGAGACAGGCCTTGTGCAGGTCTACAATTTTGTCTCTGACATCCTTGGACAGCTCTTTGGTCTTTCCCATGTTGGAGAGTTTGGAGTCTGCTTGATTGATTGATTCTGTGGACAGGTGTCTTTTATACAGGTGACTAGTTAAGACAGGTGTCCTTAATGAGGGTGACTAATTGAGTAGAAGTGTCTAACCACTCTGTGGGAGCCAGAACTCTTAATGGTTGGTAGGGGTTCAAAAACTTATTTCACTCAATGAAATGCAAATCAGTTGCTAACTTTTATTTAAGGTTATTTTTTCGATTTTCCTTTTGATGTGCTATCTGCCACTGTTAAAATAAACCTACCATTGAAATGATACTGTTCTGAGACTTTTCATTTCTTTGTCATTGGACAAACTTACAAAATCAGTGAGGGGTAAAATAATTATTTCCTCCACTGTATGTCCCACCAAGATGTCAGTGTGTTTAGGCTATGAGTAACGATCTTATCCGAAACATGTCAGCCAATTTTCTGTCATTGCAAGTTGGATTAAAATAAAAAGCCTTGGATTATACCAGCAAGTGTGCGGACTTCATCTTTACTGTGACCCTATCCGCTGCAAAAAAGCTCAAAAAGCCGCTCGGTGTGCCCCAGCCCTCAAAAGGTATTTGCAATCATCTTCATTAGAGATAGAATTGGAAACGAGGCAGAAGTCATGATTTTGCTAATGCCATCTCTGTATTCCACATCCAAGCAAGATCAGTTTGCTTTCACTTGGATCAGGTGTCAATGCACTCCTACTAGAGTAGGTATAGGTGTGTATTTTACCAGCCACATAGGGTGTTGGATCCAAGGAGTGGTCCCCATGCTAATTTTTCTGGGGAGTCCTTTGAGCTGTTGCTGTATCCCAGCTCAAATTGACAATATTTCAATCATAATCACTGTCACCAGTGTGCTCCTTTGAACGGGAAGGTAATGTTATGGCTTACAATGATGCACACTTGAAGCTCTCAGAGGCCACATAAAATGGTTAGAAGGGACAGATTCCGCCCACAGGCCTCAAGTTTGACACCTGTGGTTTACAGTAAAAGTATTGGAGGCAAAGGATGAGAAGGACAGCCAGGTAATGTGCATTGTTTAAATTGAAATGTCAGCCTCTATATCCCTCAGTTCATCTCTACTTCAGAGAAATTGTTCTGCAGTGTCACACACTGGGACCAGATATGCCAATTGCAGGACGGGTAAGAGACATGGACTTACCATTAGAGAAACTGTAGCCTAGAACCAGACACTGACCAAGTGAAAGTAGCATCTTTAAAGGGAACCTAAACTGAGAAGGATAGGGATTTTTCCTTTTAAAATAATACCAATTGCCTGGCAGTCCTGCTGATCCTGTGTCTCTAATGCTTTTAGCCACAGCCCCTCAACAAGCATGCAGATCAGGTCCTCTGACTGAAGTCAGACTTGATTAGCTCCATGCTTGTTTGAGGGGTGTAATTTAGCCACTACTGCAGCCAATGAGATCAGCAGGAGACCCAGGCAACTGGTATTGTTTAACAATAACAATAATATTTATATAGCGCTTTTCTCCCTGGGGACTCAAAGCGCTGTGACTCTGCATTATGCAGTTTCAAAGGCTAGGGAAAAGAGGTGAGTTTTTAGCCTTTTTTTAAAGCTGTCCAGAGAGGGAGCCTCTCGTACTAATTGTGGAGGTGAGTTCCATAGACTAGGTGCTGCGTAGGAAAAGGCCCGAGCACCAAATGTTAAGTGTATCCTGGGAATAACCAGCTTCATCTTGTTGGCAGAGCGGAGGGTGCGTGGAGGGGCATAAAGTTCCAATAGATCCGCTATGTATTTGGGTCCCATGTGGTGTAGAGCCTTGAATGTCAGCAGGCAGATCTTAAAATTGATTCTCCATTTTACTGGCAACCAGTGAAGAGTTTGCAGTACTGGGGTGATGTGTGAGCTGCGGGGGGCATTGGCTAGGAGTCTGGCTGCAGCATTCTGTACTAGCTGTAAGGGGCGCAGAACCTTATCTGTAGATACGATGAACAGGGCGTTGCAATAGTCTAGGCGGGAGGATACAAATGCGTGAACCAGGGCAGGTAGGTCTTCAGCTGGGATAAGGTGTTTGACTTTCGCTATATTTCTTAGATGGAAGAAGGAAGACTTGACGACAGCTGATACCTGCTGTCTGAGTTTTAGATTTCCATCCAGGATCAACCCAAGGTTTCGCACAGAGTCCTTATACTGTACAGTATCTCCCCCAATTGCTAGTTTGAGGTGGTGAGCTTTTGAACTTTATCCATCATGTGTGGACCAACTACCACCAACACCTCTGTTTTGTCAGAGTTCAGCCTCAGCCAGCTGGTGTTCATCCAATTTTGTAAATCCACTAGACAAGCATTTCTGGATGCTGATGGGTCTTGGGTGCCAGGCTTGAAGGACAGATACAGTTGTGTGTCATCTGCATAACAATGGTATCCTAGGCCATAGTTCTGGATTATTTTGCCCAGTGGGAGCATGTAGACTGCAAAGAGTAATGGTGATAGTACAGAACCCTGTGGGACTCCATAGGCAAGTGGCACTGGATTAGAGTAGTGTGTACACAGACATACTTGCTGTGTTCTGCCAGATAGGAAGGTCTGAAACCAGCTAAGAACAGTACCCCTTAGGCAACAGTACTTCTTCAGTTGCTGGATTAGTATTTCATGATCCACAGTATCAAATTCTGCTGACAAGTCAAGAAGAATCAGAATTGAGCAATCACCCTGTCCCTTGCAGTAAGTAGATCATTCATTACTCGGACTAATGCTGTTTCAGTGCTGTGCCTTTTCCTGAATCCTGACTGAAAAGTATCAAAGATGTTGTTATCTGTAAGCCTGGCTTCTAGGTGGTTGGCGACTGCTTTCTCGATAACTTTTGATAGGAATGGTAAGTTCGTCACAGGTCTGTAGTTTATTACAGAATCAGGATCTAGTGATGGTTTCTTCAAGAGGGGTTTAATGATTGCTTTCTTTAGTTCTTCTGGGAAAAGTCCACTTTGCAAGGAGCACTGAGTGATTTTGTGAAGTGCTGGCCTGATCAGCTCTGGGCATTGCATTAAGGATCCAGTTGGGCCAGGATCCAGGTCGCAGGTAGTGGGGCGGAGACTTTGAATGAGAATTCCAAAATCTTCTTCACTCAGAGTGTCAAAGACTTGCCATGGTGGTACGGTAGTAGGCATATGCAACGTCCAGTGGTCAATTGATGTTTAAAAGGAAACATCCATATCCCTCTCGGTTAAGGTTCCCCTTACATGAGAGGAGCTGAAGACATTTTTGCAAGAAACTGCCAAGTTACTAACCTTCACCAGCATCCAGAGGAAGCCTTTTCTGTGCTTGAAGCCATCCCCTGTTCAATTGGCTATGCTTTTTAAAGCACACATGAACTAAAAATAAATATCAGAGCTTGCCATACTTTGTACTCTCCATGAAGCCCCATGGCATCCATGAACATTCTGAGCACATGATTTAGATACATTTGTAAGCACGCATGTGCAGGATGCTCCCAGTGAAAGCTCTAGCATGCAGCCATGGAGGAGTGCATAAAAAAAGACATCTGAGTGCACCCTTTACGCAAGAACAAGGGCATAAAGCAGAAAGATGGAGAAGAGGCTAACTAAGCTGAGGGGACACAGAGGAACCCCCAGGTATGGTCAGCTTTCATTTTTGGTTTGGATAAGCTGTGAAAAAAAGTTGACATTTACTTACCTATGGTTTCGTCCAGTCCCCATTAATTATGCAGGCCACTTGGAGCCCTCCAGGTCTCTCTGTTGTGCCAATGCCTTAGTCGCGGGCTACTATGCATGCATGATTTGCAAAAGAATTGTACTACGTAAGCGCAGAATGCTCCCTCCCTGGGACAGGAGCAGTTCAGGTGTGCTTTAAGTCTCTGCCAGAGGACTAAACGTCATTATGGTTCACTGAAGTTCAGCTACAATCGCTTAGCCCCAGCTGTTATCAGAGCCACACTCAAATGGCTACAGAGCCACATAAGGCTCAGAGGCGTATCTAGGGTTTTCAGCGCCCGAGGACAAATACCGTCTTAGCATCCCCCCCCACAGGTGGTTGCGTGTTGCGCAAAGTGGGAGTGGTCATGCAGTGTGGGCATGGTCATGGGTGGAGCCAAATTTGTACATGGCCCATCTGTAAAACAGCAGGAATCCATATATAGTACAATCCCTTTATCTCGACCTTCACGCCGGATCAGATGTTTAAGACCCTCAACGACTCCGGACAAAGTACCGCAATTGCTTGACTTCCAGGTTGCACCTGTCTTGTAACATTGTGCATACCCACCAGCCGGAAGATAGATTGCTGAATGTTTGTGTTGACGTCGCTGGAACCATCTTCCTCTGTGGTGTGGTAAGTATTTAGCATAAAGGGAACTTGAGATGGGCGCATATAGACACAACATACATACCTGGGGCTTCCTCCAGCCCGATTACCCCTACACTGTCCTTTCCCGACTCCCCGTTCTTCCGCAATTGACTCCAGAAAGTCCTCTGGTCTGGGGCCAACTGCACATGCACGGTCTGGCTGCGTGCATGCTCCCATCGCCTAGAGCATTCTGTGTCTGCACAGTACAACTGCCCAGGTGCAGTACGCTCCCGGCGAAAGGAGCGAGACGGGAGAGCGTCTGGCCGGACTGCAGATGCGCCGGCTGGAGGATTTTTCGGGGCCAGATGCGGGCAAAGGAGAAGGTGACTGAGGACGATGAGAGAGCAGTCAGGCCGGAGGAAGCCCCAGGTATATATACAGTTTTAAAGGGGCCCAATCTCAGGTACATTTTAAGCATGCAGGCAGCAGGATATATATATATATATATATATATATATATATATATATATATATATATATATATATATATATATATATATATATATATATATATATATATATATATATATATCAGGAACACAATCTTTATACTGCAGGTCAAGCATAATTAATCAGCTGGGAGATAATCAATTTATTTCCCTGATAATGCCTGTCAGAGGATGCAAGGTCAAGGCTTTGGGATAACTTTGTCTTTGTCTGTGAATGCTGGTGTCCAGGATAGGTCTGCTGAGCCTGTCTACAGCACAGCAGGCTTGTCAGAGTGGCTGCACAGAGAAGAGGTGGGGGGCACTGATGGCCCTTCTGATAATAAATCAGAGCAGCAGCTTCAGTCCTTGTCCTGTCCCCAAGATGGCTCGTTCTTGCTAGAAATGCTGCTGCTGCTCGTCTTCCTTCCTTCTTCCTCCCCTCACCCAATCATCAGGAAGCACAACAGAGGGGAGAGGTTGGGAGAGGAAGAAGCTTGTAGCTGAGCTGAATCCAGGCTGTCCATTCATTATCAGTATCTGTAGTGTAATGTAAGATTCTCCATTGCAGATAGCGGCAGCGGCTGAGCGCCCTCTAGTCCCAGCGCCTGGAGGCATTTGTACCCCTTGGGCCCCCCCCCTTAGACACTCATCTGATAAGGCTGTAGAGCCGCACATTCTGACCCCTGGTATAGGTTAATATTACCTCTACAGTAGGATCTGGGAAGTAAGATCCTCTTTCAGATGCATTCCTTATCCAGCTCCTATATTTGGGATGTGAGTACATGCCTTTCAATGGTATAAGTTGTGGGGTGACTACTTCCAGTTACTGAGATGCAGGGGTGTCGCTAGGGCCTTTGATCCGGGCACCGGCTCGGAAACCGGTTGCCATGTTGCCCCGGATCTATTGAGTGGCAGGAGGGGGCACTGGGCGGAGCGGCGGGGAAGTGGGCAGTTAAAAACTCACCTGTCTTCAGATCGCCGCAGACACAGCTTCCATGTGCTTCCGACTTCCTCCCCGCGGCGTCCGTCGTCTCTGTTACATCGCCCCCTGTGATGACATCACAGGGGGCACTGTTACCAATGCGAGGGTCGCTGCGGGGAGGAAGCCGGAAGCACATGGAAGCGGTGCCTGCGGCGATCTGAAGACAGGTGAGTTTTTAACTGCCCGCTCCCCCCCCCCGCCGCTCCGCCCTGTACGCCCTCCTCCTACAATAGGGGAAGCTGCCTATCTAATCTACGCTGGGGGAACCTACCTATCTAATCTATACTGGGAGAACCTACATATCTAATCTGCGCTGGGGGAACCTACCTATCTAATCTATACTTGGGGAACTTACCTATCTAATCTACACTGGGGGAGCCTACCTATCTAATCTATACTGGGGACGCTGCCTATCTAACCTATACTGGGGGAACCTACCTATCTAATCTACACTGGGGGAACCTACCTAACCTATACTGAGGGAACCTACCTATAAAATTTATACTGGGGGATGCTGCCTAGCCAGGGCTGGGCCGAGGCATAGGCTGGAGAGGCTCCAGCCTCAGGGCATGCCTATCTAACTTATACTGAGGGAACCTACCTATCTAATCTATACTGGGGGATGCTGCCTATCTAACCTATACTGGGGGAACCTACCTATCTAACCTATACTGGGGGAACCTACCTATCTAACCTATACTGGGGGAACCTACCTATCTAATCTACACTGGGAGAAGCTACCTATATAACCTATACTGGAGGAAGCTACCTATATAACCTATACTGGGGGAAGCTACCTATCTAACCTACGCTGGGGCAACCTACCTATCTAACCTACTCTGGGGGAAGTTACCTATCTAACCTATACTGGGGTAACCTACCTATATAACCTATACTGGGGGAAGCTGCCTATCTAACCTATACTGGGGAAACCTACCTATCTAACCTACACTGGGGGAAGCTGCCTATCTAACCTACACTGGGGGAAGCTGCCTATATAATCTATACTGGGGGAAGCTGCCTATCTAACCTATGCTGGGGGAAGCTACCTATCTACAGCGAGGCAAAGCCCCAGGGCCCCAGCCCAGCAAAGCAGAGCCCTCAGCAAAGCAAACACCCCAGCCTAGCAAAGCCTCCTGGTCCCAGCCCAGCAAAGCATACAGCCAAGCAAAGTCTAGTAAAGCCCCCAGCCCAGCAAAGCCCCCAAAATGCCCCCAGCAAATTGCCCAGCCCAGCAAAGCCCCAGCAAGTCACCTAGCAAAGCCAGGTCGGCTCAACATCACCGCCAGCCAGGCCGACACAGCATCACCACCAGCCGAGTACAGTGCACAGGCCAGCCAGCCGAAGGCAAGACCAGGTGAGGGGTTTATACATGTGAAATACTGCCTATTAAATATATTTAAGTTACACCACTATGTTCAAGTACATTTGGCCCCACCTATGACCACACCCACTTTATACAGCATGGTCACGCCCATTTTTCACCACGACGTGCCGCACACTCGTTCCCTCTTGGTGCCCAGGAGTGCCCCAAATCTCCCAGGAACCTAGAAACGCCCCTGCTGTTTTATATATATATGGGCTAACCTTATTTTTCCACGAGCAAACGTTATGATTTTAGTCCAACAGAAGCTAGGAGAAATCACGAGATATTAACCTCCCCAGCGTTCAATTTCCCCAGGATTTCTGTGCAAACAGTGATAAAACTTATTTTTAAAACTTTTTTTTTCCTGTAACTTGCCAAAATGTGTCAAGCAAGGGTCTAGTATACAGTGCAGGAGAGCATTGATGTGTATGCATGTTTATACTGTTCACAGCATGTTTTTTTGAACTGACATTTCTGTCCATACCGCTAGGGAGGTTAATGACACTTGAGTATAGGTTTGTCTGTTGATATAACATAATACTGAATGTGAAGCCTATGGCAAGACTACTTGAACCTTCAATGTAATCAATCTCGACATTAGGTGAATTGTCATTATGTCTCTCTGTTTGATGACTTGCATGGACATTGCAACCTTGTCTGTTAAACCTTCTCTTTTGGAAAAACTTCAATAAAAATATTGAAACAGAAATTGAGATGAACTACATTTGCTCCATTAGGAAAAAATGAAGGTTTTAGCCAGGTAGATGACATTACTAAAAAAAACAGGTGATTAAAAAAAATAGAAATTAATTTATAAATAAATCTTATCTTGGACCTTGATTATGAAGATGAAATACATAGTTGATAAATGTTTGGGCGACACCGACACCTACTGGCCGATTGCTATACATACATTTATTTTAGGTAATCAAATGCTCATTATTTAATTATGTAGAATTGAGAATATGCAGTACTTATTTCCTAGAATTTGCATCCAAACCCCCTTGGAGGCATAATTCCTCTAGCTCCCCAATCACAAGGAGTCTAGAACCAAAGAGTGGGCAGAGCAGTAGTGTGACCTAATGGAGACCTAGTTTAAAGCAAAGTCTGAAGAAAAATATATAAAAAACATTCCTTAAAGGGGAATTTCAGCCTAAACAAACATACTGTTATTAAGTTACATTAGTTATGTTAATTAGAATAGATAGGTAATATAATCTTTTACCCACTCTGTTTTAAAAAAACAGGCAAATGTTTGTGATTCATGGGGGCTGCCATCTTTGTCATGGGGGCAGCCATCTTTTTGGTTGAATGGAGGTGACAGGGAGCATGAGACACAGTTCCAACTGTCCTGTGTCCTGATAACCCCTCCAGCTGCACAGACTAGGCTTCAAATGTCAAATTCAAAATGTAAAAAAAAAAATTACACAAAAACAGCAGAACGAGAACAACATCAGAAATCCCATCATGCTTTGCACAGCATAAGGGGAAAACTGCCCGGGCAGTTTTCTTCTGTGCAGCTAAAAATGAGGCTTGTATAAGAGAAACAAAGTTCTGATGCTGTGAAACTGTTAAAGAAACACCAGGCCTTTTCAGTGCTGCTGAGTCGATTTTTAGTCTGAAGGTTCACTTTAAACATCCAAGGATAATACACTCGGCTGGGTTTCCCGGTTGTCTCCTTTTTTTAGTCTTCCTTCACTGTGATGAGGACATCTTATTCATAAAAAAAGAGCATTTTCCATGTTACTCCTCTAGAGTGTTTTACTTATAGGTCATTGTTTTCTCAATGAGAAGAACATTATCAGTAAGTCTGTATTTCCTTTCCTCTTTGCAATGCAAATGCTATGTTGTTTGAAGCAACGAGTCAGTGTTAAAGTAGCCTAACTACTTTGGACGACGCTAATTGAAATATACGTCATTTTGATGCTGATCTGGCTGGCAGGGGGAGTAGATTTCAACTCACCGCCGCTGCGCGCATCTGCCATTTTCGACGCTCCCTCCCGCCACAGCTCACTCGCCCTGCCAGTTTCTATGATCACAGAGTCATGCAAGCCGGTCAGATGCCAATTCCATTGGCTCCTGGCCGTGTGCATCAATGTAAGCAACTCCCATTGGCTTACATGGATAGACACTGTCAAAAGCCAATGAAAGCGGCTCCTGCCCGGCTCACAGGAACTCGGCCATTGTAGAGACGGCAGAGTTTGTGGCCCAGGTTCCCAACGTGCGGCGGTGACGGCAGGTATGTGTGCCGATTTGTCGGAATTCAGCATTTTCTGTACCAGTCCTTAAGGGGGCAGAGACCGCTGGTACTTATGTGGTTAACCACCCTGGCGTTCAATTTCCCCAGGATTTCTATGCAAAAAGTGGTTCAATCATTTTCAAGTTTTTTTTTTTTTTAATCAATTTTTTTTTTAATATTGAATTCAATATAGGTTATTGTATTAAATTAAATTAAAAAAAAGTGTTTGCAGCGAGATGTTGATGACGCTGTGTGACCCTGGTGTCATCAACGCCGATCGGCGGGGGACATGAAGCAAAATTCGCCAAGGGACATGGAAGAAGGCACCGAGGAAGCTATCAGAGGTACGCAATGAGGGATCAGCACGCCAATGGTGAGTAGAAGACCCAGATGTGTAGCCAGGTGTATAGTTTTGCCAGATGTATAGGTAGGCAGATATTTAGCCAGAAGTATAGGTAGCCAGATGTTTTACCAGATGTATAGGTAGCCAGTTATTTAGCCAGATGTATAGGTAACCAGATGTTTTACCAGATGTATAGGTAGCCAGGTGGAGCCAGATGTCCCAACCCCCCCCTCGATCCCCCACCCCCCAGTCTCTTCCAGCCCCGATTTACTCACCCGAGAGCTGTCTCCTGCGGTGGCTTCTGTGCAGGGGGGGATCCCTCTTTCTTGTGGGCTGGTGGCTGGTCGGGGATTCCCCCTTCTGTGCAGGGGGGGGGGGATCCTCCTTCTATGCGGGCTGGTGGCCGGGTGTCTCCCTTCTGTGCAGGGGGGAGGGATCCCCCTTCCATGCGGGCTGGTGGCCGTGTGTCTCCCTTCGGTGCAGGGGGGGGGGAAGATCTCCTTCTATGTGGGCTGTTCGGGGACTCCCCCTTCTGTGGAGGGGGGGTCCCCTTCTGTGCAGGCGGGCTGTGGGTGGCTCTTCCCTCTTTCTCCCTCCAGGTCCCACGTGCGCCCCCCCGTACCCCCCCCTCTCCTGATCTCCTAGCCTCCCCTGTATCCAGCCCTACACTACTCACCCGAGGGCTGTCTCCTGCGCCGGCCGCGATTGGCACTCTCCTCCTCCATCGCTGAAGTCTCGTGTTCTGTGTAATTACAGTACGAGGCTTGGTGACGTCACCAAGCCGCGTACTGTAATTACACAGACCGGCATCCAGCCACTCTGGGGAATCCCTCTGATGAGGGAAAAGTGGAGCCGGCAGGGCAGAGAAACAGGAAATCTCCCTGGCAGTATTGACGAGCCTAGCTCGTCATTACCACTTTCAGAATGTTTCTTTCTGCTGGACAAGCCAGGCTCGTCATTACCTCCAGGGTGGTTAAAGAGTACGGGAGGCAACATGTGACATGAGATAAACGTGTATGTATAGTACAAAGCGTTAACCAGGCCGTTTTGTTTATATTTTGTTGTCTCAAAAAGTTAAGGACCAGGGACACGGACATTTTGCTGGCATTAAACATAGAGTTTTAAAAGTCATGTTTTTAGGGATCTACCGCTGTCCCATGCAAGTAAAAGGGAGCGTTTAGTACAAGTTTATGCAAGCTTTCATGAAAGCCTAGCAGTTGATCCTGTACTAAACGCTCCCATTCACTTACTTGCATGGGACAGCAGATACCTAAAACCGCTTGTTTTAAAACGCCACGTTTATTGCCAGCAAAACGTCCATGTGAACCAGCCCTTAATAGGCTGCCACTAAGCAGAGTCAACCAAACATTCAATCTACTTTTTAAATATTACTAATATAAATGCGAAAGATTGGATGTTTGTTACTCGATCACGCAACAATGGCTAAAACGGATTTGAATGAAATTTGGCTCACACATATAGTACATTACCTGGAATAAAATATAGGATACTTTTTATTCCCATAACCAAAAAGTAGGCAGAGACCAATACAAATTTCACTGAGAAATTGTAAACTGCAGCCATTCTTACACTGTTAATGGTAGGTGTCTCAAACTTTCTACAGTTGGTCACTAGGTGACTGGGATTAATATTCACAGACGTCGGTGGAGCCTACAAAACCCAATCAAAATTCACCTATTGATTTTCAAGGGTAATATTTAATTGCTGCCTTTCTTGCACTGTTAATAGCACAAGCCTCAAACCTGGTACAGTTGGTCATTGGGTGACTGGGGTTCAAATTCAGAAAAGGGGGTGGAGCCAAAGCCAATCAGATTTGTTTCATTTCATTGCAATTTATTGATGCCAAAGACTGCAAAGCTCACAAACTAGGTCATTGAGTAATTGTGTTATGCTAGGTACACACCATACAATTTTCTGTTAGATTTACCTGCCAGATAGATAATTTGGGCCACGGCAGATGAGCGGACACTAGCTGAGCGGCGGTGAGGACGTCCAGGACTTGTTTTAGATATGCGCATGAACTTTTTATGAAATGTGAGTGTATTTTTTATCACTTTTATTGGAAATAAAACAGTGTTACGCTATGAGAGATGTGTATCAGTCCTGCAGGCACAGTGTGACAAAGACCTGGCTGAAACCCCTTCATTGACACCCAAGCGCTGGTTGCTGATCCATGATAGGTCAGCAGCTTATCTGGTAAGCGGTTAGGGGTATTTTTGGTTTGGGTAAAACCGAAGCAAGGACACTGAGTGTGAAGGGTGTGCACGGAGGAGAGGGTGCACTTACTTTTGCACAAAGAGAGTAATTAAGAACTGTGAAGTGTGACAGGTTCACGCTATGTATACTGTTGTTTCTCTCTGAGGCATACTTCAAGGCAAATCGCTACCAATGTGGAATCCTGCTGATTGAACAACTAGAGGAGTGATATCCATATGAGTGTTTGCTGGTCTGTAACAGGACAGCATAGTGATCTGGTGAGCAGGCATTTTTTCCATACAGTTCGGTGGAGGCTACAGCACAGACACACACAGTGGGGAGCACTAATGGTGTAGAGGTGCACTCACTATGGCATGTAAGGGAACTGGGAGATTTAAAGTTACAGGTTTACGCTATGTTCTATTGTATGTCTTTTTGAGTAAAAGTGAAGCCAAGATCGTGGTGCTAGAGGGAAGAGAGAAAAATTTGGAATTCATGAAAAACACGTATTCAGCTGATCTGTGGCAAATCAGCCTCTGAACGCCGGTGAGAGTATTCATTTCTACTAGAGACTGGAGGCAGTTGCAGACAGTGGGATTTCTGTGGTTTATGAAACTTATGTATGACTGTGAGGAGTGAGCGCTGTACAGACTTTTTCTTCAACAGTTGGAGGATAATATTTATAAGGATACACCGAAAGATCAGCTCATTAATTCAATGACTGTAATGCATAAAGCAGTGGCCTATATAATTGATGCAGCATTGGAATCTATAAGGTTAACCGCTAAGGCGGCGGGTATTTCTAATGTGACCAGAAGGAATCTATGGATTAAAACCTGGCATGGGAGTATGGCATCAAAAAGTAGAGTTTGCTCCATTCAAGTAGTAGGAGACACTCTTTTTGGGCCTGAATTGGATGACGTAGTAGAAAGAACAGCCAATAAGAAAAAAATCTTTCCCCAAAAAGAGACAGTTTAAAACAGGGAAAAGGTTTTTTCGTCAGACCAGACAAACAGACAAGCCTGAAAACCAAAATAAGAGAAGAACTTGGTCCTTCAATAAAGATCAAAAAAGACCAGGACCAAGTTTTAAAACCCCCACAGCACAGGCTAAACAATGACAAATTAAAGGTGGGAGGAAGGTTGGGCTATTTCCTGCCACATTGGAAAAGAATAACAAAAAGCCCGTTTATTATAGACCTAATAAAGAGGGGTTATCACATAGCATTCCAAAAGAGACCCCCAAGGAAATTCGTTGTGACCAAAAAATTAATCTTGCCTCAACATCAGGAAGCGTTGAAAGAGATCATCTCAGATATGCTAGAAAGACATGTGGTATCAGTAGTACCAGTGGTACAAAGAGGCGAGGGCTTCTACTCAAAAATATTTCTGGTGCAAAAACCGTCAGGAAAATACAGAATAATTCTAAACTTAAAACCAATCAATCCGTACATAAGGTACAAAAAATTTCGAATGGAATCAATTTACTCAATAAAAAATCTACTGATACCAGATGGCTTTATGGCAAGTGTGGATCTACAGGATGCCTATTGGCACATACCAATAGAACTAGAGTCACAAAAATTCCTAAGATTTGCAATTCAAATGGAAAAAGGGGTTCAGCACCTTCAGTTCCGCTGCCTCCCATTTGGCATAACATCAGCCCCAAGAATTTTTACAAAAGTAATGGGGGAGCTGATTGCGGCTATGCACAAAAAAGGAATTATTATAATTCCTTACTTAGACGATCTACTCATAGTGGCAAAAACGCTAACAGAACTAGAGGAACACAAACAAACTGTACTGGATCAACTACAACAATCAGGCTGGATTGTGAGCAAAGAGAAGTGACAACTTACTGCAACACAGAGGATTTTGTTTCTAGGGTTTTATAATAAATTTTTCTTCCACAGTAGAAGATACAAAATATAGTACTTGAAGTGGAGAAATTCAACGCCTGCCGGTCAGTAAAGATCAGACAGATTATGCAACTTCTGGGCCTACTGTCTTCAGTGGCACCAGCAGTTCAGTGGGCTTTAAAGCATACCAGGGTGTTACAATCATGGATGTTAACCAACTGGGACAAGCAACAGAATACATTGGACAACACAGTGATAGTAGATCCACAGATAAAAGACAGTCTGATGTGGTGGCGGCTATCGCAGAATCTCACACAGGGCAGAGTATGGTCCCTGCCTATTCAAAAAGTCTTAACGACGGACGCAAGTCAGTCGGGCTGTGGAGCTCATGTGGACACTTTTCAAGTACAGGGTCTGTGGAATCAGTCAATGACAAAATACTCATCAAATTTCAGAGAACTGATGGTGGTAAATATGGTGCTAATAAGCACAATACATATTCTGAAAGCATGTTGTAATCTGATTATTGGTGATCTGCAGTATCACCAACAATACAGATGTATACCTGATCATTGATGATCTGCAGAATCACCAATAATACAAGTATGACTAACCTCTGGACACCTAATGAAGTGTAAGTATTTGGTGTAACTGTAGGCTATCTCCCATGAGGCGGGAGACACAGGCTGCTCAGCCAGGAACCACCTGAGGGGCAGGTGGCCCTCGGCTGTGCAGGGACTATCTCCTAAGAAAGGAGATAGCGATAATCTGGCAGCCAGTGATTCCCTGGTAAACTGGGAATCAGACTGTACTGCAGCCAGAGGACTCCTAAGGAATAGAGGCCCCTGGCTGTACTGCAGGAAGGACTCTCTGAGGAGCAGGAGGTCCTTGCAGCTAACTGACACTTGGTGGAATAGTGTCACGGATAGTAAAGACAGACTGAACACTCAAGGGATGAGTGACAGCCAGAAGGGTCGGGCAGGTCAGGTCGGCAACACACGAGCAGATAAGGTACAAAGACAGATATAAAGCACAATCCTAGTCTGAGGTGTGAGGTCCTTGGTCTCGACACCCAGGAACTAGTCTAAAAAATAACACAGTATCCTAAGCTTGGATTTGAGGTCCATTGTCTTAAAACCCTGGAACTGGTCTAAGGTATAACACAGTAATGACACAGTAATCCTAAGCTTGGGTGTGAGGTCCTTGGTCTCAACACCCTGGAACTGGTCTAAGATATAACACAGCAATGACACAGTAATCCTAAGCTTGGGTGTGAGGTCCTTGGTCTCAACACCCTGGAACTGGTCTAAGATATAACACAGCATATAACAATAGCGTAATCTGGCTAAGTGTGAATTCCCAGGTCCACCTGGTTCTAACACACTGTAGGATCTGACTGAGGTCTGAGTGCTCACACGTAAGTATTCGCAACGGCAGACAACCAGCAACTGACAAGCAAGATCTATATATACTTTCAGTGCTGTGCAGCTCCGCCCGAGCCAATCCAGAGTCCAGCTGGGATCAGCTGATCGGCCTGATCAGCTGATTCCCCTTCTGCTGGTATAAAATGTCCTGTCGCCTGGCGCGCGCACGCGTAGCTCTCCATCTGTGTGCACTAGAAGGTCCAGACAAACCAGACACATGTTGCTGTGCGGAAACTGCCGGTCTGAACGCGGAGACAGCCGCCCCGCCACCAGACCCCGCGGCGGCATCTCCGCTATTCATTACAGTACCCCCCCCCCCCCTGAGGAGTGGACTCCGGACACTTCCCACCCGGCTTCCCAGGATGTGAGTCACGAAATTCCTTCTTTAACAATCCAGCACCCAAGTTCTTTCGTCCACACCATAAACTTTCCAGAGGACCAGATACTGCACAGAATTTTGCACTAAGCGAGAGTCCAGAATCTTTTCGATCTCATATTCAGGTCGGTTATCAACGATCAACGGGGGGAGGGGGGGAGCGCGGGGCGGGGGGTGAGAGGAAACCACGTGCACTGCCGGCTTCAACAGAGACACATGGAATGATCTCACACCTCTCATACTGGCTGGGAGATCAATCGCATAAGTGACATTATCGATCTTTCTGGTCACTGGGAATGGTCCTATGAATCTAGGTCCCAGTTTGGGTGACGGTTGCTTCAAGGCCAAATGCTCAGTGGATACCCATACCAAGTCCCCTGGGGAAAACTTCCACTTTACAGACCGTCTGTTTTATCTGAGGTAGAATGGTCTTAGGCTCAAAACCCCTAGATAGAGCGTCTGCTTTGGAATTATTACTACCTGGTATATGCGTAACAGGTGACCGTGAGGGACAGAACCTGTCAGAAAAATCCGCACACTGCACTGCCACTCCTCTGACCTGTATCTTGGTAGTACCAACAGCAACTCTCCCCAAACAATGCCGATGACAATGGGCTGACCATTTCAGTAGCTGTCCTGAAGCCCAGTTAATCTGCGGAGAGTGGAGTTGTAACCAGGGCATACCAAGAACAACAGTAGAGTTTACCATTGGCAGGACCAGGAACTGTAATTTCTCTTCATGCAACGCCCCCAAACAACACGACAACAAGGGGGTTTGGAAAAGAGGTTGACTACTCTGCAACGGAGAGTCATCCACTGCAGTGACCAGAATCTGCCGGTCTAGTGGGAACAAGGGTATCCCCAATCTTTTTACGAAATCGTAATCTATGAAGTTCGCTGCAGAACCGGAGTTTACAAAGGCTTCTGCGGAACTAGTCCGACCCTCCCATGTAATAGAGCAGGGAAGGAGCAGACGATTATTGTTTAGAGATAAAGACCGCTCGCCTATGGTATTGACTAACCCCAGGCGGCAGCATTCTCCTGGCCCTTTAGCACCATATAGACCGCGTTTTCTTGGCCTTCTGCGACTCTTTTTCACTTTACTCAGCCCTGAATATCCGATTTGCATCGGCTCGTCTGGGGGTGATGAAGGTCGAGAAGAGTCGTATGAGACAGACCTTATAGCATTCCTATCACAAATCTGTTTCTGGTAGCGCAAACAGCGATCTATCTGCACGGCCAAAGAAATTGCCTCGTCTACAGATTTGGGTTCAGGATGTCCTATCATCACATCATGGATTGCATCCGACAATCCTGCCAAAAAACAGTCTAATAAAGCATATGCTCCCCATCTAGCCGAGACAGCCCACTTCCTAAACTCAGCGGCATAAGCCTCAACCGATTTACGACCCTGCCTCAGCATTTTGAGCTTCTTTACAGCAGTGGAAGAAATATCCGGGTCATCATATATAATGGCCATGGCCTTAAAAAATTCCTGAACTGATGATAACGCATCATGCTCTGCATGTAGGCTATATGCCCATGTTTGGGAATCACCTGACAGCAGGGTCTTTATAAATGTTACCCTTTGGGACTCAGTTCCTGACAAGGTAGGCCTCAACTCAAAATAAGACAGAACCCGATTTCTGAAATTCCGAAAGTCAGATCTATGGCCAGAAAACTTTTCAGGTAAGGACATGTGAATGTCCGTGACTGGAGGGGATCGAACTGTATTTATAGTTAATTGAATTTCCTGAATAGCCCCAAATAATTGATTGATCTGAGTCTGTTGGTTCATAATTACCCCGGAAAGATTGTTTACCGCGGTGGTCAGGACTTCAACATGACTATACAGTGCGTCCATAGTGTTTTCGGTCTGCCGTTCTGTAACGATTGGTGTCAGCACACAGAGAGAATCTGATTATTGGTGATCTGCAGAATCACCAATAATACAAGTATGACTAACCTCTGGACACCTAATGAAGTGTAAGTGTTTGGTGTAACTGTAGGCTATCTCCCGTGAGGCGGGAGACACAGGCAGCTCGGCCAGAAACCACCTGAGGGGCAGGTGGCTCTCGGCTGTGCAGGAGATGGCGATAATCTGGCAGCCAGTGATTCCCTGGTAAACTGGGAATCAGACTGTACAGCAGCCAGAGGACTCCTAAGGAATAGAGGCCCCTGGCTGTACTGCAGGAAGGACTCTCTAAGGAGCAGGAGGTCCTTGCAGCTAACCAGGGCCGGCCTTAGGTTTCACAGCGCCCTGAGCGTAACCAGATTTTGGTTCCCCCCCCTAATTCATCCTCTTCGCTCGCACACACGCACCCACACACCCAAACACACAGGCCCATATGCAATTCACCTTTTATCCTGAGTTATCTTCTACGAGATAATTTTCCTCTTCACTTTAAAATAACTTTTCAGGTATTTCCTGCCTATATACACACTAAAGGGGGGATCTGCCTACATATACAAGACTAGTAGCCTATATACACTAAGGAGGGATCTGCCTATTATAGGCAGATTCCCCCTTAGTGTATATAGGCTACTAGTCTTGTATATGTAGGCAGATCCCCCCCTTTAGTGTATGGGCAGCACGGTGGCGTAGTGGTTAGCTCTCTCGCCTTGCAGCACTGGGTCCCTGGTTCGAATCCCAGCCAGGGCACTATCTGCAAGGAGTTTGTATGTTCTCACCGTGTCTGTGTGGGTTTCCTCCGGGCACTGCGGTTTCCTCTAACATCCCAAAAACATACAGATAAGTTAATTGGCTTCCCCCTAAAAAAAAGTGTCCCTAGACTATAATACATGCACTACACAATACATACATACACATATGACTATGCTAGGGACTAGATTGTGAGCCCCTCTGAGGGACAGTTAGTGACGGGTAGTACAGACAGACTGAACACTCAAGGGATGAGTGACAGACAGAAGGGTCAGGCAGGCCAGGTCGGCAACACACGAGCAGATAAGGTACAAAGAAAGATATAAAGCACAATCCTAGTCTGAGGTGTGAGGTCCTTGATCTCGACACCCAGTAACTAGTCTAAAGACTAACACAGTATCCTAAGCTTGGGTGTGAGGTCCTTGGTCTCAACACCCTGGAACTGGTCTAAGATATAACAGCAATGACACAGTAATCCTAAGGTTGGGTGTGAGGTCCTTGGTCTCAACACCCTGGAACTGGTCTAAGATATAACACAGCTTATAACAATAGCGTAATCTGGCTAAGTGTGAATTCCCAGGTCCACCTGGTTCTAACACACTGTAGGATCTGACTGAGGTCTGAGTGCTCACACGTAAGTATTCGCAACGGCAGACAACCAGCAACTGACAAGCAAGATCTATATATACTTGCAGTGCTGTGCAGCTCCGCCCGAGCCACTCAGCCAATCCAGAGTCCAGCTGGGATCAGCTGATCGGCCTGATCAGCTGATTCCCCTTCTGCTGGTATAAATGTCCTGTCGCCTGGCGCGCGCACGCGTAGCTCTCCATCTGTGTGCACTAGAAGGTCCAGACAAACCAGACACATGTTGCTGTGCGGAAACTGCCGGTCTGAACATGGAGACAGCCGCCCCGCCGCCAGACCGTGCGGCGGCATCTCCGCTATTCATTACACATGTCATGTACAGATTCAGTCAGACAATGCAACTGTTGTGTTATACATAAATCTCCAAGGGGGAACCAGGTCCAAGAGGTTGTTACTTCTGACTCTGGAAATCCTAGATATGGCAGAACAAGAGTTCCTGTCGTTAACAGCAGTGCACTTGAAGGGGGAATTAAATGTTCTAGCGGATCAGATAAGCAGAGTTCAGATAACGAACGCAGTGGTCCTTCAACCAGAATTTGTTCAACATCAGAGTGAGCAAATGGGGGCATCCACAAGTGGACTTATTTGCAAACAGGTCCAACAGGAAGTGCAAACAATTTTATTCCCTCAATGTAATGGACAATCCAGTAGCAATAGACGCCCTGGCTCAGAACTGGCATCAGGACATACTATATGCTTTCCCGCCATTAAATCTGATTCCCTTAGTACTTCAGAAGTTAATGAAGTCACGCTGTCAGATGATTCTTATTGCCCCAAACTGGCCCAGGACGGCCTGGTATCCACTTCTCCTGTCAATGATAACAAGACAACCATGGGAAATACCAGTATCAGAGAATATGATACAGGTGCAAGGCCAAGCTGTAGTAAATTTGGAAAAATGGAAACTTACAGCGTGGTTTCTGAAAGGGCAGTCCTTGAAAACAAGGGATTGTCCTCTAGAGTAGTGAATACTCTATTAAAAAGTAGGAAAGAAAACACTCAATTAATATACCAGAAGTACTGGAAAACTTTTATTTTATGGTTAGAGAATTCAAACTTCCAGTCTACAGAAATGGCGACAATTTTAGAATTTCTGCAGGAGGGAGTAGAAAAAGGGTTGGCCTTAAAGTGAACCGAGCATCATTTTTAACACCCAGGGCAGCTCTATAGCAAATTAAAAATGCATTCTAAAAATGTGGTTTATTAAAAAAAAAACTTTCAATTTACCTCATTTTTTTTACATCTAAGCGTTAAAATAGCCACTTTGTCCATCCGTAAAGAACCTGCGGGTCGCTAAGCAGGAGATTGTGGAACACAGATAAGAAATCACCTCATTAGACTTAACTGACCACAAACAAACCACCACTGTACTTCAAACAGAAAACATCAGTTACAGTTGAAGAATTTCACACCTAGCCTGGACAATGCTAGTTGTAAAACAGCAGGGGTTGAGCTTCTGAACAATGGCAGCCCTTGCAGCTATTTGAAGCCAGGAGCTGCTTAGTTCACTTCAAGCACAATTAACCACTTGAGGACCACAGTCTTTCTACCCCTTAAGGACCAGAGCCTTTTTCTCCATTCAGACCACTGCAGCTTTCACGGTTTATTGCTCGGTCATACAATCTACCACCTAAATGAATTTTACCTCCTATTCTTGTCACTAATACAGCTTTCTTTTGGTGCTATTTGATTGCTGCTGCGAGTTTTAGTTTCTATTATATTCATCAAAAAAGACATGAATTTTGTCAAAAAAATGACTAACTTTCTGTGTTGACATTTTTCAAATAAAGTAAAATTTCCTATACATTTGAGCACGAAAGTTATTCTGCTACATGTCTTTGATAAAAAAAAAACCATTCAGTGTATATTTATTGGATTGGGTAAAAGTTATAGCGTTTACAAACTATAGTGCCAAAAGTGAATTTTCCCATTTTGAAGCATCTCTGACTTTTCTGACCACCTGTCATGTTTCATAAGGTGCTAAAATTCCAGGATAGTATAAATACCCCCCAAATGACCCAATTTTGGAAAGAAGACATCCCAAAGTATTCACTGAGAGGCATGGTGAGTTCATAGAAGATTTTATTTTTTGTCACAAGTTAGCGGAAAATGACACTTTGTGACCAAAAAAAAAAAGTTTCCATTTCTTCTAACTTGTGACAAAAAAAAATGAAATCTGCCACGAACTCACTATGCTCCTCTCTGAATACCTTGAAGTGTCTACTTTCCAAAATGGGGTCATTTGTGGGGTGTGTTTACTGTCCTGGCATTTTTGGGGTGCTAAATTGTAAGCACCCCTGTAAAGCCTAAAGGTGCTCATTGGACTTTGGGCCCCTTAGCGCAGTTAGGCTGCAAAAAAGTGCCACACGTGGTATTGCCGTACTCAGGAGAAGTAGTATAATGTGTTTTGGGGTGTATTTTTACACATACCCATGCTGGGTGGGAGAAATATCTCTGTAAATGACAATTTTTTGATTTTTTTTTTTTTTTTTTACACTCAATTGTCCATTTACAGAGATATTTCTCCCACTCAGCATGGGTATGTGTAAAAATACACCCCAAAACACATTATACTACTTCTCCTGAGTGCCGCGACACCACGTGTAGCACTTTTTTGCACCCTAACTGCGCTAAGGGGCCCAAAGTCCAATGAGTACCTTTAGGATTTCACAGGTCATTTTGCGACATTTGGTTTCACGACTACTCCTCACGGTTTAGGGCCCCTAAAATGCCAGGGCAGTATAGGAACCCCACAAATGACCCCATTTTAGAAAGAAGACACCCAAAGGTATTCCGTTAGGAGTATGGTGAGTTCATAGAAGATTTTATTTTTTGTCACAAGTAAGCGGAAATTGATTTTGTTTTTTTTCACAAAGTGTCATTTTCCGCTAACTTGTGACAAAAAATAAAATCTTCTATGAACTCACCATACTCCTAACGGAATACCTTTGGGTGTCTTCTTTCTAAAATGGGGTCATTTGTGGGGTTCCTATACTGCCCTGGCATTTTAGGGGCCCTAAACTGTGAAGAGTAGTCTTGAAACCAAATGTCGCAAAATGACCTGTGAAATCCTAAAGGTACTCATTGGACTTTGGGCCCCTTAGCGCACTTAGGGTGCAAAAAAGTGCCACACATGTGGTACCGCTGTACTCAGGAGAAGTAGTATAATGTGTTTTGTGGTGTATTTTTACACATACCCATGCTGGGTGGGAGAAATATCTCTGTAAATGACAATTTTTTGATTTTTTTTTTTTTTGTACACACAATTGTCCATTTACAAAGAGATTTCTCCCACCCAGCATGGGTATGTGTAAAAATACACCCCAAAACACATTATAATACTTCTCCTGAGTACGGCGATACCACATGTGACACTTTTTTGCAGCCTAGGTGCGCTAAGGGGCCCAACGTCCTATGCACAGGTCATTTTGAGGCATTTGTTTTCTAGACTACTCCTCACGGTTTAGGGCCCCTAAAATGCCAGGGCAGTATAGGAACCCCACAAGTGACCCCATTTTAGAAAGAAGACACCCCAAGGTGTTCCGTTAGGTGTATGGTGAGTTCATAGAAGATTTTATTTTTTGTCACAAGTTAGTGAAAAATGACACCTTGTGAAAAAACTATAAAAATCAATTTCCGCTAACTTTTGACAAAAAATAAAATCTTCTATGAACTCGTCACACACCTAACAGAATACCTTGGGGTGTCTTTCTAAAAAGTGGTCACTTGTGGGGTTCCTATACTGCCCTGGCATTTTACGGGCCCAAAACCTTGAGTAGTCTGGAAACCAAATGCCTCAAAATGACTGTTCAGGGGTATAAGCATCTGCAAATTTTGATGACAGGTGGTCTATGAGGGGTCGAATTTTGTGGAACCGGTCATAAGCAGGGTGGCCTTTTAGATGACAGGTTGTGTTGGGCCTGAGCTGATGGATAGGAGTGCTAGGGGGGGGGGGGGGGTGACAGGAGGTGATTGATGGGTGTCTCAGGGGGTGGTTAGAGGGGAAAATGGATGCAATCAATGCACTGGGGAGGTGATCGGAAAGGGGTCTGAGGGGGATCTGAGGGTTTGGCCGAGTGATCAGGAGTCCACACGGGGCAAATTAGGGCCTGATCTGATGGGTAGGTGTGCTAGGGGGTGACAGGAAGTGAGTGGGGGGAATAGATGCAAGCGATGCACTGGCAAGGTGATCAGGGCTGGGGTCTGAGGGTGTGGGCAGGTGATTGGGTGCCCTAGGGGCACATAGGGGTCTAATCTGATGGGTAGCAGTGACAGGTGGTGATTGATGGGTAATTAGTGTGTGTTTAGAGGAGAGAACAGATGCAATGCACTTGGGAGGTGATCTGACGGCGGGTCTGCAGGCGATCGGATGGTGTGGGTGGGTGATCAGATTGCCTGCAAGGGGCAGATTGATGGTTGCCAGTGACAGGGGGTGATTGATGGGTGATTGACAGGTGATCAGTGGGTTATTACAGGGAAGAACAGATGTAAATAATGCACTGGCGAATTGATAAGGGGGGGTCTGAGGGCAATCTGAGCGTGTGGGCGGTTGATTGGGTGCCCACAAGGGGCAGATTAGGGTCTAATCTGATAGGTAACAGTGACAGGTGGTGATAGGGGGTGATTGATGGGTAATTAGTGGGTGTTTAAAGAGAACAGAACAGATGTAAACAATACACTTGGGAGGTGATTTGACGGCGGGTTTGCAGGCAATCTAATGGTGTGGGTGGGTGATCAGATTGCCCGCAAGGGGCAGGTTAGGGGCTGATTGTTGGGTAGCAGTGACAGGGGGTGATTGACAGGTGATCAGGGGGGATAGATGCATACAGTACACAGGGGTGGGGGGGGGGTCTGGAGAATCTGAGGGGGGGGGGGGTGCTCAAGAGTCCCCAGGGGGCAGTTTAGGGAATTTAAAAAAATAGCGTTGACAGATAGTGACAGGGAGTGATTGATGGGTTATTAGGGGGGTGATTGGGTGCAAACAGTGGTCTGGGGGTGGGTCTGAGGTGTGCTGTGGGCGCTCAGGGGGCCGGGAGGCAGATCAGTGTGTTTGGGTGCAGACTAGGGTGGCTGCAGCCTGCCCTGGTGGTCCCTCGGACACTGGGACCACCTGGGCAGGAGGCAGCCTGTATAATACACTTTGTATACATTACAAAGTGTATTATACACTTTGTAGTGGCAATCGCGGGGTTAACAACCCGCCGGCGTTTCCGAACGGCCGGCAGGTTGTCGTCGCGGGTGGGCGGAGCCAGTTGCCGGGGTAAGCGCGCCTCATCAATGACGCGATCGCTCTCCCGGCATGCCGAAAGGACGCAACGCCCTTGGGCGTATTGCGGTCCTTTCGGCGTCCACTTTGCCGCTGCCCATCGGCTGTGGGCGGTCGTCAAGTGGTTAAGGTCCAGATGTCGGCCCTATCAGTTTATTTGGATTAAAAAGTTGGCACTAGAACCTCTAATAATCAGATTTGTAAAATCAGTGGAGAGAAATAGACCAGTCATGGTTAAACAGTTTCCAAAATGGGATCTATCTTTAGTCTTACAGGCTCTAACAAATAGTGAATTTGATGAAGATTCTTTAAGAATGTGCACTCTAAAAACTGTGTTTCTAGTGGCGATCACGTCAGCTAGACGCATTAGTGAACTCTGGGCTCTCTCACACAAAGAACCATATTGTTCATTTTTCAATGATCGGGTTGTTCTTCGAACAAGTCCAGAATTTCTACCGAAAGTTGGAGACATGTTCCACAGAACACAAGAGATAATATTACCATCATTCTGTATGAATCCAACAACAGAAAAGGAAGTTAAACAACATAAACTGGACGTTCGGGAGAATTTATTATATTACCTGGAGAAAGTCAAAGAGTTTAGAAAATCGGAGTCGTTTATAAACTATGCAGGCAAATCCAAAGGATTAAAGGCATCTACAAAGACCATAGCCAAGTGGATTAAAGATTGTATCCTTGAATCATACTAGATTATGGGTAAGGATCCTCCAGTGAAATTAAAGGCCCATTCCACCAGGGCAGCCGCAACTACGTAGGCTTACAGGGCACGTACATCACCATTGAACATCTGCAAGGCGGTAACCTGGAAGAACCTGGGAACCTTCATGAGGCACTATCGACTAGATCGATTAACGGAGACCGATCAGGACTTCGGAAGAACTGTCTTAAAGGCAGTTAGCCCACCCTGAGGTTGGTGATTGATTTCTTGCTGGTCTCAATGTGCACTTGTCCTGGAGTGTTACTAGAAAAACCAGGAGTTAGCTCACCTGGTAACGACATTTTAAGTAACACTCCAGGACAAGTGGAGGTACCCACCCCCATATATATCAAATATTGCATGATATACATGTTATGTTAAGTGCATTTAAATGTAATATAGTAGGGTTATGTTAGTATATTATTCCTGTTCCTTGATATTATACTGCCTGACCCTTGGTCCATGTTTAATTTATAGAGGCTGACGGATATTTCCTGTTCCTGGGAGGAGCCAAGTCTCAATGTGTACCTGTCCTGGAGTGTTACTTAAAATGTCATTACCAGGTGAGCTAATGCCTGGTTTCTTATCATCCATTCGTTTTTCTTATCTTCCCCATTGTTCCCTATGCATTATCGAGCGCGGAATCGAGCGGGCGGGAGATCGGACATGTCGGAAATTATCAATCAATCCATTGAAATGGCTCAAAAACATACCGTGTATTCCCAGCATAACAGAAAATTGTATGGTGAAAGCTAACAGAAAATTGTATGGTGTGTAAATAGGCATAAGGGTTAGAAAGAGTGGGTGGCGCTAACACCAGTCAAATACATACCTGGGCAACGCCAGCATCAGCTAGTATAAAATAAAATCAAGAAATGCCTAAAAAAAGGGGTCCATTTTAGGATCAGGAGGATAAATACAATTGTTTATCTTATCCGTTTATTTTCACCTTGGGTTCACTAAGGATTAGGTATGAAAAACATTTCCAGTACAGTATATTAACTCCAGCAGGTGATATTCATGAACTCAAATTCCTGGCTAATGCATCTGATTTGCATGAGGCAATATTTTTGAGAACCAATGGCTTAAATTCACCATGTTGTTATTTTTTGGGGTGTTACTGGGTGTCATAGCAAAGAAACAGACATCATCCCTTTATAAAAGGGGAGAATTTTCTCATAAGGGCCCATATGCAATTCCCTTTTTCTCTTAAGTTTTCTCCTAGGTGATATTTTCACACCTGGTCACAAAATTTCTTTTAAACCACCAGCAAGCAAACAAATACACAAAATAATGTTGACAGTACTTTTTCACCTACTTTGCGATAAGTATTCCATTGCAAAGTGCTAAACCGTTATTTTAATTTTAAGATGAAAAATGATCTCCTAGGAGAAAACGTGAATTGCATATGGCCCAAGGTGTCCCGTTTTCACTCTGGTTGTAGGGAGAGTGGATATAGGGAAAGCTGGGTTGACAGGGTCAGTGAATTCATAGAGACAGAACACAACACAAGCAATCGCTGCCAGTTATTGCAGATACATCACTGCGGATTTCAGGTTGATATGCACATAATTTTGTATTTGTTATCATAAAGGTTAACAGCCTGAATATTTGCATATAATTGTGTGCGATTACGCTTATTGTATAGGTTGACTTTGGGCTATGTACACATAACTGTGTTACTTCTGTTATGGCAAAGGATGATACAGTAGAATCCCTTTATAGTAAAACTCCAAGAGACCAGGAAAAGTAGTTTACTATATCAGAATTGGTCATACGTTATATAGTTATACAGACGCATTTGCTAGGACCCGAGTGTCACGGAAGACCAGAGACCAGAAAACGCAATCGGTTTCCTGTACCGATTGTCGTTGCCAGATCAAGATTTTATGTCTAGGGGTAGCAGACTGTGAGCCTGGGAGTCTCTGGTTTCATAGCTGCTAGAGGAACTCTTTTCATGAAGTAGTTTGTTGACCAGTGAAGGCATGTTTGTTTAAATTAACTTGATCAAAAGAAGTCCCTTCCTGGGCCAGTGACACAAAGGTGTGAAAGCTTTCTAGCAGTAAGCCCCAAATGGCAAGTGTCCCTGCCTTTTGAAAAATAAACTTGGCAGGAGACCAAAATGCTCGACTCCGTTGGGAACAGAGATAAGCCACGACAAAGTATTAAACCTCTCAGGAACTAAACATAATATGGAAGCAAAGTCTGATGTCATATTCTGAGGAATATGAATGTCATCCGCACAAATATGGAATTTCCTGGTATTGAATTACAGCGTTTTATAAGTTTAAACCTAATTCTCTCTCCAGGGGAATGAACTGTGATTGGTTTGTGAACTGGAGGGGGCTGGCTTTGCTCCACCCCCAAAACTAGCTTCCATAAAACCAGGGTGCATACAGGGAGGGGTATTCCTCCGAATTCCATCTTCATGGGAGCCTGCTGCTGCTTTGAGGAAGAGTAGCGGCCATCTTGTCTGAACTTTAGCTCCTGAACTGAAACAAAGAACTGCACGCGTTTTCCCAGAAAGGACATATTTCACCTGACCTTAAGTATATGTATTTTCTTCCATTTTTATTTTCATACTGCACTACTAATGTCTCTATAATTGTTTTAATGATTTTCTGTATAAATTATGTTGCATTTATAATAAACGACTAAAAGTCATTTATTTATTCAGCTACCCTGCTAGTCAGCCGCACAAACTGAACTCTAGCTTCTGAAGAGTCGCTCCTATTGTTGATAGCTAGATAGAGTGTGTTTAACCGTTTTATTTGCAGGTCTAGAGTCAGCCAGTGGGATTCTCTGTCCCATGGTAACAGAGATGGTGGCAGCCTAGTATTTTGTGTTTAATAGATCGCATGCCTCCCCCTGGTCTGTCTGCTGCCATAATTCCAGCGGTTTCTGTGCACCGATTGCGACCACAGATCGCATGGTCTGTGTGCTGAAACCGATTGGAAGGCATTGTGCGGTCCGGCCACTAGGCAGGGGCTTGTGACACCAAGGACTGAGTTTACTATAAGCAGAGGTTTACTATGTCAGTTTACTATGAGATTATACTGTATTGTGCATTTGTTCCCAATTGTGTAGTACTGCTGTAATCGTTACATTAATATTTTGCTCATTTGAAAACTTTGCACTACTACTATTACTGTAAGGGTTAATGCTGTACACACATCTGTCCAATAATGCCCAAACTCTGTAAAACATTACACAAGACTGAGCTTCTTATGTAGCCCCAAGAGATCGATTCCGATTGATTTTTAGAGATTGTAATCTTCAGAGCCTCTTTAAGCAATCACAATAAAATGATTGTTTTATATGTATATAGAGGAAAAAGTAAAATTTTCACAATAGATGTCCATTAAACATTTTTAGAAAATTACTTGCACGTTTTTGTCTACCGCCATCTAAGATTTCCAGATATGGTATCACTTTCAGGCCTGGAGCCCACTAGGAGCGCTTTGGGATTTGAAGAGCTCTTGCTAATGTAATGCTATGGGTGTGAACCAACATGAGCGATGTGATTTTATAAAAATCCCCCATAGCATTGCATTAGCCGGAGCCTTTTCAAATTAGTAGCGATTAGAAAATACTTCTAGTGTGTTGGAGCCTTCAAAAAAGACAATAGACTGTGGTTGCACACTCTAGCAATTCATTCATAGAGATACCCAATCACCACATTCCGTTCAAAGGCCCAATCAACTTCGTTACATCACGTGTGTGACACCACTCTCCAGAGTAGACAAGGCAGAATGTTGTGTGGTGCAATGCCTGTGGTTGCTATGGGACACAGCTTCTGTTTCTTCACACCAGGAAACGTAAATGAACACCAGTCTAACTTTATGCACACATGGCTGAAAAATTGTCAAGGCTGGTATACAAATAACTGACACTAATGTGATGGAACGTTACGTTTATTACAATACGATGAGGCACTTAATCAAAGAGACCAAATCCCATATCTTCATCAGATTCCTCAGACTCCTCCTTAACTTCCTCTTTCTTTTCAGCTAATTAAAAAAAAAAAAAAGTTAAAAACACAAAGAAATATGCAACTAGCTCTACAGGTCGGGTAGAAATCAATATGGCTTCCTTAGACAGGCAGGAAGATATAGCAGACATTAACACGTACATTTTTACGCATCGCATCTGCAAAATGTACGTATTAAGGTGCCCATACACTCGTCAGATTGGCAGCAGATAGATAAGGAAATGCATCTGATGATCTATCTGATGCGTTTTCAGAACATTTTTTACCAGGATAGAATTCCAATAGATTTCAGTTTGAAATCTATTGAAATTCGATCTGATGGCATTTTTTTGCCATCAGATTTCCATTAAGGCCAATGCAAACTGATAAGCAATCTCATCAGATCGACCTAAATTTTCCACCCTGCCAGTTCGATGGAAATCCATCGAAATCGTTCGAAATCGGCCATCGATCGGTCGATTGGCCAACCGATTTTCAATCGATCAATCGATCGATCGGGATCAATCGGTCGGCTAGAAAATCGGCTGAGTGTATGGGCCCCTTTAATGTCTGTGATAGCTTCCTGCACCAGCGGGAATGCGTCCAAAAGTACATGTGCCAGCCTGCAAGGGCACAGGTTGGTGCAGAGGGCTGGTAGATGCTGCAGGTAAGTGAAACTTTTTTTTTGTTAGAGTTTCAGTATTCTCTCAGCAGCACACAGAGGAGCTGGGAAGAAAAACAAAACAAAACAAAAAAAAAAAACTTTGGGAACCAGAGGTGAGATAGATATGGAAGCTGAAATATTTTTTTCCTTTTATACAATGCAGGTCCTGCTGATCCTCTGCTTCTAATAGTTTCTGTTATAAACCCTGAACATGCATGCGGGTCAGATGCTGACAAATCTGACAAGATTAGCTGCATGCTTGTTTCAGGTGTGTGATTCAAACACTACTGCAGCCAGAAAGATCAGCAGGACTGCCAGGCAGCTAGTATAAAAGCCCATTACAGGTATAATTTTTTCCTCAGATGCGATCTTTTGATGCACTTTTTACGAATCTAAGTTATCGGAAGGTAATTATCAGTTACCGTAAATGGTTCAATTAGGGCATTTTCTCTCTTCAGATATGATCGCGAAAATACAACGGTTGAATCAATTATATTTTCTGTTCCAATTGATCATCAATCAATCAATCATTTTACATTGATCTTCACCACACACTGCTCAGGTCTCTGTACAATTTATTCATAAAAATTGCGTTGAAAGAGCGCACCTTACAAGAGGTGAAAGTTTCACTTACCTGGGGCTTCCACCAGCCCCCTGCAGATGTCCTGTGCCCGCGCCGTCACTCACCAATCATCCAGTCCCCTGCCATAGCTCAGTTTCATTTTCAGTGTCTGGCCAGCCGCCAAACCAGTGGCCCTGGCCATGCGCGTCCTCGATCGCGCTCTCCTTACTGAGGCTGTCCTGCGCATGTGTAGGACAACCACAGGGATAGGGGGGCTGGATCAAGGACGCACGCGGCACTGGTTCAAAAACAAAAAACTGAGCCACAGCGGGGGTCCGGATGATTAGTGTGTGAGGGCATGGGCAGAAGACTGACTGATGTGACTGAGCCAGTTACTGGGGCTGATTGCAGATGAATGGCAGACCGCAGGAGGACTGCGAGGGACTCAGACAAGCTTATGGGGCTAGAGGAAGCCCCGGGTAAATATCAAATCTTTATTGTTCTACGTCTCTGGTACACTTCTATGGAGGCTGCCATATTAATTTCCTTTTAAAGAGACTCCGTAACAAAAATTGCATCCTGTTTTTTATCATCCTACAAGTTCCAAAAGCTATTCTAATGTGTTCTGGCTTACTGCAGCACGTTCTACTATCACCATCTCTGTAATAAATCAACTTATCTCTCTCTTGTCAGACTTGTCAGCCTGTGTCTGGAAGGTTGCCACATGCTTCAGTGTTGTGGTTCTGCTATGAACTCACCCTTTCAGGCCCCTCTCTGCACACTGCCTGTGTTTTATTTAGATTAGAGCAGCTTCTCTCTTCTCTCTTATCTTTTACAAGCTGGATAAATCGTCCTCTGAGCTGGCTGGGCTTTCACATACTGAGGAATTACAAACAAGGGCAAAGCTGTTTGCAGGAAGAAAAGAGCAGCCTGAAACTTTAGTACATGGGGGAAAGAAACACACAAATGATCTCTTGAGATTCAAAAGGAATGCTGTATACAGCCTGCTTGTGTATGGATGTATTTTTCTATGTGTGGACATACTGTACATCAACGTACTTCCTGTTTTGGTGGCCATTTTGTTTGTTTACAAACAAACTTTTTAAAACAGTTTTTAACCACTTTTAATGCGGCGAGGAGCGGCGAAATTGTGACAGAGGGTAATAGGAGATGTCCCCTAACGCACTGGTATGTTTACTTTTGAGCGATTTTAACAATACAGATTCTCTTTAAGCAATACCAGTTACCTGGCTAACCAGTTGATAGTCTACAGACCCTTAACCCTCCTGGAGGTTTATTTTTTCTGCCACATAGGCAGAAATCCATTTTTTTTTTTGTTTCATGTAAAGCTACCAGAGTGGTAGCTACATGAAACACCACTAGAGGGTGCATGTGTCCCTCTAGTGCGATCGTTGCCAGAATCAATAGCAAACAGGGGAACGCGTATATAACGCGTTCCCCTGTTTGGCTTCTCCTGTCGCCATGGCGACGATCGGAATGACGTCATGGACGTCAGCCGCCTCAGATCCAGCCCATAGCGCTGCCTGGAACTCATTGGTCCGGGCAGCGCAGGGCTCTGGCGGGGGGGCCCTCTTCAGCCGCTGCGTGTGGGGGCGATTGCCGCAGAGCTAGCTGTGCGCACAGCACTTTAAATGGGTCAAATCGCCCCACCAGGGGCAGAGATATCCTTCTGCGCGGCATAGCCCGAGCTCAGCTCGGGCTTACCGCCAGGAAGGTTAACAAGCATGCAGCAGATCAGGTGTTTCTGGAATTTCTGTCAAATCTTTCAAGATTGGGTGCATGCTCATTTCTGGTGTGATGTAGACACTACTTCTGCCAAATAGACCATCAGAGCTGCCAGGCAACTGGTATTATTAAATATGGCAACCTCCATGTACTTCTCGCTTTAGGTTCTCTTCAAGCAATTCTAGATAGGTAAAAATGTTTACAATATTTATATAGTTTTTAAAATGACAACTGGTCCAAACTCTGTCTTGTGTGTTCAGGATTGTGAAAGGTGCATTACCTGCTGGAGCAGCTCCACCACCTGCAGCTGGAGCTGGTGCAGAACCAGCAGCAGACACAGCACCCCCAGATGGTACTGAGCACAATTTGGAAAGACCTGTAAATAAAAGGGAGAATCAAATGCTGCACTGAAGACAAGCATAAGATAGAAATCAAGTAGTTGCTTAGTAAATGAAATACTACAGTAAGCTGCTAAAATGTAAAAGTATGTTATTACATTTTCTTTCACTGTAACAGCATGCATTGTGCTACCACAAGATTCTTCAAACACAGGGGCTTGCTGGTTAAGGGAATTTAAGCTACAGAATAACTTTAGCTAGACAGGCATAATCCAACTATTATGTCTAGCCTGTAAAATTATCCCTGTACAGATAGCCTCTCAACTCTCTGCTGACCAGCATGCATTATTCTATAGAGAGGAATTCTCTAGCTATGATTAATACTTATGCATGACTTTTCTCTGGTTGCTCTTTGGTTCTACCACATCCCAAATACACACTCATTGGGCTCTCTCCCCCCCCCCCCCCCCCCAAACTGGCCTTATAATACAATATCACACTGTGGGCCCTGTGAGGGACAGCGAGTTAGCTGACCGATTCTACATTATGTTAAAGCACTGAATAAGTATGCATTACATACATTTTTGAAAGAAAAACAAAACCCCGTAAAGAAAAAAAGATAACACTTCATACTTTACCAGTGCTAAAAAGTCATCTTATTGGAACCCTTACACTATTCACATTCTTTACGTGACCGAGCAAGCAGGAGCACAGGGTGAGGGCTGGTAGGTAGCTGCTGGTGCTACATTTAATGGCTTCATAGCTTTGTACAGATCAAATAAAACAGAGCTAGCGGCAGCAGATTAATATACTGTATATTACAATATAATCCTGCTGCCATTTGATTTAATAGCTTGTGATGCAAGTTTGACATCAAGAAACGTATATCAGCACGATATTTAATAATTCCAGTATTTGTATAGCGCTTTTCTCCTTTCAGACTTAAAGCACTTGCAAGGCAGCCACTAGAGCGTATTCAGTAGGCCGTAGCAGTGTTAGGAAGTCTTGACCAAGAACTCCTTACTGTACAGGTTTTGGCTTACTGAATTAGGAAAAGCTGAAGTTTGAACCCAGGTCTGCTATGTCAGAGACAGAGCCCTTAACCATTATACTATCCAGCTACTAGTTTACCTAATCTAATGGTGGATGGCTTCCTTTACAGTAGTTGTGTTACGCCTAGCTAGAGAACAGACATTTCCACTTCCATGCAGCAAATACACGATAGGTCAGGTCACTCTACAAGCATGCTCACCTGCACTGATAAGGTCGTCTACGTTTTTTCCACCAAATTCAGACACCACCTAAAAAGAACCAAATGAAAACAAAAGTATAATGACTAATTCATTTATATACAATATTAGGAACTAGTGCTTGGCATTTACAAAGTTATGCTGAACCAAGTTTTGAGGAGTTAGTTCCACTGTCACTCTACACAGCTGAGGGGAGGGAGGGTACATTTTACATTGATGGAGATCCGAGTGGCCCCAATAGATTTCATGCTGAAAATCCAATGATAAAGTATTATATGCCCTTCGTGAAATATAAACAACTGTTACTCAAAACCCTTCAGTATTGTTTCCAGAAAATGCCTCTAATTGATTGTGAATCGGCCTGCGGTGTATGGCAACAGATCTCTCTCTGATATCTGATCGAAGTGAGATCTGTCTCTTGGTGAATCTATCGGCACCCTTAAAGGGAACCTAAATTAAGAGGGATAAGGATGTTTCCTTTTAAACAATATCAGTATCTTGGCAGTGCTGCTGATCTCTTGGGCTGCAGTAGTGGCTGAATCACACACCTGAAACAAGCATGCAGTAAATCCAGTCTGACATCAGTCAGAGCACCTGATCTGCATTCTTGTTGAAGGGCTGTGGCTAAAAGTATTAGAGACAAAGGATCAGCAGGACTGCCAGGCAACTGGTATTATTTTAAAAGGAAAAATCCATATCCTTGTCAGTTTAGGTTACCTTTAAGGGTCAATCACGATATGGAAAATGCAAAAAAAAAAAAAAAAAAAAAAAAACTACATAAGCATTTTGCATACATCATACAGCACATGGGATGTGTGTTCACTGGTGCTGAAAGAGGCCCTGAACTTCCTCTCTGCTCTAAAAAGCAGCAACAGCATAATGGACTTTAAAGAAACTTTCTTTGGTACAGCTGATACATATCCTGCAATAAATATGCACTGTGTCTACTTCCTGCTTTCATGTAAGCAGACATATTGTTAACATCCTGTCTTTACCAATTAATCTCTACCGTGGCAGTGAGCCGACCCACCCGAGGGATCACATTACAACTTGTGCTTAGTCACAGAAGAGGGGGAATTAGACAGGCTAAACTCTAAAAACATACAGGGTGCATTTTTATAGGTTTTCCTTGTCCTGTGCAAGAGCTCAGGTCCACTTTAACTATCAGTTTGCAATAAATTAAAGTGGACCTGAACTCTTGCACAGGACAGAAGGAAAACCTATAAAAATGCACCCTGTATGTACTTAAAGAGTGAAGCCTGTCTAATTCCCCCTCATCTGTAACTAAGTTGTAATTTGATCCATCAACTGTGTCAGCTGCCTGCCATGGCAGAGAGCTAATTGGTAAACACAGGATGTCAACAATATGTCTGCTTCCTCCAAAGCAGGAAGTAGCTGGCTGATTGATCCAAAATCTGCAGCCCAGCACATTATGGGCTTGATTCACAAAGCCGTGCAAACTGTTTAGCACGAGTGTGCTAAACAGTTAGCATGTGAAGTGCCGTTCGCAGACTTTTGCGCGAATCGCAGCACTTTGCGCGCGCAAAAGTCCGCGAACGGCACTTCACGTGCCGTTTAGCACACCCGTGCTAAACAATTTGCACGGCTTTGTGAATCAAGCCTATGTCTCCTTTATGAATTTGTTGAAAGGGGAGGGGGGAGGAATCTGAAACAGCAGAAACGAAATAAAAAAAGTCAAAACTCTTGGACCAGAGATCTAGATCCATTGGTGATGCGCATTGTACAATCAAATCCACAGCCGAGTGTAGTTTATCACCTTCTTCATGCGCTCATCATCGGCATCAATTCCTACGCTGGACAGAATTTTCTTGATGTCTTTTTCTGAGGGGTTGCCATTACCACCAAGGGTGGCAAGCAGGTAAGCGGCCACGTAACGCATTCTGCAAGTAGCAAAAAAAAAAAAAAAAAATTACACTTTTACATACCAAACAATTTTGTTCAAGCTAAAATGAATTACCCATTTAACAATCTATTTATAAATATTACAGCTTAGCCTAAAGTATTTAATCATTACTTATTAGCGTTCATATAGTTTCAGTTGGAAATCAAATTCAAGATTTTTAGCAACTAACATTAAAAAAGTTTCTCGTAGACAAAATGTACTAGGTGCTAAAGTACAAAACACAAGATCCACAGCCAAGATCAATGTGTAAATACCAGGGCTGTGGAGTTGGGGCAATTTTGGGTGCCTGGAGTCGGAGTCGGAAAAAAATGCACCTACTCCTAATGAATTTAAACTGTAATTAAAATAGAAAATATGATAAAATGTTCTACTTCTCAGATAATAGTCATCATAAAGAATGTATACATACAGTAATAGCTGTGCTTAGTCCACAAAAATGAAATAAACCAATCAAAATTAGTTACTTGTGCTGCTTCAATAAAGCAGTCCCCGTATTTTTAAAGTCAGATATACACATCTGATTGTGACTGTATATAATGATGTGTACACAGGAATCTCATATATACGAAATAACATCTATGCTGTAAGTATAAAGCCTGATGTGTAGCCATGTTACTAATAGAGATGTCAAGGAGATGGAAATAATTCTGCGTTGATTCTGATTTATGCTAATGTATGCGCTCTCTTTGCTCATGAAAGCAAATAATTTGATATGCTGTTAAAATTTGGTTTGGTGACAACGAATTAAATGGTTCCTGAGAAGGATGAAAAGTAAAGTTTTATACATACCTGTGGCTTCTTCCAGCCTCCTTCAGGCTAATCAGTCCCTCACTGTCCACCTCCACCACCTGGATCTTCTGCTATGAGTCCCGGTAATTCAGCCAGTCAGCGCAGTCCGTCCGCATGCCGCTTCCACAGCCAGGAGAGTTCTGCACCTGCGCAATAGTGCTGCGCAGGTGTAGTACGCTCCCGGCGGCGGAGTGTGTGCATGTGCACTACACCAGACTGGCTCAAGTACCTGGACTCCTAGCAGAAGATTCAGGTGGCGGAGAAGGACAGCGAGGGACTGATTAGCCTGAAAGGGGCTGGAGGAAGCCCCAGGTATGTATAAAACTTTAATTTCATCTGTCTCAGGTTTACTTTGTTACACAGTAGTACTATACTCTACATATCCACTCTCCACAGAGCTGCAGGGAATCCACTGAGAATGTTGTGCAGATTGAACAGAGGTGTTGTCTATCACCCATAAACCTGGTTCAGATTGTGCATGAAGAATGTGTGATAGAGGAAGAATATCCTTCTCACTTCAGTTGTCTTTTAAAATTCCTAAGCGTTGGCAGTTAAGAGACGAATTTCATGTTACATACTTTCAATGAACAAGATTGTAATATGCAAATTAGAGGAGTCGAAGTCAGTGGAATCCTAAACTGAGGAGTCGGAGGATTTTTGTACCGACTCCACAGCCCTGGTAAATACCACTACACAATCCTGGTGTATAGAGCTTTAGGGCTGGAACCCACAGGAGCGCTTTTAGCAGCGTTTTGGCAGCACTGCGATACGCTAGCAGTTTGCCAAAACGCTGTGCTAATGTTAATGGATGGGGCAACTTCCACAGGAGCGTTTGCGTTTCTCAGAAACGCAAACGCAGGACCTGCAGCATTTTGGGAGCGTTAGCGCTTCAATGTAAAGTATTGAAACGCTAGTGGAAACGCTCAGCAAAACCTAAACTGAGCGGTTCTGCTAGCGTTTTGCGGTGCAGCGCAATGTAACAAAATGAAAAATTATTCACACGACCAATCAGGATAAAACCGCAAACCGCAAAACGCTACGCACCCGCTGGGCAAAAAAATACAATGTTGCAAAACGCGACCGCAAACGCGCATGAATCCGCTTGCAAACCGCTGTTACAAATTGCTAGCGGTTGCGTTTAGCGTTTGCGGTTTGCAGTGGGTTCCAGGCCTTAGGGTAGACTCCGTGCATGGTGCAATATAAAGACTTATAATAAATTCACAACGAGCACATAGCATAACACACGTTATGGCCCTTTCACTCTGGCTGCATTCCATTTGGTTTTTGAAAAGGCTTGTGATTTTGCAAATGCAAGTACATTAGTTACAATTGGAATCGTAAGAATGCATTCATACTGAATTTGTTTCCAATTTTCTAAAAAGGAAATTGTAGTGCTGTGGCATTTTGATAGAGGCAAACTTGGAGGGAGAAAAAAAACAAAGAACACAAAATGCGACTGCTATTTTTGGTGTGAAAGAGCACTTATAAATGTGTGCAGGGGACAGATGCACGTTAAAGGGAAGGTTCAGGCTGGCTGTTAAAAAAAAATAAAAATGCACATCCACTTACCTGGGGCTTCCTCCAGCCCGTGGCAGCCAGGACGTGCCCTCGGCGCCGCTCCGCAGGCTCCCGGTCCCCTCCGGTGGCCGACCCGACCTGGCCAGGCCGGGCTCTTCTGCGTTTCAAAATGCGCCTCGCGGGGGCGCGCTGACGTCATCGGACGTCCTCCGGGCTGTACTGCGCAGGCTCAGAACTACTGAGCCTGCGCAGAACAGCCCGGAGGACGTACGATGACGTCAGCGCGCACCAGTGAGCCGCACATTGGAGCGCAGAAGAGCCCGACCTGGCAGCCGGCCTGGCCAGGTCGGGCGCGCCACCGGAGGAGAGCGGGAGCCTGCGGAGCCGCGACGAGGGCACCTCCTGCCTGCCACGGGCTGGAGGAAGCCCCAGGTAAGTGGATTTGGATTTTTGTTTTTTTCACAGCGTCCCTGAACCTTCCCTTTAAAGGGAACTTCTTGGAAAAATCTGAAAGGTTAAACTCACTTTAGCCCGGCGAAACATGTCAGGAACGCGTGGCCTGGCTTCCTGAGGCCGCCCGCACCCGCCGGCTCATGCCACTTCACACTACCTGACTGGAACATCTCCTGGCTGGACATCTCCTGGCTGACCGTTTGTTTGCATCATGCTCATTTAGTTCCAAGCGGGACCTTATCTATGCAAATCGCACGGCAATCCTGACAGGGTAAAGGGAGCCTGCTTCTGCTCACTGAGTCAAGCTGCATCCGACATTGGAGTTGCCCATTGCAATATGGATTTAAGCTCATGTGACATCCATCATATGGTACTGTATGAACTGCTTATGACTAATTGGAAAACATTCCATGTCCATCTACACCTCTTTATATGGGCTGGCATTGTCTGTTGCTTCTGCCTATCTTCATATAGACTTTGCTGTGCTCTCGCTCTGTCTGCAAACTTATACTGACATCTGCTGATGCTTTCCTGAACTTTGGGCTGTATCTTAAGGACAAGGAGACGCTTTTGCTTTTTGTGTCTCCCTTCTGCCTATATGGCTGCTGTGCTTTGCTGGACTTTGGTCTACAATTATAAACTGTTTACTATATCAGAGGCCCGATTTGGGGATACCTGACTCAAAACCATTTTTTTGCATGGAAATTTATTTAATTGAGCAATTGCTCTTACCAGAACCAGGTGGCCAAGTGTGAATGCTGAGTGGGTGTGTGGTATGGGTGGCGGTGTGCTGGCGGCCACTGGGCCGCTTCTTCTTTTTAATGTTATTTCTTTTTTAATGTGTGTACTCTATCTTGATATTTAATAATTAAAAGATTTTGATATTTTTCAAAAGAATATGCTGTTTTTTGCTTGGAGTATATAACCCGCTTTAGCACCTCCTATATTGTCCTGTTTAAATTCACTTTACTTGCAATTATTCTGTCAGTAATTCATTACAGGGATAGTCTGGCTGCCCAGCTAAGATGATCCATCTCACATTCAGATGCTGAACACGCAACACATGGCCCGGGAAGAAAGGAAGAGAGCCCACAGGCTACTGGGGTATGTACAATTGCTTGTGCTTTTGTTTTTTTAAAATCTTAGGTTCCTTTTAAAATTTGTATCCAAGCCAGAAACATAAGCAATTGACTTGCATATTATACCTTCTACCAAAGTTGACTACCCCCTGTTTAACCTCTTGAGGACCACAGGTTTACACCCACCTAGCGACCAGGCCATTTTTTACAATTCAGCACTGCACAGCTTTAACAGTTTAATGCTCAGTGATACAACTTAGCACCCTAATGAATCTTACCTCCTTTTCTGGCCACCAATAGAGCTTTCTTATGGTGGTCTCTGATTGCTGCAGCGATCTTTACCTTATAAATGATTTAGTTGTTTGTTTGTTTTTTAAACCCTGTTTCTTTGATTCCCCCCCCCTAAATTGGCCCTAGACGGCAATCCATACAATACACTACCCATACATAGGCATCAGCTGATGTATGGGATTTGATTGTGAGCCGTTGCTAGGGACAGTTAAGTGACAGGTCAGTCCTCAGTACAGCGCTGCGCTAGATCACAGCGCTGCACACAAATATTTGCCTTATTTTTTTATTTCAACCTGCCTGCTCCGATCATAGCTGGCAGGCTGTTTGCGGCAGCCTCTTTTGTCCACTTCAGGGAACGCACGCTCGTTCCCTGCTAATCTCACAATGACGCCAATCAGTGTTAGGTGGTCCTTTACCTGCCATGCTCCCATTGGCGTTGAGCGGTCGGGAAAAGATATTTACTTCCCTTTGGAAATCTAGATCAATAGCTTTAGAAAGTCTTCGCTTTCATTTGCACTATTCTCCACGTCTGTGCGATGTTTAAAAGATAAATATCTTTTAGATGGGGGCAGGCAAATTCAGTAGAGGGCATAACATTAACCATCCCATCACACACACAGGCTAAAACCCTGCCCTCCTCAAGCCTTTGTAGTAAACACATCTGCAAATAAAGCTTTCTATTTCACTCTCAGAACTCTAGAGCCTATTTGGAGTTGAAATGATTGAAGATATATATACACTAATACAAATGTAATCTAATTCTAATAACGTCAAAGCACTGAATAAACAATGTTCTGCCTTCAAATTAAAAAGTTTAAAAATCGATCTCTACACGAAGAGCCACTTTTTGGGACACACTTTGTAATGAAGGAAGAGTTCAGTCTCGCAATCCCTGCTTCTACCACAGCTCTATAGACAGGAGGAGCTACAAATAACACTGTACTATGGATGGATGCATTCACTATACTGTGCGGCGCCGTCACCCCAAGCATATGCGTGCATTTCCGGGCAACATATATATGATGACATGCCGCAGCTGTAAAGTAATACAAGCAGCAGGCAGCCTGGCTACATGTGCAGCAGTGAGAACACGCGCCAAGGCTCCAGCACCAGCGAGCCCCATTCTCTACTCACTTTAAGTCTATGACAGACACGAAACGTTGTGCACGCTACTCTTCTTAGATTCCGAGAGGGAAAGAAAGAGCGACGGGGCTTCCAGGGTAAAGGCACAGGGGTTTCACAGTTCAAAGGTCAGCGATAAATCTGCAATTCCAATATTCAAACCATAAATTACTTCTTAGAAAATAATGTATTTTAATCTTTAAAGAGTATTTGCTGCATAAGGCAATTATTATATCTATACGTAAGTCACACATTAATAAACTGCTATACGCAGGCGCTCTCCGAGGTCTACTCCGGTCACGTGCGACACGCATGCGTAATAGTTAACCTCAAATTCCCATATTGCGCATGCGCAACAGCACGTTTGAAGAAGCATCGGTGTAATGTCAGCTACTCAGCTATTGCATCGGAAATGATGCTTCGGGGCGTGTGAAATGACGAATAATGTGTGCGCCAGACTACGTTTTGCTCATAGCGCACGCGCTACCACGAAAGCTTGTAGCAAAGTAGTGTACTAGACTAGAGTATGTTGGTGATAAATGTTTGCTAGTAAATGTGGACATTTTGTTGTAGACCATACATAGGTAATCTTTAGCCGTTATTGCAACTACTATTCGTTTAGAGATGGAATAACAAAGCGTGCATGTATGGCACAGAACCATACAACCATTGGATCGTGTGGGTTATTTATCTGCATTCTGCTAAAGTTTTCAGTTGTGAAAGTATGAAGACTGCATTGCTGAAATTCTGCTGAACCTGAAATATGTCATTTTATAACTGCTTATTTTTGATGCCACTGCTGTTTAAAGAACTGCTGAAGAAAGTTGGAAGATCAGGAAACTGATCTTTGTGTTGTTCCAATCGAGAAACTAGAAAGTGGTAAATTAGCATATTTTAAAGGGGATGTGCAGTGTCAACCTTCATTATTCAAGTATGTCAAATACGGTTTGGGATAGGAGATCATTACTGTAAACAGATACTCTTCTGTTTTGGTAAGAAAACATTTACTATATAACTAGTAAAAAGGCTGCACCCCCCCCCACCCCACTGACCTGGCCCCCACTGCTGTCCGAAGTATATGTGCACGGGGAGATGTTGCTTGCTTGGCAGTTGGAAAAACCTGTTATTTCTGACAATGCAACGAGGTTCACAGACCGCAAACTGTCAGGTCTGGAATGATGCAGAGGCAGGGGTTTTATTATATAGGATGTCATATATTTTTACTCACAGTATACATCATTTGGTACTTATCCGTTAGCCGGGCGCATCCTCTAGGTGGCGACAAAACTCCACCAGAGTTACAGCTTTCCCTACTATCCATGTTGGCTTGGAGGGGGAATAGTAATTAGCGCCACCTGCCGGATGCGCCCGGCTAACGGATAAGTACCCATCATTTTTATTATTATTATTATTATTATTATTATTACAGGATAATATTAATGAAGCAAACTTTTCTGTATGGACTTAGTGACCCTGAGATGGCTTTAATGGCATGGTTTATACCTACCTGAGGTTTCCCCAGCCCCTTGAGGTCCAGGGCCTTCCTCGCTGTCCTTTCTGGTGGCTCTGTTTATTTGGAATAGCTCCCAATATCCTGGCCAGCTGCGCTCTTCTGCGCATGCGTGGTCTGACCACGCGCTACACTTATCACGCTTCTGTGCCCGGGAGCGTTCTGTGCCTGTGCAGTAGTATTGCGCAGGCGCAGAAGGCTTCATGTAACGGCATGCGCAGAAGCCGATGACTGGCCAGAATACTGGCAGCTTTTCCAATTGAATGTAGCCACAGAGAGGACAGTAAGGGAGCCCACGGACCTCATGGGGCTGGGGGAAGTCCCAGGTAAGTATGAGGGCATATTCACAGTGGTAGGTTGTGTGTTAATGCAAGGTTAAAGTCGCAACGTGTCTGCATTTAGAGGTAACGCACTGTAAGCAGTGAGTTACCACAACGCAACATTTTCAACGCAACGATAACGGCGCACTGTGAATGGCCCATAGGGTTATTGCAGTGCGGTAAGCTGCATTATAAGACTTTAAAGAGAACCCGAGGTGGGATTTAATTATGTTAGTGGGGCACAGAGGCTGGTTGTGCACACTAACACCAGCCTCCGTTGCCCCATGGTGTGCCTCCAGGACCCCCCTCCGCGCGGCTATACCCCCCACAGTGCTAGCGACACACAGTGTGTTGCCAGCACAATGTTTACCTATGCCTGTCTGTTAGTGCAGCTCCCCCGCCTCCTCCGTATCGGTGCTACCCACCCGCGTCACTTCCCTCCAATCAGCGGGAGGGAAGGGACGTGGGCGGGTAGCGCCGATACAGAGGAGGCGGGGGAGTGGCGCTCCTCTGTATCGGTGATAATTGCTGATTATGTATCTTCTGTAATTGCTGCTTAATTAACATAAGACAAGACAAATAACATTTATATTGCGCTTTTCTCCTTGCGGACTCAAAGCGACAGAGCAGAGCTCTATTGGCGCTCTATTGGCAGTAGCAGTGTAAGGGAGACTTGCCAAAGGTCTCCTACTGAATTAGTGCTGGCTTACTGAACAGGCAGAGCCGAGATTCGAACCCTGGTCTCCTGTGTCAGAGGCAGAGCCCTTAACCATTACACCATCAGCCAACTGCATAAGGGCATACTGAATGAGTATATCACTGCTCTTCATGTCTCCTCTTTCAAATGTGCATTATTTCTAGTGGTGTATGGCCTGTTGCTCTCCCCACTGCTTGTACTTCTCGTAGCACAACTTCAATACTTCAGCTGAACTGTTTGAGCTTTTGATAGAATAACACTAGGTGGCATGTGCTACTGCCTCTTAAAGGGGAACTGAAGAGAGAGGTATATGAAGGCTGTGATGTTTATTTCCTTTTAATCAATACCAGTTGCCTGGCAGCTCTGCTGGTCTATTTCTCTGCAGTAGTATCTGAATAAAACCAGAAACAAGCATGCAGCTAGTCTTGTCAGATCAGACTTTAAAGTCTGAATCACTGAAACACCTGATCTGGGGTTTGCTTGTTCAGGGGCTATGGCTAATAGTATTAGAGGCAGAGGATCAGCAGGGCTCCCAGGCAACTGGTATTGATTAAAAGGAAATAAACAGGACAGCCTCCATATACCTCTCTCTTCAGTTCCCCTTTAAAGCTAATGTTAAGCGGAAAAACAAAATATAGTTACTCACCTATGGGGGGGAAGGCTCTGGGTCCTAAAAAGCCTCCCCGCTCTTCTGATGGTCCCCTCGTTCCAGCGCTATCATTGGTGTTCAACCGATCGGTCAGATACTGCTAACAGGGGTGACAGCGCTGGAACGAGGGGACCGTGAGAGGAGTGGGAAGGCTCTATAGGCCCAAAGCCTTCCCATTCCATAGGTGAGTATGTTTTTGTTTTTAAACGTAACATTGATTTGAATTGGTATGTCGCTTTGAAATCTGATTGGTATCTTCCAAAGACAGGGAGTTGCCCTAGGAGACCTGGACAGGGCCATAGTTGGTCCTTCACTTACCTGCAGGACCTGTACCTGCTCCTTTGGGCAGGGACGAACAGGATGCACACTGCCACAGCCCTACAAAATTTCCAACAGCAGTCCACTGGTGTAAATGCCTCTGACCAAACAATTAGAAACAGACTTTAAGAGGGTGGCATGAGGACCCAACGTCCTCTAGTGGGCCCCGTGCTCTCCTCCTGTCGCTGTGCTGCTTGATTGGTATTTGGCATAGAATACCAGAATTACAGAGCTGCAGCTGGCACCCTGTGCTTCTCAGAAGAGTGCAGGTTCACTTGGATCATGAGTCAGTCATGAAAGGGTCTAGAGAAGCCGTGGAAAACATTATGCTGCCTGTAACATTATTCAGCATGCCTGGTGTGGTGGTGGGTCAGAGATGTTCTGGGGATGCATATACATGGAGGGACGCATGGTGCCAGTTATCTGACCTGATAAAAATGTGATGCGTCAAAACGCATAGTCCTTATGGCAGTCAGGACCAGCTCACGGTCAGCTAGACCCTTCTCCTACAGCTGAGAGTGCCTACTGCCACTGGCCATGGTTTGGGTTTGAAGTTCAAAGCAACGTCCTGTGATTGCAAGATATAGATCTGAATTCTTTAACTTTCTGTAGGTATATTAGTGCAAGTTGTGCCATATTAAAGGTATTACACCATAGAGCGTTCCGTTCACTCTCTTCCAGTGTGGCTTCCAGAAGCAGCAGAAAACCTGTGTACAAAGCTTTACAGATCGTGTCAGTTTTACAGGATAACTGTACATGTGAGCACAGTTGCCTGCTTCCTCGCTGAAGTACAAGGACAGACACACAACATTTATATTTCTCCTGGCAGACTCAAAGCACCAGAGCTGCAGCCACTAGAACGCACTCTATAGGCATTAGAAGTGTTAGGGAATCTTGTCCAAAGTCTCCTACTGAATAGGTGCTGGCTTACTGAACAGGTGGTCGAACCCAACCTGTGTCAGAGGCAGAGCCCTTAAAGGGAACCTAAACTGAGAAGTATATGGATTTTTCCTTTTAAAATAATACCAGTTGCTTGGCTTTCCTGCAGATCCTGTGTCTCTAATACTTTATAGCCACAGCCCCTGAACAAGCATGCAGATCAGGTGCTTTGACTGAAGTCAGACTGGATTAGCTGCATGCTTGTTTCAGATGTGTGATTCAGCTACTGCTGCAGCCAAAGAGATCAGCAGGATGGACAAGGAACTGGTATTGTTTAAAAGGAAACATCCATATCCCTCTCAGTTTAGATTCCCTTTAACCATGACACTATCCTAATCCAGCCATGACAAGGAAAACTAAACTGGACATTCTGCCTAGAATGTCTGGATAAAGAGACCTAGCCACTGTGGCTTAGTGCCTCTGTATTCCTTACTGACAGTTGTAAGCAACTGTTTTGTTCCCTTCTGTCTATTGAAAGAAGTTTACACGAAGGAAAGAAGTAACAGATCTGTTAGTCATGTTGGGACTTCCAACATCAAAACAGGAGACTGCAAATGCCCCACCTCTTTACTTGCAAAAGTTTCACCTCCTATGTACATTTAGCTTATTTGGGTAGACAGAAAATTACATCACTATTGTTACAACTGCTAGCAGGGATTATACTAGGTACACACGATGCAATTGTCTGACAGATTTAATGTCAGATCGATTATTTCTAACATGTCCGATCTGATTTCCGAATAATTTTTCAATCAATTTTCTGTTCACTTCCATAAAAAATCATTTGAAAATTGCATCATGTGTACCTAGCATTAGATGTGTGCTAGGCTGCATTGATCCAATTTTCTGAGTAGGGGTCCAGTTTATTGATTTATTTTGCACTCTAGGGAACAAACAGATAACTATGCCAGCATAATTACTGTTAGGGCTAGTTCACACTAGGCGCTTTTTCAGCGCTTTGCTGATCGTTGGCGATCAGCAAATCGCTGCTACTTCTGTATCCCTATGGATACATTCACACTGCAGCGTGAAATATGTCAGTGCTAAATAAATTCATTATAATAAATACATACAGTTAAATGCCTCATACTGTAGTTCCCACTGTCTTTCATAGGAAAAATAGATGTACTATGCCATGCAGCCTGCAAAAGATGTAAACCAAGGACTGTTTTCCACTAGATGCAGTATGCAATCAAATTCTGCAAAGGGCAAAAATGCTAGGTCATACAAAATTAATAGAAATCACGCAGGAACATTTACATCAATACCATGTGATTGCGATATGATTTTACCAGTATGCAAGCATTGCTTCTGCTCTGCTGCATTTTGTGGGTGCTTGCACTTCTGTTGACAGCAATCACGGTGTAAAGTCCATCAGATCCAGGGTTGTGGAATCGTACAAAAATCATCCAACTCCTTACTCCTCAGTTTATGAAACCACCAACTCCAGTTACTCAAAATTGCTCTGACTCCTCGATTCCGATTCTACAACCCTGATCAGAACTTGACATAATTGCGTGCCCTGAGTGCGTGAAGAATCAGAACTGCTAAATTCTTAGCGGGAAATGGTCCTACCTCAGGGTAGCAATGGGTGAAGTATTCTGTCTGTGCTGTGTATTTGTTTTTCACTTTTCTTATTTAATGGGGGCAGCAAAGTAGTGCCTGAAATTTTGCTTGCGAGTCTGTAATGAATTGTCTAGTCCTGTTTTCCTGAGGTTTCTGAATAATTTGTCTGACTTTCAAAATAAAATGGTACCCGCGCAGAGCCACAGTTAATCAAAGTGATAGAAAATACTTATTACTTGCTAGATTTTCCAGTATGGTGGAAAATGTCTCTATTCAATAGAGTAAGCTAACCCCTTTACTCATTATTATTATTATTTATTGTATTTATAAAGCGCCAACATATTACGCAGCGCTGCACAATAGATAAATGGGTTAACATACCGGTAGAACATACGGAAACTCACAACAAAACAAGATCATGCAAATGATTTGATAACAATACAGTGTCATAGGTCAAAATAGAGACTGTTCGAGTCTACAAGAGGGGTGGTTGTGAGTAAGATTGCATAATCAAACTGGATACATTAGGGAGGAGGGCCCTGCCAAAGGCTTACAATCTAAAGGGTGGGGTGGAGACAATAGGTGCGTCTTTTGAGAGGGGGTCTAACAGAATATATTATGGTGCTGGTGTAGGGGGTTATGCGAGCGTGAAGAGGCGAGTCTTGAGAGCTTGTTTGAAGGTTTTAAAGGTGGGAGCGAGTCTGACGGCTGGTGGGAGAGAGTTCCAGAGAGTAGGGGCAGCCCTGGTGAAGTCCTGCAATCGTGCGTGTGACTGAGTTATGTGTGGTGAGACCAGGCGCAGATCATTGGAGGATCGGAGGGGGCGGGCTGGTATGTGCCTGTGGATCAGATCAGAGATGTAGGTCGGGCAGGTCTTGTGCACTGATTTGTAGGCCAAGCACAGGATTTTGAAATTGATCCTAAAGCTGATGGGGAGCCAGTGTAGTGCTTTACAGAGCAGAGTTGTAGAGGCGCTGCGGTGAGAAGAATGTATCAGTATGGCTGCCGCATTCATTACCAATTTAAGTGGGTCAGTACGGTTAGAGGGGAGGCCAGATAAAAGAGAATTGCAGTAGTCTAGGTGGGATATGACAAGGGCGTGGATAAGGAGTTTAGTGGTGTCAGGGGACAGGTAGGAGCGGATCTTGGAGATGTTGCGGAGGTGGAAGTTGCAGGATCTGGCAATACCTTGGATGTGGGCTGTAAAGGAAAGTTCAGAGTCCAGAGTAACGCCTAGACAGTGGGCTTGGGAGGTAGGGTGGATAGTAGCATTTTCAATAGTGACGTGCAGATCTGGGAGGGGTGCAGCTGTGCGGGGTGGGAATATTAGAAGCTTAGTCTTGTCCAAATTAAGCTTCAGGTACCTGGCAGCCATCCAGGAGGAAATGGATGTGAGGCAGGCAGAAACTTTGTCCATGGTAGAGGAAGAGAGATCTGGGGTGTGGAGATATATCTGGGTGTCGTCGGCATACAGGTGATAATTGACTCATAAAGTCTGCTGTTATTATAAAAGAGCCTTTTAATCTTCAGTACAAAACAGCTAAGAAAAACGTGTCTCCATAGATTAGAAGATAGTAAATTATAGCTTAATAAAAAAGCATAGTGGTAGTAGCGACAGATTGGCGCTGTTTTGGGTAGAAGAACATATTTATGAAGGCATGAAATGCAAACATGAAAAAGCAGCTTGTGTAGCAGTCTGTCGCTACTACCACTATGCTTTATATTGAGCTATAATTTGCTACCTATTAAATCTATAGACAGAGTTTTCTTAGTGTTTTAGTATTGAAGATTAAAATAATTTGTTTACCCTTAGTGCTGGTTACATCTACTTTGAAGGCATATGAAGCAACCCCAATAGTGGCCCAGAGATGGCAGCCTTTACACAAAAACTTATTATCTTCAGGCTACGTTTGCAGTAGTGCATTGCAACTTTATGAGGCATCTTAACGTAGAGAGTCACATAGATGGCAATCAGATAAAATCCCTGGATCATTAGGCATTACCTAGTAATTGTAGCCATGGATGTCTTTCAACGCAAGGAAAGCATCTAAGCCCCCTTTAAATGCAGGTATAGAGTTTGCCATAACGACTTCCTGTGGCAATGCATTCCACATCTTAATCACTCTTACTGTAAAGAACCCTTTCCTAAATAAATGGCTAAAATGTTTTTCCTCCATGCGCAGATCATGTCCTCTAGTCCTTTGAGAAGGCCTAGGGACAAAAAGCTCATCCACCAAGCTTTTATATTGCCCTCTGATATATTTATACAGTGGAGGAAATAATTATTTGACCCCCTCACTGATTTTGTAAGTTTGTCCAATGACAAAGAAATGAAAAGTCTCAGAACAGTATCATTTCAATGGTAGGTTTATTTTAACAGTGGCAGATAGCACATCAAAAGGAAAATCGAAAAAATAACCTTAAATAAAAGTTAGCAACTGATTTGCATTTCATTGAGTGAAATAAGTTTTTGAACCCCTACCAACCATTAAGAGTTCTGGCTCCCACAGAGTGGTTAGACACTTCTACTCAATTAGTCACCCTCATTAAGGACACCTGTCTTAACGAGTCACCTGTATAAAAGACACCTGTCCACAGAATCAATCAATCAAGCAGACTCCAAACTCTCCAACATGGGAAAGACCAAAGAGCTGTCCAAGGATGTCAGAGACAAAATTGTAGACCTGCACAAGGCCTGTCTCTAACCTCCCCTTTCTGGGCAAGCTAATTGAAAAAGCTGTATACCTCCAGCTAGAAGCCAGAATCCTACAAAATAACAGTTATGACCCATTCCAGTCTGGCTTCAGGAAACACCACAGCACTGAAACTGCCCTCATCCAAATATGCAACCACCTGCTCATGGCAAGAGACAGAGGAGAGTGCTCGATCCTCATACTGCTAGACCTTTCTGCAGCCTTTGACACAGTTGACCATGACATCTTGATAAACAGGCTACAGGAATACTGCGGCATTGATGGCATAGTACTTCAGTGGTTCCAATCCTTCTTGAGTGGCAGAACCCACAAAGTGTCTATGGGGCCCTTCCTGTCCACCCCTGTAACACTTAAGTATGGGGTGCCCCAGGGCTCAATCCTCTCTCCCCTGCTTTTCATGATTTACATGCTACCGTTGGGAAAACTAATCCAAAAACATGGCCTGACATACCACTGCTATGCAGACGACACCCAACTATATCTTTCCTTCAAGCCTGGTGTGACAGACCCAACTCTAACAATAAACGCCTGCTTACGTGAACTACAGCAATGGATGAATGACAACTGGCTGAAACTAAATGCAGACAAAACTGAAGTCCTTCTGATTGGAGGGCAGAGCATGATAACAAAACAACTTAACTTGCAGTCTTCACCACTGGGAATAGGAGGCACGGATCTACGCAGCTCTGATCATGTGCGTAGCCTGGGAGTTCTAATTGATGGGGATTTAAACTTCAGAACTCAAATCTCTGCTGTGGTGAAATCATCCTATTTTCACCTGAAGAACATTGCAAAAATCAAGCACCTCATACCCCCAGAAGATCTGCCAACCTTAGTCCACGCCTTCATCACATCCCGACTGGACTACTGCAATGCTCTCTACACTGGCCTTCCAAAAAAGGTCTTGTACCGCCTACAGCTGATACAGAATACTGCTGCCAGACTGCTAACCAACCAACCCCGTCACTGTCACATAATGCCAGTCCTGCATTCCCTTCACTGGCTACCTATAGAATGGAGGGTCCTATTCAAGATCGGCCTACTGACATTTAAATCCCTGAATAATCTAGGCCCTGGATACATGAAAGATATGTTACAGCTGCGTAGCAATCCCCGCATTCTCAGATCCACAGGTTCTAATAATCTAGTCATACCCAGAGTCCACTTGGAAACTTTTAGTCCCAGAGCCTTCTGTCATGCTGCCCCTACGTTTTGGAACTCCTTACCTCAACAGATCAGGACAGCCCCATCCCTGGACGTGTTTAAATCCAGACTGAAAACCCACCTGTTCAGTCTGGCATTTGCAGAAATATAACTTTTGTTGTGTGAATACTTCATCCTACTAATTACTGAATCTGGGAGAGCCTAAGCGCTTTGAGTCCTATGGGAGAAAAGCGCTATAGAAATGTTATTGTATTGTATTGTAATGGGCTACAAAACCATTAGCAAGAAGCTGGGAGAGAAGGTGACAACTGTTGGTGCGATTGTTCGAAAATGGAAGGAGCACAAAATGACCATCAATCGACCTCGCTCTGGGGCTCCACGCAAGATCTCACCTCGTGGGGTGTCAATGGTTCTGAGAAAGGTGAAAAAGCATCCTAGAACTACACGGGAGGAGTTAGTGAATGACCTCAAATTAGCAGGGACCACAGTCACCAAGAAAACCATTGGAAACACATTACACCGCAATGGATGATTAAAATCCTGCAGGGCTCGCAAGGTCCCCCTGCTCAAGAAGGCCCGTCTGAAGTTTGCCAATGAACACCTGAATGATTCTTTGAGTGACTGGGAGAAGGTGCTGTGGTCTGATGAGACCAAAATAGAGCTCTTTGGCATTAACTCAACTCGCTGTGTTTGGAGGAAGAAAAATGCTGCCTATGACCCCCAAAACACTGTCCCCACCGTCAAGCATGGGGGTGGAAACATTTTGCTTTGGGGGTGTTTTTCTGCTAAGGGCACAGGACAACTTAATCGCATTAACGGGAAAATGGACGGAGCCATGTATCGTGAAATCCTGAACGACAACCTCCTTCCCTCTGCCAGGAAACTGAAAATGGGTCGTGGATGGGTGTTCCAGCACGACAATGACCCAAAACATACAGCAAAGGCAACAAAGGAGTGGCTCAAGAAGAAGCACATTAAGGTCATGGAGTGGCCTAGTCAGTCTCCGGACCTTAATCCAATAGAAAACCTATGGAGGGAGCTCAAGCTGAGAGTTGCACAGAGACAGCCTCGAAACCTTAGGGATTTAGAGATGATCTGCAAAGAGGAGTGGACCAACATTCCTCCTAAAATGTGTGCAAACTTGGTCATCAATTACAAGAAACGTTTGACCTCTGCTTGCAATCAAGGGTTTTTACACTAAGTATTAAGTCTTATTGTTAGAGGGTTCAAAAACTTATTTCACTCAATGAAATGCAAATCAGTTGCTATCTTTTATTTAAGGTTATTTTTTCGATTTTCCTTTTGATGTGCTATCTGCCACTGTTAAAATAAACTTACCATTGAAATGATAGTTCTGAGACTTTTCATTTCTTTGGCATTGGACAAACTTACAAAATCAGTGAGGGGTCAAATAATTATTTCCTCCACTGTACATGTTAATTAGATCCCCTCTAAGGCCTCTTTTCTCTAGACTAAATAAACCCAGTTTATCTAACCTTTCTTGGTAAGTGAGACCTTCCATCTCTAGTATCAATTTTGTTGCTTGTCTCTGCATCTGCTCTAAAACTGCAATATCTTTCCTGTAATGTGGTGCCCAGAATTGAATTCCATATTCCAGGCGTGGCCTTACTAGAGAGTTAAACAGGGGCAATATAGCATCTCGAGTTTTTATTTCCCTTTTAATGCATCCCAAATCTATTCATTTTGCGCTACTCCGTTTTGTTATACTTTATATGCAACCTAAAGATATCATAAGGTGTGCTGCAACTTTTTCATTCTCTGAGTTCCTGTTTTTACAGGGAATGCAATGTATCTTCCACTGTGAAAGTAGCCTTTGGCTATGTTCACAGTGGGAGCTGAGTTACATTCCCTGTACGCACACCCTGAAGAAGCTCGCAAGGAGTGGCTGCAAGTCATAGGTGGGAGGGATCCTGTCCTGCAACTGCAGGCGGAGGCTCTCATTGGCTGCAAACGGCAACTACAACTACCTAGTGTGCACGCTATCTCTGGCATCAGGCGCTGGATGGTGGAGTGGAACTGTGTTATTATGGAAGAGTGGATTTGTCTGGCATTAGCAAAGAAGTAGGTGATTGCTGCGTCAGAGGTCCCGGAGTAGTGAGATACCTCATTAGAACATTGATAGCTTGATGTTCCTGACAGCTGATGGACTTATCCCAAGCTAAGCTTCCATAGCCTTATTAGCAGCAATCTTTAACTTGCATGCTCATTAGCTATTACCTGCTGCACCCTCTGAAGATATTGAAATGGTACTGGTACCAGAGTGGGTAAATGAGGCATGTGTGATATGAGGCACATGTAGTTTGTTATTTAATTGTATCCCGTAAAGCTGATTTGCACTTTTGGAAATTCTATGAGAATGGATGACACCATTTTGTTAATGTTGATAGCATTCCCTGTAAAAAATAGAAATGCAACATATGGAATGAAAGGTTGCACCACACATTAATCACTTCCCCCTCCCTCGAGACGAGTAACTACATCCCTGCAAATTCGCCGCCATGCACTTCCACTCGCTTCCCCGCTTGTTATTATCATTAGGTGTCAGATGAATGGGAACGCATTCGGGATTCCCAGATGTGGTATTCCCACAGGCCTATGGCCATGAGAATGGGATTCCTGCAGGCTCATGACCAAGAGAGTGGGATTCTCGCAGGCTTAAAACTATGGGAGTGGGATTCACACAGGGTGATGACAATGGGAGTGGATTTCCCACAGACTGATGACCTTGGGAGTGGGATTCCGGCAGGTGTATGACCATGAGAGTGGGATTCCCATAGACTTCTCACAGTTGTATAACTATGGGAGTGAGATTCTCATATGCTTATGACCATGGCAGTGGGATTCAGGCAGGCACATAACCATGAGCGTAGGATTCCCACAAGTTGATGACCATGGGAGTTGGATTTCCCCCTGCTAAATGAAACCTGAACTGAGAAAACTATGGAGGTTGCATTGCAAACATCACTCTACAAGTCCTGTCTTACCACTTACCAGGCTTCCTGTTCTTGGGAATTCTGTGCCCCATAGAGAAGTTGAAGTCTTCTCCCTAAGAGATATATATATTACAGGTAGTCCCTGGTTAACGAACAAGATAGGGACTTTAGGTTTGTTGTTAACCTGAATCTGTTCTTAAAGGGAACCTAAATTGAGAAGGATAGGATTTTTCCTTTTAAAATAATACCAGTTGCCTGACTCTCCTGCTGATCCTGTGTCTCTAATACTTTTAGCCACAGCCCCTCAACAAGCATGCAGATCAGGTCCTCTGACTGAAGTCAGACTGGATTAGCTGTATGCTTGTTTCAGGTGTGTGATTCAGACATTACTGAAGCACAAGAGATCAACAGGACTGCCAGGGAAGTGATATTGTTTAAATAGGAAATAAATATGGCAGTCAACATATCCTTCTCAGTTCAAGTGTCCTTTCAGGTGCCCATAAATTATGCAGTCTTCATTTTTTGTACTAGAAGGATACAATGAATGAATGTACTGTGAATACTTTAGGTGGTCCCTTACATTACTTAGATGGGATAAGACTATACAGTCAGGATTCTATTGTTGATGAGCACCCTAACAGTGGGAGCTTGATTACAGCACAGGATTGCAAATTGATGACCTCACCAGTGAGTTGCTTCTCTACACTGTTCTGACAGCATGCTGAAGATCTTTTCCTAGCTATGTTGCACAGAAGGTAATACAATGAATGGTACCGGAGTGCTTATGTTAACTGTGCTGTTTGGCTGACTATCCGACTCACAGGACTGACTGGCCAAATGAACCTTTAGGCAGGCAAGATATTTCAATTGCACAACATTTCAACTGTGTGTTTAGCTATGCCTTTCTCTTTAGTTTATTTCTAACATAATTACAGAGGACAGCAGCATCAGCGCCTGCAGTGTCTTCACCTTCAGGCTGTCCTCTGTCCAGAGCAAAGTTACTCCAGAATATGGGTTTATTTATAGTCAGTATTTATATATACAATAATACAATACAGTACAATAACATTTCTATAGCGCTTTTCTCCCATAGGACTCAAAGCGCTTAGGCTCTCTCAGATTCAGTAATTGGTAGTAGGATGAAGTATTCACACAACAAAAGTTATATTTCTGCAAATGCCAAACTGAACAGGTGGGTTTTCAGTCTGGATTTAAACACGTCCAGGGATGGAGCTGTCCTGATCTGTTGAGGTAAGGAGTTCCAAAACGTAGGGGCAGCATGACAGAAGGCTCTGGGACCAAAACATTCAAAGTGGACTCTGGGTATGACTAGATTATTGGAGCCTCTGTGGATCTGAGAATGCAGGGATTGCTACGTAGCTGCAGCATATCTTTCATGTATCCAGGGCCTAGATTATTCAGGGATTTAAATGTCAGTAGGCCGATCTTGAATAGGACCCTCCATTCTATAGGTAGCCAGTGAAGGGAGTGCAGGACTGGCGTTATGTGGCAGTGACGGGGTTGGTTGGTTAGCAGTCTGGCAGCAGTATTCTGTATCAGCTGTAGGCAGTGCAAGACCTTTTTTGGAAGGCCAGTGTAGAGAGCATTACAGTAGTCCAGTCAGGATGTGATGAAGGCATGGACTAAGGTTAGCAGATATCATTGACATATTACACAGCCCTTTACAGAGTATATTGAACAGTTCACATCCCTCAGCTACATAAAAAGACTCACAGTATGCTGCGATTGCCACATTCTTGGGTCATTTGCCTAGAAACACTTGCTTTGAAAAGTCTTTACCATACCTAGAGACCTGCTTTCCTTTTCATGTGTGTTGAAGTACTGTCAAAGTGTGCATGAGATGAATAAAAAAAAATTCATACATACTTTGGGCTTTTTTCAGCTCCGTTCCACCTGATCGCTGCCCCGCCGTTCACTTCCGCCTCCTGGATCCTCAGTTATAGCTCCAAGTAACTTTGGCCAGTCAATGCAGGTGCAGTGTGGCTTCGCGCGCTCCCCCGTCCTGCGTCTGTGGCCTGAATGTTCTGTGCTGCGCAGGATGCTCCGGGTGATGGGAGCGCGACAGGGCAAGAGTGCATGGCCGGGCCGCACATGGGAAGTAAGCCCCAACTCCCACCAAATGTGTGGTGAGAGAAAACCCCTTAGAACATACATGTAATACTCGGGCCCGTGGGCCGAATCCGGCCCTCAGAGCCATCAGATTTGGCCCTCAGGTGGTTTCCCCACTTTGCATTATGTTTGGCCCACTTAAGAGTACCAGACAAGCTATATTGGAGGAAAAGCCCTAGATCACTATGGAAGCCATATGGGGAGGTGGAAAGCACTAAGTACCAGGGAACTAGATATTAGAAGGAGGGGACCACTAGACACCAGGGAACTGTATTGGGGAAGGAGGGGGCCCACTAGACACCAGGAAACTGTATAGGGGAGGGAGGACCACTAATCACCAGGGAACTGTATAGATGAGAGAGGAGGGCCACTAGACACCAGGGAATCATATAGGGGAAGGAGGGGGGCACTGGACACTAGGGGACTGTATAGGGGGTTGAGGGTGGCTATTAGACACCAGGGACCTATATAAGGGAGAAAGGTGGCCACTAGACATTGAGGTCAGCCCGCGACTTGGTCCCAAAGCTCAATTTCGGCCTTCTTTGTATTTGAGTTTGACACCTCTGCCTTAGAAGGATATTTTTCAAGTAAGACCTACCACCACATTGCAGTTAGTTTAACATTGGCCTTAGTTTAGTATCAGAATACTGTATGTGCAGACTAACAACTTTTACCATACATATTAGAGGTAACATACCCATATTTTAAGCACTTAATGTTTTGAACCCAGTATGTCATGAGGTCATATTACTGTTATTTTTCCAAATAAGGGCTTGTAATTAGAGATGGCTCGAACCTCGGATTTTAGGTTCGCGAACCTCGAACGCGAACTTCCCAAAAGTTTGGGTTCGCACGAACTTTGCGAACCGCAATAGACTTCAATGGGCAGGCGAACTTAAACGAAAATACAAACACTGTTTCTGGCCAGAAAAGTGATGGAAAAGATGTTTCAAGGGGTCTAACACCTGGAGGGGGTCAGTGACTACAAGAGGAAATTTTGTTTTTCAAAAAGACCTTATAGTTTTTGATAAAATTTCGATTTTAAAATTCTCCTTCTGACCGTGGGAAAATTAAATGCCTGCCGACTTTAGCGGTTAATAGCAAAGTCCCCTTAACCACCTTAGCAGTATGGACGAGCTCAGCTCGTCCATTACCGCCAGAGGGTGCCGCTCAGGCCCTGCTGGGACGATTTTGATGAAATAAAGAGCAGCACACGCAGCCGGCACTTTGCCAGCCGCGTGTGCTGCCCGATCGCCGCCGCTCTGCAGCGATCCGCCGCGAGCAGCGGCGAAAGAGGGCCCCCCCAGCCGCCTGAGCCCTGCACAGCCGGAACAAATAGTTCCGGCCAGCGCTAAGGGCTGGATCGGAGGCGGCTGACGTCAGGACGTCCATGACGTCACTCCGCTCGTCGCCATGGCGACGAAGTAAGCAAAACACGGAAGGCCGCTCAAAAGTGTTACTTTTGGCCGCCGGAGGCGATCAGAAGAACGCCTCCGGAGCGCCCTCTAGTGGGCTTTCATGCAGCCAACTTTCAGTTGGCTGCATGAAATAGTTTTTTTTTTATTTAAAAAAAAACCCTCCTGCAGCCGCCCTGGCGATCTTAATAGAACGCCAGGGTGGTTAAGGGCTGGAACCCACTGAAATCCGCAAAACGCAACCGCTAGCGTTTTGTCTGAGCGGTTTGCAAGCAGATTCATGCACGTTTTCGGTCACGTTTTGCAACAGTGTATTTGTTTGCTCAGCGGTTGTGTAGCGTTTTGCGTTTCGCGTTTTTATCCTGATTGGTCCTGTGAATTATTTTTAATTTTGTTACAGTGTGCTGAACCGCAAAACGCTAGCAAAACCGCTCAGTTTAGGTTTTGCTGAGCGTTTCTGCTAGCGTTTCAATACTTTACATTGAAGCGCTAACGCTCCCAAAATGCTGCAGGTCCTGCGTTTGCGTTTCTGGGAAACGCAAACGCTCCTGTGGAAGTTGCCCCATCCAAAGTACCCCTTACCCATTTCCACAAAGGGTTAAATGAAATAAAAACACGACGAAAAAAATCCTTTAATGTTCTTAATTAACCAGAAATACTTACCTGTACCTTTAAAAAAAAAGTTCCCATGCCAATATCCTCGGAAATGTCCCACGGCGACAGTATCCTCTAATCTTGCAATCTTCAATGAAGTTGATTGAAGATCTCTGCCACCCCTCACATAGCAGAGAATGCATCGCATAGGACACATAGCTGCCGTCTCCCGCTGTCCTCCCCGCCTCCTCACCTCTCACCTAGCCTGGCACCTGGTGCACCTATGGGTGCACCAGGTGCTAGGCTAGGTGAGGGTGACAAGTGAAGGCAGGTGGGGAGAGACAGCGGGAGCCGGCAGCTATGCGTCCTGCACAGGAGGCATTCTAAGCTATACTAACTGGTTCATGAATGATCCGGTTCTTTTTAATGAATCAGCTCTTTTTAATGAATCAAATGAATCGGCCTTGTAACTTTTCCTTTGAAACTTTAAAATCGATTTTCTCAAAAGTATAAGGTCTTTTTGAAAAAAAATGTTCCTCTTGTTCCCACTGTTCTTCTTAACATTCCCAGCAAATTTGGTGTTTCTAGCTTTTAAGGGGACTTTGCTATTAACTGCTAAAATCGATTTTCTCAAAAACTATAAGGTCTTTTTGAAAAAAAGAAAATGTTCCTCTTGTAGTCACTGTCCCCCTCTACATACCCTGCAAATTTGGTGTTTCTACTATTTTAGGGGACTTTGTTATTACCTGCTAAAGTCGGCGGGCATTAAAGGCTATGGGAAAAATGCGAACCTGAACTTTTTTGGAAAAAATTTGCGGTTCACCTCGAAAGGGAACCACTGAGGTTCGCGCGAACAAGTTCACCGGTGAACCGTTCGGGCGATCTCTACTTGTAATAAGCGACAGATGCAAAACTGAAAAAGTACACCTTTTATATCCAAATAAAATATTGCCACCATATATTGTGATAGGGACATAATTTAAATGGTGTATTAACCTGGACAAATGGGCAAATAAAATATGTGTGTTTTAATTATAGTGTCCTGTGCCACCATATATTGTGATAGGGACATAATTTAAATGGTGTATTAACCTGGACAAATGGGCAAATAAAATATGTGTGTTTTAATTAATGTGTCCTGTGCAGGATGCATAGCTGCCGGCTCCCACGCCAATATCCTCGGAAATGTCTCAATTAAGTTGATTGAAGATCTCCGCCCCCCCCCCCCCCCCCCCACATAGAGAATGCCTCGCACAGGACGAATAGCTGCCGGCTCCCTCTGTCTCTCCCCACCTGCCTTCACCTGTCACCCTCACCTAGCACCTGGTGCATATGTAGGTGTGAGTGTGGGGAATCTGAAAAAAAATGACCACTGAAACTTTAAATTTTCCTCTTGTTCCCACTGTTCTTCTTAACATTCCCAGCAAATTTGGTGTTTCTAGCTTTTAAGGGGACTTTGCTATTAACTGCTAAAATCGATTTTCTCAAAAACTATAAGGTCTTTTTGAAAAAAAGAAAATGTTCCTCTTGTAGTCACTGTCCCCCTCTACATACCCTGCAAATTTGGTGTTTCTACTATTTTAGGGGACTTTGTTATTACCTGCTAAAGTCGGCGGGCATTAAAGGCTATGGGAAAAATGCGAACCTGAACTTTTTTGGAAAAAATTTGCGGTTCACCTCGAAAGGGAACCACTGAGGTTCGCGCGAACAAGTTCACCGGTGAACCGTTCGGGCGATCTCTACTTGTAATAAGCGACAGATGCAAAACTGAAAAAGTACACCTTTTATATCCAAATAAAATATTGCCACCATATATTGTGATAGGGACATAATTTAAATGGTGTATTAACCTGGACAAATGGGCAAATAAAATATGTGTGTTTTAATTATAGTAGAATGTATTATTTTAAAACTATAATGGCTGAAAACAAATATCAGTAATTATTTTTTTCCTATTATTCCCATTAATATGTATTTAGAATAAAATAATTCTTAATAAAGTGTACCATCCAAAAAAAGGCTTATTGGTGGTGAAAAAAAAATAAGATTGATGAATGGGAGGAGAGCTGCCATGTGAAAATTTCTGTGGTCCATAAGGGTAAAAACACCTTAGTGGCGAACAGGTTAAAGTGTACCTGAAACAAAACTAATGAATGAATTTATACTAACATGGGGCTTCTTTCAGCTACCTTCAGGATGTGGGTTCCCTCTCTATCTCCCAGGGCCGCTTCTATCTCCCGCTGGCCACATCAGTAACTTGCTTTAGTCGCGCTTCGTCATGCATGCGCAGCCAGACCATGCGTGCCCTATTGCACAGCAATGGTTTCATAATAATAATAATCATTCACATTGGCTCCAGGATACAAGGGTTCCATTATAATAACTCCAGTCAAGCTGTGCGCTATCAGACAACGCACACGTTAAAGGGAATTCGAAGTGAAAATAAACTTATGACATTATGGTTTGTATGTGTAGTACAGCTAAGAAATAGAACATTAGTAGCAAAGGTCTCATATTGATTCCAGTACAGGAAGAGTTAAGAATCAGTTGTTATCTATGCAAAAAAGCTTCTCTGAGCTCTTCGACCCAACTCGGGTCACTACATTGCTGTTTTCTGAAGCACTTATTTCAACCTGTTTTTCACTGTTTCTTGTTTGTTTAAGATTTTACTTAAAGCGGAATATAACCCTGCATTTCAACTTTGCTCTAAAACATTATTTACAGCATATTATATGCAAAAAGCATTTTTTTTTTACTAGACCAGCATTGGAAGGGTTAAACACAGAGGTTTTAAGTTCCGTGCAGACATTCAGATAGTTACATTCTATTTAGTTAGTGTGTAACTGTTTATCAATAGATACATCTCTTTGGCTGTCCTCCAAGCTCCTTCTCAGTGAGAGAGATGAGTCACAATAAACACATATTTGTAAACAAAAAGTATCTAACTCAAGTTCGGATTCGTCTGCAGAAATCTCTAGGGACTTTAAAGCCCTGTGTAACCCTTCCAATGCTGGTCTAGTAAAAAAAAAAATGCTGGTTGCATATAATATACTGTAAATAATGTTTTAGAGCAAAGTTGAAATGCAGGGTTATATTCCGCTTTAAAGAATGTTCAAAGGGTCATTATCTCTGCTGTGATTCATAGTTTAAAATACAGAGTGTAGTGTGTAAACTGCAATATTAGAGAATGATGCAATGTTATAAAAGAAAGCTATATAACTAAAAATATGAGACTCTTTTCTTTGCTTCAGTGTCAATTTAACCGCCACATTACAAATGAATGTTGATGAGTTACTATATGTTGTAAAGTGCGCCTAACTAAAAGCCGCTAATTTTAACTCTGTTGCAAAGTGCTGTACCCAGATCACAATGTATTCAATGTGACATGTAAAATATCAGTTTTTCTTTCATTTTGTATTGCCTTCAGACTGCCAGAAGTACATTCAAATATATGAATGCATTTTTATAAAAAAAAAAAAAAAAAAAAAAATGTGAGAAAAAAGGTTTTTGAACAAGTCAATCCGCAAATTTGAACTGATGGCTGATCTGGAGTGAAAAACTGCCCTGCTGTGCAATTATCTGGCTCAGTGATCCAGTAGTCTCTTTTACGTCACTCATGTGACCTTGCGCCTCAGCTGTTTGCCAGCATTTCCAGTTCTAGATGCCGTGGAGGTTATTCCAACCAGACACAAAGTAGCTCTGAGTACAGGCAGTAGACAAGAAGATTGAAAGAGCATTGTACATGGGAGAACATGTCATCAATCTCTGGAGATGCTGGCGGAAGACAAACTCCAGAGAAAAGGGCAGCAGATTGAGCTGTAAACAGAGAACGCTAAATAATGGTTATTAGTTGGAATAATGTAATAAATCTGTTTGCATTTTTATTTAGCAAGTGAGAGGGGTTTTTGCATAGTAAAAGAGATTGATAAACATTCAGGGCCCTTTTCCACTACGGCGTTTGCGATGGCTGAATCGCAAAACCGCAAACCGCTAGTGATTTTTCAAATCGCTACAGTTTGCTTTTAACATAGGAGTCGCGGTAGGTCATTTCCACTACCGCGATTCGTTTTTTACCCGATCGTGGAGCGATTATTGCCGCGATTTTGCTATGCAGTGCATAGCATAGCAAAATCGCGATCGCAAACGTCGGAAAATCGCCGCGAAATTTTGGGCATTTGCTGAATCGCAATCACTAGCGTTCAGCGCGAACGCTAGTGATTGCAAGTGGAAAAGGGCCCTAAAGATTAGTGTATAAAGAGCTTTCAGTGCAGGTTACTTTCTGAAATCAACCTAAGCTCAGACTTGAAGAGGAACTGTAAGAATGAATAAATATTTCTTAAAAAGCAGTATAAGACAGTTATTTAAGTGTATAGATAAGAAGGATTGACTAATAAATCTCGTAACCCTGTCAGCAAGGTGCTGTAAAAATGCCATAGGCAGTGTGGGAGGATCCCTGTTTACTACTGGCAGGAGTAGCAAGTTGTTTTTACTTCATCCCAGCAGTTGAAAACACGCCCACAGTGAAGGTTGTTACACCCTCCTTCCCCAACCTTTTTTTTTTTTTCCTAACTAACATAATTTGCAGAAGCCCAGGAAGTATAATATGCACATGTGTAAACAGAAGCAGACAGGGAATGAGCTAGAGATGCTGATTAGTGTATTGTAATGTAGCTGAATAGCAGAGGCGTTTCAAACCACTGGCATTACAGCATAAGGGCCCTTTTCCACTAGCTGCGTTTTTGCCAGAAACGCAAAATGCATGTGTTTGCTGATTCTGAAGTGCAGTCTGTTTAAAATAAGAATCTTGGGTGGCCTTTTCCACTGCTGCATTCCGTTTTAAAAAAAAAACGCAAACCCATGTCTGTGCGATTGTAATGCGTTTTGTGTTTCAATGTACAGTATAGAAACGCATGAAAAACGCATAGAAATACGTTTTGCGTTATGTATTGATTTAACCACTAGTATCTATTTTCAAGACAACACTTGCCATTTGCCAATCAGAAAAACGGAAAACGCAGACACATAAAAAACGCACATCAAAATTGGGGAAAACACAAATGCATTTGCAGTTGCGTTTTGCAGTGGAAAAGGGCCCTGAAGCACAGAGCTGTCTACAAAGGCATTGTAAATTTTCTGGCAGTCCAGGGAAAAAAGTTTCTTTTCCATGTCTTGAGAGACCGAAAACTAAAGGTAGCCATACATCAGGCGATGATGGGCCGATTGACTCGTGCCCAATTTCAGCCTGAAATTGGTTGCGTTGTCAATCGGGCATGCACTTGGCGGCGTGATTTTAATCTGATTTGATTATAATAATCGAAGTCAGATGATCGATCGGCCGCCTGATGTATAGTCACAATAAAACAAGCTTTCTTCCCCCTGCACAATTGTGCTAATGACTGCATCTGCTCGTCCACTGATAAGAAATACAAAGATTTGTAGACAGTCCCTATTCAGTATTCAGCAGGGTCTTGAGTACAGCACCCTGCCTTCAGCCTTGTCACCCCCCCCCCCCCCCCCTTTGTACTGAAGTGATGCTGGAGTAGTCTGCAGAGCCAGCCATCAGAGTAGGACAGATTGGGCCCATTCACACTGGGGATTACAAAATGCTGGCAATTAGTGCTAGCGTTTTGCGGCTGGGATTTTTTTCTTTTGCAGCAAACGCATATTTTTTGACTACATTTTCATGATTTTTGAGCGATTGGGATTACACAAGCACTTTAATCCGCAGAAACCGCCTGCGAATCGCCCCAGTGTAAATGGGCCCTGAAGAGCACACTCATCTGACATCATCTGCAGCATTGTACAGAGTACATATTCATGTCACTGACTGTCCTCAGAGGAGCTCACAGTCTAATCCTAGCATAGGCATAATGTAATGATCTACCATATTATTATTATGTATTGATATAGCGCTGACATCTTCTGCTGCACTTTACAGAGTACATAGTCATGTCACTGACTGTCCTCAGAGGAGCTCACACTCTAATCCTACCATATTATTATGTATTTATACAGGAATTACATCTTTTGCAGCACTGTACAGAGTACATAGTCATGTCACTGACTGTCCTCAGAGGAGCTCACAGTCTAATCCTGTGTCAAAATAAACACATGACGTAGCTGCAAATGAATATTACATACTAACCTCACCGTCAGTTCCTTTAAGAAGCTCACCATTTTCTTCTTACAGTGATCCCTTTCAGTTCTGACAATATTTTGTCAGAACTGAAATATACCAGTTGCTGTCAGTTATATATCAGCAGTTGTCAGTTACAACTGAATGTGCAAGGTAATGTCCATGTTTCCCTATGGCTCAAGTGGTGTGATATTACAGTTTAACATTGTGCTGATCAGGAAGCTGTTAAGGGGTAATGGCCGTTTTTAAAATGGAGGACGGAGAATTTAATTGATCACAGTGGACAAATGGGACGCAGGAGAGGAGAAAGAGACTGAGGAGTAGAGTATACAGGAGGTAAGTATGACTTGTGCATGGTTATTTTTACTTGTTATTCTCAGGTTCAGGTTCTTTTTAAAGGAGTCATCAAGGGATATGAGGAAAATAAGTGCCACTTACCCGGGGCTTCGTCCAGCCCCAAGCTCCCAGCATGTCCCTCGCCGCAGCTCTGCACGCAGCCGTTCGCATGTGAAGCTTCCCGGTCCCCAGCGATGACGTCAGGCTGACCAGGAGGTCAGCCTGTACTGCGCCTGCATGAGCGGCGCTATCACTGCCATGTGGACCGGAGCATACTGCGCAGGTGTAGTAGTTCTGCGCCTGCGCAGTATGCTCCGGTCCACGTTGCGGTGATTGACAGCACCCCTCACGCAAGTGCAGTACCTCCTGGTCGGTCTGACGTCATTGCCGGGGACCGGAAAGCTTCTAAGGCGAACGGCTCACCGCAGAGCTGCAGCAAGGGACATGCTGGGAGCTTGGGGCTGGACAAATCCCCGGGCAAGTAGCACTTATTTTCCTCAAATCCCTTGATGACTCCTTTAAGGCATATATAAGGGACAGCTGGAGAGGTCTGACTTCTAGCTCTGCACTTTTTCCTACTTTCTGAAGCAAAGCACAGGAGACACAGCAGTGTAAAGTATGCTGGCAGCCTGTCACTGAGGCTGCACTGCTCTCTGCTTTGTTTCTCAACTCAAAGTATAAAAAGTTCAGGCTAAAGGCCCATACACACGTCGGATTTCCGCGAACGACGGGTCGTTTGAATGTCCCGTCGTTCCGTCGTTCGCCCGCTAAATCGGGCGTGTGTACAGACTGTCGTTCGCTTGATAAGAGTCAGTTTGAGCGATCCGCCCGGCGGATCACTCAAACTCACTCTTATCAAGCGAACGACAGTCTGTACACACGCCCGATTTAGCGGGCGAACGACGGGATGTTCAAACGACCCGTCGTTCGCGGAAATCCGACGTGTGTATGGGCTTTAAGAAGTCAGACCTTTCCTGCTGTCTTCCCCTCCCCCAGATGCATCAGACAGGCAGCGTTTTCACACTGTATACATTTTATCAGATGCTCGAGATTACCTGACAGGCCTGTGGGAGAGAAACAGTGAGGAGGACAGTGGATGAGTGAGCAGACTGCTAGATACACGCTGCTCACTCTCCTGAAAGCTGCTGGCACTGTACGCGATTTGGGGGCGTGGCCGGCTCACTGTGCTGCCTGTCTCTTGTTGAAGGAGACTTTTTTTTTTCTTTAAACACCAGGAAAGAGCTTGTGACGTTTCTAAACATCACTACCCAGAAGAATGCGAGTAGGCTAATTAATATACTCCCGCGGATGCAGCTAGTGTGGTGGGCGTGGCTTACTGTTAAAGCTGCAGGAAATAAGTAAATTTATATTATTTTACTAGGAGATACTTGTTTTTCCCCTATAAAGTGGGCATGATGTACACACTGGTGCTGAGTACATTAGGAGGTTACAGTACCTCTTTAAGAAAAAGATACATGTACACCTGGAACAATTGAGCAACTGACTTCAAACCACAGCTGACCTGCTTCTGAGACTAAGGCCGGGTTTCCACTGCTGCGAATCCAGGCCGATTCCCCGCCCACGAATTCGGATGGATTTCAGCAGCCTATAGAAGTCTATGAGAGCCATCCGAATTCGTGGCCGAGGAAAAATCTGAGGCCCTGCAGCATAATTTTGTGTGTAGCTGTCCGAATCCCATAGTCGCGCACAGCACGGCTAGAGGGATTCGGCTGCGAGAGGCAACAGCTGTGCCGGCATCGCGTCTCGCAAGATGCATGCCGCCGCACAAATGGAAACCTAGCCTTATGCTAAAATGACAGCTGAACTGAAGTCAAAGGTCCATGTTTCACCAACCTTCAAAACTGTTGTTTCCTTCTGTGCATATTTAGTGCGATGTAGTTTTGCTGCTTTTTATTGACAAATGCCTGCAGGTCCTTATTGAGTGCATCACATCTAAAACCTACTCATTGTGAGTCTTTATGAGAGCAGAAATTAAGTATGTATATTGGCTGAAGTATGGTACTTAAAATATGCAATCCATTTATAGATGTCATAAGTTGCTTCACTTTATGATATAATGTTGTTAAAATTACTCTTAAAGTGACACTTTTACACAAGATGAACTAAAGTCACGTTTATGGAGTAAGAGTATTTGTTATTATGCCTGAACTTATGTCAAACCTCAGTTCCCTTTCCTAGATAGGGATAGTCAATGAGATGCAAAATAAATCTGAGCTGATGCAGTATTATTCAAATTCTATGTGTAAATTTAAGCAGCTTGGAAATTGACCAATCAAATTCCATCTCTGCAGCATTCGATTAGTCCATTTTCAATCTGCATATATTTGTATACAATATTTGCATAATCCTGCATCAACTCTAAACGATTTGCGCCTCTTTGACAATCCCTATTGTAAGGTACATGCAGGGCTGGGTAGAGGCGAGAGAGGCTCCAGCCTCAGGGCGCAGTGTAGCAGTGGGCACACAACTCACTCAGCTATTTTACCTACGGCGACAATCTATGACATATGCATTGCAAACTATTGTCTGCCGAACCAATTTTCTGTAAAACTGCTGATCAGTGTCTGTATAACTGCTGATCAAATGTCTGTATAACTGCTAGTGACTATTGTTCAAATTGTTTGAATAACTGGGGTCTATGATCTAGCGCCAGATAAATTGCCAAGGACTATTACCCGTATAATGTCTATGATCTATTGCGCAGATGCCTGCAATGAACTATTGACTGTATGATATACAATCCATTGCTCATATATCTGCTACGAACCATTGCCCATACTACTGCCATGTTTTTATTACTCTATTGCCCATACAACTGCTATGATGTAGGATCTACTTCCCTTATAACTGCTATGCACCTCCGTGCTGCCTGCAGGGAACCCTGCTCACGGGGCAGCCCAGGGGGCCCTGTTATACCTCCCCTGACCACTGTACCCCAAGCCATGGGAGGAGAGCCAGTGTCACAGCCTATCACCACTTTGACCAGAGAGGACCTCCTAAGATGGGAACCCTCTGCCAGAATCAACGCTCCAAATGGTGAGCCCCTGTGGGAAGAAGTCACTACCCACATCAAGCATATGATCAACAGCACTGGGAGCACCCAGTACAAACGCCGCCACAGACAGAGAAGAGCCGGCGCACTTGCGAGACTCAAGAGAAAAGGCTTGCGCTCTCCCGTCCCTGCCATTCTACTAGCAAATGTTCGCTCTCTCCCCAACAAAATGGACGAGCTCCTCCTACTGCTCAGCAGCAAGTCCTCGATCAGCAGGAACACCCCTGTTCTCTGTTTCACAGAAACCTGGCTGAGCGACTGCGTACCCGATAACTCCCTGCATGTACCAGGCTATGACCTCCTCCGCGCTGACCGTAATTTAGCTCTCTCCTGGGAAAAGGAAAGGCGGGGGAATCTGCTTCTACATAAATTCGACCTGGTGCACAAACATCATCATCCTCAACAAAGTCTGCACCCCGGACATCGAGTTTCTAGCCATCATCTGCAGGCCACAGTACTCTCCCAGGGAGTTCTCCTCTCTTGTTCTCATCGGAGTCTACATCCCTCCGTACGCCAACACCAAGGCTGCTGTGCAAGCACTCAGCAACAGCACCTCACAATGGGAAACTGCCCACCCAGAGGCCCTCTTCATTATCCTGGGCGACTTCAATAATGCAAATCTGCGTCAGGAGATGCCCCATTATAAGCAGCACATCACCTGCCCCACCAGGAACTGCAATACCTTGGACCACTGTTACACGGTCCACAAGGATGCATACAGGGCCACCCAGGGTGCCCCCCTGGGGCACTCCAATCACAATCTGATTCATCTGATCCCTACCTACAGGAGGCGCCTCGATACCGCCAAACCCACGGTTCGGACTGTCAAAAAGTGGACTGAGGAGGCCAAACTGGAGCTACAAGCTTGCTTTGAGTGCACTGACTGGTCGGTCCTGGAAGCGCCCACCCTGGATGAATGGGCAGAGAATGTCACGTCCTACATTAGTTTTTGTGAAGAAGTGTGTATCCCATCCAAGACCTTCAAGGCCTTCCCCAACGACAAGCCTTGGTTCAACAACAGGCTGCGCCAGCTCCGTAAACGCAAGGAGGAGGCGCACAGGTCAGGACCCCCAGAGGAGTTCAGGGAGGCCAGGAATGCCCTGAAACAGGAACTGCAGGTCACAAAGAGGGCCTACTCTAAAAAGCTGCAACTCAGCCTCAAGTCAAATAGCCCACAGGAAGTATGGCAAGGCCTCAGAGCTGTCACGAACCTCAAACCCTCTCCCCAACTCGCGACCCCTATCATCCAGCTGGCCGAGGAGCTCAACGAGTTTTACTGCAGATTTGAGCGTCAGCCCAAGCAGCCTGTGGTCTCGGGGTCAATGGAATTGGCACTAGGCGACCACTGTGCCACTGCACCAGTCACAGTTCAGGAATCAGAAGTTCTTAAGCTCCTTCGCAAGCTGAACGCCAGGAAAGCCTCAGGCCCAGACGGTGTGTCATCATCTTGCTTAAGAACTTGTGCGGATCAGCTAGCTCCTGTGCTCACCTCTCTGTTCAAGAGGTCACTAGCGGAAGGTACAGTTCCCTCCTGTTTCAAGAGGTCCACGATCATTCCAGTTCCCAAAAAGCCAGGTAGCACTGACCTCAATAACTTCAGACCCGTGGCTTTAACATCCACCATCATGAAGATCCTGGAACGGCTAGTCCTCGCACACCTCAAACACACCACCAACGCACGGCTTGACCAACTCCAATTCGCATACAGGGCAAACAGGTCCGTAGAGGACGCCATCAATGTTAGCCTCGCATACATCTTGGAGCACCTCGAAAGGCCTGATTCCTATGCCAGAATCCTGTTTCTGGACTTTAGCTCTGCGTTCAACACGATCTGCCCGGACATTCTGATCGACAACCTGGCGCAGCTCGCTGTTGACCACACACTCTGTGCATGGGTCAGGAGCTTCCTCTCAGATAGAACGCAGCAGGTCAAGCTCAGCAACTGCACCTCCAGCATGAGAATTACCAATACGGGTGCACCCCAAGGGTGTGTACTGTCCCCGCTACTGTTCTACCTGTATACCAATAACTGCACCTCCTCCACAGACTCTGTGAAGGTCATCAAATTTGCTGATGACACAACTATCATTGGCCTCATCAACAACAACGGAGAGCACGAGTATCACAGCGAAATAGAGAGAATCTGCAATTGGTGCAAGAGCAACAACCTCGTCCTCAATGCAACAAAGACTGTCGAGCTGGTTGTTGACTTTAGGAAGAACCCTCCTGCCCTCCCACCCGTCAACATAGGCGAGACAGTGGTCTCCAAAGTACCAACTGTGCGGTTCCTGGGCTCAACCTTATCCACTGACCTAAAATGGGGGCAAAACACTGCCAGAATTCAGAAGAAGGCACGGCAGAGGCTATTTTTCCTGCGCCAACTTAAAAAATTCGGAATCCCTGGGGAGCTACTGACCAGCTTCTACACCGCGACCACGGAGTCCATTCTCTGCTCCTCCATAATCGTCTGGTATGCTGGCGCAACGGAGAGAGATAGACAAAAACTGCAAAGAATCATCAATGAGGCAGAAAAGATCATTGGTTCACACCTACCATCCCTTGACCTCCTCCACACCGCCAGGATGAGGAAGAGAGCCAACAGGATTTCCTGTGACTCTTCTCACCCTGGCAGCTGCTTCTTTGAGCCTCTCCCGCTGGGTCGGCGCTTCCGAACCATTAGATCCAGAACCAGCAGACGTCGGAACACCTTCTTCCCTCAGGCAGCTCTTTTGTTAAACGCCAACCCCCACTAAACCCCCACCACCTAGACCACAAAGCTTCTACCTACCTATACCTCATGCTCAGAGGTCTTCCTTCTTCTCTTCAGTATAGGTAGCAATAACTATTGCAGTAATCTTAGGGTGCTGCTGTTAAGGTTTACATTTGTCTACGCAGAAATGTTAAATGTTTTGTTGGTAAGGTTAACGCTGTCTATGTCCTAAAATTGTTGCATGTACTGTAATGTATCATGTACAGTACTCCGCCAATGTGGAGTGCTTCTTCTTTGCTTAAGCCATGTGTACCAAAAGCAATTCCGGGTGCGGCTCGGCCGTACTTGGCGAATAAACTACTTATCTTATCTTATCTTATCTTATCATTCCCCCATTGTGTGTGACTGCAAGCCAGATAACTAGAGATTAAGGTGTTGGGGAGGTAGGGGCCTTGGGGCGCCTCTTTGTCTAATAGCAATCCGTGTGTGACGGCTGGGGTGGGGGATTTATGAGAAGAAACATGACATGCATGTCAGATCATCAGTGTAGCTATGCTTTTTATACAATGTGAGGCACTCACTGTTGTGATTTTGATAGAATGATGCAGAGTTTGCAAACATAAAATTTAGCAGTTACATTTCAGAGGCGCAGGATTTCAAAAGATTTCTTCTATTGAGCACTACGTAGCGTGGATCAGGGGGGTTGGCCCTAGAGCTGCGCAGCCGCACTCGCGGCCAGGCGGACTGCGCAGCCGCGGCCAGAGGAAGAGGCCATGTTGCGAGAGGCAGGAGAGCCCAACCCGGGCCGTGGGGTCAGCAGCCGGCCCGGGGGGGGGCTAATGAGCGGGGGGACCCGGCGGATCGGCACGGAGGGCGCGGACGGCGTCCTCCGTGTCTTAAAAGATGAGGCCGGTAATTTACTTTTTTTTAGTAATTTCGCCTCGTAAATCCTTTAAGGATCCTTCATGAACAGACCATTCACCAGAACTGAGCGTCATTTATCAGTAGGATACTTTCTCTTGGCAATAAGGTCTCTCTCAGGAGCTACACAGCACAGATTGTCTGGATGGCACAACTCCTATGCATATGATATATCAGTCTGTGTGGAGAGTGTGTGCGAGACTTATCTTACGAGCTGCAGCCACATGCAGCTTGGCAGACTGGAGTTCTGTCTGTGGGTGCTGGGTGTCTGGCTCACTGCTTTCTCTAATGTTAGATGGTCCTCTCCTGAGGTACAGTGGTGTGAAAAACTATTTGCCCCCTTCCTGATTTCTTATTCTTTTGCATGTTTGTCACACTTAAATGTTTCTGCTCATCAAAAACCGTTAACTTTTAGTCAAAGATAACATAATTGAACACAAAATGCAGTTTTAAATGATGGTTTTTATTATTTAGTGAGGAAAAAAAACTCAAAACCTACATGGCCCTGTGTGAAAAAGTGATTTCCCCCCTTGTTAAAAAATAACTTAACTGTGGTTTATCACTCCTGAGTTCAATTTCTGTAGTCACCCCCAGGCCTGATTACTGCCACACCTGTTTCAATCAAGAAATCACTTAAATAGGAGCTATATGACACAGAGAAGTAGACCAAAAGCACCTCAAAAGCTAGACATCATGCCAAGATTCAAAGAAATTCAGGAACAAATGAGAACAAAAGTACTGTAATTGAGATCTATCAGTCTGGTAAAGGTTATAAAGCCAATTCTAAAGCTTTGGGACTCCAGTGAACCACAGTGAGAGCCATTATCCACAAATGGCAAAAACATGGAACAGTGATGAACCTTCCCAGGAGTGGCTGGCCGACCAAAATTACCCCAAGAGCGCAGAGAAAACTCATCCGAAAGGCCTCAAAAGGCCCCAGGACAACATCTAAAGAACTGCAGGCCTCACTTGCCTCAATTAAGGTCAGTGTTCACAACTCCACCATAGGAAAGAGACTGGGCGAAAATGGCCTGCATGGCAGATATCCAAGGCGCAAACCACTTTTAAGCAAAAAGAACATTAAGGCTCGTCTCAATTTTGCTAAAAAAAACATCTCAATGGTTGCCAAGACTTGTGGGAAAATACCTTGTGGACCGCCGTGACAAAAGTTGAACTTTTTGGAAGGTGCGTGTCCTGTTAAATCTGTCGTAGAAGTAACACAGCATTTCAGCAAAAGAACATCATACCAACAGTAGAATATGGTGGTGGTAGTGTGATGGTCTGGGGTTGTTTTGCTGCTTCAGGACCTGGAAGGGTTGCTGTGATAGATGGAACCATGAATTCTACTGTCTACCAAAAAATCCTAAAGGAGAATGTCCGGCCATCTGTTCGTCAACTCAAGCTGAAGCGATCTTGGGTGCTGCAGCAGGATAATGACCCAAAAGACACCAGCAAATCCACCTCTGAATGGCTGAAGAAAAACAAAATGAAGACTTTGGAGTGGCCTAGTCAAAGCCCTGACCTGAATCCTATTGAGATGTTGTGGCATGACCTTAAAAAGGCAGTTCATGCTAGAAAACCCTCAAATAAAGCTGAATTACAACAATTCTGCAAAGATGAGTGGGCCAAAATTCCTCCAGAGCGCTGTAAAAGACTTGTTGCAAGTTATCGCAAACACTTGATTGCAGTTATTGCTGCTAAGGGTGGCCCAACCAGTTATTAGGTTCAGGGGGCAATTTCTTTTTCACACAGGGCCATGTAGTTTTTGAGTTTTTTTTCTCACTAAATAATAAAAACCATCATTTAAAACTGCATTTTGTGTTCAATTATGTTATCTTTAACTAATGGTTAACGGTTTTTGATGAGCAGAAACATTTAAGTGTGACAAACATTCAAAAGAATAAGAAATCAGGAAGGGGGCAAATAGTTTTTCACACCACTGTATAATCTTCCCTGCAGACAGCTGTACTTGGGGGTCCCCACTAGAACTTTCTTCTCCTTCAGGACAAGCTATATCCTTTTCACAAGTCCTCTCTTCCTTCAGCACTCACTCTCTGCCCACCATGTGACCAACCTCTCTCCTCTAGCACAACAGCCCTCCCCCTGCTCAAAACCAACTTTATTGTCCTAGAACAAAACCGACATATTCTGAGAGCACACACCCTCTCTGCTCAAAAAGTGTAGCATGCAGCAGTAAATAATTATTTGACTTGTCCCACACATATACGCATTTAAGAACCACTAGTATGCACTGTCATTATTGAGGGGGTTACAGATTAACAACAAAGGATTTAAACATACCTGGGGCTTCCTCTAGCCCCATCCGCACGGATCGCTCCCACGCCACCGTCCTCAGCCTTCACCAGCCGGAGAGATACGTAGAGGGTGCACTTCTCTTGCGCAGACTGGCCGCGACTGGCTGAAGTTACAGGATCCAGTACAGAAGACAGAGAAGACAGAGGACGGCGGCGTGGGAGCGATCAGTGTGGATGGGGCTGGAGGAAGCCTGAGGTATGTATAAAACGTTTGTTGTTAATCGTCTCTGGTTTCCTTTATTAAAGCTTATGTGGGCCCTTATCTAATTACCTTTTTCTCCTGAGTTTTCTCCTATGTGATATTTTCAAACCTTATCAAAAATATGCATTTAAGCCACCAGCAAGCAAGAAAATACTCAGGATAATTTTACAGTACTTTTTCACTAGAGATGTAGTGGGCAGTTCAGTGAACTGCTCACCGCAAAGCTATAGGCAGCCTGGCCCCTGTCCTACTTTTGGATCGCAATGACCCGCAGTAGTACGCATGTCCTGGGCCGGATGCGTTCATTAGTATGCATGCTCTGGCCCGGCGATGGGCGTCCTTGATTGTGCGCCTATGGCCGGGCACACTCTGCTCATGAACATGACGTCATGAAGCGTGCCCGGCCACAGGCGCGCAATCAAGGATGCACATCGCTGGGCCAGGGCATGCATACTAATGAACGCATCCGGCCCAGGACATGCGTACTACTGCGGGTCATTGCAACCCAGAAGTAGTACAGGGGTCAGGCTGTCCATAGCTATTCGCTGGCAAAGTGTTCGCCAACATCACTATTTTCACCGCCTGTTGGTACTTTTTCAATGGCAGAGTGCTAAAAAGTTATTTGAAACAGAAAATGAAAAATTATATCCTAGGCCAAAACTTAGGAGAAAAAGTGAATTGAAAAAAGGCCCATGAAATGGTATGAATACTATTCAAATAAACATGCATCCAGGGAGTCTGTTAAAAATTTGTCTACGTGCCTTTGTAGAATGCCAATATCTCTTAGGCCACATTCACTGTGTAACACCTACTTTGTAACGCGGTTTACCACAATGCAATACATCACCTATGCGACGTTCGCAGCACTGCAGCATAACAGGTTGTGGCTTCATAACGCATTGCATGCAGTTCGTTACCAATACACACATGTTTTAACATTAATGGTGAACCATACTTTTCATTGCCTTTATGTTTCACTGTACCTGACGCAACTGAAGTATAACGTATGGCTTCGATGACCCGATCCATTGTGTTGCATTCCTGCTGTCACAAGGAATGTAACGCAACGTCCACTGTAAATGTAGCCTTAGCAGCTATTCAAGTCTTAAAGGACAATTGTAGTGAGGGGTATGTGGAGGCTGCCATATTTAATTTCCTTTTAAACAATTACAGTTGCCTGGCAGTCCTGCTGATCCTCTGCCTCTACTACATTTAGCCATAGTCCCTAAACAAGCATGCAGCATATCAGGTGTTTCTGACATAATTGTTAAATCTGACAAGATTAGCTGCATGCTTGTTTCTGGTGTGATTCAGACACTACTGATGCCAGAGTATTCAGCGGTGCTACTGGTATTGTTTAAACGGAAATAAATATGGAAGCCTCCATTATATTATATATTCTCGCTACAGTTCTCCTTTTAAGTCCTAAGGTAACCCAAACATGCAGGAAGTTTGGCTTTATCCTAGAAGATGCCCCCTACTCCTGCCATCAATGCCTAGGCATTTCCACAGATCCCTGCCCACCTTATCTAATAGTAAAGGGCTTAAAAGAGAACCCGAGACGGGGTTCTCCCGATGCTAGTTGCATACAGAGGCTGGGTCTGCCTATAGAGCCCAGCCTCTGTTGCTATTTTAATCCCCCCTAAATCCCCCCTGCGCTCTGTAATCCCCCTAAAACACAGCCGTGCTGTGTTTATCTCCTTACTGTCACTCTCGCCGCTCCCCCCGCCTCCTGCAGAGCCCGCGTGCCTTCCCTCCAATCAGCGGCGAGGGAAGGGATGTGGGCGGGACCGGAGCTCTGCAGGAGGTGGGGGGAGCAGCGAGAGTGACAGTAAGGAGAGAAACACAGCTGTGGTATAAGGGGGGATTACAGAGTGCATGGGGGGATTTAGGGGGATTCAAATAGCAACAGAGGCTGGGCTCTATAGCCAGACCCAGCCTCTGTATGCAACTAGCATTGTGAGAACCCCGCCTCAGGTTCTCTTTAAACAACCCTCTGGGCCGCCACACGAAATAGTCATAGGACCCCCTACCCAGACATACACACCTTCCAGCCTTTGCACCCTCCCCACCTTGCAGAATAAGCCTAGAGAGCAGTGTAATCTTGGCTCTTCCAGTACAGTAAGCTAGCACCTATTCAGTAAGGAGTCCTTGGGCAAGACTCCTTAACACTGCTACTGCCTACTGAGTGTGCCCTAGTGGCTGCAGCTCTAGCACTTTAAGTCTGTCAGAAGGAAAGCGCAATATAAATATTCGTTGTCCTGTCTTTTCTGCCAAGTTTAGCATTGCATCAGGTCTCCTTCCTGGCAGGCGCAAGCTCTATCTTGCATACCCAGCTCCTAATCATGTAACATGGATCGAGAGCTGGTGGTATGCAGACCTAGAATGTGCGGCTGCCAGGAAGAAGAGGAGACCTGATGCAATACTGGAGCAGGTAAATAATAAACTGCTCCACTTTGTTTACTCTGTAGTAAAGGGAAGAGAAGTAGGTCCCCATAGCCCCTGGACTCCCCTGGGGTTGGGAGTAGTGAGGATGGGCATGGGAGAGGTAGGCGTGTAAATGGAAGAGGTAGGGATCAGCTTTTGAGTTAACTATTTCAGGACCACAGGCTTACACCCCCTAGTGACCAGGCTATTTTTTTTTTAATTTAGGGGACACTTGAAGGGCCTGTCAAAAACCTGAGCGGTTCTTGCCTTTTTCATGATTGCTAACTCAGTAAAGGACCAGCCTTTAAAGTGTTGCTATCATATAAATCCGGCATAGTGGGGTCTGAACCCTCTATAACAGTAATTATAGATTGACGGTATAACTTGAAATGAATCAGAGCACTCAGTTTATGATTTTATTTAAAAAATTGTATTTGCTTATCATACAGCATATATACAAAATATGAACAGTTCCAAGTAGTGTTTCCTTCTAACAGTATTCCATCTTATCAAGGCTTTAGAGCCAAGCGATCATTAATCTTCTAAGTACATTCAAAAAAGAATATAACAGTTGTGTTATGTAGAATAAGATCAAAAATAGTCTCATCTGTATCAATAGCTGTGTATATAATAGCGGTGTAAAACTTGTAGTCATCTTCTTAAAGAAATAGCATAAAAAATAGCTTCTAAAAAAACTTCTTGCTAACATCTTAACAAAACTTAATGCTGAAAAATTAATAAAGTAAATCACCAGAATATTAAGCATATTACACCTTCTCTGTCATCTCTTCAGCATCTAGAACCACTTGTGGGAAGGTAGTTTCTGCCTCATGTGTCTTCTCAGGAGGTTGTTGGGCTTTTGCAAACTGTGAGCTTTCAGTTCCTACTTTTATAGGGGTTGGATGCAATATGGCTGCCTAATCTGGACTTTCCCTGAATCCCAGGCTCTGATTGGCTAAAGCTTCCGTGCGTCAAAACGCTATCTATGTTTTGGATACCTAAATCACAATATTATTGTTTATAAATTCTTAAATACCTTATCTTGTGGGAATTTACGTAGGTTTGCAATGTTTACACATTCTAATCAGGTCATTTCTGACGCAGTTGATTAAAAATGGACGTCACCAGCCATCTTGTCTGCTGGTTTGCCTCAGACATTGAGACTAAACAATGTCAATCATGACGCATTTCTGATAAAGTGTTCTCTGCTAATTAGTTTTTGGAATGTCTCTGTACTTTCCCAGGTCAGATTGACCCTATAACACTGTACACAGATTTGTAAGAGCCTTCAGCAATTTAAGACTTATTGAAACATAAAGGGCTTCTAATATACTTATTTAAATATAAAGCTTATTATAAAATTCTTCTTAAAACAATTAATTATATAAGAAATAATTGCATATTAGATCTTAATAATATAAATCATGTTCTATATATTTGTCTTTTTTATAAAATAAATATAATGTCCACCGGCAGAGGTCAGCATTTCATAACAAATAACAATCTATTAATAATAATTTCATAAGACTATGAAACCACCAGGTGGCATTGAATCATCTTTAACTAATTGGGAAAACCCCTTGTTTTATATCTTATCTTTTCTTGCTGGCTGTAATGGCCTTCAAGCCAAGGAACATTGTCTAGCTTACAAGTTAAAATAATCTTTTACTTTCTCATCTTCCACGGGTAGACTACAGCTTTTAAATGTCTTTCAGAGTAATAGATTATATTATATAGGGTTTAACAATAATTATTTCTTTCTTTAGAAGGAATGTATTGATTATTAATATTTATATATACATACACATATGACAGTTTTTCCTGCATAAATAAAACCGCTAGAATTCTGACAGGCCCCTACAGACTCTGGGGCCCTGGGAAAATTGCTCCCTTTGCCTGTATTGTAGCGCTGGCCCTGACTGTTGCTGTCTGTTATTATAATGTAATATGATCATGTAACTGTCTGTTATTCATTAGTATGCCTTTTAAATAAAAAACTAACAAAAAAAATGTGTGAAGTGTACTCATTTTTGTAAGATAGTGTGTGTGTATATATATGTATTTTTCCTCCCTCACAAAAGTCTGCAGAAACCAGCTTCATACCTGTTTTCTATCTGTGTTATATAGGTAAGATAATCTGATTTGCACATTCAGCAAGTTTACCTGACGTAAGATAGTGTAAGGGTCATATTCCTTTTTTTCAGACTGTAGTTTATAGATACCTTTTAATGTTACCCACTAATTGAGATTCTATAGGGCCATCTGTCTTGTCTATGATGTCAAGGCCAGTCATGTAAATGTAAATCAAATCAGGATGTTTTACTGTCTTGTAATGCTAATGAACCATGAGACTAGGGTATAGAAGCCAGGCATGTTCTCTATCACTTACTGACCTAAATACTATTATAAAGTGTGCTGAGCTCAATATTTTTCTACAGTGCAATTGCAACTATAAAGTGGAGTACAGTTTGGCAGTATATTTAAAGAGACTCTGTAACAACATTTTCAGCCTTATTTCTTCTATCTTATAAGTTCCTATACCTGTTCTAATGTGGTCTCAATTACTGCAGCATTTTCTAGTTGCACTGTCTCTGTAATATATCTAATCTTCTTTTCTTTGTTAAGCTTTGTCGACCCAGGGAGGAATGAGCTACCTCTGTTGTAATAGGGACAAGTTATGCATGCCCCCTCCAGACTCTGTGTGCTTTGTTTATTCCTCATAGACAGCGTCCCTGCTCTCAGTTTCAGCTTGTCTGTGATGCAGTTTGTGAGGCTGAGGGGGGGGGGAGCTGCCTGTCACATGCTCAGAAACTGTGACTAATCCCAGACTGGAGTGCAGAATATACTGTAACATGAGAATATATATATATATATATATATATATATATATATATATATATATATATATATATATATATATACACACACACATACATACACACATATTAGTGTATATGTGTGTGTGTATATATGTATATATCTATATATTTACACATACATCACTTCTTGGTTAGCGGCCATGTTTTTTGTTTGTAAACACTGCCTAAAACTGGTGATTAAAAGCCAGGATCGCGGCGGGGAGCAGCTGAAACGGCAAAGAGGGACCCAGGAGATCACAGTGACTCGATTGGTATGTTTCTTTACTGTACAAATCAGACAGTACAGATCCTCTTTAAATGACTCCAGCTAGTAATCTGGCTCTCAGTAGTATTAGTGCAGTGTGTACTGATTCTTATCAAGAAACAATGCTTGCGTGAGATGTATCAACGGTTTCTTTGTTGATTGTGTTATAGTTGTTACATTATTCATACATGACAGCTACAACAGTACCCAACTCAGGCTCTTCGCGGTGGCCAGCGAGAGCCGAAATGAACCGCTTTGCATTATTTTTACATGTTGAGTTACTGGACAATATTGTCATAATTTTTTATTTATTATTGCCAGTTGTTAATCTGTCAGTTATAGTGAGACTTGCTTCTTTGTGTCATACATAGGCCTCAATTCACAAAGCATTACCACATGCGGTAAAGCACGGTAAAGCAGAAAAAAACTGACAAATGTCAATTCACTTGGCCTGCAAGAGGTCAGGGAAGATCTGAATGTGTTTATAGTTTTTGGAAATCGCATTGGCATTATGTATGGATTGCAGAATAGCTTATTTTATGTAGTAAAAAGCTAACCTTAAGGTTCATACACACCTACCAACTATCTGTCCAACTATCTACCAAACTTGCCTGTTAAGCCCCATACAACTTTTGCTGTGAAACAAGTTGAAACAACTAAAAAAGTATTTTGCTATTGTTCAAACAGCTGATAAGAAGTCTATCCAACTGTTGGATTGACTTCTTATAAGTCTTATCAGCTCTTTGAACAATAGCAAAATACTTTTTTTAATTGTTTCACAACAAAAGCTGTTTGACAATTGTGCTGCATAAAAGACCACTGTTGAGCGTGTGAATGGGGCTTAATGGGACTCTGAGCAGTGCAGAAACTATGGAAAGATGCATATCATTTTAAAGCTCTCTTTCTCCTCTTTCCAATGATATATAAACTGCCACCCTACGCCTTTTAGTTTTCGCTATTTTTGCGATTGAAATTGCCGCGACCGCGATTTCAATCGCGAAAATCGAGAAAACTAAAAGGCGTAGGGCGACGATTTAGGTGTCGCCAGAAAGAGGAGAAAGAGAGCTTTAAAATGATATCCATCTTTCCATAGTTACATTGCATTACACAGGGCTACTTTTTCTGCTGAATGGAGCTGCTGACAATGGGGAAAGTGTCGTCCTGTGTAATACAAGTAACTATGGAAAGATGGATATCATTTTAAAGCTCTCTTTCTCCTCTTTCTGGCGACCTCAAAATCGTCGCCCTCCGCCTTTTAGTTTTCTCTATTTTCGTGGTTGAAATCGCGGCCACGGCAATTTCAATCGCAAAAATAGTGAAAACTAAAAGGCGTAGGGCGGCCGTTTATATATCATTGGAAAGAGGAGAAAGAGAGCTTTAAAATGATATGCATCTTTCCATAGTTTCTGCACTGCTCGGTGTCCCTTTAAAGCCCCATACACACTCAACAGTGGTCTTTTATGCTTTCACAACTATTGTTGTGAAACAAGTTGAAACACCTAAAAAAAAAAAAGTATTTTGCTATTGTTCAAAGAGCTGATAAGAAGTCAATCCAACTAACAGACAAGTTTGGCAGATACTTGGACAGAGACAGTAGTTGGTAGGTGTGTATGAACTTTTAGAGTGACATCACGAGGAGTGGTACTGGGCAAGTATTTCAGCATAGGCACGCTGTGTGCTCTTTCTATTATCATCTCTCTGCCTGGGGTCTGTGGAATCATGGCTTTGAACATTCTGACCTATCCGGTTTCAGTTGTTTCCCAGTTACTGTCTCAGCAATCCCTCTCACTCTCATATGTTGTTGTCTGTTACAATCCTCCATATCGACTAGTTTCATTTTCATTTGACAGATCTTGTTAATAATGGGCATGATTCACAAAGCTGATTCACCTGTTTTCACCTTATTTATGTTACTTTTTTAAGCTCCCAAAGAGCAACAATATCATATAATTAAGGTAAGAAAGGTAATATTGAAATTAAGTTAATCAGGAACAACTTACTTTGAGTGATTATTTTGCTTGTAAATGTGCTGAACAGGTATTTTTTATCAATTAGGTGTTAAATAAGTCATTTATGAGAAGTTTTTTTGAATAGTGCCCATTGTGGTCTAAAGTATCCACCACTATGTTTTTATTTAACTCTGCACTTGGTGTGTGAGATTCTGTTCTCTCAATGTTGGAAAGTGAGGTATGCAGGGTGGACACATTGGGTAGCAGAATAATTGAGCGGGGAGAAATGCCCCCTACTAAAAATGGTATTCTGTTCTGTATTTCAGAAGAGAATCTGGAAAAAGTATTTTTATGCAAAGGAGAAAAACCTAGAAGTTAATATTGGATGGCCTTAATGTTTGGGCTTTCAGGCACCACTGTATTTTAAAAACAATACGTTATTCTGTAATGGAAGTCACTGGATGGGCCCAGGAACACTTCCAAAATCCACTCTGTATATACCATTCATTGTTGCTTCCACAAATGCAAAATAACACTTTACCATGTAAAGAAGAAATACTGTATATATAAGCATGATCTAGAAACACCAGTCTTCTTTGCACCCAAGCTCATTTAAGATGGAATAAGGTAAAAGGGAAAACTGTTCAATGGTCTGACAAATCAAAATTTGGAATTAATTTAGGAAATCATGGATTCTTCATCCATGATAAGGAGGCCTGCAACACAACCTATCATGAACTAGCATACACTAGCTGTACAAAAAATTCCACCTTTACCTCTAAAGCAGGAACCAACTCTACTTTGGATGGATGGATGTATCAACAAATTTAGACAAATATCTAAGCCACTATCAAGATTTTGTCAGAACTGAAATATATCAGTTGCTGTCAGGTTTATATCAGTTGCTGTCAGTTATAACTGAAAGGATAACTGATGTGCAAGTTAATGTCTATGTTTCCCTATGGCTCAAGTGGGCAATATTACGGTTTAACTGTGTGCTGACGGTGAAGATGTAGAGGTAACAATAAACAGAGGCGCCAAAAGTATAAGATTAGATTAAATGAGCTTAAAAACCAACTTAAATGGCAAAATTGAAGGAGGAAGTGGTGGTCTTACCTCCCTCAAGCAGACACGACAACGACTGCGATTCAGACAGTCAAACACATTTATTAGGAACTCCAAAAAGAAATGCAACGCGTTTCGCAGGTTCAACCCCGCTTCATCAGGCAATATAGGGAGGAGTATCAAACAATCTGCACAAGGATTCAAATTAAGCGCCTCCTATGTAATTCGAATCCTTGTGCAGATTGTTTGATACTCCTCCCTATATTGCCTGATGAAGCGGGGTTGAACCTGCGAAACGCGTTGCATTTCTTTTTGGAGTTCATAATAAATGTGTTTGACTGTCTGAATCGCAGTCGTTGTCGTGTCTGCTTGAGGGAGGTAAGACCACCACTTCCTCCTTCAATTTTGCCATTTAAATTGGTTTTTAAGCTCATTTAATCTAATCTTATACTTTTGGCGCCTCTGTTCATTGTATACAATTTTGAGTCCACCCTTGGTGGAGGGTTGCTACCCTTTCTTCCTGTCTACAGAGAGCGACTTCTTAATCCTGAGTGGGGTCAGGACAATCTCCCCACCTGCCTTTACAGTGGTTGCCTGCTGGTGACCCTGACTTGTTAGTATCTAGCAATACAAACTTATTGCCACCTTGTCCAGTACGAATTACACTATTGGGGCTCTTGGTGTTCCCTGTTTTTATGTAGAGGTAACAGTCATTTTCAAAATGGAGGACGGAGAATTCCATTGATCACCGTGGATAAACAGGGCACAGGAGAGGAGAAAGAGATTAATGAGAAGACTACACTAAGTATGACTAAAGGCAGCCATACACTGGTCGATGTGCCATCAGATCGACCAGCTGACAGATCCCTATCTGATCGAATCTGATCAGATAGGGATCGTATGGCTGCCTTTACTGCAAACAGATTGTGAATCGATTTCAGCCTGAAACCGATCACAATCTGTTCAGCTGCTCCTGCCGCCTGTCCTCCCCCCGCGCATACATTACCTGACGCTGGCTCCCGGGCATCTTCTCCACGCTGCACCGCTCTGTTCTTGCTCCATCTCGGCGCTTCCTGTGTCACTCCGTGACCAGGAAGTTCAAATAGAGCGCCCTCTATTTGAACTTCCTGGGTCACTGCAGTGACCCAGGAAGCGCCGGGATGGAGCGGGTGCAGCGCTGAGAAGATGCGGAGAAGACGCCCGGGAGCCCGCATCAGGTAATGTATTTTTCATCGGATCGGCCGCCGCTAGCGACGCACACTTTACCCGCGGGCGATCGAGGGTAATTTCCCGCACGGCGCGATCGACGGACCGATCCGATTTCGGGAGGAAATCGGATCGTCGTCGGCGTTTACCGCGAACGATTGGCAGCAGATTCGATCCCAGGATCGAATCTGCTGTCGAAACGGCCGGGAATCGGGCCAGTGTATGGCCACCTTTAGTGTATACTACACTTAGTGTACACTACACTACCCTACACTAAGTATGATGTGTGTGTGTTTATTTTGACTTTTCATTTTAGGTTTGCTTTAAGTAAGAAGAGGTTTGGAATCCACATAGAAAAAAATAATAAAGTTTATGTATCCAATTTCACAAAAACCCTTTAACAGAAGGTTAAAGCAAGGATAAGTCTTATACAACTTAAAGAAGGAAAACGGCTTTTATGAAGCCAACCATAGATGCTAACAGAAGCTTGACACAGTAAGTATTATCTATAGCCTAAAATAACTTCCTAAAATGTAGAAACCACTCTCCTTTCTCAGTATCTGGTCAAGCGGAAGAGCAATACATAACCTCAGGCCTTCCTCTTTCTAAAATGAATTTTCTTAGAGATTTCGATTTGCTAAAGCTTTTAAATTGGAAAGAAAGACCCTTTCCACAAACTGTACACTGTAGATAGCTTGATGGATGAGAAGCCTCATGAAGATAGAATAAAAATAGCTGTAGGTTTCATGTGTGTACTAGTGACTTTTAACCTAGAAAGCACAGTTTCAGTCAGGTGAAAAAGGAAATCCTCCCTATGGGAACGTTTTACTGATTCAGCACAAAGGTATTTGATCTTCTTTTCAGCAATATTTACAGAAGAAAGTGATATAATATAACCATTAGCATGTAAGTACAATTTACACTTTAAATTCCCGTGTGTAATTAAAATGAACATATATGCAAATTTGAGATGAGCAAAAATAAATGCCTAAAACTAGAATCAGTGACATCAGATCAGGTTAATAGAACATTGTTATAAGGGATCATGGATGAACCATTTAGATCAGACCCTTAGTTTTGTTTGCTAGACCACCTCCTGAACATCATCAATATCAGTGCCTGGAAAATCATGTATGGGTGAAGAAGATTTCAAACTACTATCAACTTACCCAGCCCAGACCATGTTAGCTAGATCAGTCTGAAAGCAGAATACAAGATGCTGAAAGAAGTCTGTAAGAAACAGACAATATCACATTTGCCAATACTATTGTCAAACTGTAGGAGTCTACCATTAGGAAGAAGCACTACAAATGAGAAAATTAGATGTGGCAGAAATACATCAAAGCAAGGCTAAAATTTGTCCAAGAACATTTATTGCTTAACTTTTCTACTATCTACCCCTCATTTATCTATCCACTTCCATGTCACCTTTCCTGACCACCACCTGTCTATCCACCTACCCCACTCAATCACCTCTTCTGAGCCCACCTACCCACCCACAGACCCATTTATTTTCTTTCTAGCCCACTGAGTTGCCTCATCTGACCCTACTTACCCACCTATCCTTTTACTCTACTGAGTCAATTGGTTTGACCCCCCATCCCTCCACCATTGAACCTCTTGTCCAGTCACGTCACCTTATCACATCCAATATGCAAATGTTGGTATTACTATCCACCCCTCATCTATGTTTCCACTTCCCATGTCACCTCTCCTGGACCCCAGGGTGGGGCAGAGTCAATGGCTATTCCCTCCTCCCTTCCCAGCCATTGCAAAGTCATGATTGGAGCTCTGTATAAGTGCTGCAGATGTTATGTCCCGCCACCAGGATCTCTTCAGCCATGCCGCAGCGTCTCCCCTCTGTGACTACCTCTAGTGGCAACTCTTGCCAATGGAGGGAGTCATAGAGAAGAGATGCTGCAACATGGCTGAAGAGATCCCAGTGCCGAGAGGTGAGTAAGTTTTGCAGCATGTCTACAAAGCTCCACTCATGACTCTGCATGTTTGGGGGGTGGCTACCAATTACTGGGGATACATCTGGCTCTTTCACCTGGGGGGTGGCACTCATCTGGATTTCTAAACTGGGGATGGGGGCTATCTATACTAGAGGCACATCTGACTACCTATTCTGGATGAGGGGAGCTCACCTAATACTGGGGGCACATCTGGCTATCAGATTTAGTCATCAGTTAGAGCAAGAGAGGTGAGTTTTAAGGGAATATTTAGGAGGGGAGGAAGGACTGGCAGAACATGGGTAGGGAAACAATTTCTGGGGCATTCAGGTATATTGAAGCATATAACGTTAGTGTAGGAAAAAACACTAGTAGGTATTTTACAGTTCTTACAGAGATCCTGTGATGAAAAAAGTACCCCTATGTGGTACTTACCTTAGGAGGGGGAAGCCTCTGGATCCTAATGAGGCTACCCATGTCCTTTTCAGCCTTCGGGGATCTAGCGCTGGCAGCCCCTTAACAGCGTGCGACGATATTTACCAACCCACGCTCCTGTGCAGGCGCAGTACAAGCTTCCCCGATCGGGTCCACTCAAGCCTGATCGGGCTTGCCTATTTCTGCAGGAGCTTGAGGGGAAGCTTGTACTGTGCCTGCGCAGGAGCGTGTATTGGTAAATATTGCCGCATGCTGAAGCACCTACTGCACCTGATCACCTGCCGACAGGCCTGTCGGTGGATTTTCAGGGGCTGCCAGTGCTTGATCTCCAAGGCTGAAGAGGATGGGGAAAACCTCATTAGGATTCAGAGGCTTCCCCCTTCCAAGGCAAGTAACCCATAGAGGCACTTTTTTCCTTACAGGTTTACTTTAAGGTAGAGGAAGCTAAGAGCTAAAAGGGATTAGGTGGTGGAGGGGGCAAATAGGGGAAGTTAAGGATAGCAATGGAGTGTGAAGAGAGGGTTTGTTAGTAATATTAAAACACTGAAATTATTGAAATTAATTTCAAAATTATTTTTGCAATCAATATATAAGCAATTTGTACAAAAAATCTTTTCAAATTTGTGCATTGGTTAGAAACTCGGGTTTCTATCCGAGTGGGGTCTTTATTGGAGCCACAAAGATTCATTTATTTCAATGGAACCACAGGATTCATTTATTGCAATGTTTTATGAATCCCTTGTGTATCATATTGTTTGATTATTATAATACTATTAACCTCCCCGGCGTTCAATTTTCCCAGGATTTCTTTGCAAAAAGTGATAAAATGTATTTTTAAAAAACTTTTTTTTCCTGTAACTTGCCAAAATGTGTCAAGCAAGGGTCTAGTATACAGTGCAGGAGAGTATTGATGTGTATGCACGTTTATACTGTTCACAGCATGTTTTTATGGATGGACATTTCTGTCCATACCGCTGGGGAGGTTAATAAAGAGAACCAGAGGTGGGTTCTAAGAATCCAATTAACATACAGAGGCTGGGTCTGCATATAATACCCAGCCTCTGTTGCTATACCGTCTCCCCCAGTCTCCCCCCTGCGCTCTGCTATGCCCCATAAATCAATCGCCGTGCTGGCGACGGCTGTTTACATGTGAAATGTCAGTCTCTGCCACTCCCCCGCCTACTCCATAGCGCTGGTTCCCGCCCGCGTCCCTTCCCTCCCCGCTGATTGGAGGGAAGGGACGCGGGTGGGGACCGGCACTATGGAGGAGGCGGGGGAGCGGCAGACTGACACTTAACATGTAAACAGCCGGCTGGTGTCACGCTGCGTGTCGCCAGCACGGCGATTGATTTATGGGGGACAGCAGAGCGCAGGGGGGGGGGGGCTGGGGGCAAACAGTATAGCAACAAAAAGTAGTGTTTAATGTATATAGACGCTACAACACACTGATCAGTGTTTTTGGTGCTATTCCAAAGACATCCCGAAGCCCCTGAATCACCTGACTTTCGGTGCATGGCCGTGCCTCCCCCAATATCTGGAGAAAAAGACCAGTCTATTTATCTTGTTTTCTTTAGATAGGGAGGTGAGGCCATGTGCCAGAAGTTGGGTGATCCTGGATGAGCTGCTCATGTAAGGGGATATGCTGCACTGATAAATGAGTGGGTGCATGTAATGGGGGCTGTTGTTTCCCATGAGAGGTGCTATACTTGTAGTTGTATAACAATAATTGCTGTAAAATTGGATCATTTTATTGCTTGATGTGTGACAACCTTAAGGACAATTTTGGGGGGAAGCCGATTAACTTATCTGTAAGTATGTGGCATGTGGTAGGAAACAGGAGTACCTGGAGGAAACGCATGCAAGCTCCATGCAGGTATTGACATTGCCTAGATTTGGTGCCAAGGCTGCAAGGCGAGCGAGCTGTTCACTACGTCACCATGCAATCAGAGCTAAATGGGTGGTATATGGGGCTCCAATTCATGCTTTTAGCCACACAAGTCATTTTGTTACCCTAAACTAAAAATGTGTGAAATACTGCAGACTCCATATGAAATGCTTTTAGTTATCTTGAAAACTCTGCTATAGTAAAGAAATATCTGCAGTGCCAGTGACAATGAACAAATGGTGCACTCCATAAATGTTTCTCAATTTTAGAAATCTGGATATGGCAGATGTGTGAAAACATAACTTTTTTACAATAAATTGTTGGTATTTAATTATGTGTCCATCTAGCGCATACTTATTATTTGCCAGCAGCTAGCCAGTGAACCTGTTATGGTTGCTAGGTAACAAACACATCAATGACTATAAGATTGTTTAAGTCCTCCATGGAATGGTAATGAATCAGCTCTTCTTCAGATGGTGAAGGCATGTTTTCTGTCAGTGTGGACATCAAACAGAGCTCTTGTCAAGTTTATGTTGCTCTGCACAGATGAAAATGACATCAAAAGGCAGAGCATTCGATTGAACCATTAAACTGATGCAGCAATCAGGGCTTTCTAACACAGTAATGGTTCTGGTCATATGTTCTATACTACTCTTATCTGACAGCAAACTGACCTAATATAAATAAAGATAATTAAAACACAAAATTTGATTGCTATTTTAAATATGCTATAATGTCTTACATGTGAGTTCTTTTAATCTCTATTTTAATTATAGGTTTTAACTTTCAAAATAACATGCTTCAATGCAGTTAGTAATTACCGGTATGTTGATAATTCCACTGAAATCTACCTCATTAAAAATCTATACCTTCACTATACTCTTTTTGTAAGTAATTATTTTATAAACCATATCAACTTTTCATGTTCCACCAGCATTTGCATCAATGCATGTTCATATATCCCACACTACAAATATCCATGGGTGGCGCTACACTGGGGAACTGCCCCCACCGGACATCACTTTACCCCTCTGAGTGCGCCCCTATTCAGTGACATACAGTTAACTGTTTCAAGACCCCAGTAGCATACAGTGAACAGGATAGAGTCTGTAAAAAACTCTTTGGGCCTGTTTCCACTGCACGCAGGTTGGATGCAGAACGGATGCAGAAAAACTGACTCCAATGAATGCCTATGGGAAAGTCTGCATCAGAAAAACTGCGTTTAGTGGAAACAGGCCCATAGGCTTTCATTGGAGTCAGTTTTTCTGCATCCATTCTGCATCCAATCTGCGTGTAGTGGAAACAGGCCCTTTATGTCAGCCTGAGTAGGCATTAGGTAAACCAGGGGCCTTATCTATTTGCCGTAAATACATCACAACCATTGCAAGATTTCTTGCAATTATTGTATCTGGATGACACTTATAGTTGCAAAAAAAAAAAAAAAAAATCTCTACCTTCTTCTGATTGTATGTTCTAACATTGTCAGTCAAAAGGAATAGAGTCTGAAGAAGGCTTACAAGCTGAAAGCTTACTGTTTGTTTTTTTTAAATTAGCCAATAAATTAGAGCTTGTATTTTACAGACAGAGAGTTTTGAATCAGGACACCCTCTCTGTAAAATACAAGCTCTCAAACATATACAAAGTGTTTCTCTCCCTCATGCCTCTTCCCCCTCCCCATGCTTGGAGAGTTTTAAGACATAGGCTGGGCGGTGGAATGACTTGACTGTGATGTGTCCACATAGGAGCAGCTTGCTAGCAAGTAAGGATTAAAGCATGCCATCAAACTAGCCATGTACATAATTAGGTATCTTTCTTCAATAATAGCACCATCATTTGGACAATCTGCTCTGCTCAAAAGCCTCTTTTGTGATGTTTTTGATGTTTACATTTGGTTCCTATGATTGCTGAACTAGTTAGCCTTAATTTTATCACCTGAGTCAGGCAAAAAATATCTAAAGCTCACCATAAAAACATCGATTTTGACCCAATTTTCTCTGTACTTTTTAAGTACCATTATTAGCTACAGGTGACTTTGACTTTCTCCTCTAAAGGGTATGTTCACACTACATCAGTGTTTCATAACTGTATTGGGATACAGGAGTTAAAGTGTGTATAAACCTACAAATTCTGTTGCCCGCCGGGATCCCTAAGGCCCTGATGCTGTACAGATGAGTGGCAATTTCCTCTTCTGGTGTGTACTACTTGTATTGAGGAAGATATGTCAGTTGCAAAAGTGGGCATTAAGTCTGTTCAAGCTTATCCTGACTTGGGATTTACACTTGTAAATGCCAGTTTTGTGAATTCAAACCATTTCACGGTGCCCTGCAAAGGTGTGCTCGGTATTCATGGAGACTCTAAGAGTTACCCCACAGCCATGGTTGCATTCAAAACTGTCTGAAGCTGCTTGTCATAAAATGTGTGTGTCACACATGCGTCCATGTTACGGCGGCAACCACATGTGTGGATGGAGCGCGGAGCCAGCGGCGGACACAGACAGGTAAAGCATACGGCACAGGGTACCGGAGGGCACATTTTACATTAGGGGGGACAGTTCCAGGGTGGCGACGCGGTGGATGTGGCGTTACAAAGCTGATTCCCAAGAGATTTCTCACTGAAATTGGCTGGGAATCGGCCTGTGGTGTATGGGCAGACAACAGATCTCTCTCTGATCAGAATCGATCACAGTGAGATCTGTCTCTTGGTCGATCTGCCCACCTGGACACCTTTAGTTTTTTGCTTTGTTTAATGTTTTACAACAAAAATTTTATTTTGAGTTTCACACCACTTTAACCTCCTTGCCGGTTATCCCAAACAGAGTTCGGGGTAAGCCGCCAAGGAGGATTTCTCAGGCCCTGGTGGGCCGATTTGCATTTTTTTTGTTTGTTACACGCAGCTAGCACTTTGCTAGCTGCGTGTACTTCCCGATCGCCTCTGCTCCGCGCCGATCCGCTGCGCCGCCCCCCGACCCCTTGCGCAGCCTGGCCAATCAGTGCCAGGCAGTGCTAAGGGGTGGATCAGGACTCCCTCCGACGCGAAGACGTCATCCCGATCATCGCCATGGCGATGGGGGAAGCCAAACAGGAAATCCTATTCTGAACGGGATTTCCTGTTTGCTCTGATCGCCGGAGGCGATCAGAAGGGGTGGGGTATGCCGCTGCACAGCGGCTATCATGTAGCTAGCCCTAGGCTAGCTACATGATTTAAAAAAAAAAAGTGCTGCGCCGCCCCCCTGCCAATTTTTTTGTAATGGCAGGGGGGGTTAAAGGCAGCCCCCTAAGGCAACAGAACCATAAAAGCAGAGTTGTACCTCATTAGAGAGAGCCCCCGATTCAAACTGTGCAGAAACGCCTCATAGACATTGGCATTTTCAATTGCATTATTATTTGAAATATTATATCCAATCAAAAATCTTAAAGAGAACCTGTAACATAAAAAAAGGTTCCCCTCGGGGGTACTCACCTCAGTAGGGGGAACCCTCAGGGTCCCAGTGAGGCTTCCGCCTCCGCTGTAGCTGCACGCAGTCCAGCGCTGGCTTCCCCGAAGTCTCCTGCAATCCACACTTGACAAGCATGACAAGGCTTGCTATATTTACCTTCCCTGGCTCCAGCGGGGGCGCTGTTGCAGCTTTCAGCACAGAGAAAGGCGGAAAACCCAATCTCTGTCGGGTCCGCTGTACTATGCAGTCGCAGGAGACTTGCGCCTGCGCAGTAGAGCAAGCCGACAGAGATCGGCAATTTCAAACTATCTCCAAGCGGAGAGCGGATACTGCGCCTGCGCTGGAGCCGGGAATGTAAATATTTACATCGCCGCTGTTCGGAGGGCCAAAGGGAGACCGTCGTGGGACACAGGAGGACGGGGTAGCCTCGATAGGATCGGGAGGCTTCCCCCTACCGAGGTGAGTACCCCACAGGGGAACTTTTTGTCGTTACATGTTTTCTTTAAGTAAAGTCTGTTTTTGCTAAATATGGAGTCAAGTTGTCAGTATTTGTATAAGAATGTGTATGTTGTGTAGAAAGGTACCATGCAGCTAATTTTCCTGAAATCACTACCATAGTTTTCTTTATGATGATATGTTAAAGACATGGGGCTCGATTTACCAAGCGGTGCAAAGTGTTAGCACCGTGGTGAAAAGGCCCTCTTCACGCCTAAAGTCACTTTAGGCATGATAAGAAGGGCTTCGCGCGAAGTTTCCGCGCGTAAAGTTTTGCGCGCGCTCCCGCGTGCGTGCGCGCGAAGCGCCCCGCACTTCGCGCGATGCGCCCATTAAACCCTATGGGACTTTGCGCGCGCGCCTGTGCGGGTGCGCGCGCAAAACTTTGCGCGCGATAACTTCGCGCGAAGTGCAGGCAAAAACGGTGCTAACTCAGTGGTGAAGAGGTCATCACGCCTAAAGTCCTTTAGGCGTGATAACTGGGTTAGCACCGCTTGGTGAATCGAGCCCATGGTTTGTAAGACTAAGCTTCAGGTCGGAAATGACCTTAAATTGACCCTGAACTAAATATGTGCAATATAAATGAAACATTTGATTATAAACTACATAATTAGAGGTTGCCTACAGTGAAAATAATTGCATGTCTACATTATCCGCAGTTTCAGAGATCGAAGCTAGTGTGAATGGAATTCATAGTATGCTGTGTACAGCTCGTGAGCTTCTCTGTTGGTCAATAATTTCATCCGGCACATTAAAAGACCAATGGGGAGGATAACACTGGGGGACTTCTTTCTGACACTCAGCAATTGTAGTTACTATACTGGGTGTAGCGCTAAACCAACATAATTGCTTTGTCATGCAGTTTTTTCTTCAGGTAAGTTCTGATTATACGCTCATCATGTGCAGGAGAGTCACAAAAGGGGAAGAATCGCTGGCATCCCTGCTGCTAGTGATTCTTCAAATGGCACTCATGTACAGGGCCAGTTCTAGCTACAATTAACTAGATTACTAGTAACCTGGGGCACCCCTTGACCCCAATATAAAAGTCAGATATGCCCCTAATGACCTGACCTCCCCCCAGTTTAATAGCAAGATGTGCTCCCTCCTCCTTCCCCCCAGAAACTAACCAGATGCCCCCCTATCCCCACTATAGTAGCTAGATGTGCCTCCCTTCCTCCCCTATTTTAGTAGCCTGATGTTCTCCCATCCCCCCCCCCAAAGTAGTAGCCTAATGTGCCCCCATCCTTCTACCCAGTGTAGTAGCCTTATGTGCCCCCATCCTTCTACCCAGTGTAGTAGCCTGATGTACCCCCATCCCACCCCCCAGTGCAGTAGCCTTATGTGCCCCCATCCCACCCCGAGTGTAGTAGCCTTATGTGCTCCCATCCCTCCACCCAGTGTAGTAGCCTAATGTGCCCCCATCCTTCTACCCAGTGTAGTAGCCGGATGTACCCCCATCCCACCCCCAGTGTAGTAGCCTTATGTGCCCCCATCCCTCCACCCAGTGAAGTAGCTTGATGTGCCCCCATCCCACCCCCAGTGTAGTAGCCTGATGTGCCCCCATCCCTCCACCCAGTGTAGTAGCCTGATGTGCCCCCACCCCCCAGTGTAGTAGCCTGATGTGCCCCCATCCCACCCTCCAGTGTAGTAGCCTGATGTGCCCCCATCCCACCCCCCAGTGTAGTAGCCTAATGGGCCCCCATCCTTCCACCCAGTGTAGTAGCCTAATGTGCCCCATCCCACCCCCAGTGTAGTAGCCTGATGTGCCCCCATCCCACCCCCAGTGTAGTAGCCTGATGTGCCCCCATCCCACCCCCAGTGTAGTAGCCTAATGTGCTCCCATCCCACCCCCAGTGTAGTAGGCTAATGGGCCCCCATCCTTCCACTAAGTGTAGTAGCCTTATGTGCCCCATCCCACCCCCAAGTGTAGTAACCTGATGTGCCCCCATCCCTCCCCCCCAGTGTAGTAGCCTGATGTGCCCCCCATCCCCACTATAGTAGCTAGATGTGCCTCCCTTCCTCCCTCAGTTTACTAGCCTGATGTGCTCCCATCCCCCCCCCCCAGTGTAGTAGCCTAATGTGCCCCCATCCTTCCACCCAGTGTAGTAGCCTGATGTGCCCCCATCCCATCCCCCAGAGTAGTAGCCTGATGTGCCCCCATCCCACCCCCCAGTGTAGTAGCCTTATGTGCCCCCATCCCACCCCCCAGTGTAGTAGCCTTATGTGCCCCTATCCCACCCCCCAGTGTAGTAGCCTGATGTGCCCCCATCCCACCCCCAGTGTAGTAGCCTGATGTGCCCCCATCCCACCCCCAGTGTAGTAGCCTAATGTGCTCCCATCCCACCCCCAGTGTAGTAGGCTAATGGGCCCCCATCCTTCCACTAAGTGTAGTAGCCTTATGTGCCCCATCCCACCCCCAAGTGTAGTAGTCTGATGTGCCCCTCATCCCCAATATAGTAGCTAGATGTGCCTCCCTTCCTCCCTCAGTTTACTAGCCTGATGTGCTTCCATCCCACCCCCCCCCCCCCAGTGTAGTAGCCTAATGTGCCCCCATCCTTTCACCCAGTGTAGTAGCCTGATGTGCCCCCATCCCCCAGAGTAGTAGCCTGATGTGCCCCCATCCCACCCCCAGTGTAGTAGCCTGATGTGCCCCCATCCCACCCCCCAGTGAAGTAGCCTGATGTGCCCCCATCCCACCCCCCAGTGTAGTAGCCTAATGTGCCCCCATTCTTCTACCCAGTGTAGTAGCCGGATGTACCCCCATCCCACCCCCAGTGTAGTAGCCTTATGTGCCCCCATCCCTCCACCCAGTGAAGTAGCTTGATGTGCCCCCATTCCACCCCCAGTGCAGTAGCCTGATGTGCCCCCATCCCACCCCCCAGTGTAGTAGCCTTATGTGCCCCCATCCCACCCCCCAGTGTAGTAGCCTGATGTGCCCCCATCCCACCCCCCAGTGTAGTAGCCTGATGTGCCCCCATCCCACCCCCAGTGTAGTAGCCTAATGTGCCCCCATCCCACCCCCCAGTGTAGTAGCCTGATGTGCCCCCATCCCACCCCCAGTGTAGTAGCCTAATGTGCCCCCATCCCACCCCCCAGTGTAGTAACCTGATGTGCCCCCATCCCTCCCCCCCAGTGTAGTAGCCTGATGTGCTCCCATCCCCCCCCCAGTGTAGTAGCCTAATGTGCCCCCATCCTTCCACCCAGTGTAGTAGCCTGATGTGCCCCCATCCCATCCCCCAGAGTAGTAGCCTAATGTGCCCCCATCCCACCCCCCAGTGTAGTAGCCTAATGTGCCCCCATCCCATCCCCCAGAGTAGTAGCCTGATGTGCCCCCATCCCACCCCCCAGTGTAGTAGCCTGATGTGCCCCATCCCACCCCCCAGTGTAGTAGCCTAATGTGCCCCCATCCCATCCCCCAGTGTAGTAGCCTAATGTGCCCCCATCCCACCCCCCAGTGTAGTAGCCTGATGTGCCCCATCCCACCCCCCAGTGTAGTAGCCTTATGTGCCCCATCCCACCCCCCAGTGTAGTAGCCTTATGTGCCCCATCCCACCCCCCAGTGTAGTAGCCTTATGTGCCCCATCCCACCCCCCAGTGTAGTAGCCTAATGGGCCCCCATCCTTCCACCCAGTGTAGTAGCCTAATGTGCCCCCATCCCACCCCCCAGTGTAGTAGCCTGATGTGCCCCCATCCCACCCCCAGTGTAGTAGCCTAATGTGCCCCCATCCCACCCCCAGTGTAGTAGCCTAATGTGCCCCCATCCCACCCCCTAGTGTAGTAGCCTAATGTGCCCTATCCCACCCCCCAGTGTAGTAGCCTAATGTGCCCCCATCCTTCCACCCAGTGTAGTAGCCTGATGTGCCCCCATCCCATCCCCCAGAGTAGTAGCCTGATGTGCCCCCATCCCACCCCCAGTGTAGTAGCCTAATGTGCTCCCATCCCACCCCCAGTGTAGTAGGCTAATGGGCCCCCATCCTTCCACTAAGTGTAGTAGCCTTATGTGCCCCATCCCACCCCCAAGTGTAGTAACCTGATGTGCTCCCATCCCCCCCCCAGTGTAGTAGCCTAATGTGCCCCCATCCTTCCACCCAGTGTAGTAGCCTGATGTGCCCCCATCCCATCCCCCAGAGTAGTAGCCTGATGTGCCCCCATCCCACCCCCCAGTGTAGTAGCCTTATGTGCCCCATCCCACCCCCCAGTGTAGTAGCCTTATGTGCCCCCATCCCACCCCCCAGTGTAGTAGCCTTATGTGCCCCTATCCCACCCCCCAGTGTAATAGCCTGATGTGCCCCCATCCCACCACCCAGTGTAGTAGTCTGATGTGCCCCTCATCCCCAATATAGTAGCTAGATGTGCCTCCCTTCCTCCCTCAGTTTACTAGCCTGATGTGCTTCCATCCCACCCCCCCCACCCCCCAGTGTAGTAGCCTAATGTGCCCCCATCCTTTCACCCAGTGTAGTAGCCTGATGTGCCCCCATCCCCCCGAGTAGTAGCCTGATGTGCCCCCATCCCACCCCCAGTGTAGTAGCCTGATGTGCCCCCATCCCACCCCCCAGTAAGGTAGCCTGATGTGCCCCCATCCCACCCCCCAGTGTAGTAGCCTAATGTGCCCCCATTCTTCTACCCAGTGTAGTAGCCGGATGTACCCCCATCCCACCCCCAGTGTAGTAGCCTTATGTGCCCCCATCCCTCCACCCAGTGAAGTAGCTTGATGTGCCCCCATCCCACCCCCAGTGCAGTAGCCTTATGTGCCCCCATCCCACCCCCCAGTGTAGTAGCCTGATGTGCCCCCATCCCACCCCCCAGTGTAGTAGCCTGATGTGCCCCCATCCCACCCCCAGTGTAGTAGCCTAATGTGCCCCCATCCCACCCCCCAGTGTAGTAGCCTGATGTGCCCCCATCCCACCCCCAGTGTAGTAGCCTAATGTGCCCCCATCCCACCCCCCAGTGTAGTAACCTGATGTGCCCCCATCCCTCCCCCCCAGTGTAGTAGCCTGATGTGCTCCCATCCCCCCCCCCCAGTGTAGTAGCCTAATGTGCCCCCATCCTTCCACCCAGTGTAGTAGCCTGATGTGCCCCCATCCCACCCCCCAGAGTAGTAGCCTAATGTGCCCCCATCCCACCCCCCAGTGTAGTAGCCTAATGTGCCCCCATCCCATCCCCCAGAGTAGTAGCCTGATGTGCCCCATCCCACCCCCCAGTGTAGTAGCCTTATGTGCCCCATCCCACCCCCCAGTGTAGTAGCCTTATGTGCCCCATCCCACCCCCCAGTGTAGTAGCCTTATGTGCCCCATCCCACCCCCCAGTGTAGTAGCCTAATGGGCCCCCATCCTTCCACCCAGTGTAGTAGCCTAATGTGCCCCCATCCCACCCCCCAGTGTAGTAGCCTGATGTGCCCCCATCCCACCCCCAGTGTAGTAGCCTAATGTGCCCCCATCCCACCCCCAGTGTAGTAGCCTAATGTGCCCCCATCCCACCCCCTAGTGTAGTAGCCTAATGTGCCCCATCCCACCCCCCAGTGTAGTAGCCTAATGTGCCCCCATCCTTCCACCCAGTGTAGTAGCCTGATGTGCCCCCATCCCATCCCCCAGAGTAGTAGCCTGATGTGCCCCCATCCCACCCCCCAGTGTAGTAGCCTGATGTGCCCCCACCCCACCCACCAGTGTAGTAGCCTTATGTGCCCCCATCCCACCCCCCAGTGTAGTAGCCTTATGTGCCCCATCCCACCCCCCAGTGTAGTAGCCTTATGTGCCCCATCCCACCCCCCAGTGTAGTAGCCTAATGGGCCCCCATCCTTCCACCCAGTGTAGTAGCCTAATGTGCCCCCATCCCACCCCCCAGTGTAGTAGCCTTATGTGCCCCATCCCACCCCCCAGTGTAGTAGCCTTATGTGCCCCATCCCACCCCCCAGTGTAGTAGCCTAATGGGCCCCCATCCTTCCACCCAGTGTAGTAGCCTAATGTGCCCCCATCCCACCCCCCAGTGTAGTAGCCTGATGTGCCCCCATCCCACCCCCCAGTGTAGTAGTCTGATGTGCCCCCATCCCACCCCCCCAGTGTAGTAGTCTGATGTGCCCCCATCCCACCCCCCAGTGTAGTAGTCTGATGTGCCCCCATCCAACCCCCCAGTGTAGTAGTCTGATGTGCCCCTCATCCCCAATATAGTAGCTAGATGTGCCTCCCTTCCTCCCTCAGTTTACTAGCCTAATGTTCTCCCATACCACCACCCCCCCAGTGTAGTAGCCTAATGTGCCCCCATCCTTTCACCCAGTGTAGTAGCCTGATGTGCCCCCCACCCCCAGTGTAGTAGCCTGATGTGCCCCCATCCCACCCCCCAGTGAAGTAGCCTGATGTGCCCCCATCCCACCCCCCAGTGTAGTAGCCTGATGTGCCCCCATCCCACCCCCCAGTGTAGTAGCCTTATGTGCCCCCATCCCACCCACCAGTGTAGTAGCCTTATGTGCCCCCATCCCACCCCCCAGTGTAGTAGCCTTATGTGCCCCATCCCACCCCCCAGTGTAGTAGCCTTATGTGCCCCATCCCACCCCCCAGTGTAGTAGCCTTATGTGCCCCCATCCCACCCCCCAGTGTAGTAGCCTTATGTGCCCCCATCCCACCCCCCAGTGAAGTAGCCTGATGTGCCCACCTCTTTCCCTCTCAAGTGTAGTAGCCTAATGTGTTTACATCCCTCCCCCCCCCCGTGTAGAAGCCACATGTGCCCCCATCCCTCCACCCAGTGTAGTAGCCTGATGTGCCCCCACCCCCCAGTGTAGTAGCCTGATGTGCCCACCTCTTTCCCTCCCAAGTGTAGTAGCCTAACATGCTTACATCCCTCCCCCCCCCCCCGTGTAGTAGCCCGATGTGCCCTTATCCCCCCCCCCCCATTGTAGTAGCCTGATGTGCCCATATCCCTCCCCCAGTGACGTAATTTAGTGAGGTGTAGGGGGACACTTGGGGGCCCCTATGGATGTGGGGGCCCTGGGGCAATTGCCCCCTTTGCCCATATGGAAGCACCGGCGCTGCCCATGTAGAAGTTCACTAAAATACTTGTAAACAACATTTATAATCTTTCTTCATTATGCTGAAAACTACACAGGGCTATTGCTTCATTTTAATTTCCGGACACAACTTACATTGTATTAAGGTCTGTCATGGAATTTGAGACCGAACAATGCAGAAGAGCTGAAGGCCGCTATTGAAGCATCCTGGTCTTCCATAACACCTCAGCAGCGCCGCATTGAGGCAGTAATTTAAGCAAAAGGGGCCCAAACCATGTACTAAGTGCATATGCATGATTATATTTTTCAAAGGTCCGACATTTTTAAATTTAAAATCTTTGTGTTATTGATTTTATGTAATATTTTATGTAATACTGCTACATGTGCTGAGGTGAGCACAATTCGGGAGCGGGGAGCACGGTTTGGAAACTCTGCCTTTGGTTTAGAAAACACTTTGTAATGTACAATAAAGCAAACTAGAATACAAAAGCTGAAAGTTAAAGGGACCTTGAGCAGTACCCTACAATCAAAAATGTCACTTACCTGGGACTTCCTCCAGCCCACCGTAGGCTTCCTCCTGGCTCCTCTCCGTGTCCCGATGGTGGCTCCCGTTACCGGCGGCACCCAGGCCGACTCTTACTGGATCTTGACGCTTGGCGTCATTGCAGAGGCAGATGTGACAGTCCTGCGCATGTGCGGTTTTCTAACGCATCCGCAGGAATGTCATGCCAATTCAGCATGTGAAAAACAGCAGCTCTCTGCAGTTGGTTTGTGGACAGTCATGACTAAGACAAAGGAGCTCAGTGACGACCTGCGGCTGCGCATTGTGGCTGCTCACAAGTCAGGAAAGGGCTACAAGGCCATTTCTAAATGTTTTCCAGTTTGAGTGGCTACAGTGCAAAATATTATTAAAAAATACAAGATGTTCTGCACTGTGGAAAATCTTAGAGTACATGGTCGGAAGCCAAAAGTGACACCTGTGCTGGCCAGGAGGATAGTGAGAGAGGTGATAAAGAATCCAAGGATCACCGCCAAGGCCATCCTGGTGAATCTGGGCTCTGCTGGTGGCAATGTCTCAAGGCAGACAATCCAATGGACACTGCAGACTGCTGGGTTCCACTGATGCAGAACAAGGAGGACACCACTTCTGCAGGTAAGGCACACAAAAGCTCGCTTGGCCTTTGCAAATGCTCATCTGGATAAAGAAGAAGACTTCTGGTAATCAAAAATTAAACTCATTGGTCACAATGATGTTGCCTTCATTTGGCGTAAAAAGGAGACACCTTCAATGCAAACAACACCATCCCCACTGTCAAACATGGTGGTAGGAGCCTAATGCTTTGGGGTTGTTTTTTCAGCCAATGGACCAGGGAACCTAATCACAGTAAACGGCACCATGAAAAAAGTAATACATGAGGAATCTCAACAACAGGTAGTATGCAGAGAAACTTGGCCTTAGCCACCAATGGACATTTCAGCATGACTATTACCCAAAACACACAGCAAATGTGGTGAAGAAATGGTTAGCAGACAACAACATTGACGTTTTGGAGTGGCCCAGCCAGAGTCCTGACTTGAATCCAATTGAGAATCTGTGGAGGGAGCTAAAGATCAGGGTGATGGCAAGAAGACCCTCCAACCTGAAAGATTTAGAGCTCATTGCTAAAGATGAGTGGGCAAAAATACCCGTGGAGACATGCAAAAAGCTGGTCTGCAATTATAGGAAGCGTTTGATTGCTGTAATAGCTAATAAAGTTTTTTTCTATTGATTACTGTAAAAGGTATGAATAATTTTGGACTGGACATTTTTTGCTCAAATGTAAATAAAAGCTGAGAAATGTTTTTTTCCACAATAATTCCTCTTGTACAACGTCTTATTATTTTTTGGGAGATACTAATGTCATTTCCCGTCAAAAAAAAATTACTTGCTGGTTGCATAAAAGTAACTTTAAGTCAAAGTCTGCCTGGGGAATGAATAATTATGGGCAGCACTCTATCTATCTATCTATCTATCTATCTATCTATCTATCTATCTATCTATCTATCTATCTATCTATCTATCTATTTACATAAATAATTTTGTTTATGTCTTTTCCAAATTAAACCCTGTAGAGCTGATGATTAATTTATTTACTTAGCTATCTGAGTGCCCATAACAAGTATTGTATTAGCATCATCCTTAAGAGTTTAATGAGGTGACCCCAGGGTGCTGTTTGTAGGAACACAGTGTCTGAATTCTTGCAATGACCTTTAAGATTTCTTCTATAAGGACAAAATTTAACACATGAAGTTCTGGAAATACAATGTCCCTTATAAAATCAAAATGAGCACAGATGAAAGATGGAGAAAATTTAATCAACTTGCAGTTATATTATATAAAAATAAGCACCTACCTTGTCTCACTAATGACAAGGCATGGAACTGGATAATTAACCCCAATAAGGGGAGTGCAAAACATGTGATGTAGCAATTTTAGTAAACAAAAAACTTCTGTTTGAAATTCTTAATATTTATAAGGACACATAGGCAAGACCGATAATTAGAGATGTCACGAACCCGCGTTTTTTGGTTCGCAAACTTCGGCAAAGGTTTGTGAACCAGCGAATATCGCAAACCGCAATAGACTTCAATGGGCAGGCGAACTTTCAAAACTACAAACACTAATTCTGGCCACAAAAGTAATGGAAAAGATGTTTCAAGGGGTTTCACACCTGGAGGGGGGCATGGCGGAGTGGGATACATGCCAAAAGTCCCGGGAAAAATTACAGATTTGACGCGGAGCAGGGTTATAATCCCTATAAGGCAGAAATCACATTGCATTCCTAAATTGGAGGCATAAAGTGCTTTAAAACATCTTGCGTGTGTATACATCAATCAGGTAGTGTAATTAGAGTACTGCTTCACATTGACAGACCAAACTCACTGTGTAACGCACCGCAAACAGCTGTTTGTGTAGTGATGGCCGTGCTGGACTGGTGCACACCATGGCAAGATTGCTCTTCCTCAGTGATGTCAAATAATGTCTGACTGCCTTATCAACGTTCGATGGTTCTTTCTCTACCATTGTTAAAGCTTACATCTATTTTTTAAAATTATTTTTTCTGCTGTCTGTTCAGTTCCTTCAACGAGAAGCTGCTATGGAGGGCAAGTCTGCCATTCATTCAACTGTGTGATAAACTTTCCATATTACTTTCTCAGTACCATGGTGACCACGGGTAACAGCTGGGGAATCAGGGTTCGATTCCGGTCCGGAGTGGGAGCCTGAGAAATGGCTACCACCACTCATCCAAGGAAGGACCCAATGTGCTGTATAAGTAATGTACCTGCCCTGACTGTGCTTTGCAGACCAGGCATCTGTCGTCAGATGGACCTCTGACCCAACGCTGTGTGCCAGAGATGCCACCACTTGCCTTTTAACATCACGGTACAGTTTGGCTATCACCTTTTTAGAAAAATAATTGCGGCCCTATATCTTCCACTGCGGTGTCCCAATGGCCACAAATTTTCGGAAGGCCTCAGAGTCCACCAGCTGGTATGGTAACAGCTGGCGAGCTAACAGTTCAGCCAAGCTAGCTGTCAAGGCAAGGGGGTGACTGGCAGACATTGGCTTCTTCCGCTCAAAGATTTCCTTAACGGACACCTGGCTGCTGTGGGCAGAGGAGCAGGAACAGCTACCACCGCACATCCAAGGAAGGCAGCAGGCACGGCACGCAAGTCCCGACTCAGGGAGGTAGTGATGAAAAATAACAATACAGGAGGACTCTTTCGAGGCCCTGCTGTATAATGATGAGACAAATACACTTGAAATCCTTTAAAGAGAATCTGTTATGGAGGGCAAGTCTGCCATCCATTCAAGTGAAAGGTAGGCACTGACTGCCAGGTATAATACAATGTGCAGTCACAGATGCAGTGAAAGGTATTCAGTGACTGCTGGTATAACAATGTGCAGTCACACAGGTGCAAGGTTGCAGTGACTGCTGGTATAACAATGTGCAGTCACACAGGTGCAGTGAAAATGGATGCACTGACTGCTGGTATATAAAACAGCATGCGGTCACACTGATGCAGTGAAAGGTATGCAGTGACTGCTATATAAAACAGCGTGCGGTCACACCGATGCAGTGAAAGGTATGCTTGTATATAAGAAAACACAAGATAGATTCCTATCTGGAGTGTATACAGATATATATATATGTATATAAAATATAACTTTTATTGATTACAATTAAAATGAGAATTCCATATGAATTACTATTTATTAACTGAGGTAGGTTTAAATTCATATGATCAGATATACAACTAATCAGTTCCAATTCACATCTGATCAACCTATTCCTCACTGAGATTGTTAAAGTGCTATAAGAGTTCCCCCCACCACAAAACCAACATGTTTCGGCTCCCTACATTAGAGCCGTCGTCAGGGAAAGAAAGTGCTACGTGCTACGTGAATTTGCATGCCACTCCCCTAATGGAGAGTATATAAGACAGCCTCTGGATGGAGCTCATTTGATGACTGACTGAGCTTGGGAGCACAGCTCTCATTTGTTGTTTTCCATATGTTGTGATTGTTATGTTTTATGTTATGCACCTAGCACCCTAGCACGTAGCACTTTCTTTCCCTGACGACAGCTCTATTGTAGGGAGCCGAAACATGTTGGTTTTGTGGTGGGGGGAACTCTTATAGCACTTTAACAATCTCAGTGAGGAATAGGTTGATCAGATGTGAATTGGAACTGATTAGTTGTATATCTGATCATATGAATTTAAACCTACCTCAGTAAGTAAATAGTAATTCATATGGGATTCTCATTTTAATTGTAATCAATAAAGGTTTTATATATATATATATATATATATATATATATCTGTATACATACATTCCAGATAGGAATCTATCTTGTGTTTTCTAGTTTAGTATCAGGTTATGTGTATTATGCTTGTAAATAAAACAGCGTGCAGTCACACAGATGCAGTGAAAGGTATGCACTGACTGCTGGCATATAAAACAGTGTGCAGTCACACAGATGCAGTGAAAGGTATGCACGGACTGGTATATAAAACAGCTTGCGGTCACACAGGTGCAGTGAAAGGTATGCATGGACTGGTAAATAAAACAGCGTGCGGTTTCACAGGTGCAGTGAAAAGGTATGCACGGACTGGTATATAAAACAACGTGCTGTCACACAGGTGCGGTGAAAGGTATGCACGGACTGGTATATAAAACAGCGTGCAGCAGTCACACTAGGCACTGAATTTGCTGGGCCTGGCACAATATAGCAATTAGCAAGGGCCAGCTGCGACAGACGACAGACAGGGCTGTATATGCAGTGTCAGTGGGCCACAAAAAAAAAAAAAACACATCCCAAGAACATTAGCTCTCAAAAGAGCTGTTTTGGTGGTGCTTTTCAGCAACAAATATCTGCAAAGAGCAAGCTAACAGGACTCGTAACTATCGCTTTCCCTATCTCTCCAGTGTCTCTCCCTTCTTTCACTAATACTGCAGCGCACAGAGTGAAAACATGGCCGATGCTGCTGCCTTATATAAGGGGGGGGGGGGGGAGGGCTCCGGGAGGGAGTGTAGCCTGATTGGCTGCCATGTGTTTGCTGACTGTGATGTAGAGGGTCAAACTTTAACCCAATGATGTAGTATAGGGGGCCGGTCAAAAGTTCGCAAACCATTTGGGACATCTTTACTGATAATCTTAATCTGTAAAATAAATGGTATAATAATAAAAACACTTGCAAATGTGTATGCGCCAAACAAAGGTTAAGCTAAATGTATTAAAGAATACATAGATATTATTACAAAAATGGCAAAAGGCAAGCTATACATTTGTGGATATTTCAGCAAGGGCCGTTTTTAACCAAAGGCATTCCAGGCAGTTGCCTGGAGTGTCATTGGTCCTGCGGGGCACCATGTACCTGGATTAAGCCCTGCCTCCTTCTGCTGTGTATCTGTAGCAGCAGGAAGTTCGGTGCCCAGTGTTGCCAACTCATCCCTTTAATTACTGACACATCTAAGTTATACAGGTTCTGGGGCTATTTGCACATAATCAGTGCCTTAACTGCATCTACCTAGCCACAAAACCTGTATAATTCATATGTGTCAGTAATTAAAGGGATGAGTTGGCAACACTGTCGGTGCCCTGAAGAACAGCATCATTGCCAGTCCCTAGAGAGCAGACATCACAAGGTCTGAATAGTGTAAGTTTTAGGCAGCCTCCACTATGTCCTTCTGTACCACCTCTCCCCCCAGTGCATCCCTCTGTACTCCTGTGCCTCCTTCTGTCCTACTTTGTGCCTCTTTCTGCTCCCCTTTGTGCCTCCCTCTGTGGCCTTGTACCTCCTTCATTCCCCCTGTGCCACCTCTACCGCCCTGTGTGTCCTTCTGTCCCCTCCATGTCTCCTTTTGTCCCTCTGTGCCTCCTTCTCTCCCCCTTTGGTCCTTCTTCTGTCCCCTTGTGCCTCCTTCAGCCTCCCTGTGCTACATATAGCCTTTTGTGTGTCCCTGTGCCTCCTTCTGTCAACCTTTACGCCTCCTTCTGTCTCCTTGTGCCTCTTTCAGTCCCCCTTTTTGTCACCCTGTGCCTTCTTCTGTTCTTCTTTGTGTCTCCTTCTGGACCCTGTGCCTCGATTTGTCCCCTTGTGCTCCCTTCTGTCCCCTTGTGCTTCCTTCTGTCCCCTTTGTTCCTTTTTCTGTCCCCTTGTGCCTCCTTCAGCTCCCCCCCCCCCCCCGTGCTGCCTCTAAATTCCCAGTGTGTCCCTCTGCCCCTTTGTGCCTCCTTCTGTCTCCTTGTCCCTTTTTCAGTCCCCCTTTGTGTCACTCTTGTGCCTTCTTTTGTCCCTTGTGCCTCCCTTTGTCTTCTTGTGCTACCTCTGCTCTCCTACACATCCCTCTGTCCCACTGTGCCTCCTTCTGTCCCCCTGTGCCTTATTTTGCCTTCTTCTGTCTTAAAGCAGTTTAAAACCCTGACATAATATTCAATAAAAACATGTTTTCCTACTTGTTATATGCCATACGGTTATCATATTTGCATTTGTGCATAAGTATTATTATTCATTTAGATATTATAGGTTCCCAAAAGTACATTTTTTTGCTTTGTGAGCTGACTTTGCATTTTATTAATAACTGGTTTTATTCATGATTTAGTGAAGGCAGACATGCTCTGATTCTGTCTGTGTCGAGCTGCTTCTCCACAGTCAGAGAATGTGTCAAATTCCTCACTTGATACACTTAAGTAAACACAAGATAACAATCTACAACTTCGGATGCATTACACTACACTGAACTATCAAGCTCTGTGTGTAATCCTTCGAATGCTGGTCTAGTAAAAAAAAAAATGCTGGTTGCATTTAATATGCTGTAAATAATGTTTTAGAGCAAAGATGAAATGCTGGGTTATATTCCACTTTAATCTGCCCTCTTCTGTCTCACTGAACCGCTTCTGTGCCCATTTGTTTCTCCTTCTGTCCCCCTGCACCTCCTTTTGTCCCCATTTGCCTCCTTCTGTCCCCCTGTGCCTCCTTCTGTCAACCTTTGTGCCTCCTTCTACCTTTTTGTACCTCTTTCAGTCCCACTGTATGTCACTCTGTGCCTTCTTTTGTTCTCCTTTGTGTCTCCTTCTGGACCATGTGCCTTCTTCTGGCCCCTGTACCTCCTTTTGTCCCTTTGTGTCCCCTTGTGCTACCTCTGCCATCCTACACATTCCTCTGTCCCACTGTGCCTCCTTCTGTCCCCCTGTGCCTTATTCTGCCTTCTTCTGTTTTGCTGTGCCTCCTTGTGTCTCACTGAACCCATTCTGTGCCCTCACCTCCTCGCCAGAGTCCAGCCTACTGCTTATTAGAGATGGCCCGAATGGTTCGCCGGCGAACGGTTCCCAGTGAACTTCCGTGGTTCGCGATCGCGGCGAACCGGGAACTTTTCCGGAAGTTCGGTTCTCCCCCATAGTGCACCATTAGGGTCAACTTTGACCCTCTACATCACAGTCAGCAGGCACATTGTAGCCAATCAGGCTACACTCCCTCCTGGAGCTACTCCCACCCTTATAAAAGGCAGGTACCGCCGGCCATTATACTCACTCGTGTGCCTGCAGTATATGGAGAAGGGACAGCTGCTGCAGACAGAGCAGACTCTCATAGGGAAAGATTAGTTAGGCTCTTGTAGGCTTCTTAGCTCCTTGCTGATTCTTATTGCTAAAATTGCACCCCACAACAGCTCTTTTGAGAGCTAATCTTGTTCTTGTGATCTATTTTTTTTCTATGTGTGTCCCACTGACACTTGTGTTGCATAGACAGCCTTGCTAATTCATACTGTGTGTGTGCCACTGCCAGCCAGGCCCAGCACATTCGGTGACTACCTGTGTGTGTGACAGGCAGCTGCACATTTTAATACCCAGTACTGCATACACCTACCTATCTGTTGTTCACAGTGCACCCACCTACCTACGTGAGTTGCACGCACACAGTGTCACTGTGCCTGTCCGCTACCTGTCTGTGTGTGACAGGTGCACATTGTAATACCCATCACTGCATATACCTACCTACCTACCTGTTGTTCACAGTGCACCAACCTACCTACGTGAGCGCATGCAGTGTCACTGTGCCTGTCCGCTACCTGTCTGTCTGTGACAGGTGCACATTGTAATACCCAGTACTGCATATACCTACCTAACTATCTGTTGTTCACAGTGCACCCACCTACCTATGTGAGTTGCGCGCACGCAGTGTCACTGTGCCTGTCCGCTACCTGTCTGTGTGTGACAGGTGCACATTGTAATACCCAGTACTGCATATACCTACCTAACTGTTGTTCACCGTGCACCCACCTACCTACGGGAGTTGAGCGCACACAGTGTCACTGTGCCTGTCTGCTACCTCTTTGTGTGTGACAGGTGCACATTGTAATACCCATCACTGCATATACCTACCTACCTGTTGTTCACAGTGCACCCACCTACCTACTTGAGTTGAGCACATGCAGTATCACTGTTAACTGCACCTGTGTGACTGCACATTGTATTAGTCAAGTCAGTGCATACCTTTCACTTCATCCCCCCGATATGGACACAACGGACAAAATAGGCAGAGGTAGAGACAGACCCAGAGGAAGGCCATCCGGCAGGTCTGAGCGAGGTCGTGTTGATGTGATTTCGTGCTCAGAAGAAGGCACGTTCCATCAACTCCCAAAATTGTCAGGACATGGTTGACTATTTAACACAGAACACCTCATCTTCCGCAGCCACCAGCGCTACTACAAGCACCACATCTGTTGCATTTGACACTTCGCAGGAGTTAATTGCTGGGGAATTAACTGATTCACAGCCATTATTGTTACAACCAGATGAAGGCGCTAAGCAAGTTACACCACCTCATATGTCTGAGTTAGGCGGCGACACTATGGAGGTGTCTGGGGCAAGCGAAGCTGGGCAGGATTATTATGATGATGATGATACGGATCCCACGTATGTTCCCAATAGAGAAGATGAACAGGGGGACAGTTCAGAGAGGGGAGTCAGAGAGGAGTCGGAGGAGATGAGTTGTTGAAAGAAGCAGGGGGAGCTCGTTGTCAGAAACAGCTGGTGGCAGTGTCCAGCGCCATGTATCGCTACCTATGGACAGCCAGCCAACATGCCCTTCAACGGCAGCTGCTGATGCCACCATAGTGCCAAACCCCCCAGGGGGGCTGAGCGGTTTGGACATTTTTTTATGTGTCTGCCTCAGATCGGAGCAATGCCATCTGTTGCCTCTGCCTCCAAAAATTGAGCCGTGGAAAGGCCAACACTCACGTAGGGACAAGTGCCTTATAAAGGCACATGGAAAAAAGGCACAAACTGCAATAGGAAGAGCACCTGAGCAGAAGCAGCACACAAAAGAAAAGCCACCCCCCTTCTCCTCTTCATCCTTTAGGTGCAGCATCTTCAGCCGTTTTCTCCCTTGCACCTTCACAGCCACCCTCCTTCACTCTGCCTCTGCCCTTGAGCGGTTCCTGCTCTTCTGCCCACGGCAGCCAGGTGTCCGTGATGGAAATCTTTGAGCGGAAGAAGCCAATTTCTGCCAGTCACCCCCTTGCCCGGCGTCTGACAGCTGGCGTGGCGGAACTGTTAGCTCGACAGCTGTTACCATACCAGCTGGTGGACTCTGAGGCCTTCCGTAAATTTGTGGCCATTGGGACACCGTAGTGGAAGATGCCAGGCCGCAATTATTTCTCTAAAAAGGCGATACCCAAACTGTGCAATGAAGTGGAGAGGCAAGTGGTGTCATCTCTGGCACACAGCGTTGGGTCAAGGGTCCACCTGACCACGGATGCCTGGTCTGCCAAGCACGGTCAGGGCTGCTACATTACTTACACAGCCCATTGGGTCAACCTGGTTGACCGATGGCAAGCAGGGAGTACATGGCTGTGCAGCAGACCAACTTGTTGTGACACCTCCACGACTTGCAGGCAGGCCTCCTGCCACCTCCTCTCCTCCTGCTACATCCTGTTCACTGTCATCCTCCTCCTCCTCCTTGGCTGAGTGGCAGTTCAACTCTACTGGTGCTGCGATCTCCTCTCCGGCTACACAGCCCAGCTCCCCAGGGCCTATGCTGCATGCCAGGTACGACGGTGTCACGCCATCTTAGACATGTCTTGCCTCAAAGCGGAGAGTCACACTGGACCAGCTCTCCTGGCTGCTCTTACCAAACAGGTGGATCAGTGGCTGACCCCGCACCAGCTGGAGATCGGCAACGTGGTGTGTGACAACGGCAGCAATCTCCTTTCTGCTTTGAATTTGGGAAAGGTGACAAATGTACCCTGCATGGCACATGTGCTCAATCTAGTCATTCAAAGATTTGTGTCAAAGTACCCAGGCTTTGAGGACGTCCTGAAGCAGGCCAGGAAGTTGTGTGGGCATTTCAGGCGGTCTTACACGGCCATGGCACGCTTTGCAGACATTCAGCGGAGAAACAACTTGCCGGTGAGGCGCTTGATATGTGATAGCCTGACTCGCTGGAATTTGACCCTGGTCATGTTCTCTCGTCTGCTAGAACAGGAGAAAGCCGTCACCCAGTACCTCTACAATTACAGTAGAGAAGGACACAATCTGGGGAGATGGGGATGTTGTGGCCCAACAACTGGACACTAATGCGAAATGCATGCAGGCTCTTGCGGCCATTTGAGGGGGTGACCAACCTGGTGAATCGCAGTGAAGGCACCATCAGCGACTTGATCCCGTACGCTTACTTCCTGGAGCGTCCCGTGCGTAGAGTGGTGGATCAAGCTGTGGAGGAGCGTGAAGAGGAACAGTTACAGCAGGAACAGTTGTGGGAGAAATTTACATCAGAATCAGATGTTTCCTCAACACCTGCGGCAGCACAGAAGGGGGAGGAGGAGGAAGAGTTGTGTGGGGAAAAGGAGTCAGACTCGGATGATGAGGAAGGTGTTTCTTTGGAGGGGGAGGAGGCGGCAGCAGAAGAACAACCGCAGCAGGCTTCGCAGGGGGCTTCTGCTGCTCGTCATTCCCGTGGTATTGTTCGTGGCTGGGGGGAGGAGGAGGACTTACCTGACGTCACTGAGGAAGAGCAAGAGGAGATCGAGAGTACGTCTAGATCCAACTTTGTGCAGATGGCGTCTTTCATGCTGTCCAGCCTGTTGAGGAACCCCCGTATAAAAAAACTCAAGGGGAATGAGCTGTACTGGGTGGCCACGCTACTAGACCCTCGGTATAGGCACAAAGTGGCGGACATGTTACCAACACACCAGAAGGCAGAAAGGATGCAGCACATGCAGAACAAGCTGGCAAGTATGCTTTACAATGCGTTTAAGGGTGATGTCACAGCACAATGCAATAAAGGTACCACTGCCAGTAATCCTCCTACCATGTCCACGCAGGCAAGGACAGGACGCTCCAGCGATCACATGGTGATGTCGGACATGCGAACATTCTTTAGTCCAACGCCTCGCCTTAGCGCTTCCGGATTGACCCTCCACCAACGCCTGGACCAGCAGGTAGCCGACTACCTGGCCTTAAGTGTGGATGTAGATACTGTGACGAGCGATGAACCCTTGGACTACTGGGTGCGCAGGTTTGACCTGTGGCCAGAGCTGTCCCAATTTGCCATCCAACTTCTGTCTTGCCTCAAGCGTCCTGTCAGAAAAGACCTTCAGCGCAGCTGGAGGCATTGTCACCGAGAAGAGAAGTCGCCTAAGTCACAAAAGTGTTCAGTACCTGACCTTTATCAAAATGAATGAGGCATGAATCCCAGAGGGCTACTGCCCGCCCGAAGACTAAGTCAGTCCCCACACACAGCATCTCTGCCTGCACGCCGTATGACTGGCTGCCTGCCCCAAGACTAAGTAGCTCCCCACACAGCATCTCTGCCTGCAGGCCGCTTGCCTTCTCCGCCACCACCAACAGGGTCCAGGACTCCAGGCGGTTTCCTGAATTTGCTATAATAATTTTTCTTGTGCGTGTACATGCCTGCCTAATTTTTCTGGCTGCACTGCAGCTGCAACAACAAAACAAAAGGTATGTACATGTGCCCATTCCCCTTCGTGATCATTACCTTGCCGCGGTGAAGGGGCTTGCATATCACAATGAAGCAATGACCGCCAGCTATATGAGTGTCTCAGGGGGGTGGCACACCAAAGATAATAAGGTCGTTTCTTCATTGTGGACAGACCAAATTTGATCAGCTGGACAGTTACTGTTGTTCTATCATTGAGCTACCACAGCCCGGCGACCACATGGGCTTGAAAACCGCCACGGTCTGCACTCTGGCCATGGTGCGCACCAGTCCAGCATGGCCGTCACTACGCAAACAGCTGTTTGTGGTGCATTACACAGTGAGTTTGGTGTGTCAGTGTGAAGCAGTACTCTAATTACACTCCCTGATTGATGTACTGTATACACATGCAAGATGTTTTAAAGCACTTTAGGCCTGCAATTTAGCATTCAATGTGATTTCTGCCCTTAAAACACTGCTTTGCGTCCAATCCAGATTTTTCCATGAGACTTTTGGCGTCTATCCCACTCATCCATGCAAAAACTCAAATGTTAGACCCCTTGAAACATCTTTTCCATCATTTTGTGGCCAGCATAAATTTTTCTAGTTTTCAAAGTTCACCTCCCCTTTGAAATCTATTGCGGTTCGCGGAAGTTCGCGCGAACCGAACTTTTGGCGGAAGTTTGCGAACCCGGTTCGCGAACCGAAAATCGGAGGTTCGGGCTATCTCTAGTGCTTATCTCACTCATCAATACTGATGTCAAATTATATGCTAAAATATTGACAACTAGATTAGAAAGTGTAGCAGATAAATCATTAAACACAGAGCAATCAGAATTTAGGAAAGGTAGACATGTACATGACAATATACGCCGCAATTAACTTTATTTACAGTTATTAAAAAACAAATTCAGAAGCTGTAATGGTAGCTAGTGACGCAGAGAAGGCCTTTGATCGTCTGGACAGAACATTCTTAATTTTTTTTTTTTTTTAGAAAAATATGGCCTTTGAAATCCATTTATAACAAGGATTAAATTACTATATGAAAATGCCTCCGCAGCAATTAACATAAACGGGCACATCTCTGACATATTCGCATTGAAGAGTGGGCTGCCCCTGTGAACATCACTATTTAATCTAGCAGTTGAATCCCTAATTAAAGCAATACAAAATGATAAAGAAATAATGGGCCTTGATGTCACTGATACTCGACTAAAATTTATTGTATATGCTGACGACCTTCTGTTGACCCTGACAGAACCGGCAAGCTTGATACAAAAATTGGGAATAATATTAATGAATTTCAGTTCAGTGTCAACCTTCCAAACAAACTATAGTAAAACACAAAATAATTTATACTAATTAATTGATAGTATCATATTCCTAAAGCAAAACATGAAGCATAAACAAGTGTAAAATGTGGGCATGACATCCACGGATAATCCAGAGAACTGGACCTGCCCCTGGCCCAGAACAAAACTTTCTGTGACTGGCTGTGACTCTTCCTGTTCCCTTGGCCCCTCAGAAAGACAGTACAGACAACTAACTGAACTTGTCATCTTGTTGCTAACAGCTACTACCAGAGTTACAGTAATTTCACAGACATCAAAGTAACTCCTAACAACAAACTGAACTTGTTGAAGTAATTGCTCTTACTGACCTTGGCCAGGGCAAAACTGATTCCTACGTATTTTTATTTAATTGAATTAATCCCTTCATTTAATTTTTTTCTTGTAACCCCTTGCCCACCACTGGTGCGCATATCTACTTGTGGGGGAGCTGGCAGGCACTCGGGTAAGCTGTGATTGGCTGGCTGTGTACACCCAAATAGACCATGTGCTCAAGACCGTAGACAAAGTCTAATCAGAAATTACAGAGAGGCAGAAAATGTCTGGCACTGTAGTTTTAATCATAGCCAAAAGTGAACATTTTTGCAGGATGCAGTGTCAAAATTCATAGGCAAAAAGATCCTGCTTCATCACAAATTGTCAAATGGTGTAATAGCAGTGAGATATTCGTGGCAATACCTGGGTTTAAGAGAGGCAGCAGATGTGGGCACCAGTGGGTGCACGGCCTTATGACCATTTCGCTGGGCAAAGCTTCTTCTGAGGGGTGCACTGAGTGTAGGAAGCAGCAATTGAGATAAATGCACGCCTTGGACAAAGACACGCTTCCGGTCCGCTGAACTAAGCCCGCCCTCAAACTCTGATTGGCCCAGCGTTATTTACTTTAAAGGAAGTGAGCGGTGGAACGCACAGCCATGAATGAGGGTCACGTGCGCACAAAAATGACGTCGCAGCAGCGTGGCCAATGGCTGTTCGTCTCTGCTCTTAGCTGCACCAAGTTCAATACGCTGTGAAAGAAGCACAGCAGTATTGTACTGATAACTAGTGTTGGGCGAACATCTAGATGTTCGGGTTCGGGCCGAACAGGCCGAACATGGCCGCGATGTTCGGGTGTTCGACCCGAACTCCGAACATAATGGAAGTCAATGGGGACCCGAACTTTTGTGCTTTGTAAAGCCTCCTTACATGCTACATACCCCAAATTTACAGGGTATGTGCACCTTGGGAGTGGGTACAAGAGGAAAAAAAAATTAGCAAAAAGAGCTTATAGTTTTTGAGAAAATCGATTTTAAAGTTTCAAAGGGAAAACTGTCTTTTAAATGCGGGAAATGTCTGTTTTCTTTGCACAGGTAACATGCTTTTTGTCGGCATGCAGTCATAAATGTAATACATATAAGAGGTTCCAGGAAAAGGGACCGGTAATGCTAACCCAGCAGCAGCACACGTGATGGAACAGGAGGAGGGTGGCGCAGGAGGAGAAGGCCACGCTTTGAGACACAACAACCCAGGCCTTGCATGAGGACAAGAAGCGTGCGGATAGCAATTTGCATTTTGTCGCCATGCAGTCATAAATGTAATACAGATGAGAGGTTCAATAAACAGGGACCGGAAACGCTAACCCATCACAGATGTTCATTGTTCATGTTACTTGGTTGGGGTCCGGGAGTGTTGCGTAGTCGTTTCCAATCCAGGATTGATTCATTTTAATTTGAGTCAGACGGTCTGCATTTTCTGTGGAGAGGCGGAATACGCCGCCGATCTGTGACGATGCCTCCGGCAGCACTGAAACAGCGTTCCGACATAACGCTGGCTGCCGGGCAAGCCAGCACCTCTATTGCGTACATTGCCAGTTTGTGCCAGGTGTCTAGCTTCGATACCCAATAGTTGAAGGGTGCAGATGGATTGTTCAACACAGCTACGCCATCTGACATGTAGTCCTTGACCATCTTCTCCAGGCACAATTGAAGGTAAAGAGGCGCCCTGGTTGAAATAAAAGCATCTAAAAACAGCTTAAAATCGAGGAAATAATATGAGGTGGCTTACCTCAATAACGAAATCCTTGTATATGGCAAAAGATTTTTATTTAGCACAGGCAACGCGTTTCGCGGGTCCAAGCTCGCTTCATCAGGCCAATAAAAGTGCCTACAATAGTGAAAGAGCTCCTCAGTATAACTATATCGACCGCGTTATAGGTTAATACAATGAATACTTATGCATTATACATTTATATCCCAATAGTATACATACCACTGGGTTAAATGAAAACGATCGAATGATTCGATAGATCCATCAATCAGAAAAACGATTTTTCAAAAAAGTAAATTTAACCTAATTTAAGGATCTAGACTGCCGATCTAAAATGGGAGATGGTAAATATGCAAATGCAGTGTTCAGCTGCATTTGAAGGTATTTATATAATGTTCAAAAATCAACAGTCCATGGGCCTGATTCACAAAGCCGCGCAAACCGTCCAGCACGGGTGCGCCAAACAGCCAGCACGCGAAGCGCCGCCCGCGGCCTCCCGCACGCGCAAAACGCCGCGACCCACGCGACCGCGGCAAAACGCGTTTGCAATAGTCCGCAACCGCGCGAATCGCGGCACCCCACGCGCGCAAAAGCCAGCGAACGGCACCCCACGCGCCAACCACCCAGCACACCCGCGCCAAACAGCCCGCACGCCCCCGCGAACCAAGCCCACATGCCCAAAATTTCCATATGCTGGAGGAGGTTTTTATAACAAAAATTAATTAAAAACTAAAGTTATAAAATATATATATATACAGATATACATACACATACATACATACATATATATATACACACATATACATATACATGCAGCCACAAATTAAATTAATAATAAAATAATAATAATAGTACTAATAATGCACAAATTACATATGCAAGAATCCAGCATTCATAGTACAGTATAGGAGATATTTATCTTGCCCGTGAATATATAGCTTATAAGATAGACTAAAGTGCATATATCAATCTAAAAAAAGGGGGAACAATTATCACAAGACTTGGCCAGGTATAAATAGACATGTGTCTGACACTAACTGACACTTTAAGAATACCTGGTCATTGATATCATAAAAACAGCAAAAAACTGTGCATAGTTTAAACAGCAGGGGGAGCGCTTCATATAACTGTAATAATGGGAGTAAGCTTGACTTACCAAATGAACAAGTCGATATGGCAAAGGGAGCCTCTAATGGAGACTCTGAAGAGCTGCAATATATATTAGCTTTGCTAATCTCTGCAGCTGCAGTAATGAGAGCTCAACGAGGGGTGGATCAGATGTTCAGAGGGTGGGATGACATCACATAAGATGATGACTTCCGCAGGAAGTTGTGGCGCCGCCATCTTGGTTTAGGGCATTGATATATATATTGTGGGAAACTCGCCAGTGCTCATGTATGTTAGACATAACAGCAGCTGAAAGAACCCTGTTGCTGTTCTGTCACTAGATGGCAGCAAAGTGCACAATGTTTCTATTAGTAGGGTAATACAGCGTTTTCTTAGATTAGGCAAATAGAAATAAATACATTTTCTCATGACTTAATTTTGTGCTAATGTGCATATAGATATTCAGTGTGTGATCCTGCTTAACCCTTTGGGGATCTATTTTTCAGAGATAAAGAAATAAAAGGTTTTACATATAGCCTGATTTTTTTTTTTTTTTTTTTTTTTTTTTGGGGGGGGGGGGGGGAGGAATGAGGGGGGGGGGGTCTGGGTAACAGGGCAGAAAATAGAGAGGAGGAAGGGAAAAAAGATAAAGTGAAGAAAATTGTATGTGAAGGGAAGACAGTGGAATTATGGGGGTAAGTGATAAAACTCTGTGGGCTGTGAAGGTAATATGGTTATTAGTAATTATGCTCCAGACACTCGTTTAGGCCCTCTGGTTTGAGTGTTCTGAGTTTAAAAATCCAGAACATCTCCCTTGCCCGTAAACGGGACATACGGTCTGTTTGGGAAGAGATGTCTGTGATATGCTCAATTGGTGTAAAAGCAAACAGTTTGGGGTCGGAATTATGAAACTCAGCGAAATGTCTAGACAGACTGTGTTTGGCAAATGATTTTTGGATATTTCTTCTATGTTGTCCTAGTCTTGCTCTGATTTGCTGACTAGTGCGCCCTACATATTGTTTATTGCAGGGGCATGTGATGAGATAAATGATGTGTGTGGTGCTGCAACTGAAGGAATGGGTGAGGTTGAATGTCTCATTAGTAACGGTGCATGTGAACGAAAGGATGCCCGGATGAAGGTAGTCGCATGCCAAGCATTTTGGCGATCTGCATCTTTGTATGTTTGGGACAGTATGGGAGTCTCGTATGGGGGCATTTAATGCTCGAGGTCTACTTGGGGCTAGGATGTTCTTTAAAGTTTTGGCTCTTCTAAAAATTAGCTTCGGTTTCTCTTCAAGCTTAGGACAGAGGTATGGATCTTTTAGTAAGGTTGGCCAATATTTGTTCACAACAGATCTGATATTCTTGTGATTGGAACTGAATCGGGTAATGAAAGAAGGTTGGCTAATCTTGGTCTGGTCTTTGTCTTTCGTTTGTGTGTCTAAAAGTGATTTTTGGTCTAAAGTTCTTGCTCGCTGTCTGGCTGACTTTATTAATGGTTTGGGAAAAGATCGATCTAGGAATTTTTTCTCTAGGTTGTCTGCTTGAGTGTCGAAAGTGGGCAAGTCTGTACAGTTTTTTCGTATTCGTCTAAATTGGCCGAATGGTATGTTTGTTTTCCAAGGTTTATGATGCGAACTCCCATAATGGACATAGGAGTTCGCATCTACCTTCTTGAAAAAAGTCTTGGATTTTATAATGTTATTTTCAATATACAGTGTGATGTCTAGAAAATCAATGGTTTGTGGATGGGTATTCATAGTGAATGTGAATCCCCAATCGTTATCGTTGAAAGAATTCACTAATTGATTGATGGTAGTCGTATCACCCTGCCAAATGATTATGATGTCATCAATGTAACGCCAATATTTTATCACCTGGCTTTGGAGAGGGTTTTGGTCAAAAAATAGTTTCTCGAAGAGGCCCATTGTTAAATTAGCATATGATGGAGCTAGATTTGCCCCCATAGCTGTGCCCCTGGTCTGTAAATAGATGGTGTCTTGGAATGAAAAAATATTGTGAGTAAGTATGAATTCAGTAGCATGTAAGAGAAAATTCTTTTGAGGGATTGGCATGGTGGTATCTAGGTATAGGTAATGAGCTAGGGCCTGTAAACCAATTTCATGTCTGATGTTGGTGTACAGCGCTGTAACATCCAGTGTTACCCAATGGTAACTGGGTAACCATACTATGGACATGAGTTCTTGTAGGAGCTGGCTAGAATCCTTTAAATAGGAGGGGAGTGAAATTACATATTTTTGCAAGAAATAATCAATGTATTCAGATAGGGAGGAGGTGAGTGATCCAATACCTGAGATTATAGGACGGCCTGGGGGATTTTGTATTGATTTATGTATCTTGGGAAGAAAATAAAAGAAAGGTAGTTTTGGATTTGCTGTAATAAGGAAATCTTTTTCTTCTTTAGAAATGATGTTTTCTTTAAGTGCTGAGGTTATTAATTTCTCATATTGGGATTTAAATTGATGTGTTGGATCCTTGGGTAATATTGCATAATATGTAGGATCATGTAATAACCTATGTGCTTCTGCTATGTAGTCTGTTGTGTTCATTAATACAATCCCACCCCCTTTGTCAGCGGCTCTTATGATTATTAACCACGCAAAAATGGACAACCTAGATGAACGCTTTGTTCACCGTAATAAACTCTTTGAACAATTCAAACTCAGTAATCATAATCCTGAAGATAACACTTCAGAGGACATCACTGACCCCAAAGAGACTCTACCAGTCCCAAATTTAAAACCCATATTCTTTGAACTAGAGGGCTTATTAAAAAGTGAATTTTTTAATCAGGCTGATATAGCTATGCAAAAAACCTATATTGATGAAGGCATAGCTCCTGAGGGACTCCGAGTACTTGTTGAGACCTCTTTTCCGAATGATCTTATCTATACGGCGGACTGGTATATATATCTCCAATCATGCTCTGTTGGCATGATGGAGCGGATCATAACAAAAAGAGAAAGCTTATTATTGGAGCTGGCTGAAAAAATCGCCAATCTTAGAGAAAAACTTTCTCCTTATATTAACACCAAAGAATATCAGTCACTGTCCTTTTCACTCTCAAATAAACTTCATAAATTCGAAGCAGACATCATGGAGAGTAAGCTCAAAAAACTCAACCGAGATAGAGCTATATATGCCACACATACACAACACAAGAAGAAGCAATATAGGGATCCCAATCAAGGCGAACAGCCTGGTGGGCCACAACCTACACCGACTCCAAGAGCACCTGCTGATAACGACAACTCCCCTGCCCTCCCTGCCCCCCCTCCCAACCATCGCCCATACCGTCCACGACCATTACCACCCCGTTCACGCCATCCCCCCAGGCGCCAATTCCCACTAGCTGCCATCCACCCTCCAAAATCCCCCATCCCTTCCCTTCTTTCTTTACCCTGTCCCCCTCCTCCTCACTTTGTCCCACCTGCCCACCCGGTTCCCTCGGGCCACTCTCCACTGCTACACACACCTGTCCATCCTGCACCCTCCAGCCCCACCTCACAGTTGCCCACACTCATTCCATCCACACAGCGTCCCACTCCTCTCCCTGTCAGTCCAGACACTGACCTGGGCATCAACCCTCATGACATCAGCACACACAGTGATACTCCCACAGACACTCCTATGTCCAGAACCCCACATCCCATTTCCAACCACATCACACACACTTCCCTACCCCCACCGCCACCATCCCTTGTGCCACACCCCCCAAAACCCAAACCCAGAACACACAGCACGATCACTGGTTATTATGCTATCACTCCAAATTCCAGTCATACTGCAGCTACCAACCACACCTCTAGTCAAAACCAGAGTTCCTCTTCCATATCTACATTCTCCTCATCTGAATCTGATACTCTTTCTTTTTTAGAGCTTCCCACTCTTCTAAACAAGGAACCACCTTTACGTCCCCTCATTTCAAGTCCCACGTCACTGAATCACACCCCTCAATCAAAAACCTCCAAGGCCCAGAAAAGACCAGCACCCAGCCCAGAAAACGGGGGAGAAGGGGCATCAAAAAGAAGGGACATAACCGAAACCAAGTCCAAGTAGCATCACCTCAATTTCCACGGAAGGCTGAATATAAGTCTATCTTCAATCTTTCGTCCCATCATCTTTCCCCTATAGAATGTAAAGTTCTAAATCGAGGTCTCTCTTTCTGTCCCACCAAAACATCCAATCTATTTGAGCTATTTGTGGACCTCAATTCCTTTGTGAGGAAACTTACACTAAAAAGATATTTTCTGATAAAAGACCTGAAAAAATCTAACCCAGCTGTGTCACCTAATTCACAGATTATATTCACCAATGAACCAATAGATTGCCCTGATGTCATTTTAGACCCAGACACATTCAGTGTGGAAAAATATATCCACACTGAATTTAAGAAACAATCACAATTTTACCCCACATCATATAGAGGCCCACATATAGAGACCTTCTATCTTTCTGTATTAGAGGAACTCCGACAGTTAGAGAAAAATCAAGCTCCACCCAAGTTCAACCTTACCCGAGCAGAACAAACCGCTGTCAATTCTCTCAAAAAGAACACAGACATAATCATAAGAGCCGCTGACAAAGGGGGTGGGATTGTATTAATGAACACAACAGACTACATAGCAGAAGCACATAGGTTATTACATGATCCTACATATTATGCAATATTACCCAAGGATCCAACACATCAATTTAAATCCCAATATGAGAAATTAATAACCTCAGCACTTAAAGAAAACATCATTTCTAAAGAAGAAAAAGATTTCCTTATTACAGCAAATCCAAAACTACCTTTCTTTTATTTTCTTCCCAAGATACATAAATCAATACAAAATCCCCCAGGCCGTCCTATAATCTCAGGTATTGGATCACTCACCTCCTCCCTATCTGAATACATTGATTATTTCTTGCAAAAATATGTAATTTCACTCCCCTCCTATTTAAAGGATTCTAGCCAGCTCCTACAAGAACTCATGTCCATAGTATGGTTACCCAGTTACCATTGGGTAACACTGGATGTTACAGCGCTGTACACCAACATCAGACATGAAATTGGTTTACAGGCCCTAGCTCATTACCTATACCTAGATACCACCATGCCAATCCCTCAAAAGAATTTTCTCTTACATGCTACTGAATTCATACTTACTCACAATATTTTTTCATTCCAAGACACCATCTATTTACAGACCAGGGGCACAGCTATGGGGGCAAATCTAGCTCCATCATATGCTAATTTAACAATGGGCCTCTTCGAGAAACTATTTTTTGACCAAAACCCTCTCCAAAGCCAGGTGATAAAATATTGGCGTTACATTGATGACATCATAATCATTTGGCAGGGTGATACGACTACCATCAATCAATTAGTGAATTCTTTCAACGATAACGATTGGGGATTCACATTCACTATGAATACCCATCCACAAACCATTGATTTTCTAGACATCACACTGTATATTGAAAATAACATTATAAAATCCAAGACTTTTTTCAAGAAGGTAGATGCGAACTCCTATGTCCATTATGGGAGTTCGCATCATAAACCTTGGAAAACAAACATACCATTCGGCCAATTTAGACGAATACGAAAAAACTGTACAGACTTGCCCACTTTCGACACTCAAGCAGACAACCTAGAGAAAAAATTCCTAGATCGATCTTTTCCCAAACCATTAATAAAGTCAGCCAGACAGCGAGCAAGAACTTTAGACCAAAAATCACTTTTAGACACACAAACGAAAGACAAAGACCAGACCAAGATTAGCCAACCTTCTTTCATTACCCGATTCAGTTCCAATCACAAGAATATCAGATCTGTTGTGAACAAATATTGGCCAACCTTACTAAAAGATCCATACCTCTGTCCTAAGCTTGAAGAGAAACCGAAGCTAATTTTTAGAAGAGCCAAAACTTTAAAGAACATCCTAGCCCCAAGTAGACCTCGAGCATTAAATGCCCCCATACGAGACTCCCATACTGTCCCAAACATACAAAGATGCAGATCGCCAAAATGCTTGGCATGCGACTACCTTCATCCGGGCATCCTTTCGTTCACATGCACCGTTACTAATGAGACATTCAACCTCACCCATTCCTTCAGTTGCAGCACCACACACATCATTTATCTCATCACATGCCCCTGCAATAAACAATATGTAGGGCGCACTAGTCAGCAAATCAGAGCAAGACTAGGACAACATAGAAGAAATATCCAAAAATCATTTGCCAAACACAGTCTGTCTAGACATTTCGCTGAGTTTCATAATTCCGACCCCAAACTGTTTGCTTTTACACCAATTGAGCATATCACAGACATCTCTTCCCAAACAGACCGTATGTCCCGTTTACGGGCAAGGGAGATGTTCTGGATTTTTAAACTCAGAACACTCAAACCAGAGGGCCTAAACGAGTGTCTGGAGCATAATTACTAATAACCATATTACCTTCACAGCCCACAGAGTTTTATCACTTACCCCCATAATTCCACTGTCTTCCCTTCACATACAATTTTCTTCACTTTATCTTTTTTCCCTTCCTCCTCTCTATTTTCTGCCCTGTTACCCAGACCCCCCCCCCCTCATTCCTCCCCCCCCCCCCCCCCCCCCCAAAAAAAAAAAAAAAAAAAAAAAAAATCAGGCTATATGTAAAACCTTTTATTTCTTTATCTCTGAAAAATAGATCCCCAAAGGGTTAAGCAGGATCACACACTGAATATCTATATGCACATTAGCACAAAATTAAGTCATGAGAAAATGTATTTATTTCTATTTGCCTAATCTAAGAAAACGCTGTATTACCCTACTAATAGAAACATTGTGCACTTTGCTGCCATCTAGTGACAGAACAGCAACAGGGTTCTTTCAGCTGCTGTTATGTCTAACATACATGAGCACTGGCGAGTTTCCCACAATATATATATCAATGCCCTAAACCAAGATGGCTGCGCCACAACTTCCTGCGGAAGTCATCATCTTATGTGATGTCATCCCACCCTCTGAACATCTGATCCACCCCTCGTTGAGCTCTCATTACTGCAGCTGCAGAGATTAGCAAAGCTAATATATATTGCAGCTCTTCAGAGTCTCCATTAGAGGCTCCCTTTGCCATATCGACTTGTTCATTTGGTAAGTCAAGCTTACTCCCATTATTACAGTTATATGAAGCGCTCCCCCTGCTGTTTAAACTATGCACAGTTTTTTGCTGTTTTTATGATATCAATGACCAGGTATTCTTAAAGTGTCAGTTAGTGTCAGACACATGTCTATTTATACCTGGCCAAGTCTTGTGATAATTGTTCCCCCTTTTTTTAGATTGATATATGCACTTTAGTCTATCTTATAAGCTATATATTCACGGGCAAGATAAATATCTCCTATACTGTACTATGAATGCTGGATTCTTGCATATGTAATTTGTGCATTATTAGTACTATTATTATTATTTTATTATTAATTTAATTTGTGGCTGCATGTATATGTATATGTGTGTATATATATATGTATGTATGTATGTGTATGTATATCTGTATATATATATATTTTATAACTTTAGTTTTTAATTAATTTTTGTTATAAAAACCTCCTCCAGCATATGGAAATTTTGGGCATGTGGGCTTGGTTCGCGGGGGCGTGCGGGCTGTTTGGCGCGGGTGTGCTGGGTGGTTGGCGCGTGGGGTGCCGTTCGCTGGCTTTTGCGCGCGTGGGGTGCCGCGATTCGCGCGGTTGCGGACTATTGCAAACGCGTTTTGCCGCGGTCGCGTGGGTCGCGGCGTTTTGCGCGTGCGGGAGGCCGCGGGCGGCGCTTCGCGTGCTGGCTGTTTGGCGCACCCGTGCTGGACGGTTTGCGCGGCTTTGTGAATCAGGCCCATGGACTGTTGATTTTTGAACATTATATAAATACCTTCAAATGCAGCTGAACACTGCATTTGCATATTTACCATCTCCCATTTTAGATCGGCAGTCTAGATCCTTAAATTAGGTTAAATTTACTTTTTTGAAAAATCGTTTTTCTGATTGATGGATCTATCGAATCATTCGATCGTTTTCATTTAACCCAGTGGTATGTATACTATTGGGATATAAATGTATAATGCATAAGTATTCATTGTATTAACCTATAACGCGGTCGATATAGTTATACTGAGGAGCTCTTTCACTATTGTAGGCACTTTTATTGGCCTGATGAAGCGGGCTTGGACCCGCGAAACGCGTTGCCTGTGCTAAATAAAAATCTTTTGCCATATACAAGGATTTCGTTATTGAGGTAAGCCACCTCATATTATTTCCTCGATTTTAAGCTGTTTTTAGATGCTTTTATTTCAACCAGGGCGCCTCTTTACCTTCAATTGTGCATAGCTATACCCCCAAACAATCTGTGTTTGAGGGGTGGTGACAGACCACCTGTGGGTGCCCCACAGTGGACACCTGTCCCTACTTTTTCAAGGAGAGCGACCACATCCAGGTCCCGGCTGGGACTACCCCGAGTGGAGTCGGGTTTATGGTCTCCACCTGCTTCCTACGGTTGGTTGCCCTTGCAACCTCCTTTTGTGAGTAGTAATTTATTGAAATTTCTTTTTTCAATTGCATACTAATATACTACACTATTGGGCTCCCGTATTTGTCTCCTATATTTTTTTCCCTGCAAGGTGCTGAGACACCCCCACTACACTACATATCTTCTCCAGGCGATCGGTGTTGGAGGTGGATCTGCACGCTTGCTGTTCTGTGTGCTGCTGCATGGGTGTCAGAAAATTTTCCCACTCCAAGGACACTGCCGATACCATTCCCTTTTGGGCACTAGCTGCGGCTTGTGTTGTTTGCTGCCCTCCTGGTCGTCCTGGGTTTGCGGAAGTCAGTCTGTCGGCGTACAACTGGCTAGAGGAGGGGGAGGATGTCAATCTCCTCTCTAAAGTCTCCACAAGGGCCTGCTGGTATTCTTCCATTTTGACCTGTCTGGCTCTTTCTTCAAGCAGTTTTGGAACATTGTGTTTGTACCGTGGATCCAGAAGGGTATAAACCCAGTAATTGGTGTTGTCCAGAATGCGCACAATGCGTGGGTCGCGTTCAATGCAGTCCTAGGCCGAAGAGGTCATAGCCTAGGGTCACAAAACCTGTTTATTTGGGCAATTTCAATGGTGGCGAGTCTGACGTACATAAATCGCAGCAATGGCCGTTAGCAACGTCTGAATCTCACGAAATGTCTCATGCAGGTAGAAGACATATTGTTAGACTTGGGCTCCAAAGATGGGTTCCCTACATCTCTGCAAACCAGAGTTACAGGGCTCCAAATTTGGTAAAATCCCCCATAGGCTTTTATTGGGCCTCCTATTTACAGTTCCAAAATCTCACATCTTTTCAAAGGGCAATTACTCAGCAGTGGCAAATTTTCTAGCATTGTAGGGACCCTTAGGGGGAACATGACTGGTGAGTTTCGGGCCCCTAGGCCAAAGAGGTCATAGCCTAGGGTCACAAAAACCTGTTTATTTGGGCTATTTCAATGGTAGTGATGGTGACGTACATAAATCGCAGCAATGGCCGTTAGCAAAGTCTGAATCTCACGAAATGTCTCATGCAGGTAGAAGACATATTGTTAGACTTGGATTCCAAAGATGGGGTCCCTACATCTCTGCAAACCAGAGTTACAGGGGTCCAAAATTGGTAAAATCCCCCATAGGATTTCATTGCCTCCCTATTTCACTTTCCAAAATCTCACATCTTTTCAAAGGGCAATGGCTCAGCAGTACCAAATTTTCTAGCATTGTAGGGACCCTTAGGGGGAACATGACTGGTGAGTTTCGGGCCCCTAGGCCGAAGAGGTCATAGCCTAGGGTCACAAAAACCTGTTTATTTGGGCTATTTCAATGGTAGTGATGGTGGCGTACATAAATCGCAGCAATGGCCGTTAGCAAAGTCTGAATCTCACGAAATGTCTCATGCAGGTAGAAGACATATTGTTAGACTTGGATTCCAAAGATGGGGTCCCTACATCTCTGCAAACCAGAGTTACAGAGGTCCAAAATTGGTAAAATCCCCCATAGGATTTAATTGCCTCCCTATTTCACTTTCCAAAATCTCACATCTTTTCAAAGGGCAATGGCTCAGCAGTACCAAATTTTCTAGCATTGTAGGGACCCTTAGGGGGAACATGACTGGTGAGTTTCGGGCCCCTAGGCCGAAGAGGTCATAGCCTAGGGTCACAAAAACCTGTTTATTTGGGCTATTTCAATGGTAGTGATGGTGGCGTACATAAATCTCAGCCATGGCCGTTAGCAACGTCTGAATCTCACGAAATGTCTCATGCAGGTAGAAGACATATTGTTAGACTTGGATTCCAAAGATGGGGTCCCTACATCTCTGCAAACCAGAGTTACAGGGGTCCAAAATTGGTAAAATCGTGGCGACATCCTGTGGCCAAAAAGAAATACATTGTATTACTTTTTAACCCCTTTCACCATACCCCATAGTAACAAAAATAAAACACGTAAAACAATGACATGATTTAAAAGAAAAATACATGAAGGGCCCGAGGGTTTGCAGACACATTTTTTGAAAACTCTTCATCTGCCTTTGACAGTATCAATAATTATCTACTTATCCAGACATTCTTTGTCAAGGTATTTGGCACCAAAGAGAGTATAATACTTTACCGAAGTATGTGAACATATGAATTAAAGTAGGGTTGGGGTGTTTTAATTATCTTTTTTCTTTGTTGTACGTTTGTCAATTGGCACAGAGGAAGGCAGGGAGATCAGTGGATCTTTGCCCCAGTGTGGTTGTAAGCTGCAGGGATTTATAAGGAAATATCTGCTGTGAACTGGATAAGCAAAGGAAGGATATGCATGCTAAAATAGACATCCAGAATATTAGTGGCCCTTTTACTTCTACTGGTTGCATACATGTATACTAGAATTACCATAAACATTAAAGGGGAACTGAAGTCAGAGGTATATCGGAGGCTGCCATATTTATTTCCTTTTAATCAATACCAGTTGCCTGGCAGCCCTGCTGGTCTATTTCTCTGCAGTAGTATCTGAATAACACCAGAAACAAGCATGCAGCTAGTCTTGTCAGATCTGACTTTAAAGTCTGAAGCACCTGATCTGCTGCATGCTTGTTCAGGGGCTATGGCTAATAGTATTAGAGGCAGAGGATCAGCAGGACAGCCAGGCAACTGGTATTGCTTAAAAGGAAATAACATGGCAGCCTCCATATTCCTCTCTCTTCAATTCCCCTTTAATGGTGCTGCACAACTCTTTTTTGCAATTTCATGTTTCAAATAATCACTCTGTAATAATATTTACATGTAAACCTTCCAGCAGAACTGAAATCTCCATCTTTTCTTCAAGAAAAAGTGTTATTTCTTTATAATGGTTTGCATAAACCAAATCAAAATTGAATGTTGCATTGTAACTCAGCACAACACATTTATGTGAATCTGCCCTAAAGATGTTCACCTCATTTTTTTTAATTATTTTATTTTGCAGTTTATTTTGGAGTTATGCTAACCTTTACGGTAGACTTCTATATAGCCAAATGATTACTTAAAGAGAATCTGTATTGTTAAAATCGCACAAAAGTAAACATACCAGTGCGTTAGGGGACATCTCCTATTACCCTCTGTCACAATTTCACCGCTCCCCGCCGCATTAAAAGTGGTTAAAAACAGTTTTAAAAAATTTGTTTATAAACAAACAAAATGGCCACCAAAACAGAAAGTAGGTTGATGTACAGTATGTCCACACATAGAAAATACATTCATACACAAGCAGGCTGTATACACCCTTCCTTTTGAATCTCAAGAGATCATTTGTGTGTTTCTTTCCCCCTGCATCTCTCATGCACTGAAGTTTCAGGCTGCTCGTTTCTTCCTGCAAACAGCTTTGCCCTTGTCTGAATTTCCTCAGTATGTGAAAGCCCAGCCAGCTCAGAGGACGATTTATCCAGCATGTAAAAGATAAGAGAGAAGCTACCCTAATGTAAATAATACACAGGCAGTGTGCATAGAGGGGCCTGGAAGGGGGAGTTCATAGCAGAACCACAACACTGAAGAACTTGGCAGCCTTCCAGACACAGGCCGACAAGTCTGACAGGGGAAAGATACATTGATTTATTACAGAGACTGTGATAGCAGAAAGTGCTGCAGTAAGCAAGAACACATTAGAATAGCTTTTGGAACTTGTAGGATGATAAAAAACAGGATGCAATTTTTGTTATGGAGTCTCTTTAAGGTAGCCATACACTGGTCGATTTGCCATCAGATTCGACCAACAGATAGATCCCTCTCTGATCGAATCTGATCAGAGAGGGATCGTATGGCTGCCTTTACTGCAAACAGATTGTGAATCGATTTCAGCCTTAAACCGTTCACAATCTGTGGTGGTGGTGCTGCCGCCGCGCGACTCCCCTGGTCTCTGCTGTCTTCTTCTCCGTTCTGGTCTGGTCTCCGGGTCTGGTATGCTTCACTTTTTCATGTCTGGGGGAAGTTTGAACAGTAGAGCGCCCTCTACTGTTTAAACTTCCTGCCGGGACAGGAAGAAGTGAAGCATGCCGGAGACCAGACCAGACCAGAGCGAAGAAGAAGAAGACAGCAGAGACCTGGGGAGTCGCACCAGCGGAGCAGGTAATGTATTGCAGCTGTATTGCGTCGGTCGTCGGGCACTTGAACGCCGCTAGCGACGCGCTCCCTACCTGCGGGCGATCGACGGTAATTTCCCGCATGGAGCGATCGACGGGATCGATCTATTTCAGGACGAAATAGATCGAAATTTAGCGTGTAGCGTGAACGATGTGACAGCAGATTCGATCCCAGTGATCGAATCTGCTGTCCATCGACGGGAAATAGGCCTAGTGTATGGCCAGCTTAAGCGTTGTCATTTTGTGAAACTCTGTATATTCTCTTCCTTCTCCTTTGTCATTCTAATTGCTACTTTATAGGACACTAATCTTTGTTTCTCCCTTGCCTTGTTCCTGGATGCACATTACAATGTACAGACTTTTCTGCCTCCTGAGTCTGGTTAATCTCAGCTGCCACATCTCTAATCTTCATTATAAGGTAAGCAAGCACTGTCCTATTTTCCTGATGTGTGGAGGAAAATGCAGAATTTCTGACTCGCTTTGCAGTATTGTATCTATTATGCCTGTATAACAATACACAGCATACTCGAGAGCAAAAACTGTTGTGCAAGTGTATATTGTATTTAGGCTATTATTTCAATTATTGTAACTGGCATAGTCTGAAATTTGTAACCCCTTGTGTATTGCCATGCTATGTTATTTTTTTTTTAAATGACAAGAACTGGTGAGGATGTGTCATCTACAAAGGCACAAGAAATGTGGCCAGAATTGATGGCAATATGAATGCAGTAACAATAATCATGACAACATGACAATAATCCAAAGCACAAGGCCAAGTCAACCTGTCACTAGCTTCAGCAACATAAAGTGAAGGTTCCGGAGTGGCCTCTGGGCCGGACCATCAACCAGGCACCTCAAGCACCTGATTAGGGCCCCATTCGGGGTCTAAAGGGCCGCAGCGCCATGGTTACCAAAACACTGAGGCTGGCTGAGCGTCACCGTTGCTATGTCAACAGACGCTCTGTCCACTCCAGGCCAGCCCGCAACGAATCAGCGTGCCCTGCACTGCGCTCATCACATCAGCGTGCTCACTACGCTGACGCTGCTGCTGGCGTCATTGTCCCTCGCCTCGCCCTCTCCCTCCCTCCTCCTCAATGCGCCTCGCTCAGTCAGCCGCTCAGTGTGAGAGGTGGTGCCGATGCCATAGCCAGCATACTAGCACAATGAGTACAGGAGAGAGCCTCTCAGAGAGGAAACACGCAGCAGCCAGCAATGTTGATATCACTCAGGAATATGATCATACCTAAGATCATGCAATCTGAAATAAAGGATAATGGACTCTGGCACTCCAATGCAGAGGTAGTTTATTCAAGCACGGTAGATAAGAACAACAGGTTACAGAATGCCTGTGTCAACAGCTGTTTCGCGTGTAGTCACGCCTCCTCAGGACACCAAGGCTTACCCCTTCCTATTTCCAACCCACCTATATTCCCAGCTGGGGGGGCGGGCTCCCTCTTCAAGAATGCAAAAGAATATATACCCTTAAAGGGGAAGGGGAATATCTCAAGACACATACAAATACAATTCGAAATAGATAAAACCCATACAGTTACTTTAAAAAGGCTGAAATTTCGTTTCAATCGTTAAATCCTAAATTACCAAGCGCATTAGTCATTGATATCAGGGAAGCTTCTCTACGCAATATTAATTCTTCCTTAGAGCCCCCCCCCCCCCCCCTAGATAAATCTGTGATTTTTAAAAGGCCAGCTACTTCTAGGCAATCAGCATTACCCCCATGGCAAGAATTAACATATCTAAGATCATATTCTGGGTGGTGTGTGTGTGTGTGTGTGTGTGTGTGTGTGGGGGGGGGGGGGGGTTGAGGGAGGGGGCCCAAATCTGCCACTTTGCTTAGGATCCCATTTGGCCTTAATCCGGCTCTGACTGGCCTTCTCAGTCTCCTGGCCTCAATATCATTAACCTATTTTGGTTCCTGGACGTAGAATCTACGTCCAGGAACCATGCGCACTCCCGGCTGCGGATTCGGTAGCCACGGAATCAATGTATCGGGCTATGGTGCCCGATCACTGATTCCTCTCCCCCGCTGAAAAAGCGACAGCTTCTCTCGGAAGCTGTGCTTTTTCTGGCTGTCACCTCCCCCATGCGTCGCTCTAAGTGTGTGTTACGCTTAGAGTAACGTCATGTAAACAAACTCATGGTCGCCATCTTGTGGCCAAAAAGTAATACTACAAGTGAAAGTAAAAAAAAATAAAAATTAACACACATTTACATTATAAATCTATTGTTTACCTCCCACCCTCCCAAAACTACCCAAATAAAATGTTTACTATAAAAAAAACAAACATTACAATAAAAAAAAAAAAACATGTAAATATTTACCTAAGGGTCTAAACTTTTTAAATATCAATGTAAAGATGAAATATTTCTATATATTTTTTATTTTAAACTTGTAAGTAGTGATAGATGCAAAATGGAAAAAATGCACCTTTATTTCCAAATAAAATATTGTCGCCATACATTGTGATATGGACATAATTTTAACGGTGTAATAACCGGGACATATGGGCAAATACAATACGTGAGTTTTAATTATGGAGGCATGTATTATTTTAAAACTATAATGGCTGAAAACTGAGAAATAATGAATTTTTCCATTTTTTTCTTATTCTTCCTGTTAAAATGCATTTACAGTAAAGTGGCTCTTAGCAAAATGTACCCCCCAAAGAAAGCCTAATTGGTGGCGGAAAAAACAAGATATAGATCAGTTCATTGTGATAAGTAGTGATAAAGTTATAGGCTAATGATTGGGAGGTGAACATTTCTCATGTGAAAACGACGGAACGCGAATGGGTTAAGCTACTCTGGAGAGACCTAAACTGTGCAGTTCACACAAGACCAAGAATATACAGGAACTGGAGGATTTTTGCCAGGAAGAATGGGCAGCTTTACCTTCTGAGAAGATAAAGAGCCTCATCTACAATGACCACAAAAGACTTCAAGCTGTCATTGATGTTAAAGGGTTAAATACTGTGTTAAATACACAGTATTAAGAACTGGAGTAAGTAAACTGTTCAGGGTAATTTGGGTGGTGATTAGGATTTGAAAAGAGTAAACAGTTGTTGGAAAATTAATGGCTTTAGCCAATCACTATCCATGAGTGAAAGAAAAGTTTTTGTGTTATTCACATTATATAAAAAATGATTAAGAAATCCTAAATTCTGTCAGAGTACGTAAACGTATGAGCACAACTGTACCTGGCTGCTTTTTGCCTCTACATCAGCTTGTTTTCTACATCCGTTGCAGGTTAGTAGAGTGCTTCCATTTCTTAGCCATCTAACCTTCCTTAGCTCCAGAGATCGGATTATTTTTTTCTTCTAGGACCAAAACTCTCAAAGACTTACTGATCCCCTCTGCAGTTTCTGCTGTCATTCAGAGCCAAGTTCTCTGAGGGGTAGCTTGAACTGGACTTCATTTTGTCAAAGAGGAGGCAGGCCAGACCACAGAGAACAGAACTGTAATACTACAAAATGGCACCAGTGTGACAGCAAGGCAACCTGAACAGACATCAGGATGTCAGCCAGGTGATAGCTGTGCAGCAGCAGATGGAGGTGATCAAGGAACACTTAACTAGAGCCCACTCATTAGATTACTGGGGTTCCCTTACAGCAGTGGTTCCCAACCTTTTTGAAGTCGTGACACATCACGCCAAACGCTCAGATATCGGTGACACATCACATATGTATAAATAGTATAGCTGCCTCAATATAGGTAGTATAGATGCCCCAGTATAGGTAATATAGCTGCCCCAGTGTAGGTAGTATAGCTGTCCCAGTGCAGGTAGTATAGCTGCCCCAGTGCAGGTAGCATAGCTGCCCCAGTATAGGTAGTAGAGCTGCACCAGTATAGGTAGTAGAGCTGCACCAGTATAGGTAGTAGAGCTGCCCCAGTATAGGTAGTAGAGCTGCCCCAGTATAGGTAGTAGAGCTGCACCAGTATAGGTAGTAGAGCTGCACCAGTGTAGGTAGTATAGATGCCCAAGTATGTGTAGTATAGCTGCCCCAGTTTAGGTGTTATGGCTGCCCCAGTATAGGTAATATAGCTGCCCCAGTGCAGGTAGTATAGCTGCCCCAGTGCAGGTAGTTAGCTGCCCCACTGTAGGTAGTATATCTGCCCCAATGTAGATAGTACAGCTGCCCCAGTATAGGTAGTATAGCTGCCCCAGTGTAGGTAGTATAGCTGCCCCAGTGTAGGTAATAGAGCTGCCCCAGTGTAGGTAATAGAGCTGCCCCAGTGTAGGTACTAGAGCTGCCCCAGTGTAGGTAATAGAGCTACCCCAGTGTAGGTAATAGAGCTACCCCAGTGTAGGTAATAGAGCTGCCCCAGTGTAGGTAATAGAGCTACCCCAGTGTAGGTAATAGAGCTGAACCAGTGTAGGTAATAGAGCTGCCCCAGTGTAGGTAATAGAGCTGCCCCAGTGTAGGTAATAGAGCTGCCCCAGTGTAGGTAATAGAGCTACCCCAGTGTAGGTAATAGAGCTGCCCCAGTGTAGGTAATAGAGCTGCCCCAGTGTAGGTAATAGAGCTGCCCCAATGTATGTAATATAACTGCCCCAGTGTAGGTAATATAGCTGCTCCGGTGTAGGTAGCAGGAAGCGGCTGGCTGTACACTGCTCGAATTTCCCAGCCACAGCACAGCTGCAGCAATGTGTCTGCCACGCATATGCTGGCTGTAACACGGAGAGAGACACTCGGGAAGGATACTGCCTTTTTGCAGGAGCAGGCACATGTAGGCTCGTACCTCAGTCCTTTATGGTAAATCCGGTCCTCTCCTCCCTCTCTGCTACAAGTGTTTATCTCTGGCTCCCTCCTCGCTCTGGCCTCCGCCCTCGCTCTGAGTAGCTAGTGCAGTGCTACAAAAAAATGTCCGACTATGTCCACAAATGTGGACGTCCGCGGCCATTTTCTTGTAGCACTGATCTAATACACTGAGTATCAGACAGAGCTGACAAGCAGCAGAGCAGGGGAACGCGGTGACACGTTCCCGGTGCTGCCGCAACACATGAATGTGTCGCGGCACACTGGTTGGGAACCACTGCCTTACAGGAAGGGAGAAGTCCTGGGAGCCTGTGTAAGTGCACCCGTTTCACAGACCAAACACCAACACTGCAAGAACCCTTGGAGTCCAATCTTATTGTAAGTTCTGCGGGCCTTGTCCATATTTTATTTCATGCTCAAAGTAAACCATCCAGAGTAGTTGCTCTTTTGCGCTATAGCAGTCACCAAGAAATGTAATAGATAAGGGAAGTGTGATAAGAGGTAATTCTTTGCCCATTGTAAAAATACAGAATAGGTTGAAAGTTTTTTGCTGACAAGGAAAGATCTGTCTCTTAAAAGTGGCTGCTTAACATTAAATGTATGCTTTATATAGTCACCAGAGACCATTGTAAAGATATTCAGGAAAGAAAAAGAAAGCAGTCAGAAATATTCAAGCTCTGCCTATTCTTCACTCATTCAAAATGAACTTGCTCCATAAATTATTTAACAATTTAATTAAGTTGTACATTGCTGAAGGACTTTACTGAAAAAAAGTTTCAGATTTAATAATACCAAACTCTGAAAGAGAATAGTTTTGAGTTGTACATTGTCTGGTGGCCTGACTCTCATTGTCACCTGACAATGAGAGTTTGCCAGGAAAGCCTCCAGCCCTCATGGCGTGTCACCAGCCTGCCTAAAAACTTGTGTGCTCCCTCCCATCTTCATCTACATCAAGTCCCTACAGAAGAGCAAAGTTCCCGAGTGTTTCAAGAGGTCCACCATCATACTTGTTACCTAAAAAGCAGGAAATCTTTGACATTAATACAGTAACTACAGGCCCGCAGTAGAGGTGTAGCTAGGTTTTTCAGCGCCCGGGGACAAATACAGTTTTTGTACCGCCTAGGGTCTTCTGTGGCGCACGTGTAGCCTATTACAAGTGGGTACATTTTGTGGAAACAACTAACTCAATAAAAACCTGTGGAGCCAAATGACATATGTGGATTGTGGAACAGTGAATCCTGGGCAAAAAAAGTGCACTGAAAATAGGTACTTTATCGATGATGAGGAGAGGAAGGCTAGAGGGAGGTGGAGAGTGGATAGGGAGTGGGCAGAGAGCAGGATAGAGCAGGGGAGAAGATCTGCCCCTTCCTTATTCTTTGAAAGGTGCTGCAGGGACTGTGAGGCATTGGGGGATGGTGTTGTCCGATACAGCGCCCACCAGATGCTCCACCCCCAGATATCCCCCCCTCACCCCTCCTTAGCTATGTCTCTGGCCCGCAGCCCTAACATCCATCATCATGAAGACCTTTGAAATAGTAATCCTGTCCCTCCTTAACCACTTAAGCCCTTGGTCGTTTTTACCTTATGCATCTGAGCAATGTTCACCTCCCATTTATTAGCCTATAACTTTATCAATACTTATCACAATGAACTGATCTATATCTTGTTTTTTCCGCCACCAATTAGGCTTTCTTTGGGTGGTACATTTTGCTAAGAGCTACCTTACTGTAAATACATTTTAACAGTAAGAATAAGATAAAAACTGAAAAAAATTCATTATTTCTCAGTTTTCAGCCATTATAGTTTTAAAATAATACTTGCCTCCATAATTAAAACCCACGTATTGTATTTTCCCATGTGTCCAGGTTATTTCACCTTTTAAATTATGTCCCTATCACAATGTATCGCAAAAACGACAGAAGTGGAGGAGCACCCATGCAAAAGGATATGGGGTGTGCCGTAGCTTTAAGACCACTGTACCAATGATCCAAATATGCAGATCCAGGCGAAGCAGGCACCACCTTCAGTAAATTATTAGCTCTTTATTGAAAAAGTCATAAAAAATGACAAGTCAGGCTGTGGACCTGATGGAGAACTGAAAAGAGTGACACAAAAACACACACCTCCCAGTCTTGCCAACGCCCAGCGCATGCGTATACAGCCGCCCGCACGCGGAAAAACGTACATCACTATTGCATCCATCACTATTTACAAGCTTATAAAAATATATATATATATATATATATATATATATATAAAAATATTTCATCTTTATATAGATGTTTAAAAAGTTTAGACCCTTAGGTCTTTTATGTGGTTTTTTTTTTAAAGTTTTTTTTTATTATTAAACATTTTATGTGGCTATTTTTGGGAGGGTGGGATGTAAATAGTATTTGTTTGGGGAAAATATATGTGTATTTTTTTTTTTTACATTTGATTGTAGTTTTACTTTTTGACCACAAGATGGCAACCTTGAGTTTTTTTACATGACGTCACTCTAAGCGTACAATGTACGCTTAGAGGGACATAGGAATCAGAAAAAGCAAAGCTTCCTAGAGAAGCTGTCGCTTTTTGTGCGGGGGAGAGGAATCAGTGATCGGGCACCATGGCCCGATTCATTGATTCCTGGGCTAACGAACCGTGGGCCGGGAGGACGCGTGCCATCGGCCGCGGGAGCGCGTGGGAGCGCCCATGTCCTCCTTGACGTAGAACTACGTCAAGGAGGACAAAGTGGTTAAAGAGGAACTTCAGCCCAAACAAACATACTGTCATTAAGTTACCTTAGTTATGTTAATTAGAATTGATAGGTAGTATAATATCTTACCCATCCTGTTTTAAAAGAACAGACAAATGTTTGTGCAAATATGGAGAGGAGAAAGCACTTGCACAAAATGCAGCAGGGGTGGATACTGCCACACTGGGCTTACCTGCAGCATGCTCCAATGGTAGTCCACGATTTCAATCAGAGGAGAAGAAGGAGATAGGCACAGCTGCTAAAATACCCTTTATTGTGGCTGGGTTGACACAAAAAAGCTTACAGCAGTGGGGGGAAGGACAAGTCTGACAGATGTTTTGCAGGGATGAAGCGGGCTAGTCCCTGCAAAACAGCTGTCAGACTTGTCCTTCCCCCCCACTGCTGTAAGCTTCTTTGTGTCAACCTAACCACAATAAAGGGTATTTTAGCAGCTGTGCCCATCTCCTTCTTCTCCTCTGATTGAGACAAATGTTTGTGATTTCATGAGGGCAGCCATCCTTTTGGTTGAAAGGAGGTGACAGGGAGCATGAGGCACAGTTCCCACTGTCCTGTGTCCTGATCACCCCCTCCCAGTTGCTGAGCAACAAGAGCAACAACATCAGAAATACCATCATGCTTTGCACAGCATCAGGGTAAAAATGCCTGGGCAGTTTTTTTTGATGGGGCAGAGCTTAGCCTCTGTGCAGCTAAAAATGAGGCTTTGGTAAGAAAAACAAAGTTCTAATGCTGTGAAACTGTTAAAGAAACACCAAGCCTTTTCAGTGCTGCTGAGTAGACTTTTAGTCTGGAGGTTCACTTTAAGCTCTCTACTCTGCCCATGCTGTAACCACTTCAGATTGTTTATAGAGTAAACAGGGCCACCGATGACGCCATCAATATCTGCCTGAAGCTTATTAGCGACCACCTGGACAAACCAGACTCATACGCCAGGATCCTTCTCTGGACTTTAGCTCAACCTTTAACTACCTAAAGACTGCCTAACGCCAATGGGCATGATCAAGGCGGCAACCCCAGGACTGCCTAACTCCAATTGGCATCAAGTCCTGGGGCGGAGATTTGCAGGAGATCATGCGCGCCGATGTGTGCGCATCTCCGCATGAATGACAGAGCTCCGCTCCGCCATCAGCCTCCAAGCAGCGATCACCACTAGGAGACTGTTAGACAGCAAAACCTCCGTCTTTTTTAGCCGTATAGTGCTGCGATCTATGGCAGCGCTGTCCCACTGGGAGACATGACAGTGATCGGCTGTCATAGGCTGAAGCCTATGACAGCCGATCATACTGATTGGCTGGCAGTGGGAGGGAGGGGGCAATGCAAGATTAAAAAAAAAGGGAAATTTATTAAAAAATACTTAAATAAATATCGTTGGTGGGGAGAAAAGGGGGGGAATCACTTGTGTGCTGAGTTGTGCAGCCCTGCAGCGAGGCCTTAAAGCTGCAGTGGCCAATTTTGTAAAAAATGGCCTGGTCTTTAGGGGGGGTTTACGACCATGGTCCTCAAGTGGTTAAAGGATACCTGAGGTGACGTGACATGATGAGATAGACGTGTATGTACAGTGCCTAGCACACAAATAACTATGCTGTGTTCCTTTTTTTCTTTCTCTGCCTGAAAGTTAAACAGCAGGGGCTTGATTCACAAAGCGGTGCTAACCTACTTAGCACGTCTAAAGTCTTTAGGCGCGCTAACCAGGGTGCTAAGTAGGTTAGCACCGGTTTTAGAAATCCGGTGCCAACCTACTTAGCACCCTGGTTAGCACGTCTAAAGACTTTAGACGTGCTAAGTAGGTTAGCACCGCTTTGTGAATCAAGCCCCAGGTGTGTAAGTGGCAGTTCCTGTCTAAATCAGGACTGGGCCAGACTACAGTGTGACCCTCACTGATAAGAAATCACAACTATAAAACACTTTCCTAGCAGAAAATGGCTTCTGAGAGCAGTAAAGAGATAACAAGGGTCAATAGTTCATAGATTTTAGCTCTGGCATACTTCAATGAATGTGTCATTGAGCAAAAACAATAAAACAGTAAAAACTTACTGTCTAAATGTATCTTGTGAACACTGCTGTTTATTGTTCTTTTGTATCTTGCGAACACTGCTGTTCATTGTGCTTTAGCTCTATTATTTATGCCTTTTACTTCTACTCTGAGCTATGTATGTGTCAAATCTGATTCCAGTCTCACATAGTCACTTAAACATAAGTAGGCAGAGTTACCAGGCTTCTGTGCTTGCTGGTCTGGCTTTCTGCAGTACTACCTGCTCAGTACCCTGGCATGTGTGCTGCATGTCATTTGTGACCTCTCTGGCGCCTGTGCGCTGGGGTCAAGCATGACGTGTGCCACATATGCCAGGGCACTGAGCAGGAAGTACGGAAGAGGATGCGAGGAATGCAGGACCCCAAAGTGTACAATGGCGGCAGCCAGCTGCAGTGGTTGGCAGCTACAAGAGGATCACGGAGAAAATGATCATGTTTACAGCGGCTGGAGCGAGGGGAGAGGAGTGCGGTGGCAGGATCAGGTGTAGTATTAAAGTGTTAGTGTAGTGTAGTTTAGTGCAGTGTTAGTGTAGTGCAGTGCAGTGTAGTGTGGTGCATTGCTGTGTAGCTTAGCCTTAGTTGATAGGGCAACAGGGATTAGTGTAGTGTAGCTGGTCAGTGTAGTGTAGATAGAGTATCTTAGAGCGAGTTTGGGGCAAAGAAAGGTCCATGAGACACCCTTGCACAGGTTTAGTAGTTTGACCCTAGGTGCGTCTTATACTCCTTATAGTCTTATGGTCTGAAAAATACGGTAGATCCTGTTGATCTGAGGTCATGACAGGTGTGATGCAGTTGCAACAAAACCTTCAGGTATTCAGGGGCTAGATCGTGTAGAGATTTGAATGTTAGTAGGCCAATTTTGAATAGGACTCGCCATTTTATGTGAAGCCAGTGAAGAGATCAAATGATTGGTGTTATGTGCAATGGCAGGGTTGGCTTGCTGACTGCCTTGTGGCAGCATACTGTACTAGCTGCAGGCGGTGTAGGTCTTTATTTGGAAGGAAGTTATGACTTGTGAAAGATTAGCTAATTAGTGTTTGTGCTATAGTCATGTACACACAGTTTTAGCAATTACCTATTTTTAATAAATCTTAGACAGCCTGGATTGATTAAAAAACAATTCTCAGTACAGCTGTATGCACATAACTGCAATAGCACAACCACAGGAGGTGCTCAGCTTTTGCCTAGAGAACGTGCGTGAATCAGATTTCAGATGAATTAGAAAAATGGGTTCCTGTAAAAACACTGACACAAAAAAGTACTGAATAAATAGTAACAGTGCAGTAACGACCTGTCAGCATCCATGGTAGTCTTTGCAGTCTCCTCTGTCACTGTACTTTACAGTCCAGTATGTCACAATCTGCCAGCACACTCCAAAGTAATCTGTAGTACTTTACACATAATACTGTGATTTTATTTTCATTTCTGCTGCTGCTCTGTGTCCCTTTATTCCCTCTAGTCAGCATGCTGCCTATACTACTAATGTTTCCCAGTCAGTGGCGTAACTAAGGAGCTTGGGGCCCCAGAGCAAGTTATACATGGGGCCCCAAGCACTTTATTGATATGGAGCCCCAAAACCTACCAAGGACAGCTGCAGTGTCAGAAAGGTGTAACCAGAGTAAGGAAACTGTTAAGGATCACCACTATTCAATGCACATATAGAGGTGTTCATTATCAGCATAACGCCAATGAAAAGCTAATAAGCTGCATGAAGCAGAGCTCCTAGTTGGCCCCTTTGGTCCATGGTTCCAGGTGCAGTCACAACCTCTGCATCCCCTGTTGCTACGCCACTGGCCCTGTGCTGTTTGTGTATCTTCAGTATGTAGGCACAGGTCATTGTGTTTCAAACTAAAGATCAACACACTTGGCTGCTTGGGCACCTTGCATTTATATACAGTATGTGCAAATCAAACAGTCAATTGTATGTACTTGTCAGGTATGAAGGGGGCCACACTCAGACCCCGCAGGAGATGAGTGATCTAGGTGGGTGAGAGCAATGGGGGAAGCTCAATAAGTCTCTTGAAATGCAGTCTAACTGCCCAAAAATTATTTTTACCAGTAGATTACAAATCCAGTCTAACATGAAATGTTTGTGACCAGGGATGTGTCTATAGTGAGATACAACATTTTCCATGTTCCTTAGCCTAGAATCATATTTTGAGATAATAACCCATATAAATACAATTAATCTACTCATTGTATGAAGCACAAGCCTGGAAAGTCTGGAAATTTCTACTTTGTGTGAAGGGATGGAAGAATAATCTTCCTGTCTTAATACCTTTTAGGTTTAGCAAAACATGGTTCTTAATGTTCTGCTGAAATTAAATTTCAGATGTCCTAGAATTGTGCTTTGGTCTGCACTTGGCGCATTCTCTGCTGAAAAAATAAAATACGAGATCCATTGGGACTGTCATGATATTATGTTCATAATACAACATTTAGAGGTTAGTAGATTGAGGCAGGATATACAAGATAAAGCCTCATTTTACTGATCTGAATTGACATTAAATACATAACCCCCCCCCCCCCCCCCTATTTTGTAGTAATCTCTTATACTCACAACTTTTCCAACCAAATAAGACAGAAAACCACCTATGCATATAAAGAAGCTCTAGAATGAATCCATCACCTACCACATTTAGGTATTGCAGGGATGATGTCTGGAAAGTGTGATCACACCAGGTCACCTTCTTTCATTGCTCCATGTTCTAATTGGGGCGTAACTACAAATTATGGGGCCCCCAGCAAAACATTTATGTCCCCCAACATTCACAAATCCTCCATGGTGGCCCCATGGCCAGAATACTCATCTGCAGGGGATCATGTAACACGTGTGGCTGCTTGGTTGGAGGGGAAGGCAGGAAGAGGGGGCTGCTTTGTTTTAGTACTATTGCCCTTGCAGATTGTAGGTACTTTGCCAGTGGTGAGAGTCAGCGTGTGCAGTCTGACAGCTACACAGCACCATATGAAGCAAGCTGTGATGTACCGCGTGTTCTGACACCTCTCTCATATTGTTAGCATTACATTTTTATAATGTTTTTTTTTGTTTTTGTTCCAGTAGTTTGAGTGGGATTGAATCAGACAAGCTGTACATTATAGTGACCACAGTCTGTGTGCTCACTGGTTTTTGGAAGTACTGACCACTTCACACTGTCAACATCCCACAAGAATCTTCACTTTAACCACTTCACATTCAGATCTTGTTTCCCCCTTATGGACCAGAGCAGTTTTGACATTTTAGCTATGTCCCTATTTAATCAGCAATAACTTTATACCTACTTATGACACCTAAATGAAATACATATCATTTTTTTCAAGACAAACTAGACTTTCATCCTATGGCATTTATTCCCTTGAACAATTTTGTTTTCTATGTATTTTAATGGGAACAAAAACGAAAAAAACACATTGGGCTCAATTCTGGTAGCTGTGCGAGGTGAAGTAATCAGCAGTCGGGAAAATACCTCACACGTTATTTTTTTTTTATTTTCTTAATTCTGGTACATTTTCCCACCTGCTGCTTATGGTCGCTAAATTAGCGACATGCAGGGGGAAAACAGTGAGGTGTTTTCCCGACTGCTGGAAGAAGCCAGCCCGCCTCGTGAGGATCCCAGAGCTGAGGAGGGGGGCACAGCGCAGGAAGGGGGAAATTGTGCAGAGCAGCGGGGAGGGGGGGAAGCCTCCCCCCCCTCCCTCACCTTAGGGGCCCCCCCTTCCGCGCTCCCCCCTCCCTCCAAAAGTGCACCCAGCCAGCGGCAGCAGCGACTCAGCGAGGAATCACTTACCCCGGCAGGATCAGAGCAATAGCGCTGCGTGCCGCTGGGCTGGGCTCCGTCTCCTCCACTGACCTATCACGCTCTCGCAGTACTTCCTGCGAGAGCGTGATAGGTCAGTGGAGGAGACGGAGCCCAGCCCAGCGGCACGCAGCGCTATTGCTCTGATCCTGCCGGGGTAAGTGATTCCTCGCTGAGTCGCTGCTGCCGCTGGCTGGGTGCACTTTTGGAGGGAGGGGGGAGCGCGGAAGGGGGGGCCCCTAAGGTGAGGGAGGGGGGGGGAGAGGCTTCCCCCCCTCCCCGCTGCTCTGCACAATTTCCCCCCTTCCTGCGCTGTGCCCCCCTCCTCAGCTCTGGGACCCCCACTAACTGGGGATATCTGCCGCCAATCTCGTCGCATTTGTGGGGAAATCTTCTGCCAATCTCGTTACATTTGTGGGGAAATCTTCTGCCAATCTCGTTACATTTGTGGGGAAATCTGCCAATCTCGTTACATTTGTGGGGAAATCTGCCAATCTCGTTGCATTTGTGGGGAAATCTGCCAATCTCGTTACATTTGTGGGGAAATCTTCTGCCAATCGTTACATTTGTGGGGAAATCTGCTGCCAATCTTGTCGCATTTGTGGGGAAATCTGCTGCCAATCTCGTTATATTTGTGGGGAAATCTGCTGCCAATCTCGTTATATTTGTGGGGAAATCTGCTGCCAATCTCGTTACATTTGTGGGGAAATCTGCTGCCAATCTCGGCGCATTTGTGGGGAAATCTGCTGCCAATCTTGTCGCATTTGTGGGGAAATCTGCTGCCAATCTCATTATATTTGTGGGAAAATCTGCTGCCAATCTCGTTACATTTGTGGGGAAATCTGCTGCCAATCTTGTCGCATTTGTGGGGAAATCTGCTGCCAATCTCGTTATATTTGTGGGGAAATCTGCTGCCAATCTCGTTACATTTGTGGGGAAATCTGCTGCCAATAAGATTGTATTTGTGGGGAAATCTGCTGCCAATCTCGTTACATTTGTGGGGAAATCTGCTGCCAATCTCGTTATATTTGTGGGGAAATCTGCTGCCAATCTCGGCGCATTTGTGGGGAAATCTGCTGCCAATAAGATTGTATTTGTGGGGATATCTGCTGCCAATCTGATTGCATTTTTTGGAGAATCTGCTATCACTCTAATTGCATTTTGTGGTGAAACTGCTGCAAAAAATTTTTTGGGGTGGGGGTGGGGGGCGGCCGGCCCTCCACCATGTGGTCTGGAAAAAAAACGGCCCTCCGAGCCCGCAAAAGTTGGACAGCACTGTTTTAGAGGATGGGGGTCGTGGGGGGTGGTAGGTCGGAGCACTTTTATGGCCCATACTCACGGGCTACAATTGTCGCCCGTGAGTATGTGTCGTTGCACGGGCGCGCACCCCGAACTGTTGCTCGTCGCTGATGTCGCCAGGCGACAGTCGCCGCCGCAACAAGATAGGAATACATTGGGCTTCCGGCGGGGGGAGGAGCAACAGCGACAGCTTCCGCCGCATCAGTTGCCAGGTCCCTCCGCCGTGTGTATGCAGAGGGAGCTGGCGACGAGCTGTCGCCGGCCTGTCGCGCACACGCTCACGTGTGCTGGCGACAGGCCAAAAAGTTGCCCGTGAGTATGGGCCATTAGAGGCTGGGGTCGGAGGGGGGGGGGGGGGGGGGGGGTTGGAACACAGAACAAGCTGAAAAGGCTTCATGTTATGTGACAGATATTACAATTCTGTCACAGCACTGCATTTATCATGTGGTAGAGGTAGGTCTAATTATGTGAGGTAAAAGACATGCAAACACGCACCTTATTTCACTTCAGAATTCAAGTGTGAGGTATTTTACTACTAAATACCACACATTTATAGTAGAAAATTACCACATGAATTACCTCATGAAATTACATGAGGTAAAACTTTACCTAAACTACCAGAATTCAAAAGTTGATCTCCCTCATGAGGTAAACCCAATTTCATGAGGTAATTATTTACTAAACGCTACCAGAATTGAGCCCATTGGGCTCAATTCTGGTAGCGTTTAGTAAATAATTACCTCATGGAATTGGGTTTACCTCATGAGGGAAATCAACTTTTGAATTCTGGTAGTTTAAGTAAAGTTTTACCTCATATAATTTCATGAGGTAATTCATGTGGTAATTTTCTACTATAAATGTGTGGTATTTAGTAGTGAAATACCTCACACTTGAATTCTGAAGTGAAATAAGGTGCGTGTTTGCATGTCTTTTGCCTCACATAATTAGACCTACCTCTACCACATGAGAAATGCAGTGTTGTGATAGAATTGTGATATCGGTCACATAACATGGAGCCTTTTCAGCTTGTTCTTTGTTCCGACCTCCCCCTCCCGACCCCCAGCCTCTTAGGGCCCGTTCTCACCTGAGCGGGAATCGCGCGATTCCCGCTCACGGCAAACTGCTAGCGGTTTAGCAAAAACCGCTACACAATGTAGCGAGTGACAGCGGTTTGCCGGCGACGAGCGTTCCGCGATTAGCGACCGTGAATAGCGTGCAAAGCACGCTAATCGCGATCGCTCCAAAACCGCCGCAGTGTCCAGTGATTTTTCCACGCTAATCCCGGGAAAATCACTCGCGGTAATCGCCGGCGTTCTGCGATTACAAGTGTGAACGGGCCCTAAAAGTGCTCCGAAAAAACCCACAAAGTAAGTAGCGGTGTTATTCACAGAGATTAGGTCCGACCAGATACATTTTAGATAAAATAATCAAGTAGTTACATGCCTCATGATAATTCATCAAGTAGTCAAATGGCAGCAAATTTTCCGACAAAATGCAAATTGGCGGCAGATATCCCCACAAAATGCAATTAGATTGGCGGCAGATACCCCCACAAAATGCAGTCAGATTGGCGGCAGATATCCCCACAAAATGCAATTCGATTGGCGGCAGATATACCCACAAAGGCAATTAGATTGGCGGCAGATTTCCTCACAAATGCAACGAGATTGGCAGCAGATATCCCCACAAATGCGATGAGATTGGCAGCAGATTTCCCCACAAATGCGACGAGATTGGCAGCCGATTTCCCCACAAATGCGACAAGATTGGCAGCAGATTTTCCCACTAAAAGGATGAGATTGGCAGCAGATTTCCCCACAAATGCGACGAGATTGGCGGCAGATCACTGCCGGGCTGCCGTTCACAATACCGGGGTAAGCGGCTTAATGACGTCATCAAGCCGCGTCCCCAGTACGGTAAACAATAGCCCTGAGCTGAACAGTAGAGGGTGCGCGATCAACGCTGGAAAGCCATGACAGTGAGTAGTCTTGCGGATGCCCATCCCACAGCACATAAGGCAGGGGTTCCCAACCTTTTCCGCCCCGGGGACCACTTTCTGGCCAAATTTTTCTCCGGGGACCTGGGGGGGAGCGCCTGGGTGTTTTGCACGACCTAGTGCGCAGCGGGTTATGGAGGAGAGGGGGGCTGGGGTGTGGCGGCATAGCTAGCATAGTTGCCCCAGTGTAGGGAATTTAGTTGCCCCAGAATAGCTAGTATAGTGCCCCAGTATAACTAGTATAGTCCCCAGTATATAGCTAGTGTGGTGCCCAGTATATAGCTAGTATAGTGCCCCAGTATATAGCTAGTATAGTGCCCCAGTATGTAGCTAGTATAGTGCCCCAGTATATAGCTAGTATAGTGCCCCAGTATGTAGCTAGTATAGTGCCCCAGTATATAGCTAGTATAGTGCCCCAGTATATAGCTAGTATAGTGCCCCAGTATGTAGCTAGTATAGTGCCCCAGTATGTAGCTAGTATAGTGCCCCAGTATGTAGCTAGTATAGTGCCCCAGTATATAGCTAGTATAGTGCCCCAGTATGTAGCTAGTATAGTGCCCCAGTATGTAGCTAGTATAGTGCCCCAGTATGCAGCTAGTATAGTGCCCCAGTATGCAGCTAGTATAGTGCCCCAGTATGTAGCTAGTATAGTGCCCCAGTATATAGCTAGTATAGTGCCCCAGTATATAGCTAGTATAGTGCCCCAGTATGTAGCTAGTATAGTGCCCCAGTATGTAGCTAGTATAGTGCCCCAGTATGTAGCTAGTATAGTGCCCCAGTATATAGCTAGTATAGTGCCCCAGTATATAGCTAGTATAGTGCCCCAGTATGTAGCTAGTATAGTGCCCCAGTATGTAGCTAGTATAGTGCCCCAGTATATAGCTAGTATAGTGCCCCAGTATGTAGCTAGTATAGTGCCCCAGTATATAGCTAGTATAGTGCCCCAGTATGTAGCTAGTATAGTGCCCCAGTATGTAGCTAGTATAGTGCCCCAGTATGTAGCTAGTATAGTGCCCCAGTATGTAGCTAGTATAGTGCCCCAGTATGTAGCTAGTATAGTGCCCCAGTATATAGCTAGTATAGTGCCCCAGTATATAGCTAGTATAGTGCCCCAGTATGTAGCTAGTATAGTGCCCCAGTATGTAGCTAGTATAGTGCCCCAGTATATAGCTAGTATAGTGCCCCAGTATGTAGCTAGTATAGTGCCCCAGTATGTAGCTAGTATAGTGCCCCAGTATGCAGCTAGTATAGTGCCCCAGTATGTAGCTAGTATAGTGCCCCAGTATGTAGCTAGTATAGTGCCCCAGTATATAGCTAGTATAGTGCCCCAGTATGCAGCTAGTATAGTGCCCCAGTATGTAGCTAGTATAGTGCCCCAGTATGTAGCTAGTATAGTGCCCCAGTATATAGCTAGTATAGTGCCCCAGTATGTAGCTAGTATAGTGCCCCAGTATATAGCTAGTATAGTGCCCCAGTATGTAGCTAGTATAGTGCCCCAGTATATAGCTAGTATAGTGCCCCAGTATATAGCTAGTATAGTGCCCCAGTATGTAGCTAGTATAGTGCCCCAGTATGTAGCTAGTATAGTGCCCCGACCCCCTCATCCGATCATCCGACCCGACCGCCCCACCCGGAGGGACAATCCGTATGCATCCACTTGCAGCGCTAAGAAGCATTGGTGCTACTACTCACCATTAAGGCACGCTCCTGCGTTCACGAGGCATCCTCCTTCTCCTCCTCCGTACTGCTCCGGCTGTTTACCGTACCCGGGACGCGGCTTGATGACGTCATTAAGCCGCGTCCCCGGTACGGTAAACAGCTGGAGCTATACGGAGGAGGAAAAGGAGGATGCCCGGTCAACGCAGGAGCTGGCCTTAATGGTGAGTAGTACCTATATTTTATAGCGCTGCAAGGGAATCCATACTGATTGTCCCTCCGGGAGTCCGGGTGCCGCGGGAGGGTGTCGGGAGGGGGGTCTGGAAGAGTATGACAGGCCGGGCTCAGGAGGGGGGTCGGGGTTGAATATGACAGGCTGGGCTCGGGAAGGGGGTCTGGGAGCAGAGCAGTATGACAGGCTGGGCTCGGGAGGGGGGTGGACGGAGCAAAATGACAGCCTGGGGTCTGGAGGGGGATCGGGGAGCAGTATAAGAGGCAACTGTCGGGAAAATACCTCATTGTTTACCGAGTGAAAAGCACTCGGTAAAGCATGTTTTCCCCCTGTGTCGCTAATTTACCGACTATAAGCAACAGGCAGGAAAATGTACAAGAATTAAAAAAAAAATAAAAAAAATAACGAATGAGGTATTTTCCCGACTGATGCTTTTATCACCTCCCACAGCTACCAGAATTGAGCCCATTATTTCTCAGTTTTACCAATTCCAGTTTAAAATTAAAAGGCACTACTGTAAATAAAAAACACACATTTTGTTTTTTATCACAAAACTTAGATATGTTCCTGTCACAATTTATGGTGAGGAAATTTGATTCTGAAATAATGCTATGGTGTGTATTTTTCACTATGAACTGATGATATAAAAGTATTTTAAATGGTAAAAATCAATCTTATTGGCTCAGGGAACATGTATTCATTTTCACCAATTAGTGCTGCAGCAGAAAGTACCAGAGGCTTAGCACAGGAGTAAGCCCTGCCATGCACAGCTATGCTTCAGCTACAAGACGTATATCTACGTCCTAAATCACTTAGGACGCTTAGAAGAAGTCACAAGGGACGTAAATATATTGTAGTGGTGAAAAAAGTGGTTAAAGATGCTCTGGCCCACTTATCTAACCATCACCTCTTCAAAGTCACTCAGATCCTTTTGCTAGCCCTTTCTTCATGCTACTAACATATCCCCTTCAAACTGTTTATTTGCTGCCTAATATACCCAATGCCTTGACAGGTGCCATAATAATAAGATAAGTACCGTATTATTCACTTCACTTGTCAGTGGTTTCAATATTGTTGCTAATTTCACACTTCCCAACTTTTTGAGATAAGAAAAAGAGATACTTTAAGACACGCCCCTGCCCTACCTCTAATCTCGCCCCTGCCACACACCTAGTCATTCCTACTGCAAATAATTCATAAGCAAAAGATGTATAAGTAAATGATTAAATTACAAATAAATACACTTAAAGGATGGTAGTAGAAAAATTCATATATTTACTTATATCTGTACATCAGTCCTGGAAGAGGGACAAATAAGGAAGAAAGAGGGACAGAGGGATTTGGTTTCTAAAGAGGGACTTTCCCTCCAAAAAAAGGACATTGGGAGCCATACTAACTGGTGTATTTACTTCATATTCACCTCTGGGGAAATGAACCTGATGACATAAAAGCCTTACCTGCATTTATCATAAATACATTTGTATAAATCGGTTGATTAATTTCTATGGTTAAAAAGAAAATGTGCTGCAAATCATGTGCAGTAAGAAATTAAAGGTAATGTCAGTTATCGGTGTTATTACTGAACAGGTGAATACCAGAATGTCCTTGAAGTCTTCTTTTCAGCCACTGTGTACAAGTAATCATGGTTACAAAGCAGTGAAAAATCAGCTTGGGACTAATCAGATGGAGCAGTCATAGACACAGCTGTTGTTGACATGTGTGCAGACAGAAGGTACTGTAGGTTTTCTTCTCTCTGATTTTAGGTAACCTTCTGCAATCTCACAGCCCTTACTGATGTCAGAGAACACTTAAAGGACACACAAATGAAAGCCAGTTTACATGATTACGATACATCAGACAGCAGCAGGAGGGCAATGAGAAGCAACTTGTCATTGTACTCACAGGAAGGTCAATTTAATTTCCCTCATATCAGTATGATGTAAAGCTTAAAATTATACACAAGCACTTGCACACACACACACTCTCATGGACAGAAATACAGAAACACACACAACTATAAATTTCCTTCAGATGCGCACAGCCAACATCTCTGTGTGGCATGTGCAAGGCACACAGGAAGCACTCATTGTTTTTATGCAAGATTGTAACATACACCCCAGGGGTTTGATGGGAAGGCTGTAGCCTGTCAGCCTGCATCATTTTTCTTTTGACATGCCGCTCTCTGGCAGCTCTATGACTCTACTTCACCCCAGATCTCAGCTGTCTTATCACACTTTCCTGCTTGCTGGTTGATTGTAGGAGTATGGCAGTGTATGCTGCACATTATGCTAACAGTAGCAAGGAGGAGAAGTCATGAAGAAGAAATATATATATTTTTAAAAATGGCACCATTTAACTGAGTGCAAGTTGTTCCTGAAGCAATTACCAGCATAATCTGTGCTGAAAGATAGGTAAATATTGGATCAGGGAAGATGAATGTAGGGAAGGTGTTTTAGGTTTTAGGGCACTGTTGGGGGTTAAGGAAAAACTTTGGGTCAGGTTAGCATTAACCTAGCAATTTTCACCTGTCAATGCCCTTCCCTTTCATTTGCCAACAATTTTTTTCAATACTTATCACAGCAAAATGTCCTATACCTTGTTTTTTTTCACCACAAATTAGGCTTTTGAGGGGTGACATTGTGACATTTGTTTTCAGTAATTAGTTTACTTTCTATGAATTTTAAAGAGAAAAACAAGGGAAAAAAAATAAAAAAAATACACAATTTCTCCAATTCCATCCCATCTAGTTTTAAAATGAACAATGCTACCATACATAAAACCCACATATTTTATTATATCTGCCTATTTGTCCTGGTTATCACACGATTTGAATGATGTTCCTAGCACAAAGTGTGGCAACAATATGTTATTTGGAAACAAAGGTGTGTTTACTCTATGTTGTGGTTTTGTTTGCACACTACCAATGATTACAAGCCCTTATTAGCAAAAAATAAGAGTAATACACCCTCATGGCATACATATTTATAAAACTGAGTCCCTAAAGTAACTATTTATGTATTCTCTTTTCAATTCTGTCACTCTTGCTTTTTTGTTTTTTTACAAGCGTTTTATTCTGGTACAAAGTATATGAAAATAACAATTTTATTGCTTCTCATTCAGTTTGCAGTTAAAAAAATTCAAATGTCATAGGCCTCAGAAATCAAACACCCCAAATTCTATTCTCTCGCTTGTCGCAATTAAAATGATACCCTATATACATAATCATGCTTGGAAGAACAAAGAGAAATCGAGAGCCCGATATGGTGTAGTATTGTTAAGTTGGTTGTGGTTAAAAGCAAAATATTTAGATATACTCACAAACATGGGTTACCCATAGGCAACCACTTCAAGTGCAGGTGGGGAGTATTAGAACCTGACCCCACTCAGGTTTTTAAGATGTCGCTCTCTGTAGATAGGAAACGGGGTAGCACCCCTCCACCGAGGGTGGACTCAAGATTTCAGCAAGGCTTGGTGTACAGAGGCGCCAGAGTAGAATAAAAACGTTTAAAAACCATCTAAAAGAGGGGGATGTTCAGGTGGACTTACCTCCCTCAAAAATATAAAACTCAATTGAGTCACAATATATCAATACAAAAATATTTTATTGAACTCCACTTAGTGCAACGCGTTTCGCAGGTGTGGTCCTGCCTCATCAGGCAAACAGGAGTATAACTCAATAAGTCTAGATGCAGAAGTGAGCGCCTCTGTGTTACCATTCTGAGGACCGTGCAGACACAGTCGCCAGAATTGAAACTAAGTAACTGCGGGAGACCAGAGGATCGTTCCAGGACTTGCAGGCACAGGATGGGTGCAGGGGGCTGGTAGAAGCCTCAGGTAAGTGAAATTCTTTTTATTGGTTTAGTTAAGGTTTTTACATGAAAACTTTTTTTCAGTGAACGTTTTCCGCCTGTACTGATACCAGCCCTGGGTATGAGTACAGGCAGTGCTGCTCAGCGTGTGTTCTAGAAACATGCATGTAATTCACATGAATCATGGTTACATAAATACATTCCCCTTGTGCTCAATGAGAAAAGGAATAATTATATTCCATGCAATGTGTATGATGAGATCTGCTTTTATTGAACTCTGCTGTGCCTGACAACACAGGTTACACTGCAGTTAAGATTATGGAGGAGTCCTGTAGTCCAAGTCAAAATCAAGTCAGATCTGTGGGGAGTAAGAGGTGCGTTGCGATCGTCCTGCGAATCCACTAAAGGGTTAAGGTTTGGGAAGTTGTGATTGGGGTGAGGCCAGAGGCTTGCAGAAGTCTTTGGAAAAGGTGCGACGTGTAAGCCCGGAGAACCCCCGAGCCCATGGCATGGCTGGGGGTTATTGGTTTCATGTTGGGAGATTGGTTGGGGACCTCTCTTCCATTGTTTACAGTTGGGGGGGGGAGTTGGTAGTTAGAGGGTTAGGCCCCGTTTACACTTAACCACCTGAGCGGTCTGGACGAGCTCAGCTCGTCCAACACCGCCGGAGGTCGCCGCTCAGGCCCTGCTGGGCCGATTTTCATCAAATAAAAAGCAGCACACGCAGCCGGCACTTTGCCAGCCGCGTGTGCTGCCTGATCGCCGCCGCTCTGCGGCGATCCGCCGCGAGCAGCGGCGAAAGAGGGTCCCCCCAGCCGCCTGAGCCCAGCGTAGCCGGAACAAAAAGTTCCGGCCAGCGCTAAGGGCTGGATCGGAGGCGGCTGACGTCAGGACGTCGGCTGACGTCGATGACGTCACTCCGCTCGTCGCTATGGCGACGATATAAGCAAAACAAGGAAGGCCGCTCATTGCGGCCTTCCTTGTTTATTCTGGGCGCCGGAGGCGATCGGAAGATCGCCTCTGGAGCGCCCTCTAGTGGGCTTTCATGCAGCCAACTTTCAGTTGGCTGCATGAAATAGTTTTTTTTTTATTTAAAAAAAACCCTCCCGCAGCCACCCTGGCGATTTAATCAGAACGCCAGGGTGGTTAATCAGTTGGTATGCGTTAGTATGCGTTAGTACGTGTTAGTGCGCGTTGGTATGCGTTTTTTCCATAGCAGTGCATTGGGAAGAAGATTTCAGTTAAAACGCGTTAAGTGTGAAAGGTGCCATAGGAAAACATGGGCATTACTTTGAAAATCAGTTTTCTTTCATTTACAACTGAGAGCAACTGATTAAGTGTAAAAGGGCCCTTACAGTGAGTAAGTGAACACTGCAGGGGTCATGAAATCTCAGTGAACCTCTGCAGAGTAAAACATCTCAGTGAGTCTTTGTAAACAGATTTATGTACTGAAAATATGGTAGAAACATGACCTTCCTGCCTTGTGAATTATAGGTTTTCCTTAGATTCCTGTATCCAAAATGTACCTGCGCAACTAATTTTTTTTAAACCTCTTGTGTAAATAAAACAAAACGGGTGAGAGATGGATCCTGCTGATTCAGATTAGTGTAGATGAAACACTTGTAAAATGAAGACCTCCTACAGGTATATTGTGAATCACTGCACAAGGGCCTATTTCCACTACACACAGATTTTGGATGCAGAAAAACTGACTCCAATGAATGCCTATGGGCCTGTTTCCACTAAACACGCTTTTTTCTGATGCAGAACTAGTGGAAACAGGCCCTATGGGAAACAATGCATGATGCAGAAATCTGCAAATAACGTTTAGGGGGAACCAGCCATAATGCATAGGTGCGGTATAAATACTGGAAATTAGTAAATAACATAAATAGATTTAGTAGTTACCTATGAGATATGGCCATCTGTGGCCATTTATAATCTGCTTATATGGATTACTGCATGAGAAAACAGAGTGATATATGCAGAAATCTGCAGAACAGGAGACATGACTGCCTCAAGTACTAAAGTGTTTGCTTACATATATCAGGAAATGCCATCTGGAATCGGATTGGTTAATATGGCCCATTCTTTTTTCCTCTAGATTGTATATTTAGCACCTACTGCAGCAATGAGCCAGCCCAGAATAACGAGAGATTGCACAGAATTAGGACTAAATGTTATTTTTGGCATGTATACACAGCAGAATGTGTTGCACATACGTGAATGAAAATACTGCAGATTGAGATCTGTTTAACCATATGTTATTCTTTTGTTGGTCTAACAACACTGTGGCTTTTGGACAATGCATAATCTGCTGCTCAGATTTTTTTTTTATAGCTGGTAATTGATGTAATTCATTACATTGAAAGCACTCATCAACTCAGTGTGGCATGTAAAGAAGTATATTTGAAATGGCTGCAGCTGCAGCTATCATAAATACTGATATATACACAAGTATTACTGCTATCAATCACAGATTTTCTTACCCTCTTTCGCTTCTTTTACAACAACAAGAAAAAATTTCAATATGGCGTTTTTTTCATCACACTTTTCATTTTCAGTTTACAAAAAGTATTCGGCAACAGCAATATTTTCAACCACTAAATTTCAAGTAGAATGAAAGTCAAATACAAAAACAGTATACAATATAATTGTGTAATACCATTTTATTATTTTACCTTTTCAAATAACTTTTTTTTTTAATTCAGATTTTGTCCATAGAAATGCCAAGCGAGCCAAGAAGAGCCAAGCATTGCCAAGCACAAAAGTACCGGTCCAGTTACTCTATTAGAGACACACTCGTTACCCGGATAACGCGCTGCAACCAAAATGACTGGGCACTCCACAGCAATTGACCATGCTATGAAATAATGCATGTGCAGAATGGTAAGGGCACTGTACAATGCACATACCTGATCCAAGGTCCATACCTGATCCAAGGTCCTGTGTTGCTTGGCTACACTAGTGCAGAATTTCTGTCTTCTTCCTTCACTGCACGTTTACTAGAGGTTTGTCCCAACCTGTTGATGTGGCTGCCCAGAATATCTATACACGGCTGTGTGACATCACCCTCCAATTCCTGTTCCCTTTGCCGCAGCTTACCATTCAACTTTCAGACACTGAGGGAATTCAGAAGGCATCCAGCACTGTCTGCAAAATAACCTTTTTGGATTGGTTGGTGAGTCCACACACAATACAATTTTAATTGTATGCACAATTATTACATTCTGCAATCTCGTACAGAGATTGGGTAAGCTGCCACCACTCATTAGTGAGAGAAGACACAATTCTTACTCTAGCTAGTCCTGTAGGAAAAAAGGTTATTGTAACAGCCTAGCCAGACATAACAATATACCGGTATATAATAAGACAACTATGGTAACGTTCTCTTAGAAATGCAGGCTTTTTTGCCTTCAAGTGTTTTATGATAGGAATCTGTTTTTTGTTTTCCTTATCTCAGTGCTTTTATGTCCATAACTGAGAATGCACTTGTTCTTGTGGAGAGAATTTTTATGGCTGTATTGCCCCCTTCCCTGTAAAGACTTCCTATGGAAGGTGCCTGGAATGTCATCTCTGACAGAAACACCTTTGTTTTAAAAGATTGTCTTTTTAAACCAGTGTTAATGGGAATCTTTTTTTTTAACACACACTACCTTCAAGGGGAACGCTGGGAAGCCTATGGGCACCTACTTTTGTGTGAATGGCGAATCTGTCACAGGCTGCATCACCAGTTCAAGCCAAACCTTTAGTACATGCAGCATGCACCATGCAGGGAGGACAGAAGCTCTGAAGTGCAGCTGAGTGGCGCGGGTCTGTGCATCAGGCAAATCCATCTTCTGGCCAACTGCACTGTTGCTTGCTTTCTGTCTCTGGGTCCAAATAAAGTTAATATACTACGTTAATACTTGATATTAAGGAGACAGCCGACAATCGTGGCATTGTGGCAGAGGTTCGGGGCATCATAGGTCAGGCAAGAAGGCAGAGCCTCCTCTTCACCCACCTGATAGATGTGGACTGTGCAATGCACCCAGAGGAGTTTGTCACAGCAGGGAAGCAGAGCGGGAATGCTGCAGACATTGCGTCTGCCAGCATCCGCTCTGCAGGATGAACGGCACGAATCCTTGCTTCCCTGCTGCAACAACCAACTCTGTAAGCATGTGTGTGTGTCCGGCTGCCAGAAGTCAATAGGAGGGGGCAGGGGGAGGAGCCAGAGCCCTAGGAGAAGAATGGAGCCACCACAAATCCATTCATTTTGGACATTGACCTTAGTGAGACGGTCACTAGTTTTGACCGGCCAGAACCCAAAGTGGCCAGACTTCGGGTTCTGCCCGTAACATATACACATTCCCAACATCTCTGTGGATGTGTTGGATGCTTTCTCCTTGTAGAATGAATGTGTCATTGCAGTAAACCCAACAAAGCTGGTGGGGTATGAAAGATGAAAAAGATTTACTGCTTGCTTTGTGCAGACTTACAAACCAATGAGACAAACAGAAAGAAAATAATTGTTGGTATCTGTAACATCAAACAGTACACTGTTGCCATGGTTTTCATCAAGTTTCCTAAAACAGTTACAGTATATCAGCTGTAGACTGTAGTAGAGCTATCATATTTGATAATCGTTGTTTATAGTTGAGACTTAAGTAGGGATAACGTGCTATATACATGTTTTTGTATTTAAGTGGAATAACCCTTTATCTAATTAACCAGCTAAGGGGAAATAATTTCCATCCAGCCGGCGAAGCATGTGCACCTAAACACAAGTCCTCTGAGGTTCAGGTTGTTCATATTATCTAACATAGTGAAGGTCATTAGCCTAGATTTCAGAGCAATCACACCAGGATGGGCAGTCACAGATTCAGTTCTGGAGCTTTCTGTGACACAGGTAAGCATCACATTTTTTGAAGTGTACACAGGACCCTGAACAGTTCATATCTTAAAGCGAATCTCTAGCTTAAAGTAAAAATCTAGCAGGCTACCTGTAAAAGAAAGTTATAGTTACCTGTGCTGCCTTGTCCTATGAAGCCGTCCCGAAGACCCCGAAGTCACCTGACTTCTGGCACGTGGCCCCGCCTCCGCTCTCTCTCCAGATAAACATCTTGGAATTTTTCTCCTGGGAGAGAGCGGAGGCGGGCCACATGCCGGAAGATGGTCTTAGAGATGACTTTGCAGGACAAGGCGTAACAGGTAACTATAACTTTCTTTTACAGGTAGCCTGCTAGATTCTTACTTTACTTTATGCTGGAGATCCACTTTAACTGGCCCTTTTGGGGCTTACAATATAAAGCTTCTACCATAATCTGTTTTGGGAGAAAGCAGTTTAACCTACTAACACGTTTTTGGTTTGTTGAGGGAACGAGTGCAAACACAGCAAATATGCACAAACTCTATACCTATTATATCCTGGATGAAAAATATATTGATTTTTTTAACAGCTCTGAAACCACCTCACGCCAATTGGCGGCCACAGAGTAGCTCCCCCAGGATGGCCTAACACCAATTGGCGTGAAGTCCTGGGGGCGGAGAATAGCAGGGAACGCACACACCACACGCATGCGCGATTGTTCCCTGCTGAGACACGGAGCAGAGAGTGTAAGCCTGTGGTCCTCAACTGATTAAAGTGGACCTAAACACAGAACTTCCTCTCTGATCCAAAAAGATTAGATTCATTACAACTTATGGAAATCCTAAAAAAAAAACAGAAGTTCTAACTTGGTTTCACATTCCTGGGAGCACAGCAAGGGTTAAGCCTCATTGTTTACTTAGAAGCAGAAAACCTAGGCACTTTGATTCGCAGCTGCTGATAAGAACTAATTGGACACTCTGATGTTGCTAAAAAAAAATCATAGAACACACATTTTTTTCAATAACTATATGTAGAATAAAGACTTTATTGTGTGCTATGCAAGAGTTCAGGTCCCATTTAACCACTTAAGGACCGCAATGTTAACCCTCCTGGCGGTCTAATGAATTCCTCCAGGAGGCAGCGCAGCAGTTTTTTTAATTTTTTTAAATCATGTAGCGAGCCCAGGGCTCGCTACTTGATAGCCGCTCAGCGGCACCCCCCTGCCCGCGTCGATCACGAAATCCCGTTCAAAGAACGGGATTTCCTGGAGGGCTTCCCCCATCGCCATGGCGACGGGGCAGGATGACGTCAGCGACGTCGTGAAGTCATTGGGAGTCCCGATCCCCCCCTCAGCGCTGCCTGGCACTGATGACGTCCTTGTAGTCTGGGATGGTGACCGTGTGGAATTTTCGAAATTTATGGAGTGGATTAACTCCAATCAAATAAATATGAGCTTTACCTCACACTTTGGCGATAGGGAAGTGGAGTACCTAGACCTAAAGGTGGTTGTTGAGGATCGGGTGGTGACCACTAAAGGTTATAGGTAGGAAACCGCTACGAATAGCTTGCTCCACTTTGCTAGTTACCATCCCAGACATGTCAACGACGCCATCCCGTATGGCCAATTCTTGCGCCTTAGGCGGAATAACAAAAATGAGTCAGACTTTGAGGAACAAGCGGTCGAGCTAGGTGAGCGTCTCATTAATAGAGGATATGAACCGGATTCAGTTGGTAAAGCCTTAGATAGAGCCCGACAGGTTCTCAGAGAACAGTTAATCATAAGGAAAAATCGGTTGCGATCCACAGGCAATCGGTGTAATTTTGTATTTGATTATTCCCCACTCTCTGAAAAGATTAGACAAGCGGTTCACAATCAATGGCGAATTCTTAGATTGGACAAACATCTGAAGGACATAACCGAATCACCCCCGAGGGTCAGCTTTAGGAGGGGTAAAACAATTAGGAGAATGTTAGTGCATAGTGACATAAAAAAGAGGGAGGAAGAGTCTGGTAACTGGTTGACTAAAAGAAAGTGGGAGGGGAATTATGGTTGTGGATACTGTAGTGCCTGCCGCTTTATTAAAAAGGGTAAGGCAGTACAGATTTGCCCGATTACCTGGAAAATCAGAGAATTCATCAATTGCCGTACTCGGTTTGTCGTTTATTGTGTGTGGTGTCCCTGTGGCCGCTATTACATTGGTAGGACGGTCCAGCCACTGAAGGAGAGATTTCTTCAACATAAAAGATCTATCAAAAATGGGGTAGGTGCTATCCGATTGATAGAACATGTAAATGAGGCCCATTGGGGTAACGCAGATTGTCTCTCCTTCGCTGGTTTGGAGGTCGTACAGAGCGACCGCAGAGGGGGGTTGAGAGACGATAAGCTCTCAAAAAGGGAAGCATGGATGATCTATCATACTGAGGCTTTGGGGAATCTGGGTTTCAATGAGAGGGATGAGGCTAATGCCTTTTTTAAATAGGTCTGGTATAGGAATTTCGTATAGACTACACTACCACCTATGTTCCTTATCTTAATTGAACCCCCCCCCTGACCCTGCCCTGTGAGAGAGAGGTGGGTGAGGGGGAGGGGTTACCTGTTTATAGGTGGGGTAGGAAGTAAGGTCGACAGGCCCCACGTGTCCTGAAGAGGCGTGAACTTCACGCGAAACAGCTGTAGACAGTAGGGGCTTTCTTCTGTATTCGTTGTTTTGTGGCTTCAATAAAAGAAGAGTTCCTGTGGAGTGCCAGAGTCCGTGCTTTTCTTTCAGTTCACGGGGTGGGATGACGTCAGTGACGTCGTGAAGTCATTGGGAGTCCCGATCTGCCCCTCAGCGCTGCCTGGCACTGATTGGCCAGGCAGCGCACGGAGTCTGGGGGGGGGGTCGCGCAGGGGCGACGGATAGCGGCGATCGAGCGCGGGGCGGCGGCGATCGGTGTGCTGACGCAGCTAGCAAAGTGCTAGCTGCGTGCAGCAAAAAAAAAAATTAAGCAAATCGGCCCACCAGGGCCTGAGAAAACATCCTGCGCGGCTTACCCCGAACTACGTTCGGGGTTACCGCCAGGAAGGTTAAGCCCCCCTAAAGACCAGTCCATTTTTCACTAAATAGGCCACTACAGCTTTAAGGCTTCGCTGCAAGGCTGTGCAACTCAGCACACAAGTGATCCCCCCCTTTCTCCCCACCAGCAGAGCTTTCTGTTGGTGGGGTCTGATCGCTCCCCCAATTTTTTTTTTATAAATATTTATCTGATTATTTTATAAATAAATGTTGCTATTCATTTACTATTTTTTTGCCCACTCCTCCCTCCCTCCACCCAACAGCCAATCACCATGATCAGATGTTATAGGCTTCATCCTATGACAGCCAATCATTCGAGTGTCTCCAAGGGGGACAGCCGTGTCACACGGCTGTCCCAAGTACAGCGCTGCCTTAGATCGCAGTGCTGTACATTGTTATTAGACGTCGATCGCCGCTGGGAGACTGATGGCGGAGTGGAGCAACGTCATTGATGTGGAGATGCACAAGCATCGGCACGCGCGATCACCTGCAAAATCATGCCCCCAGGACTGGGGCTGCCGCCGTGTCCATGCCGATTGCCGTGGAGCGGTCCTCAAGAGGATAAATAGATTTATTATATATTAGCTCCATTACTACTGTTAAAGGGGAACTGAAGAGAGAGGTATATGGAGGCTGTCATGTTTATTTCCTTTTAGACCATACCAGTTGCCTGGCAGCCCTGCTGATCCTCTGCCTCTAATACTATTAGCCATAGCCCCTGAACAAGCTTGCAGCAGATCAGGTGTTTCAGTGGTTCAGACTTATAAGTCTGATCTGACAAGACTAGCTGCATGCTTGTTTCTGGTTTTAATCAGATACTACTGCAGAGAAATAGACCAGCAGGGCTGCCAGGCAACTGGTATTGATTAAAAGGAAATAAACATGACAGCCTCCATATTTCTCTCTCTTCAGTTCCCCTTTAAGTGTAGCACAGCCTACCAAAACAAAGTGTTTAGAAGATAAATACATTTATTTTACATGTCCATACATTGGGAAGAAAACAAAAGTAATGTTAAGGGATGAGAGAGAGAGATTTGCTTCCAAAATAGGGACTGTCCTTTCAAAAGAGGGACATGTGTGACATAAAAATGTGTAAAGCAGCTGCTATGGCTTATTCCTTTAATAGTCTGAAAGTACATAATGATAATAAACATATTACTTCACTGGTCTGAATTTGCAGTATATACTGTATATTATTTTAGAATACAGAGGGTTAATTTTATAAGCTGGTAAAAACTGAACTGTGGTGGATAGTTTGCAAACTGTGGTGAATAGTATGCCTTGGAGCCTTGTCCTACAGAGCTTTGACCTTTATATTAATACAGTAGCATCACAAGCTGTCAAGCTCTTATGTTCCAGTGCAGACTCTCAAAAACATTTCTATGAAGGTTGAATGTAAATTGTTTATCATCATTCTTTCCATTCTTAAAAATTATAATTTTCTTTTAGCATACTGAACAGTGTACTACCCAATAAATGGTGGGTTTAGTTTCTTTGTAAACATAACTTATCAGAATCAGAATCAATTTATTTCACCAAGTAAGTTTGCACTTACAAGGAATTTGTCTTGGCAGTTGCTTAACAAAAACACAAACAAAAGCAATACAAGGACAGACAGTGTGTATATTTTACAAGGCAAGGACAGTATGTAAGTATATTGGCAGTAAGCAAGGTGAGAATTGTTCAATTTCAGTACTGTGCTGATTACTAGAGCTGCTCAAATCTGGAACCAGGAGATACCCGGATAGTTGCTATCCAGATATCTCCCAGTAAACCTATGCGGGGTGGGGTCAATCTTACCTGTCTGACGGCTTCTTCGTCCGTCCCTCGGCACCTCCCACGATGCGCTCCACGCACGTCACGTGATTACAAATGTAATCACGTGACCGCCGCTTGGACCACATCGTGGGAGGCGCCGAGGGATGGACCAAAGAAGACGTCAGACAGGTAAGATTGACACCCCCCCCCCCGCTCACCCCGCACAGGTAACTGGGAGATATCCGGATAGAACTATCCAGGTATCTCCCAGTTCCGGATTTGACCAGCTCTACTGATTACTATCAAGTCCTAGCAGCTCTAGCGTGGTTCAGCATTAAGTATGGCTACCACCTGAGGAAAAAAGCTGTTCCTGTGTCTAGAGGTTTTAGTTGCGATTGACCGGAATCTTACTCCTGAAGGCATGCGCTGGAAGATGGAGTGAGCAGGGTGAGAGGGGTCTGAGGCAATTTTTGTTGCTCTCTTTCTGCACCTGCTAGCGTAAAGATTATGTGGGACCCCCGACAGATCCCCCAACAGACATTCAAAAAAAGCGGCATTAGGGGCCCTTTGTTGCTACCAAATTCCTCCCCAGGGACTCCGACGCAGCTGCAGGGCTGCCCAGGTCATTACCCAACTTAAAAGGACCCTGAACAGTGGATAAAAATGAAATTGGTACTTACCTGGGGCTTCCTCCAGCCCACCGTAGGTCGCGAGGTACCCCGGAGTCCTCCTGGCTCCTCTCCGGGTCCTGCCTAGGGCCCCTTTACCATCAACTTTTGGGCGGAGTGTCGGCCCAACACTTCCTGGACCGGGACGCTCCCCGTCATCATGCCGGCAACTTAAATGAATGCCACTTGTAACGATCAAATACTATCACTACGAACAAATACTATCATCACGCCGGCCACTACGCGTCATCACACCGGCTGACGTGACAGTCTTGCGCATGCACTGTTCAGAGTTAGAAAACCGTGCATGCACAGGGCTGTCACGCAGGCCGGTGTGATGTCACGTAGCAGCCGGCGTAATGATGCGGCGCGTCACGGTCCACTGAAGCATTGGGCCAGCACTCCGCCTGAAAGTCGCCAGTAAAGAAGCCGCAGTGGGACCCGGAAAGAAGTCAGGAGGATGCCGGGAGACCTCGCAGCCTATGGTGGGCTGGAGGAAGCCCCAAGTAAGTACCAATTTCATTTTAATCCACTGCTCAGGGTCCCCACAGTTCTGCTTCTCCCTGCCCCCCCCTAGTTGTACTTTACACACACATATACAAATTGTATATACGTACACTGTAGTAGACACACTAAGTATACACACACAAATCTCTCTCTCTCTCTCCTCTCTCTCTCTCTCTCTATATATATATATATGTACAGTGTATATAGTATACATACATACTCACATACACTCTCTCTCTCTCCATAACGTCTGTCTCCTCTGGCAGACCTGGCTATGCTGTAATGGCCACCTGCTGCCGCAGTGCTTCCTGCAACAAACACATCTGCTAACTTCCAGCTAGAGCAATATCCTGCCTCTATCTGGCCAGCAGACGCCAGTCAGCCAATCAGGTGTACTGTCATACACCCTTTGCTTGCTGTACCAAATCTAGCAGGAATTACATAAATTAGCATTCAGGTGGGAGGCTTCGGTTGGATGCAATCGTGAATTGCATCGTTTACAGGGACGCCCCGTGTAGGCACATCTCCCACACGGTCCCCTCCCTAACCACTCACCTGTCAACCGCATACTAGAAGCTGCAAAAAAGAAATTTAAAATCACAAACACTGGTCCACATGACAGCCCAGGGGCCCCAGGTCTCTCTCACTCGCTGGGGCCCCCAAACCACCATGCGACACCTAGAGGGAAGTGCGGGCAAGCCCTGGACCTCTCACCTCCAGGGAACTCACCCCACCACCTCTAAACTGAATGCCAACTGCAACAAACACAATTGCTAACTTCCAGCTAGAGCAATATCCTGCCTCTATCTGGCCAGCAGACGCCAGTCAGCCAATCAGGTGTACTGTCATACACCCTTTGCCTGCTGTACCATACCTAGCAGGAATTACATAGATTAGCATTCAGGTGGGAGGCTTCGGATGGATGCAATCGTGAATTGCATCGTTTACAGGGACGCCCCGTGTAGGCACATCTCCCACACGGTCCCCTCCCTAATCTTCCTCAGTTCTGCTTTCCCTGCAGCTGTCGATGGAGGAGGGAAGTAATGGGTGGGGCACAGTGTACTGCAGCACCTTCCTCCACCCTCTCTTTTCAGGTTGACTCCTGCTCCAGCAGCTCCTGCACATAGTTATATATGCGTTGTGAGAGATTGTCTTTTTCCAAGAATTGTTCAGTTTTATAGTCTTTTTACCGGGAAAAATATGTGCAAATGCAGAAAATACCTGTTTCTTTCATTTTTAACCCTTTCTAATTTCCAAATGTCAAGTGCCACAGTTATAAAACACCTTGGCTTGTCTTGATTAAACTGATGCATATATGTCATATTTCAATACTAGTTGTGCATGCAGTGGACCATTATCGCCAGCCTATGCATCTGTAGTCACTGAATGCAATCACTAGGGCACACAGTTTGGGAACCCCAGTGCTGTACAAATGCATCACTATGCAACAGCACAGTGATGCATCTATAAAACTGTCACCCTAGTGATAGTATTTGATTGCTACAAGTGGCAGTCATTTCAGTTGTCAACGGATCTTAACCTCTTGCCGACCGCGTCACGCCGGTGGGCGTGGCCGCGGCGGCAGCCCCAGGACCGCCTAACGCCAATTGGCGTAAAGTCCTGGGGCTCTGTTTTGCAGGAGATCGCGCGCAGGCTGCGCGCGCATCTCCTGCTTGGGGGGCGGAGCTCCGCCCCGCCTTCAGTCTCCGAGCGGCTATTGCCGCTCGGGAGACTGTTAGACGGCGTGATCGCCGTCTATTTACTCTGTGCAGCGCTGCGATCAGCAGCAGCGCTGCACTGGGGACAGCCGTATGACACGGCTGTCCTCTGGGGGACAAGAGAGCGATCGGCTCTCATAGGCAGAAGCCTATGACAGCCGATCGCCGTAATTGGCCGGCTGTGGGGAGGGAGCGAGGGAGGGAAGGGATTTAAAGGAAGAGGTTTTTTTTTTAAAAAAGTGGCAACACAAATATTTATTAAAAAATAAATAAACATGGGGGGAGCGATCAGACCCCACCAACAGAGAGCTCTGTTGGTGGGGAGAAAAGGGGGGGGGGATCACTCGTGTGCTGTGTTGTGCGGCCCTGCAGCTTGGCCTTAAAGCTGCAGTGGCCTTTTAAACTAAAAATTGCCTGGTCACTAGGGGGGTTTAGCCCTGCAGTCCTCAAGAGGTTAAGGCCAAGTATAGGTGACATCAAGGGGCTCATTGGCTAGATAGAGGCTAAAACTTCAATACGGAAAAAAAAACACATTTTTTTCACTGTCACTTTGATAAACTTTAAAAAAATAAAAACCTTTTTTTTTCAACTTTTAACTACTTGAGGACCACAGTCTTTTCGCCCCTTAAGGACCAGAGCCTTTTTCTCCATTCAGACCACTGCAGCTTTCACGGTTTATTGCTCGGTCATACAACCTACCACCTAAAGGAATTTTACCTCCTTTTCTTGTCACTAATACAGCTTTCTTTTGCTGCTATTTGATTGCTGCTGCGAGTTTTAGTTTTTATTATATTCATCAAAAAAAGACATGAATTTTGGCAAAAAAATGACTTTTTTAACTTGCTGTGCTGACATTTTTCAAATAAAGTAAAATTTCCTATACATTTGAGCGCGAACGTTATTCTGCTACATGTCTTTGATAAAAAAAAAACCATTCAGTGTATATTTATTGGATTGGGTAAAAGTTATAGCGTTTACAAACTATGGTGCCAAAAGTGAATTTTCCCATTTTCAAGCATCTCTGACTTTTCTGCGCACCTGTCAGGTTTCATGAGGGGCTAAAATTCCAGGATAGTACAAATACCCCCCAAATGACCCCATTTTGGAAAGAAGACATCCCAAAGTATTCAGTGAGAGGCATGGTGAGTTCATAGAAGATTTTATTTTTTGTCACAAGTTAGCGGAAAATGACACTTTCTGACAAAAAAAAGAAAAAAAAAAAGTTTCCATTTCTTCTAACTTGCGACAAAAAAAAATGAAATCTGCCACGGTCTCACTATGCTCCTCTCTGAATACCTTGAAGTGTCTACTTTCCAAAATGGGGTCATTTGTGGGGTGTGTTCACTGTCCTGGCATTTTGGGGGGTGCCTAATTGTAAGCACCCCTGTAAAGCCTAAAGATGCTCATTGGACTTTTGGCCCCTTAGCGCAGTTAGGCTGCAAAAAAGTGCCACACATGTGGTATTGCCGTACTCAGGAGAAGTAGTATAATGTGTTTTGGGGTGTATTTTTACACATATCCATGCTGGGTGGGAGAAATATCTCTGTGAATGACAATTGTTTTATTTTTTTTACACACAATTGTCTATTTATAGAGATATTTCTCCCACTCAGCATGGGTATGTGGAAAAATACACCCCAAAACACATTATACTACTTCTCCTGAGTACGGCGATACCACATGTGTGGCACTTTTTTGCACCCTAACTGCGCTAAGGGGCCCAAAGTTCAATGAGTACCTTTAGGATTTCACAGGTCATTTTGAGAAATTTCGTTTCAAGACTACTCCTCACGGTTTAGGGCCCCTAAAATGCCAGGACAGTATAGGAACCCCACAAATTACCCCATTTTAGAAAGAAGACACCCCAAGGTATTCCGTTAGGAGGATGGTGAGTTCATAGAAGATTTTTTTTTTTTGTCACAAGTTAGCGGAAATTGATTTTAATTGTTTTTTTTCACAAAGTGTCATTTTCCGCTAACTTGTGACAAAAAATAAAATCTTCTATGAACTCACCATACTCCTAACGGAATACCTTGGGGTGTCTTCTTTCTAAAATGGGGTCATTTGTGGGGTTCCTATACTGCCCTGGCATTTTAGGGGCCCTAAACCGTGAGGAGTAGTCTTGAAACCAAATGTCGCAAAATGACCTGTGAAATCCTAAAGGTACTCATTGGACTTTGGGCCTCTTAGCGCACTTAGGGTGCAAAAAAGTGCCACACATGTGGTACCGCCGTACTCAGGAGAAGTAGTATAATGTGTTTTGGGGTGTATTTTTACACATACCCATGCTGGGTGGGAGAAATATCTCTGTAAATGACAATTGTTTGATTTTTTTTGCACACACAATTGTCCTTTTACAGAGATATTTCTCCCACCCAGCATGGGTATGTGTAAAAATACACCCCAAAACACAATATACTACTTCTTCTGAGTACGGCGATACCACATGTGTGACACTTTTTTGCAACCTAGGTGCGCTAAGGGGCCTAGCGTCCTAGTCACAGGTCATTTTGAGGCATTTGGATTCTAGACTACTGCTCACGGTTTAGGGCCCCTAAAATGCCAGGGCAGTATAGGAACCCCACAAGTGACCCCATTTTAGAAAGAAGACACCCCAAGGTATTCTGTTAGGAGTATGGTGAGTTCATAGAAGATTTTTTTTTTTGTCACAAGTTAGCGGAAAATGACACTTTGTGAAAAAAAAAAACAATACATATCAATTTCCGCTAACTTGTGACAAAAAATAAAATCTTCTATGAACTCATCATACACCTAACAGAATACCTTGGGGTGTCTTCTTTCTAAAATGGGGTCACTTGTGGGGTTCCTATACTGCCCTGGCATTTTAGGGGCCCTAAACCGTGAGGAGTAGTCTTGAACCCAAATGTCTCAAAATGACCTGTGAAATCCTAAAGGTACTCATTGGACTTTGGGCCCCTTAGCACAGTTAGGCTGCAAAAAAGTGTCACACGTGGTATCGCCGTACTCAGAAGAAGTAGTATAATGTGTTTTGTGGTGCATTTTTACATATAACCATGCTGGGTGGGAGAAATATCTCTGTAAATGACACATTTTTGATTTTTTTTACACACAATTGTCCATTTACAGAGAGATTTCTCCCACCCAGCATGGGTATGTGTAAAAATACACTACAAAACACATTATACTACTTCTCCTGAGTATGGCGATACCTCATGTGTGACACTTTTTTGCAGCCTAGGTGCGCTAAGGGGCCCAACGTCCTAGTCACAGGTCATTTTGAGGCATTTGTTTTCTAGACTACTCCTCACGGTTTAGGGCCCCTAAAATGCCAGGGCAGTATAGGAACCCCACAAGTGACCCCATTTTAGAAAGAAGACACCCCAAGGTATTCCGTTAGGGGTATGGTGAGTTCATAGAAGATTTTATTTTTTGTCACAAGTTAGTGAAAAATGACACTTTGTGAAAAAAACAATAAAAATCTAATTTCCGCTAACTTTTGACAAAAAATAAAATCTTCTATGAACTCATCATACACCTAACAGAATACCTTGGGGTGTCTTCTTTCTAAAATGGGGTCACTTGTGGGGTTCCTATACTGCCCTGGCATTTTACGGGCCCAAAACTGTGAGTAGTCTGGAAACCAAATTTCTCAAAATGACTGATCAGGGGTATAAGCATCTGCAAATTTTGATGACAGGTGGTCTATGAGGGGGCAAATTTTGTGGAACCGGTCATAAGCAGGGTGGCCTCTTAGATGACAGGATGTTTTGGGCCTGATCTGATGGATAGGAGTGCTAGGGGGGTGACAGGAGGTGATTGATGGGTGTCTCAGGGGGCGGTTAGAGGGGAAAATAGATGCAATCAATGCACTGGGGAGGTGATCGGAAGGGGGTCTGAGGGGGACCTGAGGGTTTGGCCGAGTGATCAGGAGCCCACACGGGGCAAATTAGGGCCTGATCTGATGGGTAGGTGTGCTAGGGGGTGACAGGAGGTGATTGATGGGTGTCTCAAGGTGTGATTAGAGGGGGGAAATAGATGCAAGCAATGCACTAGCGAGGTGATCAGGGCTGGGGTCTGAGGATGTTCTGAGGTGTGGGCGGGTGATTGGGTGCCCGCAAGGGGCAGATTAGGGTCTAATCTGATGGGTAACCGTGACAGGTGGTGATAGGGGGTGATTGATGGGTAATTAGTGGGTGTTTAGAGGAGAGAAGAGATGTAAACACTGCACTTGGGAGGTGATCTGATGTTGGATCTGCGGGCGATCTATTGGTGTGGGTGGGTGATCAGATTGCCCGCAAGGGGCAAGTTAGGGGCTGATTGATGGGTGGCAGTGACAGGGGGTGATTGATGGGTGGCAGTGACAGGGGGTGATTGATAGGTGATTGACAGGTGATCAGTGGGTTATTACAGGGAATAACAGATGTAAATATTGCACTGGCGAATTGATAAGGGGGGGTCTGAGGGCAATCTGAGTGTGTGGGCGGGTGATTGGGTGCCCGCAAGGGGCAGATTAGGGTCTAATCTGATGGGTAACAGTGACAGGTGGTGATAGGGGGTGATTGATGGGTAATTAGTGGGTGTTTAGAGGAGAGAAGAGATGTAAACACTGCACTTGGGAGGTGATCTGATGTCGGATCTGCGGGCGATCTATTGGTGTGGGTGGGTGATCAGATTGCCCGCAAGGGGCAGGTTAGGGGCTGATTGATGGGTGGCAGTGACAGGGGGTGATTGATGGGTGGCAGTGACAGGGGGTGATTGATAGGTGATTGACAGGTGATCAGTGGGTTATTACAGGGAATAACAGATGTAAATATTGCACTGGCGAATTGATAAAGGGGGGTCTGAGGGCAATCTGAGCGTGTGGGCGGGTGATTGGGTGCCCGCAAGGGGTAGATTAGGGTCTAATCTGATGGGTAACAGTGACAGGTGGTGATAGGGGGTGATTGATAGGTGATTGATGGGTAATTAGTGGGTGTTTAGAGGAGAGAAGAGATGTAAACACTGCACTTGGGAGGTGATCTGATGTCGGATCTGCGGGCGATCTATTGGTGTGGGTGGGTGATCAGATTGCCCGCAAGGGGCAGGTTAGGGGCTGATATATGGGTGGCAGTGACAGGGGGTGATTGATGGGTGGCAGTGACAGGGGGTGATTGATAGGTGATTGACAGGTGATCAGTGGGTTATTACAGGGAATAACAGATGTAAATATTGCACTGGCGAATTGATAAAGGGGGGTCTGAGGGCAATCTGAGCGTGTGGGCGGGTGATTGGGTGCCCGCAAGGGGTAGATTAGGGTCTAATCTGATGGGTAACAGTGACAGGTGGTGATAGGGGGTGATTGATAGGTGATTGATGGGTAATTAGTGGGTGTTTAGAGGAGAGAAGAGATGTAAACACTGCACTTGGGAGGTGATCTGATGTCGGATCTGCGGGCGATCTATTGGTGTGGGTGGGTGATCAGATTGCCCGCAAGGGGCAGGTTAGGGGCTGATTGATGGGTAGCAGTGACAGGGGGTGATTGACTGGTGATTGACGGGTGATTGACAGGTGATCAGGGGGGATAGATGCATACAGTACACGGGGGGGGGGGGTCTGGGGGGGTCTGGGGAGAATCTGAGGGGTGGGGGGTGATCAGGAGGGGGCAGGGGGGGGGGGATAAAAAAAAAATAGCGTTGACAGATAGTGACAGGGAGTGATTGATGGGTGATTAGGGGGGTGACTGGGTGCAAACAGTGGTCTGGGGGGTGGGCAGGGGGGGGGGGTCTGAGGGGTGCTGTGGGCGATCAGGGGGCAGGGGGGGGAAATCAGTGTGCTTGGGTGCAGACTAGGGTGGCTGCAGCCTGCCCTGGTGGTCCCTCGGACACTGGGACCACCAGGGCAGGAGGCAGCCAGTATAATAGGCTTTGTATACATTACAAAGCCTATTATACAATGTAAATGCGGCGATCCGGGTGCTAGTAACCCGCCGGCGCTTCCGAACGGCCGGCGGGTTACTACGAGCGGTGGGCGGAGCCAGTCCCCGGCGGCTGATCGCGTCACGAATGACGCGATCGCCGCATAGCCACTCCCGCAGCCGCCCCCGCCGATGGGCGCATTGCGGTCGTTTGGGCCCAGTCTTTGCCGCCGCCCATCGGCTGGGGGCGGTCGGCAAGTGGTTAATGAACGAGTCATAGTGTGCAGAAGAATGCATGAGCGTGCAAGAGCACAAGCATCGGGAGTGCACAAGAGAACGAGCAAGGGGAGTGCGCATGTGCACAAGAGCGCGGAGGCGGCTTTTAGTGCAGGACATGGGTCTCACAACTTGGAACCTACAAGAGCACTAAACTGGCCGTGCAAATAAAATCCAAAAACTATAGATGGTTAACTTGAGAGCCCTGCGAGAGCTCAGCATTGCCAGATATTTGTGCTTTACCTGAGTCTCTGGACAACTGTAATTCTGGATTTGTCCCTGAACCTACTGATATGTTACCAAACCTTGCATTCTGTCCTGACTTTGTTGCTTGCCTGCTACCTTCTGTACTGCGCTTAGTTGTACAGTATATGTGTACATTTGTATATATTTCCTGTGTATATATTTCGTTAGTTAGGTGTTTGTGTGTACACTGTGTTCTCTTGTATTTTGGTTTCCTTGCATGTACAATGTATATAGAGTGATTGGGAACACTGTGTTCTCTTGTATCGTTGCTTCCTTGCATGTATGTTGTATAGAGTGACTGTGCACACTGTGGGCTTGAATCACTAAACTGTGATAACTCATCTCACAGCCGTTTTCACGCGCATTTTCGTGTTTGCACGCGATCGTGAATTATTGCACGCAAATGCGAATTTTCATGTGAAAACGTGATCAATTTCCTGCTAAAATTCACGATTGCGCATGATAATTCGCGATTGCGCGCCATAATTTGTGATGGCACGCAAACACAAAAAATGCACGTGTAAATGGACGTGATATGAGTTATCACGGTTTAGTGAATCAAGCCCCGTGTGTTCTCTTGTATTGTAGGTTCCTTGCATATAAATTGTGTATAGATGTGCACACTGTGTTCTCTTGCATCGTTGCTTCCTTGCATATACATTGTATATAGAGTGATTGTGCACACTGTGGTCTCTTGTATTGTTGCTTCCTTGCATATACATTGTATATAGTGATTGTGCACACTGTGTTCTCTTGTATTGTAGGTTCCTTGCATATAAATTGTATATAGAGTGATTGTGCACACTGTGTTCTCTTGTATTGTGGTTTCCTCGCATATACATTGTATATAGAGTGATTGTGCACACTGTGTTCTCTTGTATCGTTGCTTCCTTGCATATACATTGTATATAGAGTGATTGTGCACACTGTGTTCTCTTGTATTGTGGTTTCCTCGCATATACATTGTATATAGAGTGATTGTGCACGCTGTGTTCTCTTGTATCGTTGCTTCCTTGCTTATACATTCTATATAGAGTGATTGTGCACACTGTCTTCTCTTGTATTGTGGTTTCCTCGCATATACATTGTATATAGAGTGATTGTGCACACTGTCTTCTCTTGTATCGTTGCTTCCTTGCATATACATTGTATATAGAGTGATTGTGTACACTGTGTTCTCTTGTATTGTGGTTTCCTTGCATATACATTGTATATAGAGTGATTGTGCAAAGTGTCTTCTCTTGTATCGTTGCTTCCTTGCATATACATTCTATATAGAGTGATTGTGCACACTGTCTTCTCTTGTATTGTGGTTTCCTCGCATATACATTCTATATAGAGTGATTGTGCACACTGTCTTCTCTTGTATCGTTGCTTCCTCGCATATACATTGTATATAGAGTGATTGTGCACACTGTGTTCTCTTGTATCGTTGCTTCCTTGCATATACATTGTACATAGAGTGATTGTGCACACTGTGTTCTCTTGTATTGTTGCTTCCTTGCATATACATTCTATATAGAGTGATTGTGCACACTGTCTTCTCTTGTATTGTGGTTTCCTCGCATATACATTCTATATAGAGTGATTGTGCACACTGTCTTCTCTTGTATCGTTGCTTCCTCGCATATACATTGTATATAGAGTGATTGTGCACACTGTGTTCTCTTGTATCGTTGCTTCCTTGCATATACATTGTACATAGAGTGATTGTGCACACTGTGTTCTCTTGTATTGTTGCTTCCTTGCATATACATTGTATATAGAGTGATTGTGCACACTGTCTTCTCTTGTATTGTGGTTTCCTCGCATATACATTGTATATAGAGTGATTGTGCACGCTGTGTTCTCTTGTATCGTTGCTTCCTTGCATATACATTCTATATAGAGTGATTGTGCACACTGTCTTCTCTTGTATTGTGGTTTCCTCGCATATACATTGTATATAGAGTGATTGTGCACACTGTCTTCTCTTGTATCGTTGCTTCCTTGCATATACATTGTATATAGAGTGATTGTGTACACTGTGTTCTCTTGTATCGTTGCTTCCTCGCATATACATTGTATATAGAGTGATTGTGCACACTGTCTTCTCTTGTATCGTTGCTTCCTTGCATATACATTGTATATAGAGTGATTGTGCACACTGTCTTCTCTTGTATCGTTGCTTCCTTGCATATACATTCTATATAGAGTAATTGTGCACACTGTCTTCTCTTGTATCGTTGCTTCCTCGCATATACATTGTATATAGAGTGATTGTGCACACTGTGTTCTCTTGTATCGTTGCTTCCTTGCATATACATTGTACATAGAGTGATTGTGCACACTGTGTTCTCTTGTATTGTTGCTTCCTTGCATATACATTGTATATAGAGTGATTGTGCACACTGTCTTCTCTTGTATTGTGGTTTCCTCGCATTTACATTGTATATAGAGTGATTGTGCACACTGTGTTCTCTTGCATCGTTGCTTCCTTGCATATATATTTTGTGTATAGAGTGATTGTGTACACTGTGTTCTCTTGTATCGTTGCTTCCTTGCATATACATTGTATATAGAATGATTGGGCACACTGTGTTCTCTTGTATTGTGGTTTCCTCGCATAATTGTTATTTATAGAATTATTAGCAATAAACATTATTGCATGAGATTTCTTGTCTCAGCCTCAGTATTTGCTGCAAACTGTGATCATCCACTGATCCTTTGTCCAGTATTGTAACAGATATGCTTTGTGGAATGACCTTTATTTAGGGACAGACTGCTAGGCAATCTTTCAAAATGGTTGCCATTTTCTGTTTCTGGTAGAGCCGCTGCTTTAGAAGTGATAAGGAGCATCAATTTCATTATCACCTACGGCGTGTCTGCAAGCATTATTCTTAGATCTTGTCCCCAGAAATAGAGCTGTCACCGCACACATCTTCTTCACCCATTCTCCTCATTTCACCCAGTGTTCTTTGTATCAAAGCACATGTTTTCATTTGGGTGAATTGTGATTGATCTTGATCTACCCTCTTCTTTGTAAATAAGAAATTCACTTTTAATATACATATGCCATATACCGTGGCTTGCAAAAGTATTCAGCCCCCTTGAAGTTTTCCACACTTTGTCACATTACTGCCACAAACATGAATCAATTTTATTGGAATTCCACATGAAAGACCAATACAAAGTGGTGTACACGTGAGAAGTGGAACAAAAATCATACATGATTCCAAACATTTTTTTTTTACAAATAAATAACTGCAAAGTGAGGTGTGCGTAATTATTCAGCCCCCTTCAGACTGAGTGCAGTCTGTTGCCCATAGACATTGCCTGATGAGTGCTAATGATTAAATAGAGTGCACCTGTGTGTAATCTAATGTCAGTACAAATACAGCTGCTCTGTGATGGCCTCAGAGGTTGTCTAAGAGAATATTGGGAGCAACAACACCATGAAGTCCAAAGAACACACCAGACAGGTCAGGGATAAAGTTATAGAGAAATTTAAAGCAGGCTTAGGCTGCAAAAAGATTTTGAAAGCCTTGAACATCCAATGGAGCACTGTTCAAGCGATCATTCAGAAATGGAAGGAATATGGCACAACTGTAAACCTACCAAGACAAGGCCGTCCACCTAAACTCACAGGCCGAACAAGGAGAGCGCTGATCAGAAATGCATTCAAGAGGCCCATGGTGACTCTGGACAAGCTGCAGAGATCTACAGCTCAGGTGGGGGAATCTGTCGATAGGACAACTATTAGTCGTGCACTGCACAAAGTTGGCCTTTATGGAAGAGTGGCAAGAATAAAGCCATTGTTAACAGAAAAGCATAAGAAGTCCCGTTAGCAGTTTGCCACAAGCCAATTAGGGCACACAGCAACCATGTGGAAGAAGGTGCTCTGGTCAGATGAGAACAAAATGGAACTTTTTGGCCAAAATGCAAAGTGTTATGTGTGGCGGAAAACTAACACTGCACATCACTCTGAACACACCATCACCATTGTCAAATATGGTGGTGGCAAAATCATGCTCTGGGGGTGCTTCTCTTCAGCAGGGACAGGGAATCTGGTCAAAGTTGATGGGAAGATGGATGGAGCCAAATACATGGCAATCGTGGAAAAAAACTTCTTGGAGACTGCAAATGACTTGAGACTGGGGCGGAGGTTCACATTCCAGTAGAACAACAACCCTAAGCATAAAGCCAAGGTAACAATGGAATGGTTTAAAACAAAACATATCCATGTGTTAGAATGGCCCAGTCAAAGTCCAGATCTAAATCCAATCGAGAATCTGTGGCAAGATCTGAAAACTGCTGTTCACAAACGCTGTCCATCTAATCTAACTGAGCTGGAGCTGTTTTGCAAAGAAGAATGGGCAAGGATTTCAGTCTCTAGATGTGCAAAGCTGGTAGAGACATACCCTAAAAGATTGGCAGCTGTAATTGCAGCAAAAGCTGGTTCTACAAAGTATTGACTCGGGGCCAAATAATTACGCACACCCCACTTTGCAGTTATTGATTTGTAAAACATGTTTGGAATCATGTATCATTTTCGTTCCACTTCTCACATGTACACCACTTTGTATTGGTCTTTCACGTGGCATTCCAATAAAATTGATTCATGTTTGTGGCAGTAATGTGACAAAATGCGGAAAACTTCAAGGGGGCCGAATACTTTTGCAAGCCACTGTATAAGCCCTAAATTTACTTTCCACCAGTAACTATAATCTATTACTTGTTTTTACGTTCCTGAAAAGATCTGAGGACCGCTGGAGAGCCCCATGTTTGTAAACACTTTCTTATAAACAGCACTCTGTACAGCTACATCAGTGTGCATCAGCACTGCTGTAGGTCTGCCTGATGGGCTGAAAGCTTGCACTCCCTCTTGCTACTGCTAGTAACCCTCTTCCCTGTCAGAATACTCATTACTCGAGGTCAATCACATGCTAATATTCAGACTTGTATGCAATTTTTATGCAGATTCTTAGATGGAAATTGGGCCAAATGAATGCATTTTCTGTTGTTTGTCCTTTGGCCTAATTTCATGCTGCATTAAATTTGCATGCAACATAGAATTATTACCATCCCATCGACCACCCTCATTCATGAGTGTGTTTGGCAGGTTTGTTCACATATCTGCCTTCTGGTCTGATAACCAGAATTCAGAAGTAAGACTAGAAAGGGATGCAGAATCACAGACAGCGGAAGGAATACACATATTCATGAAATAAACAGGAGGTAAGAACAAAGCTTCCATAGTAGATGAATAGAATGTAATTTTAATTGGAGCTGCAGAGGGATTGTCACTCTTCCTAGTATCCTTTGTCAGCTGAAACAGAAGTATTTCTTCACTTATCCAATTTAATAGTGCAGCTGAATATAATTCTAGTATCAGGATAACAAGCTTGCCATCCAACTCATTTCTGTAAGGGCTTTTTTATACTATTTGCTAAAACGCTGATGCATTTTTAACATTCCATAGCAGGGCATTGGGAAAAAACTTTCAGTTAAAACATGCATAATGTAAACCGAGACATAGGGAAACATGGACATTACCTTTCACATCAGTTGTCCTTTCAGTTACAGTATAACTGACAGCAACTGATATAGTGTAAAATGACCCTTAAAGTGACACTGAAGTGAAAAAAAAACTTATGATATAATGAACTGTGGGTGTAGCACAGAAAATTAATACAACATTAGTAGCAAAGAAAAGAGTCATATTTTTATTTTCCCGTTTTACTGCTTTTTTTTTTTTTTAATAACATTGCATCATTCCATCATATTTGAAATTACAAAACACACTCTGTATTTTAAACTATGAAAAAGAAGAGAGCTAATGACCCTTTGAACTGCCCTGCAGAAAAACCTTATGTAAAGCGGCCTCTCACTGTTTTTTTTTTTTAATGTATAAGTGCTTCGGAAAATAGGACTGTCTCCAACCCAGCTTGGGTCGGAGAGATCAGAGAAGCTCTTTTGCATAGATAACAAGTGAAGTTTCTTAACTCTTTCTGTACCACAAACAATATGAGACTTTGTTCTTTGCTACTAATGTTCTATTTCTTCGCTGCGCTACACATACCATACATTATATCATACGTTTATTTTCCCTTCAGATTCTCTTTAATAGCACATTTAAATGAATTATGCAAAAAAGTATTTGCATAAAAATTTTAACTTTTGAAAGAAAAAAAAGGAGGAAAAAAGTAACTCCTTACTGTACCAAGTTATAGATCCTCGGTGACTCATTACTTCCTGTCCTCCACAACTGAAATGTAGCGACTAACATTCCCCCTTTAGGCACATGGTCATGAAAAGAGGAGGATTGCTCAGTCTGGTGAAGCCATGTCTTCCAACTGACTGACAGCTCATCATGCCTCTCAGGTGAACAGACCCAATTCCTATTTGGCCATTCCAACCCAGCTAGCCTTCAATGGAAGGTTATTTGGAAGAAAAGTTTGCTGCTTGCAAATGTGCAGAATAGTTTGTATGCACAAATGAATGCGCCAAATCCAACACAAATGCATATTTACAAATGCTCTTTCTGCTGCAAACTACATTCCCTAGTATCACGAATTCTGTCATAAATTGTGCCTATTATATTAGTCCTCACTTCTGTCAGATGAAGCTGCTCCCATTGGTCAACTCCAACTATTCAGTACTTCTGAAAATAATCTCTTCCCTTTTGATGTTATCACTAGGTGTGTACAAAGAACAAGAGGCCAAAGGGAGATGTTACCACGTGTTTATAAATTAATGCTTTACAGTAATGGTGGTTAAAAAAATGGAGTATCTTACAACACGTTATAGCTATGCCGCATTTTTTATCTGTTTTTAACAGGAGTTTGGAGCTTTCCTTACATTGAAGGGCATTCACAACTGTAATTACTAGTTGTAGGTTTGTTATTCTTTGATCCAGTCTGAGAAAATGTTCCCTTTGTGGCTTTTTATTCCTTTGGAATAGGGAATACAGAGGCTCAAGAGGTTGAACTTGATGGACGTATGCCTTTCTTTGACCTAGATAACCATGTAATTATGTAATAGAAGCTGAGAAAACCACTACAGGAGCCAGTATATTCTGTAGCTCTAGTGATCCCTGCTGTGTATTTTACCTTCCTCTGCTCCTCTCACTTACATCTTTTGATTTTTGATGTGAAATATGAAAACAATTCTTCTTAAAACTGTAACCATTTTATACATTTTCTGAGTCCTTTATTACAGAGAATCTGAGCCAAAGCTCAGGTTCAGAAGCTCAGGAAAGCCTCTGGATCCTAATGAAGCTTTCCATGGCGTGACCAGTGGCGTAGCTAAGGAACTGTGGGCCCCGATGCAAGTCTTACAATGGGGCCCCTCAAGCACTTTATACATAACAATTGATACGGCGCACCAAAACCTGCCAATGGTAACTACAATGTCAGAGGAGCAAGAAGGGGATGGGGAATAGCTTGTTAATGATTACCACTATTCAAAGCTATCTTTAGAAGTGATTATTATGAGCACAGGACCAATAGAGAGCTAATACTGTAGTTGAGGGAGGGCCCTTCGGGGCCCCTCTGGCCCAAGGGCCCCGATGCGGTCGCTACCGCTGCAACCCCTATTGCTACGCCCCTGAATTGGCGTCCTCTGGTCCCCCGTTGCTGCTCGCGCTCCTCTTACAGCATGAGTGCGGCCGGGCCTGTGTAGTAGCACGGAGTCGCTCCTGCTAGAAGAGGGTGGGGCTAAATAATGCAACATAAAATGTGTAAATATAAGTTACCACTATAGCCACTCAAGTGTGGCACACTTTCTTTACCTGTACTGGGCCATACACAAGCATCACTGCCCCTCATGTCATAGTGTGGCATATGTTTCTCATGAAAAAGATGCATACTTGTAAAATTTCAAATGAAAGAAAAGAAAAAGGCATCAGCATATATAAAAATCAGGAAAAATCTAATCCAGTAACAGTGCAGCTCAGATGGTACAAAGGAAAGCTTCGGGGGCGAATATGTATAAACCGCACCTTGAAATTTTGCCAAATGGTAAAGCAAAATTTCATTTTCTGCACTGGATGAAGTGTTGCTGATGAATCTGATAGTAGAATATTGGTAATATTACAGCTGTTCTACTATCATCTATTGTTATCTAACTCTCACATCAACCCTCCCCTTCGTATGCCTAACGTAATACCCCCCCCCCCCCCCGCTGGGCAATGAATCCCATGAATACCTCCGATCACTAACATGCACTATTAATTACACAGCTGAAGCCACCAAGTGATTACTCTCTACAGGGTGCCAAAATTACCAAGTGTGAGTGTGCAGCATAATTACCGGAGGGGGGGGGGGGGGGCTTCCTTATCTGATTGCCTAGCACCTAGTTGGAGTGCAAATAATGAGGCTAGAGTACACCACTGGGTAGGATCATATGTGGAGAGTGCAGACAGACCCCCTGCACACCTATCAGGATCTAAGCAGTAGTTTTGGTGTTTAAACTGGGTCATCATGAAGTTTAATTGTCATTCTGTAACGATTGGTGTCAGCCCACAGAGAGAATCTGATTTTTGGCGATCTGCAGAATCGCCAAGAATGCAGATATACCCGATTATGGATGATCTGCAGAATCATCAATAATGCAAGTATGAACTAACCTCTGGACACCTAAAGTGTGAGTGCTTGGTGCAACAGTAATGATGAATACACGTAGAATAAATTAGGAATTCCTGAGGAGCAGGAATCCCAGGAACACAAATGAGCCACAGACACTACTGCAGGCAAGGATCAATAGACAACAAGATCCTAATCTGCAAAGTAGTGAGATCACCAGGATCAACAATGCTGCTACCGAGAGTCCCCAAGGCTATGAGACCTCAGTTTAAGGCTGAACACACCAAGATGGGAATGGGTGATTCAGACCTTAATGCAGCGCAGTATTTCCGAGGAGCGGAAATACTGGAACCCCTCAGGCTAGATACCTAGAACTGAGGGTAGCGTAGTCAGACAGGCAGGTTCAGCAACTCACGGACAGAGACAGTACAGAATCGAGAGACAGGATCAGTGTGTAGTGCAATCGGCAATAGTTCGGCAACGAGATCAGAAAGGCAAGGTACAGAATCAGAAGACTAGAGCGTAGTCAGGCGAGCAAGAGGTCATAACAGATAAACAATGCAATAAATACTTTAAGCTATTAAGAAACTGACTCAGTGTGGATTCCCAGCTCCTGCCGGTTCTGGCACACTGTAGGATCTAGCTAAGGTCTGAGAGCTAGCACATATAGTATTCGCAACAGCAGACAGGGAATGACTGGCATACAGGTCCTATATGTACTGGAAGAGCTCCTCAGCTCCGCCCCAGTCATTCATCCAATCAGAAGAGTGGAAGGAGTCAGCTGACCGGCTTGGTCAGCTGACAGCCCTTCTACTAGCATAAAGGTCCTGTTGCTTGGCCCACGCGTTCGTAAGCCTCAGCCTCTGAGTGACAGAGAGGCTGTGTGCAGTATCCGTGTTGGCAAGAAGATTAGTAGATGCCGGCGGTGTAGCGGCAACCGCTGCCATGCCGCCGGCCGCGGTGGCGGTGTCCCTGCTGCCCTGAGGCAAGATGTCACAAACTGACTGTGCGGTGGAAACCGCCAGCTGAGACGCAGAAACCGCCACCCTGCTACCGCTTGCGGCGGCGGTAACTCTGCTAACCTTCACACATTCTAGCCAACCTGCATGAACTCAAATATTGCCGACTTAAGTTTCTTTGGTTCGGTGTCTCTTTCCATCTGTTTCCATCTGTTGATATCTGCATTTCAATGCATTTTTTTGAGTTTCAACAGAAGCACAGAAAATATTGGAAAGTTGATTGAAACCGACACAAACAAATTTTACAGCACATCAATGAAATTAGAATTCAGCACCTGAATCAATTTGAACATCGGGACCAAATTGGCCACATGAATCTGAACATCCGACCACTGAGGGAAGCCTCAATAGGATCCTGAGGCTTTCATCTTTTTAGGTAAATATCTTATTTTGTACCTTTTGTTTCAGCTCATGTACACTTTAAACATATCGGAAGTTTGGAGTGGGCATATTCTTCCACACTAAACCTAACTCTTTATGTGTGTGTGTTGAGGGGGGGGGGGTGCAGCTGGTGGAGATGATGGGTACAAAGTTGAAGAAGATTTTAAACTAGGACCTGGGGAAGTAGGAAGAGTAAAGAGAGAGCATGCGGGCAAGTTACAATATATAAACGGTGATAGGTTTGGAGAAGGGACTGAACAAGCAAAAAGAGTAAGGAGGTAGTTAAACTTCCATGTGTTCCATCAACTGTTGATAAAAAAAAAAGTAAAATGTGGTGTTAAAAAATAAAATTTGAAAAAAATCTGGCTGGGTCACTTTAAGTTTGTGGTGCAAAAGCCCCATACATTCTACCATCACTATATTTGCTGTTAAATCAGAGCCAATGGTGAGAGCTGTGTTTTGTCAAAAAAAAATCTTGTAGTTTTTGAGAAAACCAATTTTAAACTTTTATCAGGAAAAAAAAACACTTTTAAACTGGAGCAATGTATCACCGTAACCCACAAACATGCTATCATCAGCTAATTTGTTACATATGTTAGGATCACTCATGGCAATATGTAAAAAGAAAGTTAAAATTCCTGTGCAGTATCAGTTTGCATTGGTTTTGGGATTATTAGTTTCTCCATCTTTTAACGTAAAAAAGGTTTTTATTTTCTAAGCCAATTGGTGAAATTATTAAATTATTAAGTGACAGTACAAATTTTCTTTTCAATTGAAAATGGACAGTACAGGGTACCCCAGGGAGCCTGCCAGCTTGAGTCTTCGCCCCTTGAGTGATACTAGTACAGATACGTATGTAAAATTGGAGGGTCACAGCAGAGAAAGAGTTGTGCACTATGTAGGAATCTGAGGTTCCTAGAGGTCCACACACTCACGTCCATTCCAGACACCAATCACGTTTTGAGGCCTTGGTGGGTCTCCTTTGTCATGCTATTAATATAATTCTGTTTATACCTTGACAAAGGGGACCTGCTGAGGCCCTGAAGCAGTCACTGGTGACTGCAATGGACGTCTGGTATATTATGTGAATAAACCACATTTATTTTGACTGTGTGTGTGAACCTCTTGGAATTTTGTAAAATTGGGGGGAACCCTGCAGGGTGGTGACAGTAGAGCCTTCCTTCCTTCCGCAGAGCTTGCTTGTCCAAGGTTAAAGAAAAAGGGCTCCATCTCCAGTGCCCACACTTTTAGGGTCCTATATTAAGAACTACTCTAACTTGGATGATAGATAGCCCTTATTTTGTATCAAGGAAGTGCTCCTCCAAATGCAAAATGAAGGAAAGGATCTGTCAGGATCACTGCCAGGAAAACAATTGTGTACTTAAGCAAAATTAAGCCATAAATTTAAAATACTTAAAGCAATTCTGAAATTAAGTAAAAATCAAAAGATTCATACTTACCTCAACAGTGGGAAACCTATTAATATTCCAGAGACTTTACGGATTCTCTTACACCCCTTTGTTCCAGCCCTGGGTCTCTCTAAACTTATTCAACCCAGCAGGTCAAACAGGTTTTTTTCTGGCTGTGTGTGGACGAGCACAACCAAACTTGGCATGCACGTGTATGGTCTGCGCATACAAAGTAGATGGAAGTGCCTGTGCTTGGAGAAAAAGACCTGTGTGCAAGAGCTTCCCTCTACTAGGCATGCTCAGACTGTTCTCACACATGCCCAGTGTTGATGCACTTATTCATGCTCCTGGCTAGAAGATAAAGGTAATCCAGCACTGGAATGGTGGCATGTGGAAGGACATGGAAAGCCTCTGACTATTCAGAAACTTTCCTACTGAGGAAAATACCTGATATTAGGGGTATTTTCTATAATTCAGGATTGCTTAAAAGAAACTTCAAAGTCTGGATACCTTTTTACACAGATGTATTTATGACATTTTGGCATCTTATGCTGTTAAGCATTTTCACTTAGTTTGGAAAACCTAGTTTCAACATTTAATCGTGTGCTGGAGATTTTCCTAGTCTTAAATTTCCCAGTACACAACTGGATATTAGAAGAGTGCAGTTTCCTGGCCTAGGTGAAAAATGGTCCTTTCATAAATAATGTCCTTTACTGTAATCCCTGGTTGCCCAGAGATTTATTGCCTGTGTAACACAGTTAGGGTGCTCGCAGATGGTCAGACATCACATTGAGAACAATGGCTTGGCCATCCTTGAACCTGCTGACAAACAGAAGCAGGGTGTGTGTAAAGAGAAATAAATAAAAAAGGAAGTGTTGTTTCCACATTAGTGTACATTTATATTGTACTCTTGCTTGTACATTATCTCAGTTTTTGGAAAAATTAATAAAGCTGCATTCTCTGCATTACAATGACAATGGTAATGCTAACATTGACTCCTTCCACTGTTATGTGATGGTCAGCAGGGCATTAACTACTAGAAGTCACTGGTGGAAGGTATCATAGGGGTGTAGTCCTCTGTTCAACAGACAAATTGTGCAGGGGGCACATTTTTTCCTACCAGTAGCTCCCCTGTCCAATGGGGCTACATCAATGATCTCATTACAATATTTAAAACTGTTTTAAGTTATCTGTAAGCTTTATTGCTTAACGTTTGTAAATCCAATCTAATCAGAGTTGAGGCAGAATTGTGCAAGGGAGATTTTCTAGAAACCCCCTTCCAAAAAAAATAAAATCAGCATGCAACTAGTATTTTTAAAGCGGAATATAACCCTGCATTTCAACTTTGCTCTAAAACATTATTTACAGTATATTATATGCAACCAGCATTTTTTTTTACTAGACTAGCATTGGAAGGGTTACACAGTGCTTTAAAGTTCCTGGAGATTTCTGCCGACGCATCCGAAGCTGACATAGATACATTTTGTTTACATAAATGTATCTAAGTGTTGAATGTGACTCACTGTCTCTGACTGAGAAGGAGCTGGAGGACAGCCAAAGAGTGTGTAACATTTCTCAATAGATACATTTAACTAAATAGAATGTAACAATCTGAACTTCTGCATATCTCTCCACGGAACTTTAAACCTCTGTGTTTAACCCTTCCAATGCTGGTCTAGTAAAAAAAAAATGCTTTTTGCATATAATATGCTGTAAATAATGTTTTAGAGCAAAGTTGAAATGCAGGGTTATATTCTGCTTTAAGATTAAAATGAAGATGGCAGCCTGCAAATATCTCTCAGTTCAGGTTTCCTTTAAGGCTACTTACACACCAGGACGTTGCCTTTAGGGGACGTTATAGGGCACATAACGTGCCCCTAGCGCAACGCCTGGTGGTGTTGGAGCAGGACGCTACCAAGAGCCGCGTTACAAGCAGCTCTTGGTGCGCCTGCTCTGTCGGAGGCGCTGCGGAGACCACGTGAGCGGAGCTCTCCGCATCACGTGGTCCCGCCAGCCAATCAGCGGCCACTCCAAAGAGTAAACACTGCAAGTGCAGTGAATATAAAGTAGCCATGTGCCTGGCTACGTAGCGGCCTCTCCCCGCCTCCTCTCCGCCCCTAAAATAAAGAAACCACCTGTACTGAGCATGTGCAAACAGTCTAACGCGGCTTAGCCGCGTATAAAGTACTGCATGCAGTACGTTGATCTTGACGTGAAGCGTTACAGTGTAACGCAACGTGGGCACTGTGAACAGCCCATTGATTTATCATTGCTGTGCGGTGGGGATGCGTTACAGGCTGCTCTAACCTGCGCCTGTAACGTCCCACTGTGAAAGCAGCCTAAAGGTACACAGAGTGAAAGTCAATGATGTAATTATTTCTGTTGCAAACTTTAAATTAAAAGAGGGAATACTGTATATTCCTATTGGGTACCTGGTCATGGATTCTTTATGTATAGTTGTTTGTGATTCACACAACTGCAACAAGCATGCAGCCAGTGAGTGAAGTGAAAACATTTGAGCTTCATTATCATTCTGGGCCAGTGACTTAAAGAGAACATGAGATGAGAGGAATATGGAGTCCGACGTATTTATTTCCTTTTAAACAATGCAAGTTGCCTGGCGGTCCTTTTGATACTCTGCCTCTAATAATTTTAGCCATATATCTTGAATAAGCATGCAGATTAAGTCTGACTGGATTACCTGCATTCTTGTTTCAGGTTTGCTGCAGTCAAAGAGATCAGTAGGACTGCCAAGCAACTGGTATTGTTTAAAAGGAAATAAATATGGCAGGCTCCATACAATTCTCACCCAAGGTTTCCTCTAAGGCTACTTACACATTAGGACGTTGCGTTTGATGCGACGTTAAGGTCGCACAACCCGGCCCTAACGCAACGCATATACACTTTCACAGTGCAATGTTAAAGTCGCACGTTAGAAAATGTATTTACTATGGAACGAAAAAAGTGCATGCGGAACATTTAAAAAGGAAAAAAACATTACTGAGCATGTGCAACACAAGTAACGCAGTAGATTCATTGCTAAACGCACAGCATGCAGCACTTTTTAATAACGCTACACGTTACACACTAACACAACGTGTGCACTGTGAATGTCGCACAGACTTTGCATTGCTGTGCATTACTCTGCGTCAAAGTATTTTATAACGTGCGACTTTAACGTCGTACTGTGAAAGAGCCCTTAAGGTAACCCAAACTGAACTAAAGTTTACTTCAAGCCTTCTACTTACCTAAGGCTTCTTTCAGCCCCCCACGTAATCTGTGAGGTCCTCTTGGTCCTCTGCATTCTCCTTCACATGTGCGACCCAAATGCAGGTCGTAGTGACTGTGGGGCTCCATACATGCACCTAGCTTGATTGCGCTCCTGTAGTCAGGAGTGCTCTGCGCATGCACGGCTCATTCTTTCGAGAGCCGTGCATGCGCAGAGCTCTCACGTCAGGAGTGTTAGCGATCCAGTTATATGGACAGGGACGCGCAGGCCCATGTTTGGGTTGCACTTGTAAAGAAGCCACCAGCAGGAGATTGGAGGGGACCGAGAGGATGCAGAGGGACCTTACAGATGTTGGGAGGGAGGGGGGGAGGGGGCTGGAGTAAGCCCCAGGTAAGTAAAAAGCTGCCAATTTTTGTTCACTTCATGTTTCCTTTAAAGTATTAGGGCCCGTTCATACTGCAACAAAAACCCAGCGTTTTTCATAATGCAAAATTGTATGTTGAATGCACCTATGTTATTAATAGGATTCGTTTATACTGTCAATTGGATCATGAATGCAACATTCCTTGTATCAGTGCAGAGAGATAAAAAAAAGCTTGGAAGTATTACCGTAAGTATAATAACAAGAAGCTTGTGAACACATGTGGCTGGGTGCACATATAGCAGAAACGCTAGCGTTGTGGAAAATGCTGCATGTTTGCCGCTAATGGAAGTCTATGGTCCGCAGAAAAAAACGCATATAATTTTTCCATGCATTTTCAAACCTGCGTTTTTGAAAACGCTGGTTTTGTTGCATATTATGCAGTAAAGCTGCCAAAAAGCACATAATGAAAGCCTATGGTGATACAGATGCATAGCGGTTTACTGTGTTTTCCATGCGTCTCCCCCCAATTTTTTGTTGTTGCTGTATTTCCGCTTCCTGTTGCCTTCCAAGTGATTTGCATCAATGGAAATATAAAAAAAACGAATGGAAAACGCGAACAAAACACATATGCGTTTTGTATATGCGAACCGCAAACGCATTAAAACGCATGAAAAATGCATCCAAACGCATCAAAAACGCACAAAAAACACACACAACATTAACATAAAGCATGACATAAAATGCAGCCTTTCACGCTATGTCATATGTGAACCCAGCCTGTATTGTTTTACAGTGTATAGCTTTTTATACTTATATTCCATTCCATTTCAGTGACTTGACACATTTCTAAATGGAAGCCAAATGACTAGTCATACAATCCACAAAAATACACTGCAGCTTAGGAGCAAGCAGCTTGAAAAGTGTATCCCCAAAGCTAATTCATATTCCACGTAAGCAATGTTATCAGCTTCTTCCAGACACCTGAAATCACAGTGCAAGACTCACCATGAGCTCAAAGGATTATGGGAATGCAAATCAAGCAACATCATGGCATAATATCCATCATATTCGGAGGAATTTTTTCCTAATGTATAAAACAAGAAAAGGGAAAATACTGAGATGACTTCATATTTTATTCCTGTAGTGTCTTACTTTTATATTATACAATTGTTCTTATAGATAACCGAGGTCACTAATAATAAAGCATACTGAAAGAATTCTTGGCATGCAATGAGAATTTCAATTTGCCCTCACACTTCTGTATGATGCATTCACTTTAAGTGCTCTCAATCTAAAGGGAACAGGAATGTCCAAACTAGTGAAAAATAGGGATGAGCTCTCGGAATCAAAACGGTTCCAATTTTTGCATTGGAATTTAGAAGTTCCGAGTAAAATTGCGCAAATTGGAAATTACTCTGTCCCGAGTACTGAGTTCCGTTCTGCTAATGCAAAAATTTGATGCAGAAACAAGAATTTTCAACAAACACAGCGTTAACACAATGGCTGGGAACATGCAGCAAGAATGTTTATCCCGTAGCGACGTCAACAAAATGATCACGGGTGATTCCCGGTCCTCGGAGACAACACTAAAGTGGCAGAACCAGCAGTTTTTCACATGAATGAGGGGTCCAGAGGACTAGGGTATCCCTTACTTTGTTCCCCTGGTCCCCCGATCCATGTGGAGAACTGCTCATTCTGCCTCTCTAATATGGCCTCCGGGCATCAGGACTTCCCGGCAGCCCGAAACAGGCATATATGGCGCACAGTGCTGACACTATAGTAATGGTGCCGCATTAAGATATACTGTTAAACGCTAAATAGCGTTTTAAATGTTAAAAAATGCATTGCATTAAGTTATATTATAAAACGCTATTTAGCGTTGTTGGTGTCAGGAGGCAGCAGGATGCTGGTGTCAGGCAGCGGGGTAGAGGGAATAGGATTAGGTGGAGGGAGGATCGGATGTGTGCATAGGCAGCATACATTACCTAATCCGGGACGGCGATCTCTCTTTCACTTCTTCAGTTAGTTTGCTGTAGTCCTGCATCCAGCCAATCACCATATGGCTTCAGTCCCCGCATGGTGATTGGCTGGCTCCAGGACTCCTGCAAACTAACTGAAGAAGTGAAGAAGAGATCGCCGGCTGGGACTAGGTAATGTATGCTGCTTATGCACACATCTGATCCTCCCTCCACCTAATCCTACTCCCTCCACTGCGCTGCCTGACACTAGTATCCCCCTGCCTCTCCCCCTTCCCCCCTGCTGCCTAACACTAGCCCCCTGCATTTTTAATGGCGCACCGTTCCGCCAATAAATGTATCTTAAAGCGTTATTTACCATTGTCTACGGCTATTCAGCGCAGGGATCACTTCTGAGGATACTTGTGTGGAATCAAAATGTAAGTATTCATGGTTAATTTGGAAGAATAACGGACTTTATTCGTCGTCGTGGTTTTATTTTTGTTTAACTCTTTGTGGACATGGCTAAGAGCTACGTCAATACCCTTATACTCATTTCACCTGGGGAGGGGGCAGGCATGTGTGAGCCTGTTATTAAAGGGGACCCCCGGATGCCACTATGAATTCCCCAGGGAGACGATGGCCCCCACTTCCTCTTGGGCACTGGATGTGGGGAAGAGCTCCATGTCCATGGATTGGTAAAGGCCTCTGGAGGAGAGGGAAAAGCTTGGCTACCCCTCTCTTCCAGAGGCCCCCATACCATGGACCATGCATGCTGGTATAGTTCAAGATGTGGAGCGCCACGTGGTCTGGCCTCTGGATTCTGAATATCCCAGCCTGCATGGGTGACAAGGAGTTAAAGAGGCTTGGAAGGGGAGACCCCACTTTGTCTGTATTCTTGAAATGTATACAATGTGTATACAGAACTCGGAATGCAGTACAGTGTACCACAGAAAACTGTCATTTTACACACTTTCAAAAACATTTTTCCTTTGAAACTTTAAAACCAATTTGCTCAAAAATTACATGGCGTTTTCTCCCCAAAAATGTCACCATGTTATATTGATCTCCCTAATATACATGGCAAATTTGGTGACGATAGCATGTACAGGTCTTTGTTATTAATGGCAGAAAATGGCACCATTGACTTAAAGAGACACTGAAGCGAAAAAAAAATGATGATATTATGATTTGTATGTGTAGCACAGCTAAGAAATAAAACATTAAGATCAGATACATCAGTCTAATTGTTTTCAGTACAGGAAGAGTTGAGAAACTCCAGTTATTATCTCTATGCAAACAAGCCATTAAGCTCTCCGACTAAGTTAGTCGTGGAGAGGGCTGTTATCTGACTTTTATTATCTCAACTGTTCCTGGACTATTTACTTTTCCTCTGCTAGAGGAGAGGTCATTACTTCACAGACTGCTCTGAAAGACTCATTTTGAATGCTGAATGTTGTGTAATCTGCACATATTATAGAATGATGCAATGTTAGAAAAAACACTACATACCTGAAAATAAAAGTATGAGAATATTTTCTTTGCTGCTAATCTTCTAGTAATTATTCATAGTACACAACCAATTCACTATCATATTTTTTTTTCCGCTTCAGTGTCTCTTTAAAGAGGAACTCCAGTGAAAATAATGTAATACAAAAAGTGATTCATTATTACAATAATTATGTATAAAGGATTTAGTCAGTGTTTGCCCATTGTAAAACCTTTTAAATCCCTGATTTACATTCTGACATTTATTACATGGTGACATTTTTACTGTTGGCAGGTGATGTAGCTGCTGCATGCTTTTTGGCAGTTGGAAACAGCTGTAAACAGCTATTTCCCACAATGCAACAAGGTTCACAGTTAGGAAACTGCCAGGAGTACCACGGTCCTCAGAGTTTCTTGTGGGAGGGGTTTCACCACAATATCAGTCATACAGCGCCCCCTGATGGCCAGTTTGTGAAAAGGAATAGATTTCTCATGTAAAAGAGGATATCAGCTACTTATTGGGATAAAGTTCAATTCTTGATCGGAGTTTCTCTTTAAAGAGATAGAAAATGCATTTAGAAATACACTTAGAAAATGTATTTAGAACATAAAAATCGGAACACGAAAATCTTTATTGCCTGCAAAACAAATTTAGACAAAAATTTAATTTGGCTGTTCCAATCAACCCTAGTTAAAAATCTTATTATACAGACCAAACTGAGAGAAACCTAGATTCACATTGCCTAGGCACAGTCTCCTGATGGAAGACCCAAGGCTGCTTTTTCCTAAGGCAGCATACTGTGTTTGGTAAAATAATATTTTTAGCATGTATGAAAGTAATTTATGCATGTAGACTTGAACTGTGATTCTACATCTGCTTTAGAGCCCATTGCCTGTTCCTAAATCTTGTTCTAAATAAACACGAATGCAATGTGTTACCTGTTGCATACATTTTAAAGTAATGGGATGGGTCCAGAAGAATCATTTCACCAAATACCTCATAATGCAGATTTCCCATCTCGTTTAAGCCAACCAAAAAAAGAAGACCTGACATGCACTTGACTGCTACACCCTAGTGCAGGGGTGCCCACACTTTTTCGGCTCGCGAGCTACTTTAAAATTTGCCAAGTCCAGGAGATCTACCAACATTTAAAGTGTTGCAGACCCCCCCCCCCCCGTCACGAATAGCCCCCAGGTACAAGTGCCTCCAGTATAGGTAGCTAAGTATAGGTTCCTTCAGCAAAGGTAGCTGGGTACAGGTGCCTTTAGCATAGGTAGGTGGGGATAGGTACCTTCAGCATAGGTAGGTGGGGATAGGTGCCTTTAGCATAGGTAGGTGGGGATAGGTGCCTTTAGCATAGGTAGGTGGGGATGGGTCCCATTAGTATAGGTAGGTGGGGATGGGTCCCTTTAGCATAGGTAAGTAGGTGGGGGTGGGTCCCTTTAGCATAGGTAGGTAGGTGGGGGTGGGTCCCTTTAGCATAGGTAGGTAGGTGGGGATGGGTCCCTTTAGCATAGGTAGGTAGGTGGGGATGGGTCCCTTTAGCATAGGTAGGTAGGTGGGGATGGGTCCCTTTAGCATAGGTAGGTGGGGATGGGTCCCTTTAGCATAGGTAGGTGGGGATGGGTCCCTTTAGCATAGTTAGGTGGGGATAGGTGCCTTTAGCATAGGTAGGTGGGGATGGGTCCCATTAGTATAGGTAGGTGGGGATGGGTCCCTTTAGCATAGGTAGGTAGGTGGGGATGGGTCCCTTTAGCATAGGTAGGTGGGGATGGGTCCCTTTAGCATAGGTAGGTGGGGATGGGTCCCTTTAGCATAGTTAGGTGGGGATAGGTGCCTTTAGCATAGGTAGGTGGGGATGGGTCCCATTAGTATAGGTAGGTGGGGATGGGTCCCTTTAGCATAGGTAAGTAGGTGGGGGTGGGTCCCTTTAGCATAGGTAGGTAGGTGGGGGTGGGTCCCTTTAGCATAGGTAGGTAGGTGGGGGTGGGTCCCTTTAGCATAGGTAGGTAGGTGGGGATGGGTCCCTTTAGCATAGGTAGGTAGGTGGGGATGGGTCCCTTTAGCATAGGTAGGTAGGTGGGGATGGGTCCCTTTAGCATAGGTAGGTGGGGATGGGTCCCTTTAGCATAGGTAGGTGGGGATGGGTCCCTTTAGCATAGGTAGGTGGGGATGGGTCCCTTTAGCATAGGTAGGTGGGGATGGGTCCCTTTAGCATAGGTAGGTGGGGATAGGTCCCTTTTGTATAGGTAGGTGGGGGATGGGACCCTTTAGTATAGGTAAGTAGGATAGGTGCCTCTAGCGTAGGTAGGTGGGGATGGGTCCCTTTAGTATAGGTAGGTGGGGGATGGGTCCTTTTAGTATAGGCAAGTAGGATAGGTGCCTCTAGCGTAGGTAGGTAGGGATAGGTTGGGTGCTCAATCACTTACCTCTCTCCAGCGGCGATGTCTGGTCTCCCCTCTCGGACTCGGAGCGATCCGGTGTAGCGTGAGCAGCCCCGCATGCGCAGTAGGAGCCAGCGTCCTGTGCAGCCACCGTCCAGCGCGTGCGCGTGTGCCCGGCGCCGCCAGCCAGCCATGACGTCGCGTCAAGGCCTCTTCAGCCGCGCCTCCTCTCTCTTCCCCGCTTCCTATTGGCTGGCGGCTGGCAGCAAAATATGATGGGAAAGCTGCCGGCCGCAAATTGTGATGGGACGCGGCCAAGAGGCCGCGATCTACCAAATAGGCGGTCGCGATCTACCGGTAGATCGCGATCGACCTATTGGGCACCCCCGCCCTAGTGCATGCATGGCAAACTCCAGCCCGCAGGCCAAATCTAGCCCTCAGAGCCATTAAATTTGGCACTAAAGTGGTGTCCCCACTTTGCATTATGTTTGGCCCACTCTAGACCACCAGAGAAGCTATACTGGAGGTGGAGCCCTATGGGAGAGGGAAGGGGAAAGCACTAAACACCAGGGAACTGTATAGTGGAGGGAGGGGGCCACCTGGTAACTTTATAAGGGAGGATGGTCCCCAATAGACATCGAGATTGGCCCGCGACTAGGTCACCGGTGTACAATTTGCCCAATTTGTATTTGAGCTTGACACCCCTGCCCTAGTGAAATGTTCGGTAAGCCCAAGAAAAGTCTTCTTTCAGTTTAACTAATGTTCAGTGTGTCTCGTTCTGTTATATCACACAATTTTTGTCCATTTTATTGGTAAGATTTTTTCTCTTGAGTTTCCAGATTTTCATCTGTTTTCCTATTTATGAATAGGTCAAAATATTTTGCTGGATTTTTAAAGTGTTTTTGTATATTGGTAACACATTGCAGGTGGATCTTAAAATAGGAGATCTTGCATGCTGGATAACTTTGATTTCATATGGAAAGGTACAGAGAAGATGCTGAAAAGAATTTACTACATATGAGAACAACTGAACACTAAGGAATTTTCTTTGCATGTGAATACAGTCCTATGAAAGGCAACCTGAAAGTAAGTGGTATATGGAGGCTTCCATATTTATTACTTTGTAAACAATAACAGTTGCCTGTCTGTCCTGCTTATCACCTGCCTCTAATACATCTAGCCATAGACCCTGAACAAGCATGCAGTTTAGATGTTTCTGATAAACATCTGACAAGATTAGCTACATGCATGTTTCAGGAGTGTGATTCACACACTCCTAACCAGGAAGATCAACAGGACTGCCAGGACACTGGTATTGTTTAGAGCTGGTTCACACAGGCTTCTGTGGAGCTTTCGCTCAGCGCCACGTTAAAACACCAGCATTTAAATACCAGCGTTTAGATGCTAGCTTTTGAAGGCTTTTGGGAAGCCTTTAACCACTTTACCCCCGCCCGTACGAATTTCTCCGTCCCTTCATCCATCCTTTAAACCCCAGGGTCGGAGAAATCCGTACTTTCTGCACTCCCGCTGCTGCCCGCGCTCCCGCTCGCTCTAGCGCGCACTCCCACAGGTAAACACGCCGCCCGCCGCTCCATTCCCGTTCGTTGATCTAAGCCCCGCAATGATCCGCTGCTTTTCCGCTAAGCAGCGCGATCATTGTGAAAAAAAAAACTTACCCAGCCTCCTAGTACTTCCTCCAAGCGTCCGGAAGGACGCTTGGAGGTCGCATTAAACAAAAAGTTACTGTTGCCATCTTGTGGCCAAATAGTAAAACTACACCCTAAACATTTTTCACATACAAATGAATTACTTAAACACAAAAAAATTTACTCATTACCTCCCACACTCCCCATTTTTTTTTTTTGTAATTAAAAAAAAATTAAAAAATTTACAATTAAAAAAAATACATAAATAGTTACCTTAGGGACTGAACTTTTTAAATATTTATGTCAGGAGGGTACAACACTGTTACTTTATAAACTATGGGCTTGTAATTAGGGATGGACGCAAAACTGAAAAAAAATGCACCTTTATTTCCAAATAAATTATTGGCGCCAAACATTGTGATAGGGACATAATTTAAATGGTTTTATAACCGGGACAAAAGGGCAAATACATTTCATGGGTTTTAATTACAGTAGCATGCATTATTTAAAAACTATAATGCCCGAAAACTGAAAAATAATTAAATTTTTCCCATATTTTTCCTATTTTCCCATTAAAACACATTTAGAATAAAATAATTCTTGGCATAATGTCCCACCTAAAGAAAGCCTAATTGGTGGCGGAAAAAACAAGATATAGTTCATTTCATTGTGATAAGTAATGATAAAGTTATAGACGAATGAATGGAAGGAGCGCTGAAAGGTGAAAATTGCTCTGGTGCTCAGGGGGTAAAACCCCTCAGTGGTGAAGTGGTTAAGGATAGCAGTTCGGGTCTCTTCACTTGTTTCCTGACGTTTACCACCTCTGAAAGCAACATGTTACTTGAGATGAGACGCAATGCCGGAATCTACCGCCAGGTTCTCATGAATGCCTGCAAAAGCAAGCTCTAAATGCTCCCATTCACTTCAATGGGACGGCAGTAGATCCCAAAAAAATGCAGCTTCCAAAATGCCGCGTTTACTGTCGCAAAAACGCCTGTGTGAACCAGCCCTTAAAGAGACACTGAAGCGAAAAAATTATGATATTATGATTTGTATGTGTAGCACAGCTAAGAAATAAAACATTAAGATCAGATACATCAGTCTAATTGTTTCCAGTACAGGAAGAGTTGATAAACTCCAGTTGTTATCTCTATGCAAACAAGCCATTAAAGGTGGCCATACACTGGCCCGATTCCCGGCCGTTTCGACAGCAGATTCGATCCTGGGATCGAATCTGCTGCCAATCATTCGCGGTAAACGCCGCTGACGATCCGATTTCCTCCCGAAATCGGATCGGTCCGTCGATCGCGCCGTGCGGGAAATTACCCTCGATCGCCCGCGGGTAAAGTGCGCGTCGCTAGCGGCGGCCGATCCGATGAAAAATACATTACCTGATGCGGGCTCCCGGGCGTCTTCTCCACATCTTCTCAGCGCTGCACCCGCTCCATCCCGGCGCTTCCTGGGTCACTGCAGTGACCCAGGAAGTTCAAATAGAGGGCGCTCGTTTTGAACTTCCTGGTCACGGAGTGACACAGGAAGCGCCGAGATGGAGCAAGAACAGAGCGGTGCAGCGTGGAGAAGATGCCCGGGAGCCAGCGTCAGGTAATGTATGCGCGGGGGGAGGACAGGCGGCAGGAGCAGCTGAACAGATTGTGATCGGTTTCAGGCTGAAATCGATTCACAATCTGTTTGCAGTAAAGGCAGCCATACGATCCCTATCTGATCAGATTCGATCAGATAGGGATCTGTCAGCTGGTCGATCTGATGGCACATCGACCAGTGTATGGCTGCCTTAAGCTCTCCGACTAAAATAGTCCTGGAGAGGGCTGTTATCTGACTTTTATTATCTCAACTGTAAGTGAACTGTTTACTTTTCCTCTGCTGGAGGAGAGTTCATTACTTCACAGACTGCTCTGAAAGACTCTTGAATGCTGAGTGTTGTGTAATCTGCACATATTAGAGAATGATGCAATGTTAGAAAAAACACTATATACCTGAAAATAAAAGTATGAGAATATTTTCTTTGCTGCTAATCTTCTAGTAATTACTCATAGTACACAACCAATTCATTATATCATATCTTTTTTTCCGCTTCAGTGTCTCTTTAAGAGGAAATAAATATGGCAGCCTCCGTGTGTAAGAGGTACAGGTTCCCTTTAATGTGCATCTGTTGGATATCCAGGTGCTAGAAGAGAATGATCATATGATCACTAATAATATATATTTCAATCAAACTGCAGATTGTATTTCATATAAACCCCCCAGCACTCGACATTTGAGAAGATGGTTCAGTGTTATTCTGAAGGGGCAGTTCTCCCACATTAGGCAGGACTGAAATCAGTGAGAAAATTCATATACACAAAGCAGTTACTTAAATAAATAGATTTATGAAGAAGGAGTATATGTTGCCATTGGAGAGGGCATATGAGGACGTTGGATCTACAGATAGGGTTAAACTGCTCCAAGGGATAAGGAGAGTGAAAGTAAAAGAAATAAATTAGCACTCATAAGCACATACAGAGATACCTCAGGGACCAGGAAGATTATGGGAAGACGCTGACATTCTCTTAAATTATCTTACGTTTGACAGCTTCTTCCCTTCAAACCTCACTTTAAACACAGACGTTGTGTGATAAAGTAATTCCCAATTATGAGAAATCCGAAAAGGAATCAAAACCTTTTTGGTTTGGATAATGAGTTTTACAGATGTGTAGGATGCAGTAAATAAATAACAGATTACATAAACACACTACTGAATTTACCATATGTAGTCTGCTATTAAACAAAAGTTTAAGATTCCAAATTTTATAATCTGTTTTCACAAAAATGTAATCTAGCTGTTGCATTGTGGGTGGTTAGCAATACAAGGGTAGGGCCAACTATAGGCTACGCGTTAGAAATGGAGAGCATATCAGGAACAATTTTTAGGGATTAAAAACATAACATATCAGAACACTTCTAAGAAAAAATGATTACAGCCCTGGGGTTAGAAGATTCATTTCAGTAGATATGTTTTCCCCACTGGTAGGGTGGGAACTAGGAGTGTTCTGTGATCATGGTGGGCCCCCAACAACACTCCACCAGTTGGCATATTTACTTAAACCCCCCCCCCCCAGAAGGTGTGCCCAGTATGGGGACCAGAAATTTCTGATGGCGGCCATGATCTTAACTGTATACACTTTCAATAACTATCCACCTGAAATAGTGTTCTGATAACATGGAAACGATAATTGTACTGGCCCACTGCTCAGCACAAGCCCGGATTTACCTCACAGGAGCCTATAGGTACAAATGTCCTGGCAACCTAGACTTCGCCCTCCAGGAGCCTACAAACCCCTACCAAACCCCACCCCAAAAAGGTGTGCTTGCTGTCCCAGCTGTCACTTCTCCCTAGGTAGCTACAGGTTCCCCTTAGTATTAGGTAGCCAGTAATAAGTAGCTAGAGGTGCCAAGAGGCTAGAGGAACCTCCGTATTAAGTAGCTAAAGGTGCTCCTGACTGAAGAGAGATTTTGTCACTGGAATGCCAAAAGCAGAGTGAGTAACCTCTCATTTACACTCTCATCAGGACTCTGCATAGAGAAGTAGGGAGGGAGGCACTGCATGGCAAGGTACTTGCAAGGTAAGGGAGTGTGCAGTTGTATTTTCTGCAACTGCATTTTACGTAATGTTAGTAGAGATGGCTCAAACCTCCGAATTTTGGTTTGAGAAACCTCGAACGTGAACTTCCGCAAAAGTTTGCGTTTGCACGAACCATGCGAACTGCAATAGACTTCAATGGGCAGACAAACTTTGAAAAATACAAACACTGTTTCTGGCCACAAAGGTGATGGAAAAGATGTTTCAAGGGGTCTAACACCTGGAGGGGGGCATGGCGGAGTGGGATACACATGCCAAAAGTCCCTGGGAAAATTACGGATTTGACGCACAGCAGCGTTATAATACCCTAAAGGGCAGAAATCACATTGCATTCCTAAATTGGAAGCCGAAAGTGCTTGAAAACATCTTGCGTGTGTAGACATGGATCAGCAGGTAGTGTAAGTAGTGTACTGCTTCACACTGACCACACTCAATGTGTAACGCACCGCAAACAGCTGTTTGTGTAGTGATGGCCGTGCTGGACTGGTGTGCACGATGGCGAGATTGCAGGCGATGGCGGTTTTCAAGCCCATTTGGTTGGGCTGAGGTAACTCATTGACAGAATAACAGTGGCTGTCCACCTGTCCACAATGAAGCAACGACCTTATAATCTTGAGTCAGGTGTGCCCCCCAACACACTCATATAGGTAATTGCTTCATTGGGATACGCAAGCTCCTTCCCCGCTGGAAGGTAACTATCACGAAGGGGAATTGACACTTGTACATGCCTATTGTTTTGCTGTTGCAGCCACAGTGCAGCCAGAAAAATTAGGCAGGCATGTACAGGCACCAGAAAAAATCTTCTTCTTTTTGTTAGCGGCTTTAAAAATTCAGGAATCCACCTGGAGTCCTGGACCCTGTTGGTGGTGGCAGAGAAGGCAGTCAAGCGGGCCTGCAGGCAGAGATGCTGTGTGGGAACTGACTTAAGGTGCGTACACACACTACCACCGGCAACGACGGGTTCGCCGGACCTTCCCGCTGGGCAGATGTTCAGCTGACAGTAGCACGTGTGTACGCATTGTCGGCGGACTGATAAAGCTGTTTCTGAACAATCCGTTCAGCGGATCATTCAAAAACAGCCTTATCAGTCTGCCAACAGCGCGTACACAAGTGCTACTGTTGGCCGAACATCCGCCCAACGGGAGGGTCCGGCGGACCCGTCGTTGCCGTCAGTAGAGCATGTAGTCTTGGAGCAGGCAGCAGCGGCCGGCAAGCAGAGATGCTGTGTGGGGACTGACTTAGTCTTCGGGCAGGCAGTAGCCCTCCGGGATCCATGCCTCATTCATTTTGATAAAGGTGAGGTAATGCCTGACAATGCCTTAAGCTGTGTTGCAGTTCCTTTCTAGGATGCTTGAGGCAGGGCAAGCCAGAAGTTGGATGGCAAATTGTGACAGCTCTGGCCACAGGTCAAGCCTGCGCACCCAGTAGTCCAGGGGTTCATCACTGCTCAGACTGTCGATAGTTCTTTCTCTACCATTGTTAAAGCTTACATCTATTTTTTTAAATTACTTTTTCTGCTGTCTTCCTTCAACGAGAATCTGTTATGGAGGGCAAGTCTGCCATCCATTCAAGTGAAAGGTATGCACTGACTGCCAGGTACAATACAATATGCAGTCACAGATGCAGTGAAAGGTATGTACTGACTGCTGGTATAATACAGTGTGCAGTCACACAGATGCAGTGAAAAGGTATGCACTGACTGGTATATAAAACAGTGTGCAGTCACATAGATGCAGTGAAAGGTACTGACTGACTGCTGGTATAATACAATGTGCAGTCACACAGATGCAGTGAAAAGGTATGCACTGGCTGGTATATAAAACAGTGTGCTCTTACACAGATGCAGTGAAAGGTATGCAGTGACTGGTGGTATAATACAATGTGCAGTCACACAGGTACAGTGAAAAGGTATGCACTGAATGTGCTGGGCCTGGCACAGTATAGCAATTAGCAAAGGCCAGCTGCAACAGAAAGGGCTGTATATGCAATGTCCGTGGGCCACACACAAAACAAAACAAAAAAACACATCACAAGATCATTAGCTCTCAAAAGAGCTTTTTTGTGGTGCTTTTCAGCAACAAATATCAGCAAGGAGCAAGCTAACAGACCTCCTAACTATCGCTTTTCCTATCTCTCCAATGTCTCTCCCTTCTCTCACTATAGCAGCAGCAGAGTGAGAAAATGGCCAACGCTGCTGCCTTTTATAGGGGGGGGGAGGGGTCGGGGGAAGGGGAGGTCCATGAGGGAGTGCAGCCTGATTGGCTGCCAAGTGTCTGCTGACTGTGATGTAGAGAGTCAAAGTTTAGCCCAATGATGTAGTATAGGGGGTGGGCCGAACTCGCTATACGGTCGCGTTTCGACGTGAACCCGCGTTGTTTGCGAACCGTTCGGGTCATCTCTATTATTTAGCATCTTCACCTAGCCCTTTGGCTTATTTGCACATCATATCTCAGTAAATACTAGACTGTTCTCGGTTGTGCATCTTGTGCTTGTACAGGTGACCTCCGAGGTCTGATGAAGCTGGTGATTGTTGGATCTCTGAGTGACATTAGTGGCTGAGTACATTGTTCTCATCCTTACCTCTTCCATGGGAAACCACTCCCTCATGTTCTGTGCATCATTCCTCCTCCCCTAAGAGATGTGTTGCTCAGCTGTAGCAGAGTGGAGCTTCTGTACATCACATGGGCTACCAAATTGTTGCTGAAGGATCGAGAATTGAAGCATCGAGTCCTGATCACATTGCGCATGTGTACACATTTTTACTTACCTTTGCTGAATTTAAGCACTATTTCCTATCTATCCACATTCTGTAAACCTATTTGGCAGTGTCTTAACTGTATAGAACTGTGTTTAATTCCCAATACAGATGGCAAGATCAAGATGGCGCCACCAACGGCTGCCTCGGCACATGGCTCCTGCTTTTCTCTCTCTTTTTAGTAGTTTTTAGTAGTTTTAGCGTTTGTTTTTTAGTACTTTTAGTAGTAGTTTTAGTGTAGTAGTTAGTGGCAGGTTTAGTAGAAGGCAGTTTCTCAACCCTATCTCCAGTAGAGTTGGGCCGAACGGTTCGCCGGCGAACGTGGTTCGCGCGAACTTAGGTGGTTCGCGTGCGGGTGCCGCACGCGAACGTTTTGCGGAAGTTCGGTTCGCCCCATAATGCACCTGAGGGTCAACTTTGACCCTCTACATCACAGTCAGCAGGCCCAGTGTAGCCAATTAGGCTACACTAGCCCCTGGAGCCCCACCCCCCCTTATATAAGGCAGGCAGCGGCGGCCATTACGGCCACTCGTGTGCCTGCATTAGAGAGAGTAGGGCGAGCTGCTGTCTGTCTCTAGGGAAAGATTAGTTAGGCTTAGCTTTTCCTGGCTGCATACCTGTTCTGTTCAGTGAGCCCTCAGCCCACTGCATACCTGTACTGTGATCCTGCCACTGCATACCTGTTCAGTGATCCTGCCAGTGCATACCTGTTCAGTGATCCTGCCAGTGCATACCTGTACTGTGATCCTGCCACTGCATACCTGTTCAGTGATCCTGCCAGTGCATACCTGTTCAGTGATCCTGCCAGTGCATACCTGTTCAGTGATCCTGCCACTGCATACCTGTTCAGTGATCCTGCCACTGCATACCTGTTCAGTGATCCTGCCACTGCATACCTGTTCAGTGATCCTGCCACTGCATACCTGTTCAGTGATCCTGCCACTGCATACCTGTTCAGTGATCCTGCCACTGCATACCTGTTCTGTGAACCCGCCACTGTATACCTGTTCTGTTCAGTGGACCCGCCACTGTATACCTGTTCTGTGAACCCGCCACTGTATACCTGTTCTGTTCAGTGGACCCGCCACTGTATACCTGTTCAGTGATCCTGCCACTGCATACCTGTTCAGTGATCCTGCCACTGTATACCTGTTCTGTGAACCCGCCACTGTATACCTGTTCTGTTCAGTGGACCAGCCACTGTATACCTGTTTAGTGAAACACGCCACTGCATACCTGTTGTGTTCAGTGAACCTGCCACTGCATACCTGTTCTGTGAACCCGCCACTGTATACCTGTTCTGTTCAGTGGACCCGCCACTGTATACCTGTTCTGTGAACCCGCCACTGTATACCTGTTCTGTTCAGTGGACCCGCCACTGTATACCTGTTCTGTGAACCCGCCACTGTATACCTGTTCTGTGAACCCGCCACTGTATACCTGTTCTGTTCAGTGGACCCGCCACTGTATACCTGTTCTGTGAACCCGCCACTGTATACCTGTTCTGTTCAGTGGACCCGCCACTGTATACCTGTTCAGTGATCCTGCCACTGTATACCTGTTCTGTGAACCCGCCACTGTATACCTGTTCTGTTCAGTGGACCCGCCACTGTATACCTGTTTAGTGAACACGCCACTGCATACCTGTTGTGTTCAGTGAACCTGCCACTGCATACCTGTTCTGTCAACCCGCCACTGTATACCTGTTCTGTTCAGTGGACCCGCCACTGTATACCTGTTCTGTGAACCCGCCACTGTATACCTGTTCTGTTCAGTGGACCCGCCACTGTATACCTGTTCAGTGATCCTGCCACTGCATACCTGTTCAGTGATCCTGCCACTGTATACCTGTTCTGTGAACCCGCCACTGTATACCTGTTCTGTTCAGTGGACCTGCCACTGTATACCTGTTTAGTGAACACGCCACTGCATACCTGTTGTGTTCAGTGAACCTGCCACTGCATACCTGTTCTGTGAACCCGCCACTGTATACCTGTTCTGTTCAGTGGACCCGCCACTGTATACCTGTTCTGTGAACCCGCCACTGTATACCTGTTCTGTTCAGTGGACCCGCCACTGTATACCTGTTCTGTGAACCTGCCACTGTATACTTGTTCTGTTCAGTGGACCCGCCACTGTATACCTGTTCAGTGATCCTGCCACTGTATACCTGTTCTGTGAACCCGCCACTGTATACCTGTTCTGTTCAGTGGACCCGCCACTGTATACCTGTTTAGTGAACATGCCACTGTATACCTGTTCTGTTCAGTGGACCCGCCACTGTATACCTGTTCTGTGAACCCGCCACTGTATACCTGTTCTGTTCAGTGGACCCGCCACTGTATACCTGTTTAGTGAACACGCCACTGCATACCTGTTCTGTTCAGTGGACCCGCCACTGTATACCTGTTCTGTGAACCCGCCACTGTATACCTGTTCTGTTCAGTTGACCCGCCACTGTATACCTGTTTAGTGAACACGCCACTGCATACCTGTTCTGTGAACCCGCCACTGTATACCTGTTCTGTTCAGTGGACCCGCCACTGTATACCTGTTTAGTGAACACGCCACTGCATACCTGTTCTGTTCAGTGGACCCGCCACTGTATACCTGTTCAGTGAACCCGCCACTGCATACCTGTTCTGTGAACCCACCACTGTATACCTGTTCTGTTCAGTGGACCCGCCACTGTATACCGGTTCTGTGAACCCGCCACTGTATACCTGTTCTGTTCAGTGGACCCGCCACTGTATACCTGTTCAGTGAACCCGCCACTGCATACCTGTTCTGTGAACCCGCCACTGTATACCTGTTCTGTTCAGTGGACCCGCCACTGTATACCTGTTCAGTGAACCCGCCACTGCATACCTGTTCTGTGAACCCGCCACTGTATACCTGTTCTGTTCAGTGGACCCGCCACTGTATACCTGTTTAGTGAACACGCCACTGCATACCTGTTGTGTTCAGTGGACCCGCCACTGTATACCTGTTCTGTTCAGTGGACCCGCCACTGTATACCTGTTCAGTGATCCTGCCACTGCATACCTGTTCAGTGATCCTGCCACTGCATACCTGTTCAGTGATCCTGCCACTGTATACCTGTTCTGTGAACCCGCCACTGTATACCTGTTCTGTTCAGTGGACCCGCCACTGTATACCTGTTTAGTGAACACGCCACTGCATACCTGTTGTGTTCAGTGAACCTGCCACTGCATACCGGTTCTGTGAACCCGCCACTGTATACCTGTTCTGTTCAGTGGACCCGCCACTGTATACCTGTTCTGTGAACCCGCCACTGTATACCTGTTCTGTTCAGTGGACCCGCCACTGTATACCTGTTCTGTGAACCCGCCACTGTATACTTGTTCTGTTCAGTGGACCCGCCACTGTATACCTGTTCAGTGATCCTGCCACTGTATACCTGTTCTGTGAACCCGCCACTGTATACCTGTTCTGTTCAGTGGACCCGCCACTGTATACCTGTTTAGTGAACACGCCACTGCATACCTGTTGTGTTCAGTGAACCTGCCACTGCATACCTGTTCTGTGAACCCGCCACTGTATACCTGTTCTGTTCAGTGGACCCGCCACTGTATACCTGTTCTGTGAACCCGCCACTGTATACCTGTTCTGTTCAGTGGACCCGCCACTGTATACCTGTTCTGTGAACCTGCCACTGTATACTTGTTCTGTTCAGTGGACCCGCCACTGTATACCTGTTCAGTGATCCTGCCACTGTATACCTGTTCTGTGAACCCGCCACTGTATACCTGTTCTGTTCAGTGGACCCGCCACTGTATACCTGTTTAGTGAACATGCCACTGCATACCTGTTGTGTTCAGTGAACCTGCCACTGCATACCTGTTCTGTCAACCCGCCACTGTATACCTGTTCTGTTCAGTGGACCCGCCACTGTATACCTGTTCTGTCAACCCGCCACTGTATACCTGTTCTGTTCAGTGGACCCGCCACTGTATACCTGTTTAGTGAACACGCCACTGCATACCTGTTCTGTGAACCCGCCACTGTATACTTGTTCTGTTCAGTGGACCCGCCACTGTATACCTGTTTAGTGAACACGCCACTGCATACCTGTTGTGTTCAGTGAACCTGCCACTGCATACCTGTTCTGTGAACCCGCCACTGTATACCTGTTCTGTTCAGTGGACCCGCCACTGTATACCTGTTCTGTGAACCCGCCACTGTATACCTGTTCTGTTCAGTGGACCCGCCACTGTATACCTGTTTAGTGAACACGCCACTGCATACCTGTTCAGTGAACCCGCCACTGTATACCTGTTCTGTTCAGTGGACCCGCCACTGTATACCTGTTTAGTGAACACGCCACTGCATACCTGTTCTGTTCAGTGGACCCGCCACTGTATACCTGTTCTGTGAACCCGCCACTGTATACCTGTTCTGTTCAGTGGACCCGCCACTGTATACCTGTTTAGTGAACACGCCACTGCATACCTGTTCTGTGAACCCGCCACTGTATACCTGTTCTGTTCAGTGGACCCGCCACTGTATACCTGTTTAGTGAACACGCCACTGCATACCTGTTCTGTTCAGTGGACAGGCCACTGTATACCTGTTCAGTGAACCCGCCACTGCATACCTGTTCTGTGAACCCGCCACTGTATACCTGTTCTGTTCAGTGGACCCGCCACTGTATACCTGTTCTGTGAACCCGCCACTGTATACCTGTTCTGTTCAGTGGACCCGCCACTGTATACCTGTTCAGTGAACCCGCCACTGCATACCTGTTCTGTGAACCCGCCACTGTATACCTGTTCTGTTCAGTGGACCCGCCACTGTATACCTGTTCAGTGAACCCGCCACTGCATACCTGTTCTGTGAACCCGCCACTGTATACCTGTTCTGTTCAGTGGACCCGCCACTGTATACCTGTTTAGTGAACACGCCACTGCATACCTGTTGTGTTCAGTGGACCCGCCACTGTATACCTGTTCTGTTCAGTGGACCCGCCACTGTATACCTGTTCAGTGATCCTGCCACTGCATACCTGTTCAGTGATCCTGCCACTGCATACCTGTTCAGTGATCCTGCCACTGTATACCTGTTCTGTGAACCCGCCACTGTATACCTGTTCTGTTCAGTGGACCCGCCACTGTATACCTGTTTAGTGAACACGCCACTGCATACCTGTTGTGTTCAGTGAACCTGCCACTGCATACCGGTTCTGTGAACCCGCCACTGTATACCTGTTCTGTTCAGTGGACCCGCCACTGTATACCTGTTCTGTGAACCCGCCACTGTATACCTGTTCTGTTCAGTGGACCCGCCACTGTATACCTGTTCTGTGAACCCGCCACTGTATACTTGTTCTGTTCAGTGGACCCGCCACTGTATACCTGTTCAGTGATCCTGCCACTGTATACCTGTTCTGTGAACCCGCCACTGTATACCTGTTCTGTTCAGTGGACCCGCCACTGTATACCTGTTTAGTGAACACGCCACTGCATACCTGTTCTGTTCAGTGGACCCGCCACTGTATACCTGTTCTGTGAACCCGCCACTGTATACCTGTTCTGTTCAGTGGACCCGCCACTGTATACCTGTTCTGTGAACCCGCCACTGTATACTTGTTCTGTTCAGTGGACCCGCCACTGTATACCTGTTCAGTGATCCTGCCACTGTATACCTGTTCTGTGAACCCGCCACTGTATACCTGTTCTGTTCAGTGGACCCGCCACTGTATACCTGTTTAGTGAACACGCCACTGCATACCTGTTGTGTTCAGTGAACCTGCCACTGCATACCTGTTCTGTCAACCCGCCACTGTATACCTGTTCTGTTCAGTGGACCCGCCACTGTATACCTGTTCTGTGAACCCGCCACTGTATACCTGTTCTGTTCAGTGGACCCGCCACTGTATACCTGTTCAGTGATCCTGCCACTGCATACCTGTTCAGTGATCCTGCCACTGTATACCTGTTCTGTGAACCCGCCACTGTATACCTGTTCTGTTCAGTGGACCCGCCACTGTATACCTGTTTAGTGAACACGCCACTGCATACCTGTTGTGTTCAGTGAACCTGCCACTGCATACCTGTTCTGTGAACCCGCCACTGTATACCTGTTCTGTTCAGTGGACCCGCCACTGTATACCTGTTTAGTGAACACGCCACTGCATACCTGTTCTGTTCAGTGGACCCGCCACTGTATACCTGTTCTGTGAACCCGCCACTGTATACCTGTTCTGTTCAGTGGACCCGCCACTGTATACCTGTTCAGTGAACCCGCCACTGCATACCTGTTCTGTTAACCCGCCACTGTATACCTGTTCTGTTCAGTGAACCCGCCACTGTATACCTGTACTGTTCAGTGAACCCACCGCATCAGTGCGCATACCTGTGCAGTTAAGTGAACCCACCTACCTACGTGAGTGCACGCAGTGTGATATACCACTCCGTGCATACCCGATATGGACAAAACAGGTAGAGGAAGAGGTAGTGCCAGAGGCAGAGGAAGGCCACCCGGCAGGTCTGCGCGAGGTCGTGTAAGTGGAATTTCGTGTGGACCTGGCCCACAGTACAGTGCTCGGAAGAAGGCACGTCCCATCACCTCCCAAGATTGTCAGGACGTGGTTGAGTATTTAGCGACACAGAACACCTCATCTTGCTCAGCCACCAGCGCTACTACTAGCACCACTTCCGCTGCATTTGACACTTCACAAGAATTATTTAGTGGTGGTGAAATCACTGATGCACAGCCATTGTTGTTACAGCCAGATGAATTTTCGCCAGCTCATATGTCTGCGTTACGCGGCAACACTATGGATGTAACGTGTAAGGAGGATGAAGGACCTACACGTTTGGATTTTTCTGAGGCAAGCGAAGCTGGGCAGGATGATTACGATGATGACGATGATAGGGATCCTCTGTATGTTCCCAATAGAGGGGATGAAGAGGGGGACAGTTCAGAGGGGGAGTCAGAGAGTAGTAGGAGGAGAGAAGTTGCTGAAAGAAGCTGGGGCAGCTCTTCATCAGAAACAGCTGGTGGCAGTGTCCGGCACCATGTATCGCCACTTATGTACAGCCAGCCAACTTGCCCTTCAGCATCAGCTGCTGAGGTCCCCATAGTGCCCACATCCCAGGGTGGCTCAGCGGTGTGGAAATTTTTTTATGTGTGTGCCTCAGATCGGACCAAAGCCATCTGTTCGCTCTGCCAACAAAAATTGAGCCGTGGAAAGGCCAACACTCACGTAGGGACAAGTGCCTTACGAAGGCACCTGCAGAAAAGGCACAAACAGCAATGGGATGGCCACCTGAGCAAAAGCAGCAGCAGCACACAAAAGAAAAGTCACCCTCCTTCTCCTCTTCCTCCTTCAGGTGCATCATCTGCTTATGCCGCTTTCTCCCTTGCACCTTCACAGGCACCCTCCTCCACTCCGCCTCTGCCCTTGATGAGCGGTTCCTGCTCCTCTGCCCACAGCAGCAGTCAGGTGTCCGTGAAGGAAATGTTTGAGCGGAAGAAGCCACTTTTGGCCAGTCACCCCCTTGCCCGGCGTCTGACAGCTGGCGTGGCGGAACTGTTAGCTCGCCAGCTGTTACCATACCGGCTGGTGGACTCTGAGGCCTTCCGTAAATTTGTGGCCATCGGAACACCGCAGTGGAAGATGCCAGGCCGCACTTATTTTTCGAGAAAGGCCATACCCCAACTGCACCGTGAAGTTGAGAGGCAAGTGGTGTCATCTCTTGCGAAGAGCGTTGGGTCAAGGGTACACCTGACCACGGATGCCTGGTCTGCCAAGCACGGGCAGGGCCGCTACATTACCTACACAGCCCATTGGGTGAACCTGGTGCTGAACGATGGCAAGCAGGGTGCAGCGGACCAAATTGTGACACCTCCACGGCTTGCAGGCAGGCCTCCTGCCACCTCCTCTCCTCCTGCTACATGCTCTGCGCTGTCCTCCTCCTCCTTGGCTGAGTGGCAGTTCTCCTCTCCAGCTACACAGCCCCAGCTCCGCAGGGCCTATGCTGCATGCCAGGTACGACGGTGTCACGCCATCTTAGACATGGCTTGTCTCAAAGCGGAGAGTCACACTGGAGCAGCTCTCCTGGCTGCTCTTAAGAAACAGGTGGATGAGTGGCTGACCCCGCACCACCTGGAGATAGGCAACGTGGTGTGCGACAACGGCAGCAATCTGCTTGCCGCTTTGCATATGGGGAAGCTGACACACATACCCTGCATGGCACATGTCATGAATCTAGTGGTTCAAAGATTTGTGGCAAAGTACCCTGGCTTAGCGGATGTCCTGAAGCAGGCCAGGAAGTTCTGTGGGCATTTGAGGTGGTCTTACACAGCCATGGCACGATTTGCAGAAATTCTGCGGAAAAACAACATGCCGGTGAGACGCCTCATTTGCGATAGCCCCACTCGCTGGAATTCGACCCTGCTCATGTTCTCCCGCCTGCTAGAACAGAAGAGAGCCGTCACCCAGTACCTCTACAACTGGAGTAGAACGAAACAGTCTGGGAAGATGGGGATGTTCTGGCCCGACAACTGGACACTGATGAAAAATGCATGCAGGCTCATGCGGCCGTTTGAGGAGGTGACCAACCTGGTGAGCCGCAGTGAGGGCACCATCAGCGACTTAATTCCCTACGCTTACTTCTTGGAGCGTGCTGTGCGTAGAGTGGCGGATGAAGCTGCGAATGAGCGTGACCAGGAACCGTTACGGCAGGAACAGGCATGGGACCAATTTTCATCAGACCCAGCTGTTTCCTCAACACCTGCGGCAGCACAGAGGGGGGAGGAGGAGGAAGAAGAGAGGTCGTGTGCAGAAGATGAGTCAGACTCAGAGGATGATGAGCAAGGTGTTTCTTTGGGGGAGGAGGAGGAGGAGGAGGAGGAGGGGACGGCGGCAGGAGAACAACCGCAGCAGGCGTCGCAGGGGGCTTGTGCTGCTCAACCTTCCCGTGGTATTGTTCGCGGCTGGGGGGAGGAGGTTGACTTACGTGACGTCACTGTGGAAGAGCAAGAGGAGATGGAGGGTACTGGATCCGACTTTGTGCAGATGTCGTCTTTTATGCTGTCCTGCCTGTTGAGGGACCCCCGTATAAAAAACCTCAAGGGGAATGAGCTGTACTGGGTGGCCACACTACTAGACCCTCGGTACAGGCACAAAGTGGCGGACCTGTTACCAACTCACCGGAAGGTGGAAAGGATGCAGCACATGCAGAACCAGCTGTCAACTATGCTTTACAATGCCTTTAAGGGTGATGTGACAGCACAACGCCAGCAAGGTACCACTGCCACTAATCCTCCTCCCGTGTCCACGCAGTCAAAGACAGGATGCTCCAGCGATCTCATGGTGATGTCGGACATGCGGACGTTCTTTAGTCTAACGCCTCGCCGTAGCCCTTCCGGATCCACCCTTCACCAACGCCTCGACCGGCAGGTAGCCGACTACCTGGCCTTAAGTGTGGATGTAGACACTGCTGTGAACAGCGATGAGGAACCCTTGAACTACTGGGTGCGCAGGCTTGACCTGTGGCCAGAGCTGTCCCAATTTGCCATCCAACTTCTCTCCTGCCCTGCCGCAAGCGTCCTCTCAGAAAGGACCTTCAGCGCAGCTGGAGGCATTGTCACAGAGAAGAGAAGTCGCCTAAGTCACAAAAGTGTTAAGTACCTCACCTTTATCAAAATGAATGAGGCATGGATCCCGGAGGGCTGCTGCCCGCCCCAAGACTAAGTCAGTCCCCGCACACACAGTATCTCTGCCTGCACGCCGTGTGACTGGCTGCCTGGCCTGCCCCAAGAAGACTAAGTCGCTCCCAGTCCCTCCACACAGGATGTCTGCCTGCAGGCCGCTTCACTACCTTCTCCGCCACCACCAACAGGGTCCGGGACTCCAGGCGGATTGTTGAATTTTTTAGGCCGCTGCTAGCAGCGGCCGCTGTAATAATTTTTCGGGTGCGTGTACATGACTGCCTAATTTTTCTGGCTGCACTGCGGGCAGCTGCAACAACAAAAGAAAAGGCATGTACATGCGCCCATTCCCCTTCGTGATCATTACCTTGCCGTGGTGAAGGGGCTTGCGTATCACAATGAAGCAATGACCGGCGCCTAGATGAGTGTCTCGGGGGGCACACAAAAGATAATAAGGTCATTGCTTCATTGTGGTCAGACCAAATTTGATCAGCTGGACAGTCACTGTTCTGTCATTCAGCTACATCAGCCAGGCCGACCATATGGGCTGTAAAGCCACCAAAACCTGCACTCTCGCCATGGTGCGCACCAGTCCAGCACGGCCGTCACTACACAAACAGCTGTTTGCGGTGCGTTACACGGTGAGTTTGGTGTGTCAGTGTGAAGCAGTACCTTAATTACACTACCTGATTGATGTATACACATGCAAGTTGTTTTAAAGCACTTTAGGCCTGTCATTTAGCATTCAATGTGATTTCTGCCCTTAAAACGCTGCTTTGCGTCAAATCCAGATTTTTCCCGGGGACTTTTGGCATCTATCCCACTCCGCCATGCCCCCCTCCAGGTGTTAGACCCCTTGAAACATCTTTTCCATCACTTTTGTGGCCAGCATAATTATTTTTTTTTTCAAAGTTCGCATCCCCATTGAAGTCTATTGCGGTTCGCGAACTTTAACGCGAACCGAACGTTCCGCGAAAGTTCGCGAACCCGGTTCGCGAACCTAAAATCGGAGGTTCGGCCCAACTCTAATCTCCAGTATCAGGCAGTAGGAATCCCGTGTCACAGGAGTCCCGTGTCCCGATCGTCTGCGGGAACACGGAGGAGTTCCTGCGGATTTATCACCTGCCTGAGCTGCCGGCACCGACTAGTGGAGGCTGACGTTCTCCCCTGCACATTCGTGCTCTCCACTGCAGCCGGATTACAGGCCATGTGCTCAGCACGTGAAAGGCCTCACCATCTCTGATGCCAGCACCGCTATCGCTAGGGGACCTGATTAACAGTTCCCCGTACCACCAAGCTCCCTAGCCATCCACGGAGGGAAGCGACTCTGCCGCCTGACATCTGCTGCATCCTCGGGATTCAACAGGGGGAGCGCCACCTCGCCGCCGGACTGCCGCTGTCTCCTCCTCGCTCGTCTAGACCACTGCCTCATCCATCTGGTTCCCACCTACAGAAGGCGCTTGGAGTCAGCGAAACCAGTCCTGAGGTCTACTAAAGTGTGGTCAAATGAAGCCAAGCTCCAACTCCAGGAGTGTTTCGACTGCACGGTGTCATGATCGCTGCTGCAGCAGGTATTGCTGGAAGTAGTAGTGCTGCAGCTCAGGCAGTTCTGATCTCTTTCCATGCAAGCTGCATAGCTTTGTCTGCCTTTCCCTGCTGTCAGCTTGTGACTGATTATCATTCACCTGTGTGGGAATCTGCATGTCTGCTCCCATTGGATGACCTCAGTATAAAGATCTGCTTCCTGCAGGACTGCTCGGGTTACCATAGCTTCAGTTTAAGCCTGTCTTGCTGTTGCTTCAGCCCCCGATCGTGTTTCTTGTTCTAAAGATACTTTGCTGGTCTTTGCATCATATATTGGTTCATTGCCAATATATATGCATACCAGCACGTTTATTATTTTCCTTGTATTCGTGTTACGTTGATACATCAGTGTCGCTGATGTATACGTACACGAACTGTTTATATCCTGTGTGCAGTTAGTCAGCTTTTCAGCACGTTTTGGTAGGTTGCGCGTATCGTGATCACCCGTGCTGAGTTAGTTACCCTGCTCCTGGTTCTGTTTGTGGATTGCGTTCATCTCTGCGAAGAGATAACGAATCCTTCTGAATCCTGTTCTGTTACCGTTTGTGGATTGCGTTCATATCTGCAAAGAAATAACGAATCCTTCTGAGTCCTGTTCTGTTACTGTTTGTGGATTGCGTTCATCTCTGCGAAGAGATAACGAATCCTTCTGAATCCTGTTCTGTTACCGTTTGTGGATTGCGTTCATCTCTGCGAAGAGATAGCGAATCCTTCTGAGTCCTGTTCCCTGTATTGCTCCAGTCCTAGTCAGTGTTCCTGCTTATGTCATATATCGGTTCATTGCCGATATATACATATGTTAGTCAGACGTTACAAATAGTTTCATTGATAGCTGTAATTGTAATACGCTAGGAAAACATACTTCTTGTATTTTTGTCTGTGTTACATTCATCTATCTTGATCCTGCTATTTCCTGACTATCCTGTCCTGTCTTTGTGAGACACGCCATCGCTGCAAACGCATTGGCTGCCTCATTCCAGTCTGTCTTGTTTTGGACGCTTGCTGTCACTAAGTAGCGGCTAGCTAGCAAGCGTTCATTCTGTCTACCTGTCCTGATCTCCTCAGTTCTGGTTTATGTGCTCAGCGCTACTTTGCGCTGAGACGTTATAGCGAAAGTATTGTTTGTGGCTGTCGGATCTGCACTGGCTCTGTGCGCCACAATCTCCTATTGGAGTCAGTCCTCCCCTCCACTATACTAGGGATAGCCTGTTTCCTTGTGCTAGTGTGTGTACCTCCTTCACGTCAGCTCATGCGTTGCATGCTGACTGTGGAGAATACACCACCAAGCCTTACACACGGACTGGAAGGCACTGGAATCACCCGACCTAGATGTGTGGGCTGATGCTGTTTCATCCTGTATCAGCTTCTGCGAGGAATCCTGTGTACCCACCAGGTCCTTCAAGATTTACCCTAACGATAAACCGTGGTTCTCAAATAAGCTGCGTCAACTGCGGAAGCGCAAGGAAGCCGCTCATAAGTCGGGCTCCCTGGAGGACTTCAGGTCGGCAAGGAACTCCCTCAACAGGGAACTACGTGCTGCAAAACGGTCACATGCTGAAAAGATCCAGAACAATCTCCGCTCAATCGACCCTCGGGCTGTCTGGAAGGGCCTGAAGGCTGCCACTAGCTATAAACCCCCACCCCAACAGGCTTCTCCTTGCTCTGAGCTAGTCGAGGAACTCAGCAACTTTTACTGCAGGTTTGAGGTCCCAGCTACCCCTGAGGGGCAGTCAACTCCTTCCGCCCCCTCCTCCCCTGCTGTTAGGCGCACTGAACCTAGCTCGAGCACATGCCCTTCCCTGACAGTATCCGAGACCGACGTTCTTCGCCTTCTGTCTTCCCTGAATGCCAGGAAAGCATCTGGCCCTGATGGCGCGTCACCGGCATGTCTGAAGACCTGCTCCCGGCAGCTGGCCCCCGTCCTCACCTCTATCTATGTCAGGTCCCTCGGGGAAGGGAAGGTCCCTACATGTTTCAAGGAATCCACCATCATTCCTGTCCCGAAAAAGCAAGGGGTTTCAGACCTAAACAACTTCAGGCCCGTGGCCCTAACATCAGTGGTCATGAAGACCTTTGAAAAAGTGGTCCTGTCTCTGCTCAAGATCACTACTCTAGACCGACTGGACCCTCTCCAGTTCGCATACAGAGCAAACAGGTCCACGGACGATGCTATCAACATCTGCCTGGAATTTATCACTGACCACCTAGACAGGCCGAACTCCTATGCTAGAATACTTCTCCTGGACTTCAGCTCGGCCTTTAACACTATCTGCCCCCGTATCCTGCATGACAATCTCATGGAGCTGGAAGTCCATCCTACTCTTCGCCTCTGGATCACAGACTTTCTCTCGAACAGGTCCCAGCAACATATTCTCCAGACCCAGAGTGACAAACACTGGAGCCCCTCAGGGCTGCGTCTTGTCACCATTCCTGTTCTCTCTATACACAAATAACTGCACATCCACTGTGGACGATACCACAATTGTTGGCCTTGTTAGTGAAAATGACGAGCAGGTCTACCGCCAGGAGGTCGACAGAGTCTGCAATTGGTGTAGAGAGAATAAGCTGGTTCTCAACACAGCCAAAACTGTGGAGATGGTCATTGATTTCAGGAAGTATACCAGTAATCTCCCCCCCCCCCCCCCGATGTACATCGAGGGTACCGAAGTCACTAGGGTTCCTAGCGTCCGCCTTCTGGGTACGACCATCTCTGACGACCTGACCTGGAAGGCTAATACCACCGCAACTCAGAAGAAGGCTCAGCAAAGACTTTTCTTCCTTCGCCAACTAAAGAAGTTTGGTATTGCCCAAGAACTTCTGAGGTCCTTCTACTCTGCAACGATAGAGTCAGTTCTCTGCTCATCCATCCTGGTCTGGTTTGCTGGCTGCACCACCAGTGACAGATACAAACTTCAGAGGGTCATCAGCTCAGCGGAGAGGATCATCGGGAAACCTCTTCCCCCTCTAGATCTCATCTACAACACCAGGCTGCGTAACAGGGCAATGAAAATTGTGAGTGACCACTCACACCCTGGTCACAGTTTTTTCAGGCGACTCAAACTAGGTCGGAGGTTCCAGTCCATCCCTGCAAAAACCAGTAGGCGCATGAACACCTTTTTCCCCACTGCCATTAGACTCTTGAACTCTGCCCGTTCTACTGCCCCCACCCCCTCTGTAACCGTCTGTAGTCTAACATCCGACCTCGGCTGCGGCTGCTTGTTATCTGCCTTGGTTAGGTCATGCCAGTGTTATCTGCTGTCACACGCTGCTGTCCCTGCTGGACCCTACCACAAATGTGTATTCTCATGTCTTGTCGTATTAATCATGTTCTGTTGTACTACTCTTGCTCTGGTGTACTACTCCTGTCTGTTGTTTTCGACTCTTTCTATGCCATCAATGTGCCAAATCCAATTCCGGGCACGGCCCACCCGTGCTTGCTTGGCGAAATAAAGGAATTCTGATTCTGATTCTGAAGTAAGCTGTAAATTTAATCAAATTTGTACAAAAGTGTTAGCACCAGTTTTACTACGAATGGTGTATTAATTCTTGTCACAGTGCTTGTGACAGTACTTGGGGCCTGATACACTAAACTTTGATCAGGCTTCAGTAACCAGCATATAATTTCCCCCTGGTTACCAGACCGCATACATGTAAGAAAGGCGCCCCATTAATTTGGGTGCCAGAAATAGCTGCTAGTAGAATATTAGTAAAATTACCAGTGTATAGGAAAATGTGTGAGGACCTCAGACCTTGAGGTCTGGGGTTGGAGAGACATAACATTTTCATAGCATCGGGGTGGGCCCTTTGTAATTTGTAGCTCAGGATCTACTATTAGTTGCTAATAGCAACTGTTCAGCACTGTTACATGTCTATCATTTTACTGTACCGGATTAACTGGCATGATATGTCCATTGTCAAATACAATACTTGCTGATCCAGACAATGCCATATCTATTCATTTCAGTGAGCCAGAGGTGGCGTCCATTCCTTGTACTTAACATCTATACCTTGATGCTTTTGCCTAGAAAAATCTGCATGTTGTTCTTACTTAGTCTTCACACATGAAAAGGCCCAAGACGCACTATACACAACTGGTGGTTCAAGTGGTTTATGTGTGCTGCTGCACAAACATGCCTCACATATAACAGCCTCTTCCTAACCTTCTCGGTATGCTGCTTTACTATTATTATCTCACTCTTTCACCTTTAAAGAGAAGTTGTAATTAAAAGAAAACCCTCTGGGGGATACTTACCTTGGGAAGGGAAGCCTCTGGATCCTAACGAGGTTTCCCGTCCTCCTCCATCCCTCCGTTTGAGTGTCGTCCCCCCCCCGAACTGCGACGAGGTATTTTACCTACCGCAATCCTGCGCAGGTGCACTAGCAGCTCCTTGTTTGGGCTAAAATGAAAATAGCGGAGCCTGATCGATCTGCTCTACTGCGCAGGCGCAAGTTCTTTGTATCTGCATAATAGAACAGATATGAACAGGTTCAGCTTTTTCAGCCTTACTCGAAGGAAGAGCCGCTAGTGCGCCTGCGCTGGATCGCGTGAAGTAAATATCCCTGCTTGTCAAGCTGGCTTGTCGAGGAGGTTTTGACTAAATCTTGTCAGAACTGAAAGGGATCATTGTTAGAAGAGAATGTTGAGCAGGGTCGGACTGGGACACTGGGGGCCCACCAAAGAAATTTCAACCTGGTGCTCACACATCCCATGATTGCGGTGAAAAAAGGGCGTGACCATGCACCGGAAGGTGGGTGTTGTCATGATGTATTTTGGACAGGGCCAAATGTACATGATCTTAGCAGCATTGTAATTCAGAGACACTGCTGCCCAGCAAAACTTTGCATAGAGTCCCCTCCTTCAATATAAAGTAATGTTCTACTTTGCAGAGGTTGCGACCGCAGAGGTTGCGACTGCATCGGGGCCCTTGGGCCAAAGGGGCCCCGAAGGACCCACCCTCAACTACAGAATTGCCTCTCTATTGGTCCTTTGCTCATATTAATCACTTCTATAGATACTTTGAACAGTGGTAATCATTAACAAGCTATTTCCCATCCCCTTCTTGCACCTCTGACACTGTAGTTGCCATTGGCAGGTTTTGGTGCGTCGTATCAATTGTTATGTATAGAGTGCTTGGGGGGCGCCATTGTAAAATTTGCATCGAGGCCTACAGCTCCTTAGCTACGCCACTGCTCTCAGCATGAGTAATTACAGCACTGAGAAGAGAATTTTTGTGCTGCAGGCAGCAATTGGAGCTCTGTCAGACAAGGAGTGGGGGGCCTACCAGAAACCTGGAGGCGGGGCCCACCGAGGGAAAAAACTGTACTACTGTGGCCCAGTCCGACCCTGATGTTGAGCTTCTGAGAGGAACGGTTTGTGAGGTAAGTATGTAATATTCATTTGCAGGTACATCATGTGTATATTTTAAATAATTTAATTAGGTTCAGGTTCGCTTTAATAAATGGGCAGTGTTGTCCTGAACCTCTACCACAATGCTTCACTACACTACATAAACTGCTCCCCATCTGCTAGATAACCCAATATGTTTTCTGGAGTAAGGGCTTCTAGATTCTCAAGATGGTGTTTATTTGGGTGGATTAGATTACCCTTTGTAGTTTTAGAAGGCCACAAAAGTTGAAGCTGGCTGTTATTTAGTTATAGATTGCTTACGACTCATATCCCAGCACCATGTACTGCTCTATGGAGAGGGGATGGTGGTGGAGCACATGTGAGCATTGCAACACCATGTTGTGGGAAATTCCTTTGACGTTCTTGTCAAAAAGAAGCATTAGTGGCCACTTAATTGCAAAAAAAAAAAAAAAATTGCCCGCTGACTTACATGGGGCTTCTTCCAGTCCCCTGAAGTCTTCCTACTCCCTTGCTGTGATTCTGCACTCTACCGTTCCTCTCCTGTCCCTCTCCAAAGGCCGGATGACTTGGTTAGTTGCCAGCCACTGTGCATGAGTGTCACTGGCAGCACACCTCCTCTATTGCGCTCTTGCTGATGGGAATGTTCTGCACAGTAGCAATTTTTGCTTACTGCGCAAACACAGAGTACCCCTGGCAACGGAAGCATGTTGGAGGAGGCGCGGAGCACAGGGCTATGCATCCAGCGTTCACAGAGGGAAACCAGGGGAACTGACCAAGCAGCGTGGAATGACGGCAAGGGGCCGGGATGACTTTAGGGGACTGAAAGAAGCCCCAGGTAAGTAACTGGCCAATTTTTTTTTCAGTTAAAGTTTGCTTTATAAAAAGAAAATATGGTATGTGCACTCCCCTTAGGTGAAAAATGTTCCTAGCAACTGAGATACACGCTGTCTAGATGGTTCGCTGTACTATGGGAGTGGTATTACCCTCCTATGATTATAAATATGTAGAAGCTAGTATAGCGCTCAACACCTATCAGCCATAAATATATGCCCTACTGGTTACATCATAAATGACTCATCAGCGCCTGATGAGTCATTTATGACGTAACCGGTAGGGTGTATCCTGAGAGCGGTGGAGAAGAGAACCTCGGAGCTGCGGCGGTGAGGACGTCCTATGGACTTTTTTAATATGCGCATAAAGTTTTATGGAATGTGAGGCACTACTGTATTTTATTTGATAGATTAAACGTTATTACGCTATGGTCGCATGTCTGTTTGAGTTTTAGGCCTCTTTCACACCAAGACGTTGCGTTTTAGGGGACGTTAAAAACGCATAACGTGCCCCTAACTCAACGCATGGTGGTGTTGAAGTTGAACGTCAGATTGAGCCGCGTTATGCAGCTCTTGGTGCGTTGTTTTCGTTCTATCTATACCAGGGGTCTCAAACTCAATTTACCCGGGGGCCGCAGGAGGCAAAGTCAGGATGAGGCTGGGCCGCATAAGGGAGTTCACATGTCCCCGCCGCAAAACGAGGGCTGCAGAGCCCCCAAATCGCCCCGGGGGGCAATCCGCCGGCATTTCCTGGAAGGGGCAGAGCTTTCAGCTTCAGCTCTGCCCCTCCTGAAGTCAATCGCGGCGGATCGCCGCCTCTGCCCGCCCACTCTAAACATAAAAAAAAAAATTGGGAAAATAGGAAAAAATGCCAGGAATCTTCATACAGCCATATTACGGCTGTATAGCGATCCCTGGCCAAAGCGCTGCGGCTGCGTATGGACCCCCTGGAAACCCCGTCAGGAAATGTATTGCTCTTTCTTTTGATACATGTAAAATTACACTACCGTTAGGCTTGCTACTAAAAGTGACATTTACCGCATTTAAAAGTATACTATTTTCCTTTGAAACTTTAAAATCGATTTTCTCAAAAACTATAAGGTCTTTTTGAAAAATTGTTTTTTCCTCTTATTCCTAATGATCTCCTTAACATATCCTGCAAATTTAGGGTTTCTAGCATTTAAGGTGGATTTGCTATTAACCATTAAAGTCGGCGGGTTTTTAAATGTGTATTTTTTTCCTTTGCAACTTTAAAATCAATTTTCTCAAAAACTATAAGGCCGATTTGAAAATTTTTTTTTTCCTCTTGTAGCCACTGGGGGCCCCTACAAGCTCTGGGGCCCTGGGGCCACAAAATATTGTATCGCGGGCCGCAAATGGCCCGCGGGCCGCGAGTTTGAGACCCCTGATCTATACTGATAGAACAGCCGCTCCAGGATAGTGATGGGAAGTCTGGATCTTTTCAAGGATTTGGATGATTCGAATCGGATCATTGAAAAGATCCGTATCTTTGAACCGAATCATTTGAATCATTTTACTAGGGAAGCAGACTGGGGGTGAAATAACTAGCAGGACAGGACTTTCCCTGCACTGTACATTCTGTATGTTCCTGTTTCTTCCAGACAGACATCCACTGTGAACCTAATCATTCATTGTGATGATCTGGATGATTCGACTCACAAAAAGTTCCGGATCAAATGAACGATTCATTTATGATCAGGACAACACTATGGGCTTGAGTCACAAAAGAGTGCTAACTGTTAGCACGGCTGCTTTGGTGCAAATTTTCGCATTGTGTGCAATCGCGAATTTCCGCGCGAAACGATAACGGTTTTGCGCGCAAATGCAAATTTTCATGCGAAAACTATATCAATTTCACGTGAAAATTCGCCTTTGCGCGCGAAACCGTTATCGTTTCACGCGAAAATTCGCGATCGCGCGCAATGCAAAAATTCGCGAGAAAACGGCCGTGCTAACAGTTAGCACTCTTTTGTGAATCAAGCCCTATGAGTCCAGGTTGCGTCAGCACAGTGCAGTGGATATTAATTAGCCATGTGGTTAGTCACTGAGCACGTGCAAGCAGTCTAACTCAGCTAAAGCCCAGTATAACGCACAGCATGCTGCACTTTCCCAGAACATGCATTGTTACAATGTAACGCAATGTGGGCACTGTGAACAGCACATTGATTTTTCATTACTGTGCAGTGAGCTGCGTTACAGGCTGCTCTAACGTGCGTCTGTAACGTCCCACTGTGAAAGCAGTCTTAAAAGAGCATCACCGTGTTGAAGAAAGATTACTGTTATACAAGTTATTGTGGCTGGTCTGTGGCTGGGTCAGCAAATATATTTGGTAAGCGTGCAATCTTAGGCCTCTTGCACACTGCAAGTGATTCCGATTCAGATTCCGCTTTTTAATCAGTTTTTACATCAGATTCCGATTCCGATTTGCAGTTTGCTCCCTGCACACTGCAAATCGGAATCTGAATCGGATGTAAAAACTGATTAAAAAGCGGAATCTGAATCGGAATCACTTGCAGTGTGCAAGAGGCCTTATTGCTGCACACTTTATAATCCAGCACGGAGTGAATGCATGGTGCTGGTTGCACTGGTGAAGGGTAGAAGTTTCATCAAGAAGTAACTAGATTACGCTATGTGTACCCTTTTATATGTTTTCTGAGCAAATATTACGAAGAAGCACAAGTGATCGTGACGTGAGGACTCTGTTATCAAGTTATGAAGTGTGGCATCCTGGCAGATCACAAGGAGACCAGTAATGTCATGGGACACCTGTACTAACTTTTGATTTCAAGTTTGGTAATTTTGGATGAGGAAAATCTAAAGTAAGCATTTACTTAAAGGACTTTTGATGCAAAATTAGAAATTTATTTTTTACTCACCTGGGCTTCTTCCAGCCCCGAGCAGCAGTCTCAGTCCCTCACCGCAGCCCTGATCCTCCTCCATGTCCCCGCTGGCTACCCACAATGATGGCAACCCACCAGCGTTGTTCTGTGCCTGTGCGTCTGTGTCATCTGGCACATACCGTGCCTCCACACAACTACTGCGCAGGCGGAGTACGCACCAGATGACATAGGTGAGCGGGCGCGAGTGCCAGCACAGGCGCAGAAGAGCTGATCCCGCCGACGGGCTGCCATCATTGCGGGGACACGGAGGAGGACCAGGGCTGCGGCGAGGGACTGAGACTGCTGCTCGGGGCTGGAATAAGCCCCAGGTGAGTAAAAAATAGATTTTTAATTTCGCATCGAAAGTCCTTTTAGTGAATCTGAAGTCAGAGGAATGTGAATGAAAAGCCATAATGAATTACATGGCTGCTTATGTGCTTATAGTCAGTTGACTTAATCATCAGCTGATTCTCAAACACAGACTGTAGAGCAATCTATCAGAGCCAAATGACTGTCTGTCATTACATAATCTGAGCAGGAACTTTAAAATTAAATCTGCCACATAACTTGTAAAAGTAGAACACACTGAGGTGTCTCCTTGCACCAGAGGTGCTAATGGGTTTTTCTTTAGCAATTTGTCTTCAGTGTCACAGCCCCAGAGCAAGTGTTCTTTATCCCTGCTTATTATGCATATCACTTCAGAATACAAATGAACTTTAGCAGGCCTAGAATTTGTTTCCATGTTAATGCAGCTGGATACTTTTAGGATACTAATTGCCAACTGATGAATAATAATTTCACAAATGGTTAAAACAAAATGGCTAAACTATTTACTGCTGGTAACATGCAAAGAAAAACTTGAAAAAAAATGTGAATGTCAAGTTTTCATTCTCATATGAAGACTTTTTTATATGTAGTTTCCAGTTTGTTTCTAATCTGTGATAAATGCTGATTTACTCATGCATCTGCTTTGTGCTTAGTAAAACAGGTAGCTTATTGTTAGGAACACACAATGAGATTTTCTGGCATATTTACTGTCAGATCGATTATTTTCAACATTTCTGAACAATTTTCCATTCACTTCTATGGAAAGTGGATCAGAAATGTTGGAGATAATCAATCTCACAGTAAATCTGCCAGAAAATCTCATTGTGTGTACCTAGAACAAAGGACAACTGAATCAAGAGGGTTATGGAGGCTGCCATATTTATTTCATATTTATTGCCTGGCTGTCCTGAACAAGTATATGCAGATCAGGTTTTTCTGTCATTATTGTCAGATCTGACAAGATTAGCTTCATGCTTGTTTCTGATGTGATTAAGGCACTCCTGCAGCCAAATAGGCTAGCAGGGCTGCCAGGCAACTGGTATTGTTTAGAAGGAGACAAATATGGCAACCTCCATATTCTTCTCACTTCAGTTGTCCTTTAAGGAACCCCAATACATTACTCGATTTTCAGCATCAATAGCCGGCTGATTGGATTAAACTGATTGAATCTAGCAAATATCGATGACACAACATGGCAGGCCAATCGTTCGTTTTGACCGATTTTCAGCCAAAATCTATCAATCTGGCATGCTGGAAATGCTGAGGATGGCGTTTGATGACATGACGATTGATGTATCCGGTGGAACCCATGTTATGTGTCTACCTCGGGACCGTGGTGAGTGTGGAAGCAGCTCACCTATATGCCGTGTGGAGTGCTGTTTGTCATAAGTGTAAAGTATATATTTTCAGTTTAATTTTTACAAGTTTATACATTTATTTACATTTTACAAACGTTTAAAGTATGTATACATGCTTTAAGCATTGATGTGAGATGACATTGTAGCTGTATGATACTGCTACATCCATGACAGTTATTATACACCTCTTCTTCCCAGAAGGCAAAAAAGATCTTCTAACATATACATGCCATCAACAGAATGGAGCTTTGAGGAAGCCTGCTCAAGTAGGTACCTCGTGTCAGTGGACATAGGTGATACTGCAAGCACCCTGGGATTGAACATGCCTCGTACACGCCTCATATTACACGGGCAACTGCACATGCTGTTGAAATCCCACATATTGCATCTGCCTTGAACACTTGAATAGTTGCATGCAGCTTACAGCCTATGGCCTATGTGCCACTAACGTTGACTGCTCTGCTGGGTATTAACTGGAAGCTTATTACAGATTTTCGTAGAAAAGCCTAATGCTGGACACATAGGCCTCAATTCACTAAGCTTTATCAAACACTTTATAAAACGTTTGATAATTTACCTCATGGGTAAAATCTAATTTTGAATTCACAAAGGTGTTATAGATATATTGAACGTTTTATCAATAAAGCATTCGATAAATATATAACACCTTATTGAATTCAAAATTAGATTTTACCCATGAGGTAAATTATCAAACGTTTGATAAAGTGTTTGATAAAGCTTAGTGAATTGAGGCCATTGTAAAATATATATTATATGTCACAGCGCACATATGAAAGTCCAAAATGAACCTCAGACCCAGACACCACGCCAACCTCACTTCTGCCCTATGCATCTTGCTACATTGCCCCAACCAGATGTTAGATCAGATCTCAGTCAAGTAGAATGATCCAATATCCCTCACCTCAGCTGCAGGCTTTCTACTGCTCATTGAAGTACAGTACAGAGCTACAGTGCCTTTCTTTTATGCTGCTGCTGCCTGCAGCCACTAACACCCCTAATTCTCTCCCCACCCCTCTTTTCCCCACATGTATTACTTGCAAATGGTCTTTCCAGATCGATGTTCAGTCGACAACACAATCAAGTGAATGGGGGTCATTTTATAAAAAGATTTCAACCATTATTTATTAAAATAGCATCAAATCTATTAAAAATATATACCTTAATGTGTGCCTAGTTCAAGGGAGCCGGCTCTCTCAGGCAGGGTGGTTTATCCATTGTGGCTGTGGATGCTACACAGTTCTTTTAAGCTGAAACATTAGAATTCTGGCAATGTGCTGCTGGATCAGCCTTATTAAGCTGAAACACAATAATCTTTCAGTGTATTGAGCTGCCTAACAACAGAAGCAGTCGACCTTTCATCATACACACTTGGATAACTAATAACAGTTGCTCAAGAGATGGCCCTTTTGAATTAAATGTAAGCTTTATTGCTATCCAGAGACACTTGGGAAAAGTTTACAAAGGTAATTCTAGTTAATTAGGTTTATCCAAAGAAAATAGCATGCTTGTGGGTGCAAAGCTATGCTTGGCCTATGTTTCTATACCATCACATTACATATACTATTTAGTGAAAGACAATCTTGGAGTCTTTAGTTGCAGGCTTTAGTAGTATTAATAAAGTTTGTTTCTTTGCTTTAGCAAAGTGCTGACTGACGATTCTTTTCTTGTAATGAGGAAATGTATACATTCATTGTATCACTCCTGACATGGGCTGTCCTTAAAGGATACCCGAGGTGACAAGTGACATGATGAGATAGACATGTGTATGTACAGTGCCAAGTGAACTAATAACTATGCTGTGTTCCTTTTTTTCTTTCTCTGCCTAAAAGAGTTAAATATCAGGTATGTAAGTGGCAGTTCCTGTCCGGATCGCACAGGGTCGGACTACAACATAACCCTAATAAGGAATTACAACCATAAAACACTTTCCTAGCAGAAAATGGCTTCTGAGAGCAGGAAAGATATAGAACGGGTCAATAGTTCATTGATGTTAGCTTTGGCATACTTTAAAGAGAACCTGAACTGAAAATAAAAAGTCAAAATAACCAAACACAGGTCATACTTTCCTCCTGTGTAGTCTACTCATCAATCTATTTCTCCTCTCCTGCATCCCATTTGTCCACTGTGATCAATCGAATTCTCCATTTTGAAAATGGCCATTACCCCATAACAGCTTCCTGGTCAGCACACTGTTAAACTGTAATATCACCCACTTGAGCCATAAGGAAACATGGACATTACCTTGCACATTCAGTTGTAACTGACAGCTGCTGATATATAACTGACAGCAACTGGTATATTTCAGTTCTGACAAAATATTGTCAGAACTGGAAGGGATCACTGTAAGAAGAAAATGGTGAGCTTCTGAGAGGAACTGATGGTGAGGTAAGTATATAATATTTATTTGCAGCTACATCATGTGTTTATTTTAAATAATTTTACTCAATTCAGGTTCCCTTCCTTTTAATGAATTGGCATTGAGCAGAAACAATGAAACAGTAAAAATGTAAAAAGTGGACTTAAATACAAATTAAAGAGATACCTAAAAAAAACTCATTTATAGGAGAAGGAGGATAGACGCAATTGTTTATCTTATCAGTCTATTTTCACCTTGGGTGTCCTTTAACAAATTTCCTACCACTAGCATCATTAATAGCAGGATGTGCATTGTAGGTAAGCATGCCAGAAAATAACAGGGGTCCCAGACCACTCCTAGAATGTAACTTAGGAGCTTTGGGCCCCGGTGCGAGTTTTACATGGGGCCCCAAGCACTGCATTCATATGGAGCACCAAAATCTAGCAAGGACAGCTGCAGTGTCAGAGGTGTGTAATCAGAGTCAGAAAATAGCTTGTTAAAGGGGTTCTTCCACGAGTGAGGAAAAAAATAAAAAGTGGTTTATGCATAAACTATTAAACATCCTTCTAAAATAGTGTAAAAGTTTTTTTAAAAAATGAATGGTTTCATCAATACAACATGTAATGTAAACAGTGACGTATCAAGGACTGGGAGGCTAATCCATTTGTTAGGGGTGTTTATTTTTTTACTTTCTCTTCACAACCATAACTCCTGCCTAAGTAGTTTTCAGTGGTATAACCCACTTCTAGCAGGAATCGCTGTTATAGCCCTAACAGCTCCGCTGAGCTGCTAAATATGTGTTTACATTGTTGCTAGGCAACCAGATGCCGTGCAGAGACTCGTTTGTGAAGAGTCATAAGCTGCTGAGAGGATGAATCAGTCCCATCTACACCATATGATTCTTTGTCAGATTCAATTCAGTTTGATTTGATTTACTCTGACATGTCCAATTCATGATTTGATTCAATACGATTCATGAATTGGACATGTCAGATTGAATCAAATCAAATTGAATCGAATCTGACAAATAATCATATGGTGTGGATGGGACTGATTCTCCCAGCAACTTATGACTCTTCACAAACGAGTCTCTGCACTCGGGGTCTGGTTTCCTAGCAACAATGTAAACACGTATTCAGCAGCTCAGTGGAGCTCAGCGGTTAGGGCTATAACAGCGATTCCTGCTAGAAGTGGGTTATACCACTGAAAACTACTTAGGCAGGAGTTATGTTTGTGAAAAGAAAGTTAAAAAAAACACCCCTAAAAAATGGATTAGCCTCCCAGCCGTCATCCGTCACTATTTACATTACATGTTGTATTGATGAAACCATTCATTTTGTTAAAAAACTTTTTACACTATTTTAGAAGGATGTTTAATAAACCACTTTTTATTTTTTTCCTTATTCGCGAAAGAACCCCTTTAAGGATTACCACTATTCAATGCACATATAGAGGTGTCCATTATCAGCATAGCACCAATAAAAAGCTAATAAGATGGACGAAGGAAGGCCCTTAGTGGGGTCGAAAGCTCTGCATCCCCTATTGCTACACCACTAAATACAGCCCCACCACAGCTGGAACATGTAAGACAAGTGTAATGCTGCTACAATCCATAGAACTCCCAACTCCCAGGCAGTGCACAATCAAAGCTGGATAATCCAAATTATCTGTAAAGTACAAAGGATCTGCACAATGCCAAAAATACTTTTATTAAAGGACAAATCCAAATACAGCACTAAAATTACACATGGCTGCCATGTTTTGGACTATACTAGTAGTCCTTAGTCTTAGCTCATGGCTTAGGACTAGTATAGTCTGAAACATGTCAGCCGTGTGTTATTTTCATAGTTACATAGTTATTTGGGTTGAAAAAATACATACGTCCATCGAGTTCAACCAGTACAAAGTACAACACCAGCCCGCTCCCCACATATCCCTGTTGATCCAGAGGAAGGTGAAAAACCCTTACAAGGCATGGTCCAATTAGCCCTAAAAGGGAAAAAATTCCTTCCCGACTCCAGATGGCAATCAGGTAAAATCCCTGGATCAACATCATTGGGCATTACCTAGTAATTGTAGCCATGGATGTCTTTCAATGCAAGGAAAGCATCTAAGCCCCCTTTAAATGTAGGTATAGAATTTGCCATAACTACTTCATGTGGCAATACATTCCACATCTTAATCACTCTTACTGTAAAGAACCCTTTCCTAAATAAATGGCTAAAACTTTTTTCCTCCATGCACAGATCATGTCCTCTAGTCCTTTGAGAAGGCCTAGGGACAAAAAGCTCATCCGCCAAGCTTTTATATTGCCCTCTGATGTATTTATACATGTTAATTAGATCCCCTCTAAGGCATCTTTTCTCTAGACTAAATAAACCCAGTGAATCTAACCTTTCTTGGTAAGTGAGACCTTTCATCCCACGTATCAATTTTGTTGCTAGTCTCTGCACCTGCTCTAAAACTGCAATATCTTTCCTGTAATGTGGTGCCCAGAACTGAATTCCATATTCCAGATGTGGCCTTACTAGAGAGCTAAACAGGGGCAATATTATGCTAGCATCTTGAGTTTGTATTTCCCTTTTAATGCATCCCACAATTTTGTTAGCTTTAGCTGCAGCAGCTTGGCATTGAGTACTATTATTTAACTTGTTGTCGATGAGTACTCCTACGGTAAGTCCTTCTCCAAGTTTGATGTCCACAACTGTATCCCATTTATTTGGTATGGTGCTAGACCATTGGTACGACCAAAATGCATGACTTTACATTTTTCAACATTGAATTTCATCTGCCATTTATGTGCCCATATAGCCATCCGACCCAGATCCTGTTGCAATATGTCCCTATCTTCCTGAGAGTTGATGATTCTGCACAGTTTTGTATCATCTGCAAAAATAGCAACATTGCTTACTACTGTTTCTACTAGGTCATTAATAAATAAATTGAAGAGCACTGGACCCAGTACAGACCCCTGTGGGACCCCACTGCTAACAGTCACCCATTTTGAGTATGATTCATTAACCACAACTCTTTGTTTTCTGTCCATTAGCCAGTTCCCTATCCATGCACAAATACTCTTCTTTCGTGCTGTATTTAGATAAGTCTCTTTTGCATTGTGTGATTCCTCTGTTCCTTACCCATCCCACCTGGCTGTGGTAATGAGAACCACAAACATTGCCAATTCCGGTGCATACGCACAATCCAGACTGAGGGCCACACCCAGATCAGGCATCAGAATGAACCGAAACACACACATTATTTGTAGATAGAGAACAGAGGCACCAACAGGATAAAATAGACTAAAATGTCCTGTAGACAGAGACGCTAGATGCATCCCTGACAAACTACTGTTTATACCACTGTCTATTGCCTGATGAAGCGGGTTATACCTGCAAAACACTTTGCAGTTTTTTTTTGGGGGGGGGGAGCCTACAATACATTTACAGTATGTCTTTTCAATACTGACAGTTATTTTGTCTACTTCTTGGAGGCAAGTCCACCACTGCTTCCCAAACTTAAAAAAAAAAAAAAATGTTTAATCTATTTTATCCTGTTGGCACCTCTGCTCTCTATCTATAAATACTGTGTCTACCCCTTGTGGAGGGGTGATCTACCCCTTTCTTTTTACCTACATAGAGCAACTTCTTAATCCTGTATGAAGACAGATCTAATCTCCTCACCTGCATTGATAGTGGTTACCTGGAGGGTACCCCTGGTTTGTGAGTATTCTTTTCTCACATTCTATCATTCACCCATTGCCATACTACGCTATATTGGGCTCTCTGTGTTCCTTTTTTATTTCAAAACACACACAGACACTCCAGGAGGCCCTCTGCTGGCTGCAACACTACATGTCTCCAATCATTATTGAAAGTACAGGTATAAGTCACATGAAAGTAGCCCTGTCATGCTGCACAACATCAAAATTGTTCAATTAGTTAAAATAATAAAGCTAAAAAATGGTAATAATGGCGATCCGCTTTTGCGCCTGCGCAGGCGTTTGTCCACATCATCTGGCGCATAATGCGCCTGCGCCCACCTACTGTGCAGACACAGTACGCGCCAGATGATGTGGATGAGCGCCCGCACAGGTGCAGAAGAGCCGGCCCTGCCAGTGGGTCGCCATCATTGCGGGTGGCTAGCGGGGGCAGTAAGAATCACCGGAGCTGGGGTACTGAGGCAGCTGTGAGGGGCTGGAAGAAGACCAAGATAAAAAATAGATTTTATTTTTCACATCGTCCTTTAAAGGGATACTTAAGTCATATAAAAAGGCAGTTTAACTTACCTGGGGCTCCTGAACCTGCGCCGGTACTCAATGATCCTCCGGTCCCCCACCACAGCTCGATTTTGCTTTCAGCGACTGAGCCTGCGTGGCCGTGGCCGCGTGCCTCCTCATTCATCCCTCCCATCATGGGAGCATCCTACGCAGGCACAGTATGAGAAATTCTCTACTGCGCCTGTGCAGGATGCTCCCGGCGACGGGAGCGTGAACGAGGATGCGCGCGGCCAGGACCACGGAGATGCAGTGGCCAGCAACAGGCTCTGCTTCCGAAAGCGAAACTGAGCCACGGCGGGGGACCGGAGGATTGTTGAGTACTAGCCCGGGCACAGGGCGACTGCAGGGGGCGGTGGAAGCCCCAGGTAAGTAAAACTGACTTTTTTGTATGACTTAAGTATCTCTTTAAGATGTTATACACTGGCAGATGGTCCTCTCTGATCAAATCGGGCCCATGATGAGCAGGGCCGGTTCTAGACAGGCACATATGAGGGAGCAGACAGAAATTTGCAGGGGGCATAAAAAAGACCTGCGCCGCGCGTTGCGCGGCGCTCCGAAAAATGGGCGTGGTCATGCAGCAGACCATGGGCGTGGTCATGGGTGGGGCCAAATATACATGAACTTAGCACTGTTGTAACCTAAAGATAAAGGGCCTGCCCAGAAAAATGTTGGGTGGAGCCTCTTATCCTTTAATTAGATTATTTACTATTAGTATAGGCGTAGAGTAAAAATGCATACACACGTTCAATTTTGATTGGCCAATCACTGACCAATTTTACCACCCCCATCTAGTAGTTGGCTGATGGTGTAATGGTTAAGGGCTCTGCCTCTGACACAGGAGACCAGGGTTCGAATCGCGGCTCTGCCTGTTCAGTAAGCCAGCACTAATTCAGTAGGAGACCTTGGGCAAGTCTCCCTAACACTGCTACTGCCAATAGAGCGCGCCCTAGTGGCTGCTGCTCTGCTCTGGCGCTTTGAGTCCGCAAGGAGAAAAGCGCAATATAAATGTTATTTGTCTTGTCTTGTCTAGTATGAGGGCCAACAGACTTTAAATACTATGAACAGAGCTGACCTCTCATAATACCTAGAAGAGTAAAATTGGCCAATCAAAATTGTATGTGTGTACCAGGCTTTACAGCTAATACTGTACATACAATACAGCTGGTTTACAATCAGAAGGCACAGAACAACTTATATAGTACATACTGGAGGTAGCAGAGATCAAAACATGCTGCAGCTAGTTTACTATCAGTTTACTATCAGCACAGGCACAGAGTAACAGCTTATACTGTATATACTGGAGGTAGCAGAGATCAAAACATGCTGCAGCTAGTTTACTATCAGCACAGGCACAGAGTAACAGCTTATACTGTACATACTGGAGGTAGGGGTAGAAATGAACAACACACGGGGGTTAGAAATGAAGGGCACACACTACATTGAGTTAACGTTTAGGTACAGAGTAACAGCTAATGCTGTACATACTAGAGGTAGCAGAGATAAGTACACACTGCAGCTAGTTTATCATCAGTACAGACACACAGTAACAGCTAATGCTGTGCATACTGGAGGTAGCAGAGATCAGTACACACTGCAGCTAGTTTACCATCAGTACAGACACACAGTAACAGCTAATGCTGTGCATACTGGAGGTAGCAGAGATCAGCACACACTGCAGTTAGATTAGTATCAGTACAGGCACAGAGGAACAGCTTACACTGTACATAATGGAGGCATCAGAGATCTCACACTGCAGCTAGTTTAATGTCAGTACAGGCACAGAGTATAAGCTTTAGCAGGGGCTATATCACTAAGAGACACACACACACACACACACACACACACACACATGGGCACAGATAGAGGCACACAACACACACTGTGTCCATACTACCCCAACACACACACACACACTCACACACAACACTACACACACTAGGACAGAGAGAGAGGCACACACATGGGCACAGATAGAGGCACACACACACACACACACACACACACACACACACACACACACACACACACACACACACACACACACACACACACACACACACACACACACACACAGTTTCCATACTACCCCAACACACACACACACACACACACACAACACACACTAGGACAGAGAGAGAGGCACACACATGGGCACAGATAGAGGCACACAACACACACACTGTTTCCATACTACCCCAACACACACGTTGCACTGCACACAACACTATACACACACACACACAGAGAGAGAGAGAAAGGCACACACATGGGCACAGATAGAGGCACACAACACACACACACACACTGTTTCCATACTACCCCAACACACACACATTGCACTGCACACAACACTATACACACACACACACACACACACACACACACACAGAGGCACACACATGGGCACAGATAGAGGCACACAACACACACACTGTTTCCATACTACCCCAACACACACACATTGCACTGCACACAACACTACACACACACACACACACACACACACACACACACACACACAGAGGCACACACATGGGCACAGATAGAGGCACACAACACACACACTGTTTCCATACTACCCCAACACACACACATTGCACTGCACACAACACTACACACACACACACACACACATATATTAGGACACAGAGAGAGGGGCACACACATGGGCACAGATAGAGGCACACAACACACACATTGTTTCCATACTACCCCAACACACACACATTGCTCTGCACACATAACACTACTACACACACACAGAGCGAGACAGAGAAAGAAGGAGGGTGAGAGAGAGAGAGGGGGGGAGGGGGGAGAGACAGACACACACAAAAAAACCCAAGATAGACAGGAATCCAGACCTCCTCCCCCGACGTGCAGTCCTCATAACTCTGCTGGCCAGATGCCGCTGCATCCTCCAAGTTCCTAGCTGTGAGAACATTCAGTGTTCTCCCCCTCCTCAGTCAGTCTTGCTTCATCCCTGCTCAGTCTTCAGAGCGGTGAAGTGCCAGGTGTCTGCAGCCCTTTGATCTCCTCAGCACACTTCTGCTCTGCTCCCCAGCCCCAGCGAGACCGCGCTGAATTCAAAACCAGCTGGGAGGAGGAGATTAAGCGGGCCAAATCTGAGGAAGGTGACAGGAAGAAGGGGCGGAGCATCTTGGCACTGCGCATCCCAGCCACTGTACAGCAACTCAGCAAGGGGGGGAGAGCAGAGAGCGGCAGCGTCATAACTACGTGCCTGCCGCTCACTACACTGCGTTCCACGGACCAGGAAGCAGTGGCAGAGCGGCTGATAGATTTGAGGGGGCAAGAAGTCTATTTGAGGGGGCTCTGCCCCCTCTTGCCCCCCCCTAAAGCCGGCCCTGATGATGAGTGTTGCAGGCTCACCTGTCTGCTTGAGTGCCTTCTCCTGTGTGCCACATCTTTCTTTCACACAGCTAAATCCCTGGCTTCAGCTTGAGCCTTCGCATTTTCCCAGCAGTTTGGTAACTCACCACCAGGCTCATTGCCGTCACATGACAATGAGTTGGGAGCTCTAGCAGCGAGTTATGCACTTGCAGGATATATGTGAGGACTCAAGTTGGAGGAAGGGAGGAGAGGTAGCTATTGTGTCTGGCACACTTTCAGCATGCACTCTCCATCAGGAGCATGCTTCCAATACTTGCTATACATGGGGTTAGGGTAGCATATTGGGGGGTCAGCCTATAGGTGGGTCGCTGCATTTTGCCCATTTTTTAGGCCAAAAGTGGGATGGTGGGCTTATCTGCAGAGAAGCTTACCTGTACATATCCATGGTGAGGGCTTTAATCTTTAAAGTTATACCTTGCCAGAGATGCCTTCAGATGCAAGAGGCGACTCAACAAAATCAAGTCTATTTGAAGTGTCCTGTAATTAGATTGGGGAACAGAATGGGTCACATCTTAGAATGCAAACATTTAAGTAGCATATACTTACCTTGATTTTCATATCTGCAGGTATTCAGCAAATAGAATTTTTGAAGTATTCAGGAAACAAAACAAAAAAATAGAAAACGTATATGGAGACTGCCATATTTATTTCCTTTTAAAACAATATCAGTTGCCTGGCATCCTGCTGATCTTTCAGGCATCAGTAGTGTCTGAATCATACACCTGAAACAATATTTGCAGCTAATCTTGTTGAATTTCAATCAAAAACATCTGATCTGCTGCATGGTTCTTCATGGTCTATGGCTAAAAGTATTAGAAGCGGTGAATTAGCAGGACAGCCAGGCAATGCACATTATTTAAAAGGAAATAAATATGTAAGCCTTCATATGTCTCTCACCAAGGGTTCCCATTTTTTTAAGAAAAGAAAGGTGATAGTGATGACTTTACTTTTGGTAGTAATAATATTTTCGGTAAAAGAAGTGACCATACAGAGTTCCAAGATGTGAGTACATACATTTCAGAACCACGTTCCCCTCTTTATATAACACAGAAGATAACTGTTCTGCTGGCTTTATAAATGTTTGTACAGGCTCTAAATAATCAGGTCATCACACACACACACACACACACACACACACACACACACACACACACACACACACACACACACACACACACACACACACACACACACACACACACACACACACACACACACACACAGTAATCAGTGCCACACACACACACACACACAGTAATCAGTGCCACCGGAATGATTGTGACAAGGGTAGACTAGATGAGATGTTTCTAAAGTGTCTTTTTCACCCTGCTGACCATAAGCGCCATTCCACTGCAATTAAATACAACCAAATGGAAGTGTTTGGCATCAAGTGTCACATTTGACATGTATCAGCAAAAAAAAGTCTCTTGCAACTCAATGGGGGCCGCCTGCCCACCACCAGGCCGGCGAATGGGAGAAACTGACAATGACAATTGTCAGCTGCTCAAGGAAAAAAGGGGCATAAAGCTAGTTACACAGATTCAATATTTGTCACTTGAAATGTTCTTTACAGATCGCTTTGTGCAGCAGTTGTTGGAGGGTTGCAACCCTGGGGAAGATACACAATTGGCACCCTACAACTTACCGTGAAGTTTCCACAGGATCAAACAACACAGTGGCCCATATGCAATTAACTTGTTCTCCTGAGTTTTCTCCTAGGTGATTTTTTTAAACTTGTCAACAATATGCCTTTTTATGCCACTGCAAAGCGAGAAAATACTACAAATAGTTTTGACAGTACTTTTTCACCTACTTTTTGGTACTTTATGCTGGAAAGTTCTTTTAAATTGAAGATGAAAAATTATCTCCTAGGAGAAAACTCAGGTGAAAAAGTGAATTGGATATCGGCCAGTGTGAGGCAATCTGTCTTGGTGGATTGCTGAAGAGGAGGCCAGTGGTCTGTGGGGCCCCTACAAACTCTTTAGATTTCTAACTGAAATGATTAGGAGTCATTGTTTTGACTAAGAAAAGCTCTAGTGAGTATGTAATTTTACACAATGGCTAATTAATAGACAGCATAAACCGGGATGTATAAAAAAAAATATAAACATTTTTTTTTTTATATTTTCTTTTTTTTCTTGAGAAAAAGTTGGCAACACAAAAACAAATTTCTAATACTCAGCATTCAGTCATCAAGCAAAGCCCCAAACTTTTCAGCTGCTTCTGAAGAAGCAGACCGCTTTTGTGTGTTTATTTTGATTCGTTAATTGCACACAGATGGGCTGAAGTCAATGTTTTATGTAACTTTCTAGACAGGTGAGAACACCAGAGTGTATTTATGGAATTAGAGGCAGCAAAGCTGTGTGAATACTTGTCTTTAAGTATCTTTTTTCATGCTGTGTATTCCCATTTGATACACACAGCTTACACAACTTGTGCTTATTCTGCTGACAAGGCAGCACAGCCAGGATATATTAATGAGCCCTGTGAATGAGATATGATAACGATAGCAGGTAGGAACTAAGTCAAGCATTTTATGTTTTTTTGTTTGTTTCAGTAGGTTAGTTATCTTTACTGAAACAGCTCAGACACAACAGAAACCTTTAACATGTTTGGTCAAACTCATGAAACATTCCAAGCACAAGTTCAGCTACCCGTTTATTAATGCAACTTTTCCTTAAAGTGAACCTCCAGACTAAAAATCGACTCAGCAGCACTGAAAAGGCCTGGTGTTTCTTTAACTGTTTCACAGCATCAGAACTTTGTTTCTCTTATACAAGCCTCATTTTTAGCTGCACAGAAGAAAACGGATTTCTGATGTTGTTGTTCTCGTTTTGCTGATTTGGTGCATTTTTTTTTGTTTTTTACATTTTGAATTTGACATTTGAAGCCTAGCGTGTGCAACTGGGAGGGGTAATCAGGACACAGGATAGTTGGAACTGTGCCTCCTGCTCCCTGTCACCTCCTTTTAACCAAAAAGATGGCTGCCCCCATGACAAAGATGGCTGCCCCCATGAATCACAAATATTTGCCTGTTCTTTTAAAACAAGGTGGGTAAAAGATTATATTACCTATCTATTCTAATTAACATAACTAATGTAACTTAATAACAGTATGTTTGTTTAAGCTGAAGTTCCCCTTTAATGAGCAATGCACAAAGTTTTCAAAAATATATGTCTGTAATTTTTTAAATACATATATTGAAAATGTCTGCCTGTCTGCTTGCAGGCTACACATAGTAGCTTCTTATTACCAGGAGAGTGGTAGTTACTTCCCCAGCACAAAGCAGATCACTTGACCCAGTCCCTCCCACTGCTAAGAGAGATTAACTGTTTGAGGCCAGCACTGTAACTTTATGAAAAGCACATGTATCTTGTTTTGCCCAGCCTGCATTAAGAAGCCATTTGTCATTAGTCCCTGGAAAGAATGAATGGAAGAGGAAGATGCTTTATTTCACCCTGAGCAGGGAGTCAATAGACAAGAAGTGATTATGAGACTCCACAGAGCTGCAATGCTGCAATTCTGGCCACAAAGAGTTCATCTTTCATCACAATAGGGAGGAGGTGAAAGGGGTCAGGTTATTATCTCTGTGTTCATAGCAAAAGTGTTCTTCCCTGACTACCTCATGCGGGCGATATTGGAATACCGGGAGGAGTTTGAGGACTACACAGACTGCTATTTAGTCCAAACTTTGGAAATTAAAGAGACTATTAAAAAAAAGCCCTCTGGGGGGTACTCACCTCGGGAGGGGGAAGGCTCAGGGTCCCAATGAGGCTTCCCCCTCCCCTGTAGCTTTGGAAATCCAATGCTGGCTCTCCCGAAACCTCCCCCGACAAGTCTGACAAACAGATGTATTTACCTCTCTGCGATCCTGCGCAGGCACACTAGCGGCTCTTCATTTGGGCTAGGCAGAAATAGCTGAGCCAGATCGTATCCGCTTTACTGCATAGGCGCAAAGGAATTGCTAATTACAACAGAGAGAAAATGTGTGCATGAACCAAGTGACCCTGCATATTTAGGCATGTGAAAGCAAATGCATATTTGCATGAGCAATGTCTCGTGATTAGCCATAAGGCCAAATTTGCAAAGCCAGATTTGTCAGGTTCACTTGGTTGATGCACACATTTCCTTTCTGGTGTAATTAGCAGCGCAAAGGAATTGCGCCTGCACAGTAGAGCGGATCGATCGGGTTTGGCTATTTCCACCTTAACCCAAATGAAGAGCTGCTAGTGTGCCGCGCATGATCGTAGTAGGTAAATATTTACCTTGCTGCAATTCTGGGGGTCCCGACTCCTGGCAAAGCAACAGAGGGACGGAGGAGGATGGGGGAAACCTCGTTAGGATCCAGAGGCTTCTCCCTCCCGAGGTAAGTATCCACCAAGTTTTGCAAAAGCCAGGTAATACCAAATAATAATGCAAAAATGTTGTACAAAGATTTCTTCGTGAAAATGTTTATATATTCCTCAAGCTATGCATTAAAAACATGAGCCTGATGCAGAGGTCACACTTATTTGAATTCCTGTGTGCTTTGCAGAAATTGCATTTGTCGAACATCTAATGCATTTCAACGGCATCACATTTTTTCTGCGTTTGTATGCTATTTGTGTTTTGCAATTTTTCTGCATTTTAAATTCTCACGCCAGGTCTGATGTGCGATTCATGTTTTAATGCAAGCCAATGGGAACACAGAAAAATTGTGTTTTTCATTGAAAACATGTGCAAAAATTTTGGAGTTGATAAAATATATTTATATGTAAATGAATTGCGTTGGTATGTATGGAAAATCTGCAAAATTTAAATTTGCATACAAACATGCTCAAACATCGCAATAACATACCCCAAAGTTCACAGCTATCTCTCCTTGCAATCCAGGTCTAGATAAGACAGTTGTAACTGGGGAGGACACCATTTGAGAGGTCTGCTGTACTTTAACCACCCTGGCGTTCTATTAAGATCGCCAGGGCGACTGCGGGAGGGTTTTTTTTAAATAAAAAAAAAACTATTTCATGCAGCCAACTGAAAGTTGGCTGCATGAAAGCCCACTAGAGGGCGCTCCGGAGGCGTTCTTCCGATCGCCTCCGGCGCCCAGAATAAACAAGGAAGGCCGCAATGAGTGGCCTTCCTTGTTTTGCTTACATCGTCACCATAGCGACGAGCGGAGTGACGTCATGGACGTCAGCCGACGTCCTGACGTCAGCCGCCTCCGATCCAGCCCTTAGCGCTGGCCGGAACTTTTTGTTCCGGCTACGCTGGGCTCAGGCGGCTGGGGGGACCCTCTTTCGCGATCAGGCAGCACACGCGGCTGGCAAAGTGCCGGCTGCGTGTGCTGCTCTTTATTTGATGGAAATCGGCCCAGCAGGGCCTGAGCGGCAGCCTCCGGCGGTGATGGACGAGCTGAGCTCGTCCATACCGCCCGGCTGGTTAAAGTGGTCTGAAAGTCAGCATTTCTACTTTGCTCTAAAAGATTCCCCACAGCTTGAAAACTGCTATCCCAGAATTTTTTTTTAGCAGAACATCACTGAAATGGTTAAACAAAGAACGTTGTCCTGCTATTCAGCTTCAAATCCACATCCAAACTGGAGATAACAGTATGTTTGTTTGCATTCCAATGTTGATACATGTGTGTAAACACAGTGTAACAAGTGAAAAGGAGCTCTTTGTGAAACTCTCTGTGCTTCAAGCACACAAACAGCTCAGAACAGCTAATTAGAATATGTTAATATATAATAAAAAGCAGTTTGAATAAAATGCAATAAACAAAAGAGAGGGAGCACCGTTTCCAAAAAAGAGTATGCAGCGTGCCCAAGGTCTCTCCCCAGTGCCTCCTGGGAAGTGCAGTCCAGATAAAACAGAAAGGACCGGCACCGCTGTCTTGTATCAAAGCTCTTTTAATAGCACCAAAGTGGCAGTAGTGACAGACTGCTGTTTCGGTTTACACCTTTATCAAACTGCTCAAAGCCATAAAAATTGTGACAAGACAAAACACCTTTAAATACCCCCTTCCTGTATGGGAGGGGCCCCAGAGCGGACCTGAGAGGGAACTTCAATGGTAATATGCAAATATGCTCATGTTTCATGCACACTGAAAAAAAGTGTAATACCTGAATTAGCTTGTACACCACACCCCCAAGCTGGGATAGATCGATGATCACTTCCAAAAAAGGGAAACACTTTCTCCTCCTGTCCCTCCTCCAGCCAGCCACTCACAGCTGTGCAGGCAGTGCTCTGACGACTTCCAGGTCAACCCGGAAGTAGTCAGCACATTATGGTCATTGGAGTGATCAGGTTGCAGTATTACCAAAAGTGGCCACAAGATGGCTCACTAAAGGTCGGTGCGACTTTAAAGTTGCACCCTGCAGTAAAAAATTAAAAGTTCAAGATTAAGCCACAAGATGTCAGTGGGTGCAAAAATTCTAATGCAGTCAATAGATCGCATAGACAATGAGTTTAAGTATATTTTAAGTGCGACAAAAACGTTGCATCAAGAATACAAAAAGCAGTGTTGTTCTCCTACCTGGTTCGCTGAGGGTGGACATTAAAAGCAAAATCTGGAAAAAGAGCATAAAATAAACATATGAAAATGTGATTAACTCAGGAGGTTCTGATGTCACTAGATACAAAAACTAAGATCATATTCGCGGTTTAAACCACCCACTCCAAAAGTATTCAGTTTCCTGATCCAAAAGGCCTCCTTTTTAAGTAAGGCCTTGTCCCTATCCGAGCCCCTCTGATGTCACTAGATACAAAAACTAAGATCATATTTGGTGGAAAGTAAATGAGAAATTCCACCAATTGCCATGTGTGATGGAGAGCTGCTATGAGATTCTATGAAGTTGTTTGCAGTGTGTACACCAGTGATGAGGAGAGACTCTCCATTTTCCTAGGCATAGTGTAACATCTCATAGGTGTACTGCTGTGTGGTAGGAAGTGATGGATAGAAGGCACACTAGTCATTGTGTCATCAAGTTAAGTGGCGGCTGATGGTGGTCTACATTCTTGCTCCTCCATCAGTGGAAGATCACTCAGCTTAAAGCAGCAACCCCCGCCACTAGAAAAATAGACCAACAACATAACTGTCCTTGGCCAGTCATTTGTACCTCATTTCAAAGCAATTAGAAGTGGTGGGTCTTCAGCTGATGAATGTCCAATGCAGAGCAAATAATGTTATCTGGTGAATCACTGTATTTTTTTTTCAAATCAATGAAGGCTAATTAATGAATACTGTGAGAAATGAGAGATGATGGAAGTTTATAGGTTGTGTGAATTACTCCCATTAGGTATATAATGAGCTGTCACCATGTATGAGGTGAGACAGATCTAGCTGTGAGCTCTTTCATCAAATTTGAATCATTCCACAGACTTTCATTGTTGTAAGTTTTGCCATTTCTTGTTGTAAATTTTGGCATGAGCAGACCTGCTTTAGATATGAGTATTTAGAATGTACAAGCCACAACAGTAGTAAACAGAACAACAATAATGTGCCTGTTACGGATATGAAAGCCAAGTACATAGATGTGAGAAAACGCGGAAAAGCCGCCGCGAGTACTCAGAATAAGGCGGCTGATTCCGCGTTCAACATGGCAGCTTGCGCGCATGGGCCTACATCCACTAGCCTGACTGAGCGCGGAGAAACTGCCGCATGCCCAGTGAACAAGGTGGCGGATTCCGCGTCCGACGCAGCGGTTTGCACGCATGGGCTTACCACTAGCAGTATGGCTGAACGCAGGGAAACCGCTGCATGTTTTGACAGCGGTGCGGCTTGCCCCGCGTTCAAACCAACAGATGCATTACAACACATGTCTGGTGTGGCTGGGACTGATAGTCCACACAGGTTCAGAAGGACGCGCGCACGCGCTGAGAGGCAGAGCCTTTATGGCAGTCAGAAGGGTGTCAGCTGATCTAGCCGATCAGCTGACAATTCTATCAGGTTTCATTGGTCCAGCACTTAGGGGAGGCGCTGGAGAGCGCTTGTATATATATATACTGGGTGCTGGTCATTTTTCTGGTGTCTGGCGTTGTGATCACTACGTGGTAGCACTCAGACCTTGTCAGTATCTGTGATATTATCTGTGTTATTATCTAGACCAGTTCCTGGGTATTTGATGATCAAGGACCTCACACCTCAGTCTAGGGAAAACTGTATATTATCTGTGTTATTATTTAGACCAGTTCCTAGGTGTTGATGACCAGGGACCTCACACCTCAGACTAGGAATTAGCTTTACCATCTAGTTATACTCAGACCAGTTCCAGGGTGTTGATGATCAAGGAGCTCACACCCCAGACTAGGCATTGTTGATTATTTGTTATGACCTTCTGCTTTCCTGACTACTCTTCTGATCTCTGATTAGGTACTTCGTTATATCTGATACTCTGTTGCCGAACTCTGCTTGTCTTAGGATTCCGCATCTGTCTCCTGTCTCTGTCCCTGATCTGTCTGTCTGTTGCCGACCCGGCTTGCCCGACCTCGAGACCTATCTCCTCAGTCAAGAGATAGCTCACAGACCTGTGGGTGACACCCTTCCTTGGTGTCACTCACACTCTGTCCTTCCTACTCCTAGCCTGACCCCTCCCTCGGGAGAGTCTCAGGCTTGCGGAAGGAACGTGTTACTGTGCAGTACTCCTTACTGCTGTGCACCTGCTCCTCAGGTGCAGTCCTCAAAGTATTTCTGTTGCACCAAACACTCTTATTACCCAGGTGTCCAGAGGTTAGAGATATATCTGATTATCGGTGATACTGCAGATCATCAATAATCGGGTATATATCTGTATTCTCGGTGATACTGCAGATCACCGGTAATCAGTCCCTCTCTGTGTTACACCGATCGTTACAATAGACAAGGGAACACCCCATCTTCTAGTCTCTTTGCAATAATCTCTCCGAAATGCAGTTGCACCTGAAACATTTAGATTGAGTATCCCCTATTCACAATCTGTATTGTGCTCTAGACAATGCTTCCTTGTACATTGCTCAATTTTCACCACCAACACGCAGTGGACACTGACTCACTGAGTCAGTAGGGCCACTATCACAATGGTCATGCATCCCTGTGGGGCATTAAATAGGCTCCCCTCGCATTTCTCAAAGTAACAATAAGGTTGCTTGAAGCTACTCCCTACTGGTTTTGTCACATCACTCATCAGGGGACTTGTTTGCTAACTGTTCACTGCAGCTAGTACAGTGAAAAGAACTCATTCCTTATTTATAAGTGCTGAGTAAAGCTGACCACACACTACCACGATCGACATTAAGATCAAACTCATGATTGACACTAACAAGAAACAACATTTACTTGGGTAGAACTGTGTTTACAAATTAGTTAGGCACTGTACTTCTGGAGGGTCACATTGTCCCTGAACTAGTTGTATTGTACTACCAACATAGAGAATTGTGATTCCTAGGTGTTATTGCATGCTGATTTATTATGTATTTACTTAAGGTGCCCATTAACAATTCGATCTGAAGAAAACATTTAGAAGGAATTGATTGGGCCAATAAATGGGATATACAATAAAACTATTCTAATCATTTCAAATAGAATTTATCAACAAAAATGATCAGTGAAATTATCAATAATGTATTTATTTGTTTTCGAGTGGCACCACCAACAATATCCAATCCAATTGCTCAGACAGTTGATCATTCACTACAATTGTATTGTTAATGGGTACCTTAACTGCGATTTTTTTGAAAAGCCACAAAACCTTTTGGAACAATTTCTTCCCTTGTTGCCATTGTTCTCCTACACATACCTAGCAAATTTGGTGGTTCTAGCATGTACAGGAGCTTCGCTAATAATGTCCTTTATCCCTAAACATAAGCACAGGAGTGGTTTTAGACTTTCTGCTACCTGAGGTGTTCTTAAAAGTTATGCCTTTCAACTCACATGCTGGGGGTGGTAAGAGAGAGCCCCAGTTGTAATCAATGGTCATTTTATTTAAAACATAAAAAATTGCACATATTAACTATGATATTAAACTATTTACTACTGATTTCAACTTGGAAATACCAGCTCAATATAATCTTGTCTAAAGAGTACAATGTATAATTCATATCTCTAACTGTCCCTTAATAGAGTTTACAGTCTAATGTCTCTGCTATAGGTGCTTTGCTTGGACCCAGAAAGAGTTGGGGCACCCCGGGCACCAAAATGGTAAGTGTGTCCAGCAAAGTGGGCGTGGTCATGGTACATCATAAGCTGTGCCAAATAAACATGAATCTAGCAGCGGTGTAATTCAAAGACAGTGGGCTTGCCAGGAAAAGGGCCCTAGTTTTCATAAAATGTAAAATAATAGACAACATCCATCTTAGATTATAAATAAAGAGGCAGATCCGTTGCATAACAATTAGGTAGCATGTTACCCCAAAACACATAATTCAACAATATCCACCAAACATTACTGTTAGTGGTGTGTCTTAAACTTAATGCTTGGTGATATTTATCCTCTCTTCCCCGCAAGACAAGAAAAAGAGGCACCAAGTTTACAAAGACTTGTTTGCAGATTCTCCCACACTTTTGCCTGATGAAGCAGGTATATCCTGCAAAACGCATAACAAGTAGAATTTATGCCAATAAAGCTGTTTTTTTATTCCCCTAAAATAGACCATTAGTGCCTTCTATCCAGAGGTAAGTCCACTGCTACTTCCCTTTTTAACTGTTCTTAGTGTATTTTATTCTTGCTGATTTCATTGCTTACTGTCCACCCTTGGTTGAGGGGTGTTACCCCCTGCTTTTAGCTACTACAGAAAGAGGCTTCTTAACCCGAGTGAGGCCATGATTTGTTCCCATCAGCTCTTACACTGGTTGCCTTTGAGGTGATCCATTTTTGTTAGTATTACTCTACCTCATTATGCAATATAAAATCAGCCACTAAAATCTATTACATACTATTACATACTACACTATATTGGGCTCGTGGTTTCTTGTTTTGTGTTTTTCTTCAAGAAAAAGTGACTCCTGAAAAAGTGACTCCTGAAAAGAAGACCCGAAGCCGAGAATAAGATGTGGATAGATCTTGGGGGCAATTATTGTGAAATATGGAGCCCACTTTAATGAGGAGACTCCCAGAAAACTGCCACCTCAAAAGGGAATGGGTGTAATGGTACCTTCGTACTTATTACCATTCAAAAATATAGCTAAAAGTATAAACAAAAAATAGAAACTCATACTTTGAAAAAGCATTTAATAAATAAAAGACATTCGTTGTAATTCAAGTGGGTTTTCTTTACATCTTTATGGAAGACCCCCCAACATACATCTGCTGCACTGTATTGCAATACTTAACCACTTGAGGACTACAGTGCTAACCCCTCCTAAAGAACAGGCCATTTTTTGCTTAATAGGCCACTGCAGCTTGAAGAGGCCAAGCTGCAGGGCCGCACAACTCAGCACACAAGTGATTTCCCCACCCCCTTTTCTCCCCACCAACAGAGCTTTCTGTTGGTGGGGTCTGATTGCTTCCCAGATGTTAGTTGTTTTTTTGATAAATATTTATCTCTTTATTTTTTTAATAACTTTGTGTGTGTATATATATATTTTTTTTTTTGCCCTGCTCCCTCCCTCCATCCGCTTCAGCCTATGACAGCCAATCACTCCCCAGCCTATGGAGAGGACAGCCGTGTCACACGGCTGTGCACAGTACAGCGCTGCCTTAGATAGCAGCGCTCTACTAAGTAACAGTTGGCTGATGGTGTAATGGTTAAAGTGGACCAAAATTAAAAATACAAGATTTCAGAAATAAAATCTATTTTCTAAATTATAATAATAAATAGCAGCCTTTTTTCAGCTGCATGATGACAAATATAAAATATTTTACATTTATTGGAGGAACCCCTCCCTTCCTTTCAAATTGCCGGGATTTTTCCGGCAAACTGGTGGAGTAGATGGTGTCCGGCAATGGAGGAATTGCTAATGGCTGCCCCCAGTATAACCCTAGCTATGAAAAGAGAAGGGTGAAAAGCATGCACTGAAATGATCATAGGTTTGAAGGAGTGTTTATTTATCTTTGTATGTGTCAGAGTGGTGCAACTAAATATTTTTAATTAAAAAAAATGTTTGGTTTGGGTCCGCTTTAAGGGCTCTGCCTCTGACACAGGAGACCAGGGTTCGAATCTCGGCTCTGCCTGTTCAGTAAGCCAGCACTAATTCAGTAGGAGACCTTTGGCAAGTCTCCCTTACACTGCTACTGCCAATAGAGCACGCCCTAGTGGCTGCTGCTCTGCTCTGGCGCTTTGAGTCCGCAAGGAGAAAAGCGCAATATAAATGTTATTTGTCTTGTCTATTATTTGTCTAAAAAGACGTCAGTTTCGCTGTCTAACAGTCTCCCAAGCAGCGATCGTCGCTGGGAGACTGAAGGCGGGGCGGAGCTCCGCCTTCCAAATGGAGATACGCGTGCATCCATGCACGCGATCTCCTGCAGTAGCCGGCCCCAGGACTTGACACCAATTGGAGTTAGGTGGTTGATGCCGACACGGGATGCCGACACGGTCATGCCCATTGGCGTGACGTGGTCGTTAGGTAGTTAAAAGGCATTACTGACATCTTTTAATTTCATCCTTCGGCTTCCCATTGGTCCTTTGAGTTAGACCAGAGAAAAAATCTTTTCTACTGTAGACTCTCATTGGGCAGTTCAATAGACTAATGGTTCAACAAACCAAAAGGAAGGTCTTTATAGTTGTGATTAACCCTCCCTTTGCAGATCTTGTGTAGGCCATCCTCAGGCATATCAGTATCATCAGTAGCATGGCAGAGACTGGCACACTGCCAGACCTTGCTTGGCAGCCAGAGGGTCAGCAAAAAGATGCATTTATTTATTTAAAAGCAAATGTCAGAAGAGTTACTGACTGCTGGCATCACTGCTGAGTAGGGACACTCTAATTGACCAGCAACTATATTTAATAATAAGTAATTTCTTGACATCATTTTTACTTATTGAGTGATGCTAATTAGAATGGAAGGATATATTTGTACATTCTATAAATACTATAAATGCTTGAAGTCAGCTTTAGCTGCAATAAATATTCAAACTTTAGTTCTTTGTGAGACTGGAAGACAGACTATTTTTGTGGGATGTTGTATTGCAATACAGTAAAATTCATCTTGCAGTAAGACTTTACACATATTAATCTGCGTACCCCAGTTTAGTGAATACACCCTGTAATGGTATAAACACGTGTATGCACATGCCCAAGTCTTCTTAGAACTAGCCTATGCTCCTTTATTTTCAGTTTACTAGAAGTAAGGGGTAAGAATCCAGTCCTTTAAATGACAGACAGTTTCTCTGCAGGTTAACCCCCACATATAACCAATTAGAGGTCGTAAAGCCACTGTGTGGCAGAGAGCTGGTTAAAAGTTCAAAAGTCTGTGATTTGTCTGTATGGCAGCTGAATAAAAAAAAAATCCCTCTTGTTTTTAAGACAGTCAGAACTTTAAACTTAAATGTTTAGAAAACCTGGTACTGCGCCTGCGCAGGATGCGCCCGGCATTGGGAGCATGAACAAGGACACAGTCGGCAATACCGAAACTGCGCTGCAGCGGGGGGCTGGAGCACTGGTGTGGGCACAGGGCAGCTGCAGGGGGTGGCAGAAGCCCCAGGTAAGTGAATCTCTCTTTTTTTTAACAATCTTCAGGTTCCCTTTAAAACAACACTGTGTGTCACGGACGGTTGCGGGGCCGCAGGCGCGTCCTGGAACCGCCCGTGAAGAAAAAGCGATCGCACTCGATTCCCTGCATCGATTGCGCTTCAAATCGATACAATCTGGGTTGAGTGTGTAGTGGGAGCTGGAGTCCTTTTCTTAGCAGAGAGAGCACCATCCTAAAGGCTGGATGGCTCTTTTGATATGCTAATGAGCCTGGGCCCAGAGAGTCCCTGGCTTCAAGCTGTGCTGATGGCCCATCCATCAGGTATAAGGTGACACCTAGCTGATCTCACATTCAGATGTTAATTGAAGGAGCCAACAGGGCCTTTCAAAAAAAAAGGAGATCCCAAGAGCAGACACAGCTGGACTCCAGTCAGGCTGACTCCAGCCTTAGCAGGAAGAAATGAATGTACTATATAATCTTTTGCCCATTTACAGAATACAATAAATAGGGTGGTTATGAGAGCGGTATCATTGGATCCGTAGGGTCATGCTGGATCTCTTGATACCAGTCGAGAGGGGCCCGGGGCCCCTACAACCCAGGTATGAATCTACCCAGGACCCTGATCTGCTGCACTAGCCATGTCGGATATCATATTAATCTGTATTTTCCTCCAAGTATGAAGCTGTTACCCCCCTAAATGTAACATGTATGGTTCAGGAGTTACAGCAATTCATAAGTTTAGCTCTAAAATCTCTCAGAGGGAATGAACTGTCATTTGCTGGTAGCTCAGAGGGGGCTGGCACTGCCACACCCCCAAACCAGCTTCATCAAAAGCACCTGGCCAGCAGGAGGGCATCAATTCCTCCCTTTACCATCTTCATGACACACGGCCACTATGAGGAACAAGTGGTGGCCATCTTGACAGAGCTGAAACAAAGGACATCCTCCATTTTGTTTGGATTTTAAATCTTGCTGAACTTTACTCTGAAACAAAGAACTCTAAGAACTTGAAACCGTTTTGCTTGAACTGATGATTTTCCCACAAAAAGGACATCTTTCCAGGAACTAAGTATTTTTCTCCCTTCTTTTATTTTTTATACTGGCTATTACCGTCTTAACAATTGTGACTTTAATAATTGTCTGTATATATTAATTATTTATATTGTGTGAATAAAAGACTTCCTCCAAGTCATTCACTGTTCCGCTACCCTGCTTATCAGCACACACAGAACTGATCCCGGGTCTCTGAAGATACGCTACTGTTTGTTTGTTGTTGGCTAGACAGAATACCGTGTGTTTAACCGTTTTATTCGCAGGACTAGTCAGTCAGTTAGTGGGCTCCACGGTCCCATGGTAACCGCGGTGGTGGCAGTTTACTCTGAACCAGTAGGTGACGTTGTAATTACCCGTGTCTCACAGGCTCCCTTCTGAGTTGTCTGCGGCTAATTCTTAACGGTTCCTGCGCATTGACTGCGACCAGAGTTCGCACGATCTGTGCGCTGGCACCGTTTAGAAGGCTAAGTGCGGTCAGCCACTAGGGCTCCTGTGACAGTGTTAGGCAGCGGTTGGGACCTGTGTTGTGCTGAAAGTATCTGCGATAGCGCTAGCGCTATCGAGAAACGAACTAATTCGTTGGTGTAGCTGGAAGGCAATATATTTTTTATATATACAGAGAGACTGTGTAGCCAGTACCCCTCCCCAAAAGTTTTATTTTATTTGGCGTGGAAATGTCCGGGAACTACAAGAAAATGTGCCTGGCGGACCTGCAAAATCTTTGCCAAGAGAGAGGCATTGATGTCGGCCGCAAGAAACAAGGGGACCTGGTAACGGAATTGTTTCAATGGGATACCCAGCAACTGCAGGAGCTGGATGTGTCTGCTGAGGTAGACGCTGACCCATCTGACTCAAGGCAAGGGGAACCAGAGACTGAGACTCCTGACCGTACAGAGGTTGTGCATCCTGAGGGCCCTGCATCAACAGTTACGCAGGAGAATGTCAGTGTGGACCCCAATCCCAGAGTTTCTGAAAGTACTCGCCTGGAACCGGCCAGTACTGGACTGTCCGTTTGTACTGATCCGCTAATGCAGCAGGCATTACAAAAGCTGATGGACACTGACCTGGACAAGTACCTGCAGTACATGCGTGAAGAGCGCCAAATGCGGGAGGAACGGGAGCGGCAAGCTGCTGCTGCTGCTGAACGCCACGCGGAGAGGGATGCCGCTGAGCGAGAACGGGAGCGCCAACGACAGCATGAGCTAAACATGGCAAAAGTGCAACAGGCCAGCCGGAGTTCACCGCCCAGTCTCCCTGCTGAAGGAGCTGCACCACCCGTAAGTGCAAAATTTAAATTTGCTAATATTGAAAAAGACACAGACATTGACTTGTTTTTGCGGTCTTTTGAAAAAGCGTGCCGTCAGTATCGTCTGTCCCAAGACCAGTGGGCCAGACATCTGACACCTTTGCTGCGCTACAAAGCGCTTGATGCCTTTGCAGAATTGCCTGCGGAGAAGGATAATGATTATGCTGCTATAAAAGACGCTATCATTACTAAGTACCAGCTGACGCCAGAAGCCTATCGGAAAAAGTTCAGGGCCTGGCAGAAAAAGTCTTCTGATTCGTACCGAGATGTGGCCAGCAGCTTGCTCACCACACTACGGCAGTGGACTCTAGGCCTCACCAAAGGGTCTTATGGCGTCCTGGAGGACTTGATAGTCCTCGAACAATTTCTGAACATTTGCCCTGCTGATGTACGCCAGTTTGTGCTAGAACGCAGGCCGGCTTCAGCCACTGTCGCTGCAGACCTTGCTGAGACTTTTGCAACTACCCGGGTGGCTGATACACGCAGAACTGTCCCATCCAGCTGGAGAGGAGGTCAGCCCAATACCTCGGCAGACCCTCCTGCCCCTGTGAGCCGTCCGCCACAGAGGCCACCCAGCGCAGCTGCTCCACCCAGGCCTGCAGCGCCTGGAGAGGTCACCTGTCACTACTGCCGCCAGCCCGGACACATGAAATTCGACTGTCCGGAGCGGAGACAGACACCACCAGCACCTGGATCCTCTGCATCACCTGTACCTCACCCACAGCAGAGGCAACCCGCCAGCGAACCACAGCCTGGATCATCAGATTTTGTCCTGTTTGCACGCGGAAAGGAAATCCGCGACCGAACCGACCAGCAGCAACTTGTTAGAGTGAACGGCAAAGTTGTCACCGGATTTCGAGACACCGGAGCTGACATCACGTTAGTTCACTCACATCTTGTGCCAAAGGAGAGCATCAGCTCCAGCCGATCCCTTGCCCTTACTGGAGTAGAGGGCACCCTTTTTCACATAGCCCACGCGACAGTGAAGCTGGATTGGGGATTAGGGATCCACGAAAGGGTTGTTGGGGTCATGAAGGATCTCCCAGTCCCTGTGTTGCTGGGGACTGATTTGGGCAAGCTTGTGTCCTACTATGAACCTGCCACGACCGCCTTGTCGCTCACGGAAGGAGACGGACTCTCCACCCACCACCAGGTACTTTATACACTTGGGGGAGCACCAGGGGGAGGCGGGTTGAATGTGCCCAGTTCAAGGGTACCAGGTTCAATAGTGCCTGCTTCCAAGGCACCTGAGTTTGATGTACAGACTGTCTGCTGTGATGATGCTGTAACTGTACCTGAGTTTACTGTACAACCTGTCTGTAATGAAAAAATGTCTATACCTGTCAATGTCATTACTGCATGCAATGATGATTTGAGTAATGTCCGTTTGTGCCATTCTGACAGTGTACCTGTGCTAGCAGTACCGCGCAGCTGCACTGCTCAGAACCCGAGCTCAGAACAGGTGGAGGGGGTTCCGGCCTCCTCCCCCTCCTCTGACCGCAGGGATGAGACCTTTCAGCCGCTGGCCTCGTGTGACATGAGCCAATTGGCTGAAATTGACAGCGCCGTATTCTCAGCCGCACTACAAAGTGACCCAAGCCTGGAGGTGCTCAGGCAGCAAGCCGCTGAGCCCCTCGCAGACGGGGCCGCTTTCAAGGTGTACTGGGAAGGTGGGAGACTGTACAGTGAGTCTGTACAGCCCCTTACAGGTAGATCCCACGCGAATACCAAATGGCTTGTGGTCCCGAGTGCGTTCAGGGGACATGTGCTGAAATCCGCACATGGTAATCCTCTGACAGGGCACTCGGGTGTCCGCAAGACACTTGCCGGTATTCGGAACCAGTTTTATTGGCCCCGAATGAACAGGGATGTAGCAAACTACTGCAGGGCATGTGCCGTCTGTCAGGAGCTGGGAAGGTCCAGGGATTCCCGCGGGGTTCCCTTAGGTCCACAGCCACTTAGCAGGGGAACCCTGCGTGGGCTGGCTGTTGACCTAACCAACCCACTGCCCGTTGTCAGCAGTCCCGGCAGACACCACGTCCGACTGCAGTGGCGCAAACGCCCTGTCCAGAACGGTCCATGTCAGGTCAACCCTGAGGGTAGCAGACCGCGACCGGTCCAGGGGAACCGAGCCCCGGGCTCCAATAGGTTTTCCCGCCGTACCGGCAACTCGAGGCCCGTCAGCCAGGTTAGCGGCGCCGCCACACATCTTGCGGAGGTGTGGCTAAGCCGCAGACAAGGGGGAGGGCTGTCACGGACGGTTGCGGGGCCGCAGGCGCGTCCTGGAACCGCCCGTGAAGAAAAAGCGATCGCACTCGATTCCCTGCATCGATTGCGCTTCAAATCGATACAATCTGGGTTGAGTGTGTAGTGGGAGCTGGAGTCCTTTTCTTAGCAGAGAGAGCACCATCCTAAAGGCTGGATGGCTCTTTTGATATGCTAATGAGCCTGGGCCCAGAGAGTCCCTGGCTTCAAGCTGTGCTGATGGCCCATCCATCAGGTGTAAGGTGACACCTAGCTGATCTCACATTCAGATGTTAATTGAAGGAGCCAACAGGGCCTTTCAAAAAAAAAGGAGATCCCAAGAGCAGACACAGCTGGACTCCAGTCAGGCTGACTCCAGCCTTAGCAGGAAGAAATGAATGTACTATATAATCTTTTGCCCATTTACAGAATACAATAAATAGGGTGGTTATGAGAGCGGTATCATTGGATCCGTAGGGTCATGCTGGATCTCTTGATACCAGTCGAGAGGGGCCCGGGGCCCCTACAACCCAGGTATGAATCTACCCAGGACCCTGATCTGCTGCACTAGCCATGTCGGATATCATATTAATCTGTATTTTCCTCCAAGTATGAAGCTGTTACCCCCCTAAATGTAACATGTATGGTTCAGGAGTTACAGCAATTCATAAGTTTAGCTCTAAAATCTCTCAGAGGGAATGAACTGTCATTTGCTGGTAGCTCAGAGGGGGCTGGCACTGCCACACCCCCAAACCAGCTTCATCAAAAGCACCTGGCCAGCAGGAGGGCATCAATTCCTCCCTTTACCATCTTCATGACACACGGCCACTATGAGGAACAAGTGGTGGCCATCTTGACAGAGCTGAAACAAAGGACATCCTCCATTTTGTTTGGATTTTAAATCTTGCTGAACTTTACTCTGAAACAAAGAACTCTAAGAACTTGAAACCGTTTTGCTTGAACTGATGATTTTCCCACAAAAAGGACATCTTTCCAGGAACTAAGTATTTTTCTCCCTTCTTTTATTTTTTATACTGGCTATTACCGTCTTAACAATTGTGACTTTAATAATTGTCTGTATATATTAATTATTTATATTGTGTGAATAAAAGACTTCCTCCAAGTCATTCACTGTTCCGCTACCCTGCTTATCAGCACACACAGAACTGATCCCGGGTCTCTGAAGATACGCTACTGTTTGTTTGTTGTTGGCTAGACAGAATACCGTGTGTTTAACCGTTTTATTCGCAGGACTAGTCAGTCAGTTAGTGGGCTCCACGGTCCCATGGTAACCGCGGTGGTGGCAGTTTACTCTGAACCAGTAGGTGACGTTGTAATTACCCGTGTCTCACAGGCTCCCTTCTGAGTTGTCTGCGGCTAATTCTTAACGGTTCCTGCGCATTGACTGCGACCAGAGTTCGCACGATCTGTGCGCTGGCACCGTTTAGAAGGCTAAGTGCGGTCAGCCACTAGGGCTCCTGTGACACTGTGGGTTTCCTGGAATGTACTATTTAGGATTTGGACTTAGGTTAGAATTGTTTATCTCATCAGTTTATTTTTAGTTCATATTTGCTTTAACCGATTCCAAACCGATTCGATTAGTTGAAATCTTTGCCCTGTTTGTGACCATTTATTCCTGCCGGCCTGGCAGGAATAAATGGTCACAAACAGGGCAAAGATTTCAACTAATCGAATCGGTTTGGACCGATAGATTTCAATCAGCCCCGCCACGCAGTCTCATCGCTTTCACTGTTCATGCTGACAGCAGAGCTTTCTAGTACCGAAAGGGAATGAGCCCAAGTGTGTGACCAAAACACATCAAGTTTAAACTGTACTAGGTGTAATTTGTCAAGAAGCAAAATATGTAAATAAATGGACCAATTGACATACAGGTACCAGTCTGATAAAACTTACTGTGAAATCAATTTACAGTGGACCCATCACAAGTTTATTGAGAAAAACTACTTTCTTTTATATAGCAAGCTATACTGGGAATATTTTTCATAACAAAACAACAAGATATTTCACAAATATTAAATAGCTGCTGTATGTCCATCAGGGAATTTCGCTTAGGCAAAGAAGCTCAATGTCTGTCTTAAATAAATCCTGTATTTAAAGTGAACCTGAATAGACATGTGACATGATGAGCTAAACAGTTATACATATGATTCTAGTCCTACTAAGAAAATATGTGAAATCCCTTTCTGTTTTCCAGTATAGTCGAGGAAGAGTTAAAAAAAAAAAGCCTTATCTATGCAAAAGAGCTTCTCCGAGCTATTTGATAGCTTGTCAAAGTCAGTCCCATTTTCTGAAGAGCAAATAGAAGCTGAAAAGATACATCCAAGGTCCCTGAAAAACAAAAATCCACTTACCTAGGACTTCCTCCAGCTCCGGTGGCGGTCTTCTGTGGTGCAGATGCCGAACTCGCCGGGTCAGCTTCTTCTGCGCTCCAGCATGCGGCTCACGTGGTTGCGCTGATGTCATCCGGACTGTACTGCGCTGCGCCTGCGCAGTACAGTCTGGATGACATTATTGCGACCACGTGAGCCGCATCCTGGAGCCCAGAAGAAGCCGACGAGGAAGCCAACCTGGCAAGGTTGGCAGCTGCACCGGAGTAGACCGGGAGCCACCGGAGCTGCGGTGAGGGCACAGAACGGCTGCCAGGGTCTGGAGGAAGCCCCAGGTAAGTGGATTTTTGGTTTTCAGGGACCTTGGATGTATCCTTTAAACAACCAAGAAACAGTCACAGACAGCTTGAGATAAGTTTTTATGCCAGCAAAGTTCAAAGGTTCATTAGTTCTGTTTCTTTTACAGGTTAAAAGGCAGAGTGTGGATTCTAAACTGCACCTGTTGTGACAATCTGGTGCAATGTTATAAATAAAGCTATGCACTTTAGCTTTGAAGCTAAAGCTATAGAACTGAACATAGAAATATGAGACTCTTTTCTTTATTTCGAATATTCTATTTAATATCCATGCTACAATTCATTATCTCATCAGTTTATTTTCATTTCAGTTTCACGTTATACAGCATGTAAGAGAGGAAGCATAGGGGTTGCCCATTTCACCTTGAAGTATATAAGCTTCAATTATGGTGTAGCCACAAAACGTAAGCGGTTATTTTGGCATTTGCACATCTTAACAGGTTTTATTTTATGAATAGTTAAATGCTCTTTACTTAGGTCTTTTCAGCAATGTATGTGGGATGTATTTCTTGGGAATGTAGGCCTATAAGAAGGACAAAGGGGGGAAGAGGCGGCCAAGGGCAGATAAAACTGTGTTAAAAACAGCTAAAATAATAAAGAGAGGGGTGACTTACCTCAATAATGACACATTCATACACATATGAAGTGTAATTATGCACAGGCAATGCGTTTCGTGGCTCTAACACCCCCTTCATGAGGCCTAATATAGTGCTAAAGACATACATTTAAAAGGAGCTCAGGACTTGAGTACTTAGATACACATACCTTCCTTTGTGAGCACCACAAACTTTTTTTTTTTTAATTTGCCATAATTACCTTGTGACATGCTGTACCATTTGGACTGTCATTGTTTCTGTGTTATGATGGGAATACACCATACAATTTTCTGTTAAGGTGGCCATACACTGGCCCGATTCGCGGCCGTTTCGACAGCAGATTCGATCCTGGGATCGAATCTGCTGCCAATCGTTCGTGCTAAACGCACCCGCCGATCCGATTTCCTCCCGAAATCGGATCGGTCCGTCGATCGCGCCGTGCGGGAAATTACCCTCGATCGCCCGCGGGTAGGGAGCGCGTCGCTAGCGGCGGCCGATCCGATCAGGTATACATTACCTGACGCTGTCTCCCGGGCGTCTTCTCCGCATCTTCTCCGCGCTGCACCCGCTCCATCCCGGCGCTTCCTGTCACTGCAGTGACCAAGAAGTTCAAATAGAGGGCGCCGGGATGGAGCGGGTGCAGCGTGGAGAAGATGCCCGGGAGCCAGCGTCAGGTAATGTATGCGGGGGGGGGGGGGGGGGGGGGGGGACAGGCGGCAGCGGCGGCTCCACAGATTGTGATCGGTTTCAGGCTGAAATTGATTCACAATCTGTTTGCAGTAAAGGCAGCCATACGATCCCTCTCTGATCAGATTCAATCAGATAGGGATCTGTCAGCTGGTCGATCTAATGGCAAATCGACCAGTGTATGGCTACCTTTAGATTCTTCTGTTATATTTTTCTGTTAGATTTTCTGTTAGAATGCATAATTAGATTATTTTCTGTAGAGAATGGTCATTATCTCTGGTGCATTGTCTTTCTCTGTTTAACTCCTGCTGAGTAGAACAATAGCTAATTGCTCAACAGGTAGATGGTAAGAGAGATACATTTCCAACATGTTGAACTTTATCTATCTGGCAGGTAAATCTAACAGAAAATTGTATTATATAGGAGAGAACAGAGGCGCCAAAAGGAAAAATTGTATGGTGTATTCCCAGCATTAAGGGGCCCATACACTCAGCCGATTTTCTGGCCGATCGATCGATCAAAATCGATTGATTGATCAATTGCAAATTGGTTGACCGATCGACTGATTGGCGGCCGATTTGGATCGATTTCGATTGATTTCAATCGATCTGGCAAGGTGGAAAATCTAGGTTGATCTGTTGAGATTGCTTATCATTTTGCATTGTCCCTAATGGAAATCTGATGGCAAAAAAATGCCATCAGATCGATTTTCAATAAATTTCAAACTGAAATCTATTGGAATTCTAATCCTAGTAAAAAATGTTCCTAAACACATCAGATAGATCAGAAATCTATCTGATGATCTATCTGCTGCTAATCTGACGAGTGTATGGCCACCTTTAGTCTTTTTTAGGGTGCCAATCACCCTCTACACAGTTTTCTATAAGGAGGGAACAGTTTCAAGAAAATGTTCGTCATTTTATTTTAAAAAGATACATGTATGTAACTCATTGAATGTACTGAGTGGAATACAAAGAATGTACACTTCAGAAGCTAAAATGAGTGTTTCCCGATTTGCTCTGGTTCTGCTATCAATTGACTATGGGCACATGTCATTAAGAATGACCCTGATAGAATGTCACTCAGTACTTCAAAGGCAGCCTGCAAATTCCAAGATATCGGTTACCATGGCTCTGAGGTAGCTGCGGTTTCCCTGCTCAGATGGTGTGTGAAGTCTGTGTAACAAATAACAGTTTCAAAGTATAACAAGAATTTTCTGGTAATGTTTAAGCTAGAATTATATATCTTCTGAAAACTAATTTCTCTCCCTACATGTTTAGGATGCTTGCTGCACAGCCGCTGGCTGCTTCACCACTCTCACCCAACAAAATGCTTCAGGGCTGCAGCCAGTAATGGAAGTACAGGGGAAAGCTAGAATACATGTGTTTGTTTGTTTGTTTTTTTCCTGAAGGCTGTAAGAATGTCAGAGTATATTGTAAAAATAAAGGCAGATAATGACTTCTTAATGACAGATCTATTAAAGCAAAACAAAACACCATATTGAACAAGGCAACTTGTTTTTTTGGTAGACATGAGCTTGAAATTGCAGGATAATCTGCGTCATGTCCTGTCTGGGGCTTTCTAGGTCGCAGGTCAATGCGTATGATCATGGGACTCCCAAAGTAGGATCAACATTCATATCTCCAACTTTTGGAACCAGTAAAAAGAGACACTAAGCTGCGCCCCTGCTACACTCTCAACCACACCCCAGAGGTGAATAAAACAGTCACAGGGGGAACAGAGGTGACACAGAGGGGGACAAAAGAGGCACAGGGGGAACAAACATGACACAAAGAGGGACAAAAGAGGCACAGGGGGAACAAACGTGACACAAAGAGGGACAAAAGAGGCACAGGGGGAACAGAGGTGACAGTGTTCTGACTTAAGAAAGGATTCAGGTTAAGAACTAATCTACAGCCCCTATCTTAATTGTTAACCAGGTACTACCTCTACTGATCACCATATTCATATTCATAAAAAAAAAGACATGCATTTTGTCAAAAAAAAATATTTTTTTTTTACTTTCTGTGCTGACATTTTTCAAATAAAGTAAAATTTCTGTATACATTTTTGTCCAAATTTATTCTGCTACATGTCTTTGATAAAAAAAAACCCATTCAGTGTATATTTATTGGTTTGGGTAAAGGTTATAGCGTTTACAAACTATGGTGCCAAAAGTGAATTTTCCCATTTTGAAGCATCTCTGACTTTTCTGAGCACCTGTCATGTTTCATGAGGTGCTAAAATTCCAAGATAGTATAAATACCCCCTAAATGACCCCATTTTGGAAAGAAGACATCCCAAAGTATTCACTAAGAGGCATGGTGAGTTCATAGAAGATATTATTTTTTGTCACAAGTTAGCGGAAAATGACACTTTGTGACAAAAAAAAAAGTTTCCATTTCTTCTGACTTGCGACAAAAAAAAAAAAAAAAAAAAAATGAAATCTGCCACGGACTCACTATGCTCCTCTCTGAATACCTTGAAGTGTCTGTTTTCCAAAATGGGGTCATTTGTGGGCTGTGTTTACTGTCCTGGCATTTTGGGGGGTGCCTAATTGTAAGCAACCCTGTAAAGCCTAAAGGTGCTCATTGGACTTTGGGCCCCTTAGCGCAGTTAGGCTGCAAAAAAGTGCCACACATGTGGTATTGCCGTACTCAGGAGAAGTAGTATAATGTGTTTTGGGGTGTATTTTTACACATACCCATGCTGGGTGGGAGAAATATCTCTGTAAATGACAATTTTTTTATTTTTTTTACACACAATTGTCCATTTACAGAGATATTTCTCCCACTCAGCATGGGTATGTGTACAAATACACCCCAAAACACATTATACTACCTCTCCTGAGTACGGCGATACCACGTGTGGCACTTTTTTGCACCCTAACTGCGCTAAGGGGCCCAAAGTCCAATGAGTACCTTTAGGATTTCACAGGTCATTTTGCGACATTTGGTTTCAAGACTACTCCTCACGGTTTAGGGCCCCTAAAATGCCAGGGCAGTATAGGAACCCCACAAATGACCCCATTTTAGAAAGAAGACACCCCAAGGTATTCCGTTAGGAGTATGGTGAGTTCATAGAAGATTTTATTTTTTGTCACAAGTTAGCGGAAATTGATTTTGTTTTTTTTCACAAAGTGTCATTTTCCGCTAACTTGTGACAAAAAATAAAATCTTCTATGAACTCACCACACTCCTAACAAAATACCTTTGGGTGTCTTCTTTCTAAAATGGGGTCATTTGTGGGGTTCCTATACTGCCCTGGCATTTTAGGGGCCCTAAACCGTGAGGAGTAGTCTTGAAACCAAATGTCGCAAAATGACCTGTGAAATCCTAAAGGTACTCATTGGACTTTGGGCCCCTTAGCGCACTTAGGGTGCAAAAAAGTGCCACACATGTGGTACCGCCATATTCAGGAGAAGTAGTATAATGTGTTTTGGGGTGTATTTTTACACATACCCATGCTGGGTGGGAAAAATATCTCTGTAAATGACAATTTTTTGTTTTTTTTTACACACAATTGTCCATTTACAGAGAGATTTCTCCCACCCAGCATGGGTATGTGTAAAAATACACCCCAAACACATTATACTACTTCTTCTGAGTACGGCGATACCACATGTGTAACACTTTTTTGCAACCTAGGTGCACTAAGGGGCCTAACGTCCTATTCACAGGTCATTTTGAGGCATTTGTTTTCTAGACTACTCCTCACAGTTTAGGGCCCCTAAAATGCCAGGGCAGTATAGGAACCCCACAAGTGACCCCATTTTAGAAAGAAGACACCCCAAGGTATTCTGTTAGGAGTATGGTGAGTTCATAGAAGATTTTTTTTGTCACAAGTTAGCGGAAATTAACACTTTGTGAAAAAAAACCCAATACAAATCAATTTCCGCTAACTTGTGACAAAAAATAAAATCTTCTATGAACTCGTCATACACCTAACAGAATACCTTGGGGTGTCTTCTTTCTAAAATGGGGTCACTTGTAGGGTTCCTATACTGCCCTGGCATTTTAGGGGCCCTAAACCGTGTGGAGTAGTCTTGAACTCAAATGTCTCAAAATGACCTGTGAAATCCTAAAGGTACTTATTGGACTTTGGGCCCCTTGGTGCACTTAGGCTGCAAAAAAGTGCCACACATGTGGTACTGCCGTGCTCAGAAGAAGTAGTATAATGTGTTTTGTGGTGTATTTTTAAATATACCCATGCTGGGTGGGATAAATATCTCTGTAAATGACAATTTTTTAATATTTTTTTTACACACAATTGTCCATTTACAGAGAGATTTCTCCCACCCAGCATGGGTATGTGTAAAAATACACCCCAAAACACATTATACTACTTCTGAGTACGGCAATACCACATGTGTGACACTTTTTTGCAGCCTAGGTGCGCTAAGGGGCCCAACGTCCTATTTACAGGTCATTTTGAGACATTTGTTTTCTAGACTACTCCTCACGGTTTAGGGCCCCTAAAATGCAGGGCAGTATAGGAACCCCACAAGTGACCCCATTTTAGAAAGAAGACACCCCAAGGTATTCCATTAGGTGTATGGTGAGTTCATAGAAGATTTTATTTTTTGTCACAAGTTAGTGAAAAATGACACTTTGTGAAAAAAACTATAAAAATCAATTTCTGCTAACTTTTGACAAAAAAATAAATCTTCTATGAACTTGTCATACACCTAACAGAATACCTTGGGGTGTCTTTTTTCTAAAATGGGGTCACTTGTGGGGTTCCTATACTGCCCTGGCATTTTACGGGCCCAAAACCGTGAGTAGTCTGGAAACCAAATGCCTCAAAATGACTGTTCAGGGGTATAAGCATCTGCAAATTTTGATGACAGGTGGTCTATGAGGGGGCGAATCTTGTGGAACCGGTTATAAGCAGGGTGGCCTCTTAGATGACAGGTTGTATTGGGCCTGATCTGATGAATAGGAGTGCTAGGGGGTGACAGGAGGTGATTGATGGGTGTCTCAGGGGGTGGTTAGAGGGGAAAATAGATGCAATCAATGCACTGGGGAGGTGATCGGAAGGAGGTCTGAGGGGGATCTGAGGGCTTGGCCGAGTGATCAGGAGCCCACACGGGGCAAATTAGGGCCTGATCTGATGGGTAGGTGTGCTAGGGGGTGACAGGAGGTGATTGATGGGTGTCTCAAAGTGTGATTAGAGGGGGGAATAGATGCAAGCAATGCACTGGCGAGGTGATCAGGGCTGTGGTCTGAGGGCGTTCTGAGGGTGTGGGCGGGTGATTGGGTGCCCTAGGGGCAGATGGGGGTCTAATCTGATGGGTAGCAGTGACAGGGGGTGATTGATGGGTGATTGATGGGTAATTAGTGGGTGTTTAGAGGAGAGAACAGATGTAAACAATGTACTTGGGAGGTGAACTGACGTCGGGTCTGCAGCGATCTGATGGTGTGGGTGGGTGATCAGATTGCCCATAAGGGGCAAGTTAGGGGCTGATTGATGGGTGGCAGTGACAGGGGGTGATTGATGAGTGATTGACAGGTGATTGACAGGTGGTTGACAGGTGATTGACAGGTGATCAGTGGGTTATTACAGGGAAGAACAGATGTAAATAATGCACTGGCAAATTGATAAGGGGGGGTCTGAAGGCAATCTGAGCGTGTGGGCAGGTGATTGGGTGCCCGCAAGGGGCAGATTAGGGTCTAACCTGACGTGTAACAGTGACAGGTGGTGATAGGGTGTGATTGATGGGTGATTGATGGGTAATTAGTGGGTGTTTAGAGAAGAGAACAGATGTAAACAATGCACTTGGGAGGTGATCTGGCGTCGGGTCTGCGGCGATCTGATGGTGTGGGTGGGTGATCAGATTGCCCGCAAAGGGGCAGGTTAGGGGCTGATTGATGGGTGGCAGTGACAGGGGGTGATTGATGGGTGATTGACAGGTGATTGACAGGTGATCAGTGGGTTAATAAAGGGGGGATAGATGCATACAGTACACAGTGGGGGGGGGGGTCTGGGTGGGGGTCTGGGGAGAATATGAGGGGTGGCGGGGGGGGGTGATCAGGAGTCCCCAGGGGTCAGTTTAGGGAATAAAAAAAAATAGCATTGACAGATAGTGACAAGGAGTGATTGATGGGTGATTAGGGTGGTGATTGGGTGCAAACAGTGGTCTGGGGTGTGTGCAGGGGGGGGGGGGGTCTGAGGGGTGTTGTGGGCGATCAGGGGGCAGGGGGGGCAGATCAGTGTGTTTGGGTGCAGACTTAGGTGGCTGCAGCCTGCCCTGGTGGTCCCTCAGACACTGGGACCACCAGGGCAGGAGGCAGCCTGTATAATACGCTTTGTATACATTATAAAGCGTATTATGCGCTTGGTGTGCGGCGATCTGTGAGCTAGTAACCCGCCGCCGCTTCCGAACGGCCGGCGGGTTACAGTGAGAGGGGGGGGTGCATAACCACGCCCGCCGCCGCCGGCTGGGGGCGGTCCTGAAGTGGTTAAAAAATAATCCTTCCCTGGCAAAATTCTGCAATGACTGCTAGCAATGTGTCGCAGTGACGGAATCTCTAGTGTGCCCTAGCCCTAATTCAGCTTTACAGCATTACCGCAAGTGACATTCATTCACAAACCCCTTAGAGTACACCTGTCAAGGAAGAAACACATAGGCAGCTATTACTGACCTCCTTCCTAAAGATTGTAGTTAACTAGTACAGTCTATGCACCCTTATGCATGTGGACAAAGCAAATTCATCACACCGCAAATTCATCACAAACCTGGTAATAAATCATTCATAGATTAGTTAATTTAGGATCCCAGGGTAGCAATACAGCTGCCACAGTGTCATTGAATTAGAACCGTCCCTTGAAGCGGTCGGGAAATATGATCTAGCCCTAAATCACTATCAGCCAGTTACGTTTATCAAACATTTAATGACTCAATATAGAAATCTTGCTCAATGAAAGCATGAACAGTTTTAAATGGCGCAGTGTGAATTGCTAATACACTGTAAACCTAACACTGCTCTGTAGCGGTGAATGATGTGTACAACTGCTGATGATCATGCGTCCATCTGTCCGATGTCTATACAATTCTGGCTTTCTGTGCTTGGGCATAGCAGAATTTTTTTACTGAGATGCTTTGTCCCCAGGCACAGACAGGGGGCATCTCCCTTCTCCCCTTGTCTGTCCCCTCTCTCGGACCTCTGGCTGTACCTAAAAAATATAAGCAAGGCAATGCCACAATACATTTCTTATATACCAATATACTTGTCCTGCACCGTTTGTGCAGTTGGGGAAAAGGGGCCACATGACAGGGAATTTCAAAAGGGGGGGGGGTGCTGACGCACCCCGAGCACCCCCCTCTGCATTTGCCTGCTTGTGATGAGAAAAGATTATTGTTAATTCTTCCTTCAGAACTTCATTGCTCCCTCATGGATCCAAGGCCATATCCTTTTAGGGTACTTTGTTGATATTTATGAGGAGGTCATTGTACTCCTTTTCTAAGACGGTCACCGCAAAAATGAATTGGAAAGGGAGCTGATACCCCATTACTCTTTTCGTAGTTTTTAGGACCAGAAATGAAGGACACGGTGGCATACTAAAGAAACACTCTTCACTTAGTCACTGACCAGTATTGTCACCATAATGTCCCTCGGAATATGGATTTGACCCTCAGAAGGGGCTCACGAGGACCTAGTGGGGATCTGCAGAGGGATATGAAAATACAATCCACAGATCCATTTTTATATACAGTATATACCTGCAGTCTCTCATTAGTATGGCTCTGCTTATATGTAATTTTAAATTCAAAATATAGTTTTCATGCACTTCCTGGAAATTCTTGTCAATTTGCTGTCGTTAAAACATATCTGTAGTGTGCATAAAATGGCAATAGCTGCTCAAAGTGGATCCGAGATAAACTTTTACTCATTGCATAATTGTGTTTCTTTCCTATTGCATTCCACAAGTCAAATACTTTTTTGTTTTAATACTCTTATTCCCTATAAACTAAACAAGCCTTACCCACAGATTTTCAGAGAGCTAAGGCATTTTCAGACAGTAGCAAGGGCTCATGGGAGCTCAGTCTGGGCAGGAGGAGGGGAGGTATCACTAGCCAGAGATTTCAGAGGCAGAAGGGAGGAGGGGGGGGGATTAGGTTTTTTTCACAGGCTGAGTGCTCAAGATGCAGATAAGCCTGCCTCTGTGTAATGTTTACAAACAACATGGTTGCTGTCATTGTATCATAGGAAGAAATAATATTCTATTGAAGCTGTTTGCAGCTAGATTTGCTGTGTAAACTATCTAAACTTTAGATAAGATATATAGACAAGTTACTTGTTATAGTTAGTTTTTCATCTCGGATCTGCTTTAAAGGACTTATTTCAACCTCCTGTATTTAGCATTGTTGGTAAAGAAGAATAGGGGACCATGCATCAGACAGTTTTCATATTTGATGCAGCTGGTTCAGAGAAATTATTTCTGGAAAAGGTGATGGAACCCAGGAACCATTCAGAAAGCTTGCACCTTCAAGAAGAGTGGGATCTTTCTTGCTAGCCACCAGTTTTCACTGCTGAACAGCCACCTCATCCACCTCCTTACCCACCTGCATATACGGTAGATAAAAGGACCACTATCGTGAAAAATTGCAAAATATAAAACATGTGTAAATGTACTTCTAAGAAGTACATTTCTCCCAGAATAAAATCCACTACAAATGACTTTTCTCCCATGTTGATGTCGCTTACAGAGATCCTCATAATCGTTTTATTGTTTCATAAAACCATACCTTGAAAATGATCTATACGAAGATACTGGCCTTTCTGCCTACTTGTTTGCACACTATTTTGTCAGTTGGACTCAGCAAATGCCATTCAGTAAGTGCTTTTGAAAATAAAAATCCTGAGACTCCCCCATGAGGAGATGGACTAGTCCAAAACCTTGATGTGGGTATTTCCTCAAAGGTCAAGTTAACTCCACAACTAGATCTACCACAATCACACTCATTTCCTCAGTTGTTTATCTCACAAGAGGCCCTTTGCAATTCACTTTTTCTCCTGAGTTTTCTCCTAGGAGATATATTTTTTCATCTTTTATTTAAAATAACTTTTCAGCATTTTGCAATTTAAAAAAGTACCAAAAGTTGTAGAAAAAATACTATCAAAATGATTTTGTGTATTTTCTTGCTTGCTGTGGATTTAAAGGGAATTTTATTGACAAAGTGTGAAAATGTCAACTTGGAGAAAACTAAGACAAAAAAGTGAATTGCACATTGGCCAAGGACTGCCAACTTGGATGTAAATGTCCAAGAGGCCCTTTACAGCAAAATATTAAAACATAGTATACAAGGATATAAACATATCAATAATGAACTTAAGCACTAAATGACTGAAGGAAGCGGATGTCGAGGCCACCAAGACTATTAGTGAACAAGCAAAAATCTGCACCCCCCAACCCCTCCCCCCCCCCTCCCCCGATGCAAACACTGACGCAGGGACGACTGTGCACTCCTCACTATCACTGTCCAATTTAAACACAATAAATGAGGGATTGCCATCAAGGTTGGCTCCTCTCACACCACTAGATAGTGATAACAAACCTGCAAAGACAGATGACATTATGGAAACAACTAACGAAAGGAACAGTGCACCAAATTACATTAGCAAGCTAACTTGTACTAAAATGAGGTGGCGGACGGGACACTTGTTCTCCATCTGCTGCCAGGTAAGGACACTGCATCCCTTATTGCCTTCCCTAAACTGTAACAATATACTTTATTGAGCTATAACAACTTCCTTACTAACTTGGGGGTGGCTTGATGTGCCCAATCTGTATGTATGCACCAAAAACACATTCAGAAAATGACGGTAACACGGTCCTACCTTCATGCAGTGATCATCATGTATACGGTGTTTCTAAAAAATCTCTTATCTTTGTTGACCACTTCACGCATTTCACAGCACACGCCACTTCATCGGGTCAAGTGTCATGCCTGCCTGACGGTTTAGTTAACCTTGGCAGGTGTTTACAATGTTTACACGATTATCACTGCACTGCATGATTTGCACTGCATTTTCATCATTTGCACTGCATGTATTTTTAGTGCATATATACAGAGTGGGCACTTCTAGCCACCCCCAAGTTACCTTCGTTACCACTGTCAAGGAGGCATCACTCTAGAATTGTTTCCTTGAGTGTACACGTTTTTGGAGCAGCAACCACCATATGCCATCCACAAGGCAGAGTGGGGGTAGTACTTCATCCTCACATGCTCTTCTTAATGGTTGTCTCCCATAGCAACCCAACTTTGTGGGTACATCTATATTACCTGCATATTATATCTGTATTATCTAAATGATATTATACCAGATTTGTCTCCCAGTGTGTTTTTTCTTTATAAGTTTGGATCAACTACACTAACCAATTCTAGCTAATCCTGACCACTTCCTGACCTACCCACTTCCTAAAGATTCAACTCCCTGCCTACACTTCCCTAGTGCCTCACTCTAAATATTAAAACCAGCCGCTATAATGCAGACTTACTAACCCCTACCTACCTAAATCCCCCTTGCCATTAGCCAGTAAACCCCATCATGTTGGTCTTCCTATAGCTACGCACAGTCCAGGCCCCTGTTGTTAGATCTGTCAGATTTTTACAAACTAGTGTGACAGCGAAGTAGGAATAAAGTAATTTATATTTCATTTTACTCTGGAACAAATGTACATTTTATAAATATGCGTACACATGGATTGTAAATTTTAACATTTTTCACAATACAATAGTGTTCCTTAAACTCTTTGTAGCCGGAACTGCAGCTCAGAAGAATTGGATTATTATGAGACTGTGCTGTAGATGCAGCACTGCCTACAAAGAGTTATTCTATTACCAAAAGAAGGAGGAGGTGGGCTGAGTCAAGCGATCCGTGCACTGAGGAAAAAACTGGCTTATGCACCCCTCCCATCCCCCTTTCAACTCCCTCCTGTGGGTGATGATGGGATAGTGGATAGTGTAGGCAACTCTCTCTACAGTAAACTTGTGCTGTCATTTTAACAAGAAATGGAACTATAAGATCCAGCCAAACAGGTAATTTCAATATAGCTATTGCAACATGACAAAACTTCATGTATTGTGTGAATTGCTAATTAATGCACATTTACTAGCATGTGTATTAAAATAAAAGGATGATTTAGGGCATTAATACATCAATATTGTAGCACGGTTTTATATCAGTTAGGAGTTGATATCAGTTAGGTTTGTGACCAATGACTATGATGTGAGTAGAAATTAATCTTTCAGGTTAAATCCTGTAGTCTTCAGGAGAGGCTTAACGTGTGAGAGAAGGAGATTGAATTTAATAAATAAGCTTATGTCCTGGAAATTCACATGGCTGCAGGAGAAACAAAATCAATAATAAAAAGATGAAAACCTCAGGCTGATTAAAACCTCTATCACATAGTTGAGCAGGGGAAGGTCATACAGTGATATGGGTGGAATCAAGCTACAGATATTGAAATAAAAATATACTATTATATAAAAGATTTATACGTTTATCTAGTTGTTTGTTGTATGTATAATGCTTTGAAAACAACTTCAGCGGTGTCGGCAAGAAGAAAATAGAGGATTGCATACACATAATATAAAATATTAAGATGTGTTTTATGTGCCTTATTCGATGTATAAATGCTAAAGTTGTTGGCTGACAACTCGTAGCAGTTTTGATATCAGGACAAATGTTGTACTGCTAAATCTTTTTATTTTAAATGAAAATGTATTGAAAGTTTTATTGATTAACTAGCAGACCCCAGCCCATTTAAAAACGGGCTCTAGGTCTGTGTTTTCTCGCCGCCGCCTGTTACTGCACACGCACGTGCAGCCGCCACGCACAGCCGCCGCACACCCGCCCGCCCGCTCACACACCCGCCCGGGTCCCTGGCCCCATCCTCCTGTCTCTCTGAGGCTGGGTCCGTGCTGCGCAGTAGCAAAAAGCACGGACCCAGCTACACAGGGACAGCATGATGCAGGGACACAGGGGTTTTATTATAGAGGATATTCTTCTTTGTACAGCACTAACAATCCATGTTCCTCCTCTAAAGCTTGGATACCATTATTATCAACAGTGGTGTAGCAATAGGAGATGCACAGGTTGTCACTTCACCAGAGCCCCTAAAACAGAGGGGACCCACCTTCAACCGAGATATTAGCTCTTTATTGGTACTGTGCTTGTAATGATCACCCCTATTTGTGCTTTGGATTGGGGTAATCATTAAAGGACCATTATTGCAAACAATTGTAACATTTTAAATTACATACACATAAATGTAGATTTCTCCCAGAGTAAAATGCACTATAAACTTCCCTTTTCCTATGTTGCTGTCACTTACAGTACATTAGTGTATTGTGGTGAAAAGATGACGGATCTGGCCAATTTTAGACTAATCCATCTGCTCAAGCTGGATTCTCTGTATCACATTTATTATTTTGAAAAGCACTCCCTAGAAGGGATCCATACAAAGATGTCAGACAGTTTCCCTACTTGTTTGCTCATTATTTTGGCAGCTGGACTGAGCAACTGCAGTTCAGGTATTGCTTTTGTAAGTAAATAAATATCTGTGTATCCCTGATGTGAGGATGGACTAGTCCAAAACCTGTCAGATCTCTCAGATATTTTAATACCTACTGTAAGTGGCAGGAACATAGGAGAAAAATAAATTATAGCACATTTTACTCCTGGAGAAATGTACATTTATATGTATGTAATTTTACATTTTACAATTTTTTTCACAATAGTTGTTCTTTAACAAACTGTTTTCATTGCAGGTTTTTATGCTCCAAATCAATTGTAATGCATTACCTGAGTGGACCTAAAAACTCATACTGGGCTCACAGCTCCTTAGCTACACCACTGATTACCAATTTCTTACAGACATGCAGAGTGGGATATGTTCTAGAATTACAGAGAACCTATTATGTTTCTCAAAATGGACTGTTTATATTCCTGTATGCTGGCATTTGTACCTGCATACAGTGGTACTTGAAAGTTTGTGAACCCTTTAAAAAGTTATATATTTTTATATGAATACTAGCTGATGACCCGGCGTTGCCCGGGTATGTATTTGGTTGGTGTTGGCTCCTCTCACTTTTTGTAACCCTAACACACAAACACTCAGTGACCAAGTTTGTGAGTTTTGACATCAATAATTTGTATATTCCCGTCGAAATTAAACACATCAGATTGGCTGTTTGTGACTCCACCCCTCTCCAGCATTTGAACCCCAGTCACCCAATGACCAACTGTAGCACGTTTGAGGCATCTGCTATTAACAGTGTAAAAATTGCAGCAACTTAAATATTCCCCTTGAAAATCAACAGGTGAATTTTCATTGGCTATTATAGGGTCCACCCACTTCCCTGAATATTAATCTCAGTCACCCATTGACCATCTGGGCAAAGTTTGAGAACCCTGCCATTAACAGTGTAAGAAGGCCTGCGGTTTATATTTTTCCAGTGAAATTTGTTTTTTGCTCTGTCCACTTTTTGTAACCTAGACACGCAGTCACTCAATTAACAAGTTTGTGAGCTTTTGGGTCCTTGGCATCAATAAAAACAAATCTGATTGGCTTTTGTTGGCTCTAGCCCCTTTGTTGAATTTGAACTTCAGTGACCCAATGACCAACTGTACCAGGTTTGAGGCTTGTGCCATTAACAGTGCAAGAATGGCAGCAATTTTATTATTCCCCTTGAAAATCAACAGGTGAATTTTGATTGGCTTTTTTTAGGCTCCACCCACTTTTCGGAGTAATAATTCCAGTCACCCAGTAACCAACTGTGTAACCTGCCATTGACAGTGTAAGAATGGCTGCAGTTTACATTTTCCCAGGGAAATTTGTTTTCAACTCCACCCACTTTTTGTAACCTTGACACACAGTCACTCAATGACCAAGTTTGTGTGCTTTTGGGTTCCTGGCATCAACATTGTGTGGATGGAAGCAGTTTATCCAGCAAAGAAGAATGATTGGCTGTTTTTGGCTCCGCCCCTTTAGTGAATTTGAATCCCAGTCACTCAATGACTGACTGTAGCAGGTTTGAGGCCTCTGCCATTAACAGTGTAAGAATGGCAGCAGTTTCAATATTCCCCTTTAAAATCAATAGGGGAATTTTGATTGGCTGTTGTAGGCTCCACCCATTTTCTAAATATTAAACCCAGTCACCCAGTGACCAACTGTGTCAAGTTTGAGAGCCCTGCCATTAACAGTGTGCTGCTGCAATTTATATTTTCCCAGGTAAAAAGTTAGTTGTTTTTGGCTCCGCCCACTTTTTTTCTAACCTTGACATACAGTCACTCAATGACCGAGATTATGTGCTTTGGGGTCCTTGGCATTGATAAGTTGTATTTTTCCATTGAAATTAAACAAATCTGATTGACTCTTTGTGGCCTGCCCCATTTTCAGAATTTAAACCCCAGTCTCCTAGTGACTGACTGTACCAGATTTGAGACCTCTGCCATTAAGAGTGTAAGAATGGCAGCAATGTAAATATTCCCATTGAAAATCAATAGGTGAATTTTGATTGGCTGTTGTAGTGTTGTAGGCTCCACCCACTTTCCTGAATATTAACCCCAGTCATCCAGTGACCAACTGTGTCAAGTTTGAGAACCCTGCCAATAACAGAATGGCTGAAATCAATTTAACAAATCTGATTTTCTGTTTGTGGCTCCACCCCCTTGAGTGAATTAGGACCCCAGTCACCCAATGACAGACTGTACCAGGTTTGAAGCCTCTGTTATTAACAGTATAAGAATGGCAGCAATTTAAATATTTCCCTTGAAAATCAACAGGTGGAATTTGATTGGCTGTTGTACGCTCCACCCACATTTCTGAATATTAATCCCACTCACTCAGTGGCCAACTGTGTCAAGTTTGAGAACCCTGCCATTAACAGTGTAAGAACAGTTGCAGTTTATATTTTCCATGTAAAAAATTTAGTTGTTGGCGCCACCCTCTTTTTCTAACCTTGACATACAGTCACTCAATTACCAAGTTTATGAGCTTTGAGGTCCTTGGTATCAATCATTTGTATATTCCCATTGAAATTAAACAAATCTGAGTGGCTGTTTTTGGCTCTGCCCCCTTTATGAATTTGAACCCCAGTCACCCAGTGACCGACTGTACCAGGTTTGAGGCATCTGCTATTAACAGTGTAAGAATGTCAGCAATTTAAATATTCCCCTTGAAAATGAACAGGCAAGTTTTGAGTGGCTGCTGTAATCCCAGTCACCCAGTGATCAATAGGGCAAAGTTTGAGAACCCTGCCATTAACAGTGTATGAATGGCTGCAATTTATATTTTCCCAGTTAAATTTGTTTTGGCTCCGCCCACTTTTTGTAACCTTGACACGCAGTCACTCAATGACCAAGTCTGTGAGCTTTCAGGTTCCTGGCATCAAAAATGTGTGAATGGAAGCAGTTTATCCACCAAGGAAATCTGATTGTCTGTTTGTGGCCCCACCCCTTTTTTTGAACCCCAGTCACCCAATGACCGACTGTAGCAAGTTTGAAGCCTCTGCCATTAACAGTGTAAGAATAGCAGCAGTTTAAATATTCCCTTTGAAAATCAATAGGTGAATTTTGATTGGCTGTTGTAGGCTCCACCCACTTTCCTGAATCTTAATCTCATTCACCCAGTGACCAAGTGTGGTAAGTTTGAAAACCCTGATTAACAGTCTAAGAATGGCTGCAGTTTACATTTTCCCATTTAAAATGAATGGCTGAAATTTGATTGGTTGTTTTATGCTCCACCCACTTTTCCTGGATTTGTAACCTCAGTCACTAAGTGACCAACTGTGCCAAGTGTGGGGACTCTGGCTTGATTACTGAGAAAATGGCAGCCTTTTACTTTTTTCCATTAACATGAATGGGTAAAATCTGATTTGCTGCTGATAGCTCCACCCAGGTGTGCAGGGGGGATGCGAGACCCCCAGAACATATCATCCCAGGTAGTAAGGGATCTGTATACTAAGTTTCATTCAAATCGGTTAAGGCGTTTTCGAGTGATCGTCGCTCATACATACATACACACATACATCATCCGATTTTTGAAGCACAGCTTGACACAAGTGTGTCAAAACACTCAGTTTCAGTGGGGATTGAATAATTTTGAACACAACTGTATATATAGATTACCTAACTAATATTACCTAATTAACATCACCTAACTTTTATAATTAGATGAATAAATCATTTTACTTGGCCATGTGTTTATTGGGAAAAAAATGAAATAATATATCTGCGTGTAGCAAAAGTAAGTGAATACTTAGGACTATGTGAAAAGGATGGCAGTCAGGAGTCAGAGAGAGAACCTTTTTTTTACCTAAACAACAGGAATTCAGCAAAGCCTGATCACACATACTGTACATCATAGTTGTGGATGTTTATCATGGCTGAATGGAGCTGTCAGAGGACCTCAGAAAAAGAGTTATTGGTAAGAGCTAGAAAAGGTTACTATACTATCACTAAGAGTTTGCACTCCATCAATAGTCAAATTGTGTACAAATGGAGGAAATGCAAGATCAATGTTATTCAATGCCAAATTTGCAAACATTCAAAAAGAACTCCAACTGCAAGGTGTGTAATAGTCTGAGAGGTTACAAACGAACTAGGGAAACTTAAAGGATACATCCAGGTTAAAAAAAAAAAAAAGATCCACTTACCTGGAGCTTGCTCCAGCCCATGGCAGCCGTCCTGTTCCCTCGCCGCAGCTCCGGTGGCTTCCGGTCTTCTCCGCTGGCGCAGCTGACCTCGCCAGGTCGGGTTCCGAGGCAGGTTCTTCTGCGCTCCACTGTGCGGATCAAGTGGTCTCTCCGATGTCATTAGGTGCGCAGTACCATCCTGATGACGCCGGAGAGACCACGTGACCCGCACGGTGGAGCGCAGAAGAAGCCGACCCAGAACCCGACCTGGTGATGTCAGCTGCACCAGCGGAGAAGACCGGGAGCCACCGAAGCTGCGGTGAGGGCACAGGGTGGCTGTCATGGACTGGAGGAAGCCCCAGGTAAGTGGATTTTTTTTTATTAGCTTGGATTACTCCTTTAACCACTTGCCGACCGCCCACAGCCAATGGGCGGCAGCAAAGTGGACGCCAAAAGGACCGCAATACGCCCAAGGGCGTTGCGTCCTTTCGGCATGCCGGGGGAGCGATCGCGTCATTGATGACGCACGCTTCCCCCGGCAACTGGCTCCGCCCACCCACGACGACAACCATTCAGAAGCGCTGGCGGGTTGTTAACCCCGCGATCGCCGCATACAAAGTGTATAATACGCTTTGTAATGTATACAAAGTGTATTATACAGGCTGCCTCCTGCCCTGGTGGTCCCAGTGTCCGAGGGACCACTAGGGCAGGCTGCAGCCACTCTAGTCTGCACCCAAACACACTGATCTGCCCCCCCTGCCTCCTGATCGCCCACAGCACCTCTCAGACCCCCCCCCCCCTGCCCACCCCCCAGACCACTGTTTGCACCCAATCACCCATCAATCACTCCCTGTCACTATCTGTCAACGCTATTTTTTTTATTCCCTAAACTGCCCCCTGGGGACTTCTGATCAACCCCCCCACCCCTCAGATTCTCCCCAGACCCCCCCACCCTGTGTACTGTATGCATCTATCCCCCCTGATCACCTGTCAATCACCTGTCAATCACCCATCAATCACCCCCTGTCACTGCCACCCATCAATCAGCCCCTAACCTGCCCCTTGCGGGCAATCTGATCACCCACCCACACCATCAGATCGCCCACAGACCCGTCATCAGATCACCTCCCAAGTGCATTGTTTACATCTGTTCTCTCCTCTAAACACCCACTAATTACCCATCAATCACCCATCAATCACCCCCTGTCACCACCTGTCACTGTTACCCATCAGATTAGACCCTAATCTGCCCCTTGTGGGCACCCAATCAACCGCCCACACGCTCAGATTGCCCTCAGACCCCCCCTTATCAATTTGCCAGTGCATTATTTACATCTGTTCTTCCCTGAAATAACCCACTGATCACCTGTCAATCACCTGTCAATCACCTATCACCCATCAATCACCCCCTGTCACTGCCACCCATCAATCAGCCCCTAACCTGCCCCTTGAGGGCAATCTGATCACCCACCCACACCATCAGGTCGTCTGCAGACCCGCCGTCAGATCACCTCCTAAGTGCATTGTTTACATCTGTTCTCTCCTCTAAACACCCACTAATTACCCATCAATCACCCCCTGTCACCACCTGTCACTGCTACCCATCAGATTAGACCTCTATCTGCCCCTAGGGCACCCGATCACCTGCCCACACCCTCAGACCCCAGCCCTGATCACCTCACCAGTGCATTGCTTGCATCTATTCCCCCCACTAATCACACCTTAAGACACCCATCAATCACCTCCTGTCACCCCCCTAGCACTCCTATCCATCAGATCAGGCCCAATACAACCTGTCATCTAAAAGGCCACCCTGCTTATGACCGGTTCCACAAAATTCGCCCCCTCATAGACCACCTGTCATCAAAATTTGCAGATGCTTATACCCCTGAACAGTCATTTTGAGACATTTGGTTTCCAGACTACTCACGGTAAAATGCCAGGGCAGTATAGGAACCCCACAAGTGACACCTTTTTAGAAAAAAGACACCCCAAGGTATTCTTTTAGGTGTATGACGAGTTCATAGAAGATTTTATTTTTTGTCAAAAGTTAGCGGAAATTGATTTTTATTGTTTTTTCACAAAGTGTCATTTTTCACTAACTTGTGACAAAAAATAAAATCTACTATGAACTCACCATACACCTAATGGAATTCATTGGGGTGTCTTTTTTCTAAAATGGGGTCACTTTTGGGGTTCCTATACTGCCCTGGCATTTTGGGGGCCCTAAACCGTGAGGAGTAGTCTAGAAAACAAATCCCTCAAAATGACCTGTAAATAGGACGTTGGGCCCCTTAGCGCACCTAGGCAGCAAAAAAGTGTCACACATGTGGTATCGCCGTACTCAGGAGAAGTAGTATAATGTGTTTTGGGGTGTATTTTTACACATACCCATGCTGGGTGGGAGAAATCTCTCTGTAAATGGACAATTGTGTGTAAAAAAATCAACAATTTGTCATTTACAGAGATATTTCTCCCACCCAGCATGGGTATATATAAAAATACACCACAAAACACATTATACTACTTCTTCTGAGCACGGCAGTACCACATGTGTGGCACTTTTTTGCAGCCTAACTGCGCTAAGGGGCCCAAAGTCCAATGAGTACCTTTAGGATTTCACAGGTCATTTTGAGACATTTGGGTTCAAGACTACTCCTCACTGTTTAGGGCCCCTAAAATGCCAGGGCAGTATAGGAACCCCACAAGTGAAGCCATTTTAGAAAGAAGACACCCCAAGGTATTCTGTTAGGTGTATGACGAGTTCATAGAAGATTTTATTTTTTGTCACAAGTTAGCGGAAATTGATTTGTATTGTTTTTCTTTTTTTTACAAAGTGTCAATTTCCGCTAACTTGTGACAAAAAAAAATCTTCTATGAACTCACCATACTCCTAACAGAATACTTTGTGGTGTCTTCTTTCTAAAATGGGGTCACTTGTGGGGTTCCTATACTGCCCTGGCATTTTAGGGGCCCTAAACCGTGAGGAGTAGTCTAGAATCCAAATGCCTCAAAATGACCTGTGAATAGGACGTTGGGCCCCTTAGCGCACCTAGGTTGCAAAAAAAAAGGCACAAGTGGTATTGCCGTACTCAGAAGAAGTAGTATAATGTGTTTTGGGGTGTATTTTTACACATACCCATGCTGGGTGGGAGAAATCTCTCTGTAAATGGACAATTGTGTGTAAAAAAAATAAAAAAAATTGTCATTTACAGAGATATTTCTCCCACCCAGCATGGGCATGTGTAAAAATACACCACAAAACACATTATTCTACTTCTCCTGAGTACTGCGGTACCACATGTGTGGCACTTTTTTGCACCCGAAGTGCGCTAAGGGGCCCAAAGTCCAATGAGTACCTTTAGGATTTCACAGGTCATTTTGCGACGTTTGGTTTCAAGACTACTCCTCAAGGTTTAGGGCCCCTAAAAGGCCAGGGCATATCAGGATAGTATAAATACCCCCCAAATGACCCCATTTTGGAAAGAAGTCATCCCAAAGTATTCACTGAGAGACATGGTGAGTTCATAGAAGATTTTATTTTTGTCACAAGTAAGCGGAAATTTATTTTAATTGTTTTTTTTTTCACAAAGTGTCATTTTCCGCTAACTTGTGACAAAAAATAAAATCTTCTATGAACTCACCATGCCTCTCAGTGAATACTTTGGGATGACTTCTTTCCAAAATGGGATCATTTGGGGGGTATTTATACTATCCTGGAATTCTAGCCCCTCATGAAACATGACAGGTGGACAGAAAAGTCAGAGATGCTTCAAAATGGGAAAATTCACTTTTGGCAACATAGTTTGTAAACGCTATAACTTTTACCCAAACCAATAAATATACACTGAATGGATTTTTTTTTTAATCAAAGACATGTAGCACAATAAATTTGGACAAAAATGTATACAGAAATTTTACTTTATTTGAAAAATGTCAGCACAGAAAGTAAAAAAAATAATTTTTTGGACAAAATTAATGTCTTTTTTGATGAATATACTAAAAACTAAAACTCGCAGCAGCAATCAAATAGCACCAAAAGAAAGCTGTATTAGTGACAAGAAAAGGAGGTAAAATTCATTTAGGTGGTAGGTTGTATGACCGAGCAATAAACCGTGAAAGCTGCAGTGGTCTGAATGGAGAAAAAGGCTCTGGTCCTTAAGGGGTAGAAAGACTGTGGTCCTCAAGTGGTTAAGGTCTGTCTCATGTTGGTGAATTCTGATGTTCATAAGCCCACCATAGGAGAACACTAAACAGCAGTGGTGTGTATGGCAGGGTAGCAATGAAAAAGCAACTGCTCACCCCCTAAAATTTTGCTGACAGTCTACAGTTTGCTAAAGATGATGTGCACAAACCAGAAGGATACTGAAGGAATTTTTCCTGGATGAGTTAATTCAAAATCGAACATTGGTGGCGTTAGTGGTTTGAGACTATTTTGCTGCATCTGGCCATGGACAGTTGCCATCAGTGATGGAAAATGAATTCTGAACTATACCAGATAAGTTTAAAGGAAAATGTGAAGATTAGGGATGGCCAATTAGATCCAAATAATTCTGAGTTTATGCAGGCGTGTACTTATTTTGAATGCAAATATATACTGCTTAAAAATGGACCAATCAAATCTCGCCGAAGTAGAATTGAATTGGTCTTTTTAAAGCTACACAATTTTGAATAATTCTGGATCAACTCAGAATTATTTGCATCTCATTAACCATCCCTAGTCAAGACATCTGTCTTTGAACTTAATCTCAAAACACAGTGGGTCATGCACCAAGATAACGATCACACGTAATTCTACCAAAGAATGGTGAAAGAACAATAACGACGGTGCTGGAATTATCAAGTCAAAGACCTGCCGCTAATCCAATTGAAATGTTGTGGAAAGACCTAAAACGCGTGGTTTATGTGAGGAAACTCACCAGCATCAAAGAGCTGAAGCTTTTCTGTATTCCTCTGAGTCCAGCAATGTTTACTTGCAGTTATTGCTGCACAAAGTGGTCGCATTTTATTGGGTCTAGTCTTTCAATAAATACCATATTTTCTACGGTAAAAGACGCTCTGGAATATAAGACGTACCCAGGATTAGAGGGCAAAAGCCAGCCAGGGGGGGGGGGGGGGGAATATACTAAACATGGTGTGTCCATGTTCTAGGAGCATCTTGTACATGTTCTCTACCAGATGGTGTCCTCCTCCTCCTGTGTCCCCATGTGTCCCCCCATGTGTTCTCCTGTGTCTCCCATGTGTCCCCCTGTATCCCCATGTGTCCTCCTGTGCCCTCCATGTCTTCCCATGTGTTCTCATGTATAACCTATGTGTCTTCCTGTGTCTCCCATGTGTCCACTTGTGTTCTCCATGTGTCCTTCTGTGTCCCCCTCTGTCAGTTACACTTCCCCGCTATGTCACAAACATACTAATTTTTGTTTCATTTATTTAACCAGGTTTTTTTCATCTACTGTATTTTATATGTTAAAAATCCATTATATTTATATAAAAATATAAAAATTATAGTTCCAAACTAACATATATTGCTCTTCTGTTATCTTTGTAAGCAGGTATTTAACTACAGCACAATAATTGGGTTAAAAAAATTAAAAAGCTGTGTGCCTTTTTAGCCTTATAATAGCCAAACACTGGTGCCCAGTTCTTGTGCTATGCAGTGTTTAGTCTATTCAATAACCAGGAGCAATCAGCCAGATTAAATACCTTACACTAGTTAGTAATATTGACTTTGAGAAATAATGTAAATTAACAGTTATACATCACTGATGTATAACTGTTAATTTACATTATTTTTCAAAGTCAATACTAGGTGCTGTACTGCTAGCAACAAACAATCTGGACTCTGAGGGACCACAAGTAACTTGCTGTCCACACAATTCCAATTGATGTAAATCTGCACTGAATATCTCCTAGGCTATATCTTTTTACTAGATGGTAATACAGTTTAGATAGCTAACAAGCATATGTAACTACACACACTTCTTCCTAACCACTTCAGCATGCAATAAATCATATAACACTTCTGCACCACGTTACACCCTATAAATTACAGTTCTAAGTTGCTAAAACAGACCTAAGTACCAGCTATCTCTCCCTGAAGCATATACTCCACCCATCTCTGTCTCTATCGCCTATCACACAGAGATTGCAAGATGGAATGACAAACTCCTCCCTCTATCCCCTTATTATCTGCCAGTGGTGGGATCTCTTCTCATTGGCTGCTGTTCCTTGCTGTGCATCCTGGGAGCAAATGATTTGTTCAGCAGATGCCCATTCCGTGCTTCCTGATGAAAACTTGGCCGTACCACCCCTTGGTTTTGCTCATGAAAAAAAGCAAGCCCATGGCAAATCACTGGACCTTTCCTGCAATACAACTTGCTAAGCGAGAAAGACCTGATTCACCACAAGATCAAACTTACATCTCCAGCAGCTCATCCCTATTGCCTGCATTTGCTGCTATATAGGCTACACTCTCATAAGACAGCAAATGTAGGCGACACTGGCTTCAGTAAAGCCAGGGAAAACACACACACACATATACTAGCTGTAAACTAGTGCTCATGGAAGGCAGACAGACCCATCTTTTGTGTACCACCCTGTACAATTTGTACTAGGGCCCATGGCTCTGTAACTATTCTACTGAATCGTCTGTCCATGGCACTTTCTGTATCACTCATCTGGATC